>NC_081411.1:834311387-834943529 GCF_030272615.1 Cryptomeria japonica
ACCTAAGGGGTCATATGATGGGCTAATAAAATGATATATTAAATTTAAAGTTATGAATAGAACATCATACAACGAAACTCCAAGCGACCAAACAACGAGGCTTCACTAAAAAGCAAGTGTAAGAGCTTGACCTAATCCTAAGAGTATTGCCTAAGTTCTAAAACATGTGATGCTATTAAATTTGCAAGGTTATAAGACTGATCTTGATTGTGACTATAGGAATTACACACTTGATTTCTTTCATGGGTATGTACCGTTCCAAGCTGTTTGACAAGTGATGATCACCATATACTACCACTGCCATGCATACAACAAACTTTAATTTCTTTAGGTGATAGGCGTTGTGTAACAACATGGGAACTCTCGCATACCCACCACTATCATTCTACATGACATCATCTCTTTTACTCTCCCTCTTTCTCTTCCTACCTGTTGTTTCCTTCTGAAAAACATATTGCAGGAACTCTAACTCATCATGTTGCTTTGTTGACACTATTTTCCACATCTTCTCTACTCATTAAAAACACATTCAAGAAGAATATTGCTACATGATTCCTTGTTTGTCACAGTAATACACTCATGGTTCAATTTCAAACCCTATTCCTCCTATTCAATATACACACACAAATCCATCAGTCAATGAGACTCCAAGCGAACAAACAATGAGGCTTCACTAAAAAGCAAGTGTAAGAGCTTGACCTAACCATAAGAGTACTGCCTAAGTTCTAAAACATATGATGTTATTAAATTTTCAAGGTTATAAGACTGATCTCGATTGTGACTATAGGAATTACACACTTGATTTCTTTCATGGGTATGTACTGTTCCAGGTTGTTTGACAAGTGATGATCATCATATACTACCACTGCCATGCATACAACAAACTTTAATTTCTTTAGGTGATAGGCATTGTGTAACAACATCGGAACTCTCACATATCTCATATGTGTTACTCTCCCTCTTTCTCTTCCTACCTATTGTTTCCTTCTGATAAACATATTGCAGGTACTCTGTCTCATCATGTTGCTTTGTTGATACTATTTTCCATATCCACTTTGCTCATTAAAAACACATTCAAGAAGAATATTGCTATAGGTTTCCTTGTTTGTCACAGTAATACACCCGTGGTTCAATTTCAAACCCTATTCCGCCTATTCAATATACACACACAAATCCATCAGTCATCGAGACTCCAAGTGAACAAACAATGAGGCTTCACTAAAAAGCAAGTTTAAGAGCTTGACCTAACCCTAAGAGTACTGGCTATGTTTTAAAACATATGATGCTATTAAATTTTCAAGGTTATAAGACTGATCTCGATTGTGACTATAGGAATTACATACTGGATTTCTTTCATCGGTATGTACCATTCCAAGCTGTCTGACAAGTGATGATCATCATATACTACCACTACCATGCATACAAAAAACTTTAATTTCTTTAGGTGATAGGCATTGTGTAACAACATCGGAACTCTCGCATACCCACCACTATCATTCTATAGGACATCATCTATGTTACTCTCCCTCTTTCTCTTCCTACCTGTTGTGTCCTTCTGGAAAACATATTTTAGGCACTCTTACTCATCATGTTGCTTTTTTGACACTATTTTCCACATTTGCTCTGCTCATTAAAAACACATTCGAGAAGAATATTGCTATAGGTTTCCTTGTTTGTTACGGTAATACACCCGTGGTTCAATTTCAAACCCTATTCCTCCTATTCAATATACACACACAAATCCATCAATCATCAAGACTCCAAGTGAACAAACAACGAGGCTTCACTAAAAAGTAAGTGTAAGAGCTTGACCTAACCCTAAGAGTACTACCTAAGTTCTAAAACATATGATGCTATTAAATTTGCAAGGTTATAGGACTGATCTCGATTATGACTATAGGAATTACACACTTGATTTCTTTCATGGGTATGTACCGTTCCAAGCTGTTTGACAAGTGATGATCATCATATACTACCACTGCCATGCATACAAAAAACTTTTATTTCTTTAGGTGATAGGCGTTGTGTAACAACATGGGAACTCTCGCATACCCACCACTGTCATTCTACATGACATCATCTCTTTTACTCTCCCTCTTTCTCTTCCTACCTATTGTTTCCTTCTGAAAAACATATTGCAGGAACTCTAACTCATCATGTTGCTTTGTTGACACTATTTTCCACATCTTCTCTGCTCATTAAAAACACATTCAAGAAGAATATTGCTACATGATTCCTTGTTTGTCACAGTAATACACTCATGGTTCAATTTCAAACCCTATTCCTCCTATTCAATATACACACACAAATCCATCAGTCAATGAGACTCCAAGTGAACAAACAATGAGGCTTTGCTAAAAAGAAAGTGTAAGAGCTTGACCTAAGCCTAAGAGTACTGCCTAAGTTCTAAAACATATGATGCTATTAAATTTGCATGGTTATAAGACTGATCTTGATTGCGACTATAGGAATTACACACTTGATTTCTTTCATGGGAATGTACTGTTCCAAGTTGTTTGACAAGTGATGATCATCATATACTACCACTGCCATGCATACAACAAACTTTAATTTCTTTAGGTGACAGGCGTTGTGTAACAACATGGGAACTCTCGCATACCCACCACTATCATTCTACATGACATCATCTCTTTTACTCTCCCTCTTTCTCTTCCTACCTATTGTTTCCTTCAAAAAAACATATTGCAGGTACTCTAACTCATCATGTTGCTTTGTTGACACTATTTTCCACATCTGCTCAGCTCATTAAAAACACATTCGAGAAGAATATTGCTACAGGTTTCCTTGTTTGTCACATTAATACACCCATGGTTCAATTTCAAACCCTATTCCTCCTATTCAATATACACACACAAATCCATTAGTCAATTTTCTTAGGAGAGCATACATGGTAAAAATCAAAGAGGAAGTTGCAGACAAGAAATAAATTCACTTACTTCTATAGAAGTGCAGACATAGTTGCAGTGGGGTATGGAGGGAGGGAGGGAGAGAAGAAGAGAAAGAGGGATGGGGTATGGAGGAAGGGAGAAGGAGAGAGAGAGAGAGAGAGAGAGAGAGAGAGAGAGAGGCATCTTGTATGCGTTTGAGAGGGGGAGACAATACACGTACATGTGTATATATATGTTTAATATATTATATATATACATATATTATATGTATATAAACATATTATATATACAATATCATATTATATATACAACATCATATTATACACATATAATATATGTATTACATATATTATATGTATATACACATATTATATATAGAATATCATATTATACAATAGCGCGTATGTGTTGTTTATAGTAAAGGTAGTGCGTACGTGTTGCTTACACTATAAGTACCTCGTATGCGCTTTTTAAACCATAAGTACCTCGTACGCACTTTTGACTATTTGGGCTTGGAAATAGGCCTGGATGACAAAGCTATGGTTTGGAAGTTTGATTTCCCCCCATTTCTCTCATTTATGATGTGTTTTATTTTATCAACTTGGTTTATCGACTTTGTCATCATCGGGTTTACACTTCATCAAGTGGGTATTTCTAAAATTGCCACCATATTTTCACCCATCTTCTGAGATTTCTAACCATATAATGTTTTTTCAATTTGAACAACAATAACATATTATTATTGAATTTCTTTTACCAGCGTCTCCATAGTTTTCACAGACATAGGTGCACCATTTTTTGAATAACTTTTGATATACTTATCCAAATTTAAAAAAAATTATATATTATTGTAGTGCACTTGATTCTTTACAATTTAAAAAAAAAATTGTATTTTTGAATTGTTTAGTGCAACTTATGCTTCATGCACGAACAGGTACCTAATTTTCAGGATGTGCTCGACTGGAAAAATCATAAAAAAAAAAACTCAACAAAAAATTACAAAAAAATACACATCTTCTAGTGCTCACTCTTAACTATCTTTCTGCCAAAGGATTTATCAAAATACTAAATCTAACTATGACTTTTTTTATGCACACGTCAGACACTATGTTATGTTTTTCAGAAAAAATCAGGGTCAATTTTTCGTGCGTGAAGGATTTGACCCCCTTAATCTTATCCAATTTTGAAATAGTTTAATAGTTTAGAAACTAGATTCAGAGTACTATAATATTTGTTGTTTTATTATCTTCATATCTTGAGTGGATGACTTTCAAATTTTGTCTCCAATTTCAGGTTCACTTGATTTCAGAAAAAAAGTGTCCACTTATACCCCACTTTTTGACCACCATCTTTGTGCACTTACCCAAGTGTAACGTGTAGATCAAGTCAGCTTCAATCTCGAAGAAAACATAGCACCAGACAAAATGATTATAATGCTTTCTAAAGGTTTTTCCAATCATGGAGATCACAAAAATAATCACCAAAAACACCTTAATCACCAGAGATCGCTCCGGATCAAAACATACTGAGATACCCTGTTTTACCCTGTTTTACTGGTTAACTACCTACCGGTTACCACCAACTTCTAGATAAGATGAGTCACACTTTCCAAATTGAACCACCATGAAGATTTACTATCAATGAGAACCCTAAACAAATAATCAACCACTGAAAGTCTCCTGAAGTTAGCAGATGAGTGTCAATTGCCAACAATCTCCCCCTTTGGCATTGATGGCCACACCTATGAAAAATGGCTAAGTGTTGAAACTTGTACAATGGATGAAAAAAAAAAGAAATTCTAAGGAATAAAAGAATTCTAAGGCTCCCCCTTAGATTAACATTCAAAGAATCTACACCACCGGACTATACACTCCATACATACAATCAATTTGTACATTTTTCACTTCATCTCTCCCCCTTTGACAACAATGCCAAAGATAGAGTACATAAAAATTTCTTGTACATATATACACATTCAATGGAGGATTAAATCTATACATGTTTCAGTATATCTGCATATGCCATCTTAAGGAACCCAAGATATGTGTTCCAACCTGCTTGCAACTTCTCCAAAATTGAAACAAAACCATTCAAAACGTAAGCATGAAATTATATAGCTGAAATCTCAATAGGAGTCTCCTAAGACATGTTCTGAATACAATCCATCTTATGATACACTAAGGTGTCCAACTGGGGACCAATTAAGTTCTAGAGTTCACCTTTTCGTCTAATCATCCTCTCCTTATCATTCTCAAAATTCCTAATCTACTCAGTGATATTGAAAATTTGTCCCTCAATACTACCAATTAAATTAGCTGTGGGATCATAGGCTTGAGAAATCTGAGCTAACTTCCCTTTACAATTCTCTATCTTCTTGTCTATCTCAGTAGTAAAATTGGTCAAAATTAGACAAGACTTGTAAATTTTATTGCCTTCCACTAAGGCCTCATCAATTAGTTTTATCTCTTTATCTAGCTGGGCCTTATGATTACTAATCATTTGCAAAAATGTTTGAACTTTAGCATCTTTAAATTTCTCCATAGCTTGTCGGGCTGATGCTTGTGTTAAAGAATCAAACTAGGTGGTTATATGATCAATTAAATTCTGAAGCTTATCAGATGAACTGGTGCTTACATCAAGTTGCAGTTCCGGTACCACCTGTTCCAAAATTCTAATAGATTTTTCAATAAGTCTCTTCTCTTCAGATTCTGACTATGCTAACTCTTGAATAGCTTGTCCCTGAAGAGCACCAACAGCTATCATTCTCTCTACCAGAGACATTTGATTGAAGGGTCTATCAAAACTGATATTGAACTATGGAAAACTACCTAGGCTTTGAGTTTTTGCAATGTCAATTTCCACAAGTAGCAGAGTCTCCATTCCCTTACCCTTATCTCTATCTGGTTCATCCTATTTTACCTCTTCTTTCTTCTCAGCCTCAACAGGTCTAGATTTAACTTATTTAGGTGCTTCCTATGCACTGATGTCACCACCTGGTGCACCATCCTCTACCTCTATTGGTTTATCATTTTATTTTGTAGGCTCAACCTCAACGAAATCCAAAATTTGTTGATCTCCAACATCCTGAGTATCCTCTTCTTTATTTACATTTTTTGTTGCAAGATTTCTTGACTGAGTGGCATCATTTTGAGAGAGTTTCTACAAGCCTATTCTTAGTAAGAATCTTTTTCTAGATTTCACCAGTTTCTCTCCTTATTTATTCAACTCGGCCAACCATCAGACTGTTGACCCTATGATTTCTTCTGAATTCCTTTTTATTCACCAACAAAATTAATCTATCAATTTCTTCTATAGTGATACTGGTGCACTGATTAACTAATTCACTCCCCTTTATTTCTCTATCCATCTGGTTTGCAGATTTTCTCCTAGCATCAATTAGGCTATACAAATATTTGGGAAGATATTTTGATAATTCAATCAATGATTTACTAAATACATCCATGTACAAAATTATAGCTTCCTCAATCTGCCTCTGATCCTTATCATCCATATTTACATAATATACAGGGATGTTCTTCAAATTTTCATCTTTAATAATTTCATCAATTAATTCCTGAGTAGATAGTGGAGGAATAATATGATACTCTATTTTAGAAGATTTCATATTATCGGATTCTATTGTTGGCATAATTGATGGAGATGATGATGAGATGAGAAGATGACTAGTAAAGTTGATATGATTAGTGTAAAGCGGAAAAATCGAACCCTAGTTGTTCTCCCCTCCCCAACTCCAAGGAGAGAGAAGGGAGAGTCACTAGGGTTGATGGTTTTCACTTAGGGGAGACTTTACATTCAAAAGAGGGGTTGAAACCCACAAGATCCAATCCCATGCAATGCAAGATTGGATTCTAAATGAGTTTCAAGGGTTGTGACATCAAGGATACCCTCTTTTGTAAAGAAATGTGGAAAGAATGATTGAACTAGGAATGCATGTAAAGTAGGAAAGATTTGCTTATAAACAGAGATAGGGATATGGGATGAAGCTGCGGACCTGGAATTAGCAGTAAAATGTCGAGACGGTGCTGTTCTGCAAATTTGAGCGAAAGTTGACGGGACAATGGCGCCCGACGTGCACACGGTCCTCCGAAAAATCCACGAAATGAAGGTGGATCTGTTCGTCTCTGCACAAGGATTCCAGATCTTCAATTACAGCCGCGTACCTGCAACATGCGAAGGTGTAAATGTTGTTGTATGTTGTATGTTGTATGTGATCTCCTCTTCAATGGTTGAATCCTTGTCTTGAATGCAACACCTAGCCTTGAATGGAGACTTAGAATGCTCAATTGCTTGAAGGAATGCTTGAATGCTTGAATGCTTGATTACTTGAATATCGTTTCCGCCTTTTTTCCATCTACCCAAAATGGGAGAGGAAATGTAGTTTATATACTTGTCAATTAGGGCTGATAGACTGATTTTTTCGACCTTAGGCCGACCTGGGAAGATTATTTTCCAATTTGCAAACATAAAGACCCGAGACCCAAAAGAGTCCGAGCCCAAAAATAGGGCCAGGAACCAGGGCGCTGGGCGCCATGGTCCTAGGGGACCAGGGCACTGGGTGCCCTCGTCCTGAAGGACCAGGGCGCTGGGTGCCATGGTCCCACCTCCAGGGATAGTAGGGTGCAAGGAGGATCAGGCCAGGGTGCTAAAAAAATGTAGTTTTTGATGTCTCCATCCAGGTTCAGTGTTGCGTCGCCATCATGAAGACCCAAATGTAGTCGAAATTGCAAGTGTCACAATTTTAGGATGCTACATTTAGCCCCCACTTTAGCGGGAGTATAAGCGTATGCTCATACTTCCGATAAAGTACAAGGAAACAACATTGAAAAACTTTCACCACGTTAAGGAGGCAACATACACCAAGCCCCCAGTGGACTAAGGATCTTACGACTTCGATTGACAAATTAAAAGGGAACATCACGAGGGAGAACCATGACTGTCAGTAGTAAGGTTCCCTCACTATGAGTCATGCAAGAAAGATATCAAAAATTTTCAAGGCAAAGCTAAGTTTGCCAAGAAATTTTGAAGTATCTTGAAAAGATATGGACGGGATGTATGCCCCCTACGTTAAAGCGATCGCACACACCTCACCGGGGGTGATTTCTTTAAGGTAGTGATACATATAAGAAATGAGAAAGGAGCACGTTATCACAAGGATTTAGCCCCCAAGTGTGAGATAAGCCCAAGGATAATAGACACAAAACACAAAGCACAAGGTGACTTTGCTTTCCTTGGGGTCAGTATGCTGTATGATAATTCATGTATATCATATGTATGTATGCATAATTGTTCTTCATTCCCCAATCAAGGAAGGTCGCCTAGAAGAAGGGAACACATGAGTCTTTTGAGTCAACATGAGAGAGACCAAAAGAGATCTCAATGTTTTGCATCGTCCTCAAGTAGACAACACTAAGGACAACAAATAGAAGAATGAGAATAACACATAGAAGAAGTAACAAAAGAGATCAAGGGAGGAGGAGAGAGTCTTCTATGCTAATGAAACTAGTCTAGCACGTCATCTACCCCCCGATCTTGCTGATCAATATTTCGGGAAGGTAGGAAACACGCTAGAGGAGAAACATCCAACACAGCAGATGGAGCTATCACAAGATCCAAACAAGGGCTATGTTCATGTTCCAAGCCACGTTGTTCTTGTCTAGGAGCTAGGATAAGTGCTTTAGAAAATTCGTTAGATAAATGGTTATATTCATATTCACTATCAGAATGAACAGGAGTAACATTTTCATCATGAATAACATTTTCATCTATATCATCATCAAGATTTATAAAAATAGGATCTTTAACTCGCACAGGATCAAGACCATCATGCATCTTATGTTTAGGAGATGTCGGCTCAATCGTCGGCTGAGGAGAAAATGGAATAATACTGGCTGAAGGTGTTTTGGGGGATTGCAAAGTTTGAAAAGCAGCTGCCTGAGCTCTAAGATGATGCTTTCGTCGGCATTCACATGCAGAACGATTTCGTCTAGTCTTAGTAGGAAGTTGAGAAGATTGAGGAGGAGGAATGTTCTCATCCTTATCACTTGGGTGTTTAGGTTGTGGTCTCTTAGGTTGAATAATAGGAGAAGAGGAAGGTCTCTTCTCTCCATAAGAGGAAGGAGGAGGAATTGCTCCATATAAAGGAGGAATATTTGGTTTAGGAAGGAGACCAAGTCCATCATGATGAGGAGGTATAGGTCTACTTTTAGGAAGTTTATTAGTCATAGGCATAGTCACATTCATAGGGATGGGTTGGGAATCTTCTTGAGGAAAGACATTAGTTTTATCTTTCAAGGGAAGAACTTCCTTCTCAAGAATGATTGGAATGTCAAGTTTGGGTGTTCTAGGTTCACTTAGAGATAGGATCATATCTTTTTTCCACTTTTGATAAGATTTGAAAAGATGATCACTTCGTGGAGGAAGAGATTGGAATTGTTTAGACCAAAAATAATCAATAGGAACGCTAGAAGTTCTTTCAGCTGGTTTAAAGAGACTATGATTGATAGTAACAACTTCACCATTATGGGGAAATTTCAAACACTTGTGAATAGGAGAAGCGATAGCTTTCATGGAAGATAGCCAAGGATAGCCTAGCTTCACACGAAATTGTTCGGATGATGGAATAATAGAAAAGTCCACATCAAGGGATTTGTTATGGACCTCAATAGGTAATGTAATAGAACCAATTGCAGGAGAAGAAAATGCATCAAATAATTTCACAACCACATTTGTTTCATCATAGATCACTTGATTCAATTGCAAAGTAAAAAGAAATTCTTCAGTAATGATATTAACCATACAAGAAGGATCAATAAGAACTCCACGGCAAGGTGTATTCTTGACTTTTGCAACTATATATAAAGGACCATCAGGTGCCCTGATAGTTTCACTAGAATCAAAGGTGATGGAAGGTTCTTTAGGGATTTTCTGCTGCTCTACAAAGTTAATCGCATTCGGAGCCATAGACACAAGATCATCATGTGAGACAGATGAATCATTAGTATCAATCACATTAGAGGTATGAGAAGGTAATGGATCAGTAAAAATCTGAAGATTTTGGTTAGGAGGAGCTACAGATGTGTTGCCTTTATCATTCACACCAGAAACAGAGATAGTATTATTATCAATCAAATCTTGAATTTTACCCTTTAAAGCAAAACATTTTTCAGTATCATGCCCAGGATGACGATGAAATTGACAAAAAGATTTGTTATCAAAATAGGGTGAATTAATCTTTGCAGGATCTATTTGCCTTATAGGAGGAAGAGTAAGCACATTTTGTTCCAATAACTTATTCATAATACTATGCAATGATTCATTCAAAGGAGTGAACTTTCTTTCTTTCCTGAAAAACTTAGAAATAGGAGGCACACCTGATGCTGCATTCACATGGTTGTTGATGATGTTTTCATTGAATTTAATTGACTCTCTATTCGGTTTGAATTTCGCAAATGGTTGTTGACTACTATCACCCTTATCACCCGGAGCCATAGGATTTGCTTGTTCCATTTGACTCACAGTCAATTGATAATTGTGAAGAGTTGCACACAACTGTTGGAAAGAAGTAAACTCAGAAAACAGGAGTTTTTCTCTAATATCTTTTTGTAAATTAGAAATAAAGATTCTTTGAATATCATTGTCAGGTACTAGAAAAGAAATTTGAGCATACAAATGCTTATATCTACCAATGAAATCAGTCACTTTTTCTTTAACACCTTGTTTACAATGCATTAAACCAATCAAAGTAACTTTAGGACTTATATTGTTTTGAAATTGTTGAATAAAAGCATTTGCAAGTTGTTCGAAAGAAGTAATAGAATAAGAAGGCAACGAGCAATACCATTGTAGGGCTTTATCTCTTAATGTTCTAGTAAACAATTTTGCAAGCAACCTTTGGTCATAAGCAAAATCAGTACATATTGTTTGAAAGGTCTTAACATGTGTTAGAGGATCACCCTTACCATTATAAAGCTCCAAATGCGGAATTTCAACATGTTTAGGGGGGATAGCTCGAACAATGTCAAGAGAAAGTGGGCTCGCAACATCAAATGTGGGCACACTAAACTTAGATTGATTCGTAGAGGCAATTTGTTGCTGTAAAGAAGAGACAGTTTGTGCAAGATTGTTAATGGTCGCTTCAGTCGAAGAGTTCATATTAGACATGTTAGATTGTGATGGAGGTGTTATGTTATTGAAAGAAGGTAGAGAGTAAGGTGGTGGGACACTATGATAGTTAGTCATAGGAGATGATTGGAAAGGAGGAACACTACAAGAAGGAATGGAAGGGTTAAATGAATTGCCCCCTTGTGCCAGTTTCATTTGTGGAGATATAATAGGAACACTCATTGAAGGAATGAATGAAGAAGTTGGATTGAATGAAGGAAGAGGGTTGATTGAAGAAGAGGAATTGCCCCCATGATTAGTGATCATAGGAGGAATGTCTTGTATTGAAGTAGTCATTATGTTTGATATAAAAGTAGGTATACTAGCAATAGAAGTTGTCAAAGGAATAGAATGATTAACTTGAGTAGGAGGTTGTGTATAACCTAAAGTTTCAGCACAACTCTTCATAGGCATCACATTCGAATCCACAATGTGTGCAATACCACGCAAAATATCAATTCCATTCTTATCACTTTGAACCATACGTTTTAGACCCTCAATTAATGAAAGAGCTTGACTATCAGGGTATTCTTGAGACATCCATTGTCGAAAATCATCAAATTGGTTATCCAATTTTGAAAGTTGTTCTTCAGAAACCTCATGGAGAGCTTCTTCATCGTTAAGAGGATTAGAGGAATTACCCATGTCCTCGTTAAAAAGGCCATTCAAATTAGGTTCCATCTCCTCGGTAATTAAACCTTGGAAAGACTTAATTCTAAGGCTTCGTCTAACGGGAATAGTGTAAGTAGGGCTTATTGTCGTAAAACTCATGCACTAGGGAGAGAGAGAAAATTTTGAATTTTAGAGGTAGCAAATTTCAGTAAAATCAGCCAATCTCCTAGTTTTAAGCTGTTAAATGCAATCAGGACAATCTCTCGAAATTTCGAAAAAAATGTCTGGGACCGTGGCGAACGGAGTGCACACGGTCCTCGCAACTTTTTTCAAAATTTTCAGGGATGAAAGTTATGATGATTTTAAAGCTAATCTGAAAAAATTGAGTGATTTTATGATCTGTAGATAGGCCAAATTAAAGTTGCAATCTCAAAATTGAACCCTACCAAGATTGTTGAAAAATGTAAAATTTGAATTTTGAAAAAGAGGGGGAAACTGAAATTTTGAATTTTATGATTTTAGAGGGAATGGTGAAAGCAATGCAGGCTTTGAAATTTAAAAATTGACTCAATTTCATGCAAAATTCAAATTTGAAAGTGGAAATCAAGGTTGTTGCAATTAAACACTTAGTTTCAAAAGTCACAAATTGCAAAAATTTGAATAAAACACTGAAATTTCGAATGAATGCCAACACACTTTTCAGATTTAGGACTGTAAGAAACATAATTTTGATATGAATTTCAATTTCAACAATTTTTGAATGATTAGAAGCCTCAATCCAAGCAATCGCTAGACCAACTTTGAATTTAATTTTGAAAGTGTTAGAATTGATAAAATCAGCCAAAATTCTGGATTTTAGCAGAAAAATACAGTAAGATCTAGCTCCCGAAATTTTGGAAAAAATGTCGGGGACGATGGCGCTCAGGGTGCACACGGTCCTCGCAACTTTTTCCAAATTTTCAGGCATGAAAGATATTGTGATTTTATTGCGGAATCAAAAGTTACAGCCGATTTAGAGGTGTTTTGATTAATGAAATTATCAGTCAAAGGTTGAATCAAGAAGGTCTTAAAAATTAGGGTTTTGATATTTAACCACTTAATTTTCAGAATTAAAGCACAAATATGAATTGACAATTTGCAATAGAAGGGTAGATCTGAAACAAGCATTAACAATTAAACATTTCACAAGTTTAATTACTAAAAGAAAATTTTAGGGTTTTTATGCAATCAACCTCTAAAATTTGCAAAAGATCAAACATGGAAATATAATTAGGAAAGAAAAATTTTCAGATCTAACCATGAATAATCAGAATGAGGATGTTCACGTTGGGTTCACCAAAATGTAAAGCGGAAAAATTGAACCCTAGTTGTTCTCCCCTCCCCAACTCCAAGGAGAGAGAAGGGAGAGTCACTAGGGTTGATGGTTTTCACTTAGGGGAGACTTTACATTCAAAAGAGGGGTTGAAACCCACAAGATTCAATCCCACGCAATGCAAGATTGGATTCTAAATGAGTTTCAAGGGTTGTGACATCAAGGATACCCTCTTTTGTAAAGAAATGTGGAAAGAATGATTGAACTAGGAATGCATGTAAAGTAGGAAAGATTTGCTTATAAACAGAGATAGGGATATGGGATGAAGCTGCGGACCTGGAATTAGCAGTAAAATGTCAAGACGGTGCTATTCTGCAAATTTGAGCGAAAGTTGACAGGACAATGGTGCCCGACGTGCACACGGTCCTCCGAAAAATCTGCAAAACGAAGGTGGATCTGTTCGTCTCTGCATAAGGATTCCAGATCTTCAATTACAGCCGCGTACCTGCAACATGCGAAGGTGTAAATGTTGTTGTATGTTGTATGTTGTATGTGATCTCCTCTTCAATGGTTGAATCCTTGTCTTGAATGCAACACCTAGCCTTGAATGGAGACTTAGAATGCTCAATTGCTTGAAGGAATGCTTGAATGCTTGAATGCTTGAAAATCATTTCCGCCTTTTTTCCATCTACCCAAAATGGGAGAGGAAATGTAGTTTATATACTTGTCAATTAGGGCTGATAGACTGATTTTTCTGACCTTAGGCCAACCTGGGAAGATTATTTTCCAATTTGCAAACATAAAGACCCGAGACCCAAAAGAGACCGGGCCCAAAAGTAGGGCCAGGGACCAGGGCACTGGGCGCCATGGTCCTGGGGGACCAGGGCGCTGGGTGCCCTAGTCCTGAAGGACCAGGGCGCTGGGCGCCATGGTCCCACCTCCAGGGACAGTAGGGTGCAAGGAGGATTAGGCTAGGGTGCTGAAAAAATTTAGTTTTTGATGTCATGAACAAGTTTCGGGGTCTCCATCCAGGTTCAGTGTTGCGTCGCCATCGTGAAGACCCAAATGTAGTCGAAATTGCAAGTGTCGCAATTTTAGGATGCTACAATTAGGTATATGTTGTCATTGATGTCAACTAGTTTGACTGGATGCAACACTAGCAAAGGAGAGAGGGAGAAGTTGAATAATGCATTGTGGCTATAATTGATGGTTGCAGTTCAGAATATATGTTCATAACATTAGCATGGGTCTATGATTGAAATCGTATCCAGTTTGGTGAATTGGAAAGAACATTTATAATTATTTGTTATGAAATCTGTAAAGAAGAATGAATACCGGTATTAAATCTTTAACCGGTAATGATTTAAGGTTTGGCGGTGGATCTTATCATGATCATAACTTAGTGATAACATGCCTTAATCCATGTGTAATGATAAGATGGTATTTGAGCATGTACAAGGATAAGATTTCTTGGGAAACAACAAAGTGCTTAGAAGAATGAAACAAGGGTTTGATTGATTTCTTATCAAATCGATGTGCGGTGATCATTCAACAATGGAAATCATCTAGAAATTTGTTGTAATGACATGTAATGTATTTTGGTGGAGTATTTTGTTGTGCTAAATGTAAATTCATTGTATCTTGTTGATGTAATTAGTTTTTGTAGCCGCCCTAACTTAAAAGTGTATCTAGGGCTAGTTGGTGAAGAGATTTTGTGTCGGTGGTTTGAGAAGAAGGTATTGTCGAACTAGTTTGAAGTGTCTACATGTGTGTAACAAAGTTGTGCTGAAAAGGATCTGTACTAGCAGGAAAGGAAGTGTTGTAATTAGATCATTTGCCCCATTGTCCCTTAACAGTTACAACAGTTTGAAATACCTTAACCAGGTAGATCCTAATAGGTCTGATATTATAAATCCCTTCACTGGGTGGCTCATTTACTTGATTTTGAAATCCTCTAACAAGGTTGCTCTTAATAGGGTAGAGCTCCTAACAAGAATGAGGCAAAATCCCTTGACCAGGTGATTCCTAACATGGTTTTCTCTTAATCGAGCATATTGTAAGCTCTTAACTAGGCTAGGCCTTTAACCAGGTGCATTCCAAAAGAGTGAAAAAACATATTGTGGGTGCTAATTCCCACCGTGGTTTTTCCTAGTTGGGTTTCCACGTCAAAAAACATTGTGTTATGGTTTGCATGCTTTGTTATATGTTTTCTTATGTCATTATATTTATTACATGCTTATTGATTTTCAAGTTGGTGGAAGTTGTTATCAGATTTATTAAGTTTTTGCTTACACTAATTCACCCCCCCCTCTCAATGTCTTATAAGTTTATCAATTGGTATTAGAGCTTTATTCCCTTAAGGATTAACCGCTTGGGAAGGATCTGTAAGGCTAACATGGGGAAAGGTTCAATGAGTTACAGAGAGCTTTCAAACAGGCTTACAGAATCTAAAGAAGCCTTTGAAGAACTAAAGGTCAAGTACAAAGCTTCATTGGAAAAGAGGAGAGAGTTGGAAGCCCCTACCATCAGGATGAGACAAGAGGTGGAAGCTAGGAGGGAAGCTGAAGACAAAATAAGAGATAAGGAGCATGAGATATTTAAGATGAAACAAGAGATTGGTACCTTTCATGCACATCTTCATGAGACCAAAGAGGAAAAAGAGGAAATGCAAGATGATCTAGACATGGCTATGTCTCTTAGATAAAGTCTCACAAAGAAGAATGAGGAGCTTACCAAGGAGTTGGCTGATGCAAATGAGTTATTAGCTAAATTCAACAAGAGCACTTATATTCTTGATGAGTAGATTCAGACACAAAGACAAAAAGGATATACACATGGCTTGGGATACACAAACTTTGAACAAGGAGAGCCATCTAGTACCAAGGACACCATGCATGAAGCCAAATCTACACTAAAGACCAAGAAGAACATCGGTAAGAGAACTTACAAACCAGTATGTTTTAACTGTCATAAGGTAGGTCATACTACAAATGTTTGTAGAAGTAGATCCATTACTTCTTATGGATATAGACCTAATGCATATGAAGGATATAAGCCTAGTACTTTTGATGGATATTGCTTCAATTGCAACAAGTATGGGCATAGAGATGTTGAGTGCAAGTCAAGAGTGAACAATCAGAGATCTTACATGGATTAGAGGTCCAATGGTGAATGGTAGAGATCTTATAATGACTGGAGAAACCCTACTTGGTAGAAACCTTATGTGAACCAGTCTAGTCCATATCAAATGGAGAATAGATGGATTGTGACATGTTTAATATATCACAACTATGGTCATGTGGATATGAATTGCTAGAGAAGAACTGATAGAGGCAATGCTGAACCTTGGAGAGCATCTAAAATGGCATGTTTCCACTATCACAAAATGAGATACATTGCAAGGTTTTGTAGAGCTAGAATGAACCAACCAGTTAATCAGTCTGTTGACCAGAAAGGAAAGAAGGTAGACATGGAAGAAACCATAAGTGAGATGAATAAGATATGGAGGAAGAAAAGTGAGGAGAAAACAATCAGAGGACTCCAATTATTCACATGGTGTGGAGAATCCCTCACTAGAAAACTAAGCTATGTATGAAGCTTAGGGGGAGCATATTGTCAAACCCATTTTTAGACCCCCTAAATGGTGTGCGGTAAGTCAAATCTGCATGTTTTGATGCAATATGCTATTATGAAGTGATTTTGAGATGTAACCAGTAAATTGAATGTGATATGTGAACCAGTAGAAAGTTCTAGGGTTGAATGGTGATTTGGGCATGTTCAACTAGTTTAGCATTAAATGTAGTTGGTAAAAGGAAAATAAAAAGGTGTTTTATAGTCTCATTTTCACAAAGCATTTTCAAGAGCACATTTGGAGAGCGATAGAAACATAGAAGAGAATTTGATTGCTACTTTGACGAAGTTGATAGGAGATCATGAAGATTTGTGGAAAAGTGAATCGGTGGAAGAGCATTCAGACTAGAAACCCTAGTTGCGAAGAAGTCTGATGCTTTTAGCAAGTTTAAGGCATTCTAAGCCTTAGTGGATAAATAAACTAGTAAGACCCTAAAGTGTCTGAGATCTCAATGGGGTGGAGAATTCACATCAGCTAAATTTGTGAAATACTGTGATGAGAATGGAATCAAGAGACAACTATCTCCACCAAGGACACCACAATAGAATGAGATTGCAGAAAGGAGGAACTAGCCCATAGTTGAAGCAACAAGAACAATGTTGATACAAGGAGATGTACCTCAAATATTTTGGAGAGAAGTAGTCAACACTGTAGTATACAAAATGAACCAGATATTGGTCAAGAAAGGTAGTGACAAAAATCCCTATGAATTATGGTATGGTCATACTCCTAATGTTAGTCATTTCAAAGTCTTTGGCAGCAAGTGTTACATAAAGAGAGATAAGTATACCAAAAAAATTTATCCTAAAAGTGATGAAGGAACTTTCCTTGGCTACTTAACTAAGAGAAAAGCATTTAAGTGCTTTAACAAAATAACCAAGAAGATTGTGGAAAGTGTTAATGTGAAAGTTGATGAGTATTCTGACAAATTTGATGATGCCAGTAAGTCTGATGCAGTAGATGAACATAAGCAAATGATCATTGAACTAGAAGTTCAAAATGATGCTGAGCAGAACAGTGTGGAGGATGCTTCTCAACTGGTGGAAGAAGAAGAAGAATATGCTTCTACACTAGAACCGGTTATACCTGGATATGTAAGGTTGAATCACTCTGCACATCAAATAATTGGAGATAGGAATGCTGGAGTGCAAACAAGAAGAAAGATCAAAGAAAGTGCTTGTCTGATTTCCACAATTTAACCTAAGACAGTGAGGGAAGCTCTAAAGGATGATGATTGGATAAAGTCTATGAAGGAGGAGTTTGATCAAATAGAGAAGAACAATAGTTGGTCACTTGTCCCCAGACTAGCTAATAAAAATGTTAATGGTACTAAGTGGGTGTTTAGGAAAAAATTGAATGAAGATGGTGAAGTGGTTAGGAACAAGGCTAGACTAGTTTGCAAAGGATATGCACAAGAAGAAGGTTAGGATTATGGAGAAACCTTTGGATCGGTTGCTAGACTTGAAGGAGTAAGAATTCTACTTGCATTTGTAGCATTCAAAGGATTCAAGGTATAGCAAATGGATGTCAAATTTGCATTTTTGAATGGAATTCTAGAGGAAGAGGTTTACATTGAACAACCAGATGGGTTTGCATTGACTAAAGGCAAGGACATGGTGTGCAAACTTCATAAAGCTTTATATGGGTTAAAGCAAGCTCCAAGGGAATGGTATGAGAGACTCCATTCACACCTAATAAATATTGGATTTCAAAGAACCGGTGAGGACAACAACATTTACTTGAAGACAAAAGGAGACAAGTTATTGATTACAAAAGTGTTTGTAGATGATATCATATTTAGAGGAAATGATGACATGAGTTTAACTTTTGTAGAAGAAATGAAATAGAAATTTGAAATGTCTTTGATAGGTGAAATCAAAATTTTCATTGGTTTGCAGGTCCAACAGATGAAAGGAGAAATCTTTATCAGCTAGTCCAAATATGTGAAGGAGGTAATGTAATCTTTTGGAATGGAAGACTCTAAACTGGTTGGAACCCCTATGGTCATTGGTTGTAGATTATCCAAGGAAGATGATTAAGATCCAATGGATGATACTGAGTATAGATCAATGATTGGTAAACTACACTATGTTGTTCATAGAAGATCGAACATTTCTCATGCAGTTGGTATAGTGGCTAGATATCAGAAAAGTCCTAAAGAGACTCATATGGTGGTAGTGAAGAGAATTTTTAGGTATCTTAGAGGAACTATTGATTATGGATTATGGTATCTATACAAAGGAAACTTCTCTTTGAAGGTGTACACAGATGCTGATTGGGCAGGTAATGTAGATGACTAAAAGAACACAACTAGTTGTGGATTCTTTCTAGGAGGAAGACTGGTATCCTGGACTAGTAAGAAACAAAGTTGCATTTCTAAGTCTACAATAGAAGAAGAGTATGTGGCTGCATCTATGAACTATGCTCAAGAAATATGGATGAGACATGTACTAGAAGGATTCAAGGAGAATATGATAGAACTTGTGGTCATATATTGTGATAATACAAGTGTAATAAACATTTCAAAGAATCCTGTATTGCATGCTAGAACAAAGCATATTGAACTGAAGTATCATTATCTAAGAGAAAGAGTGCAGACAAAGAAAGTCGGGATGGATAAGGTGTCAAGCAAGGAGCAATTGGCTAACATCTTCACTAAGCCATTACCTAAAGAAACCTTTGAGTATCTTAGAGGAAAGCTAGGGCTTATACCCCTACAAAAGGTCAACTAAGATGTTGTTGCAACATCAATCCAGTGGACTAATTGAAGATCTTTCACTGTGGATTGATGAGAAAAGGGCTACTCCTTAGGGGGAGCAACATAAGATGAATTTGACACTTTTCACATTTGACATTGTTGTCAAAGGGGGAGAAGAAAAGTAAAGGGGGAGAAGAATAGTGAAGAGAAAAAAGAGAAGAACAATGAAGAGAAAAATTAGAAGAATAGACTGATGAAGGGAGAAGAACAAGTGAAATAGAATAGAAGAAGAAAAGAACATTATAGCAGTCATAACAATTAGAGTTCTAGTTTTGCATGGTGAGATTTTGGTGTTGTCATCAATGCCAAAGGGGGAGATTGTTGGCATAACTGATGGAAATGATGATGAGATTAGAAGATGACCTGTAAAGTTGATATGATCAGGTATATGTTGTCATTGATGCCAACTAGTTTGACCGGATGCAAAACTAGCAAAGGAGAGAAGGAGAAGTTGAATCATGCATTGTGGTTAGAATTGATGGTTGTGGCTTAGAATATATGTTCATAACATTGGCACGAGTCTATGATTGAAATCACATCAAGTTTGGTGAACTAGAAAGCACATTTATAATTGACTATTATGAACTCTGTGAAGAAGAATGAATACCAGTATTAGATCTATAATCGATAATAATTTAAGGTTTGGCCGTGGATCTTATCATGAACACAACTTAGTGATGGTGTGTCTTAATCCGTGTGTAATGATAAGATGGTATTTGAATGTGTACAAGGATCAAATTTCTTTTGAAACAACAAAGTGCTTAGAAGAATGAAACAAGGGTTTGATTACTTATCAAATCGATGTGCAGTGATCATTCAATGATGGAAATCATCTAGAAATTTGTTGTAATGATCTGTAATGTATTTTGGTAGAGTGTTTTGCCACGCTAAATGTAAATTCATTTCATCTTGTTGATGTAATTAGGGTTTGTAGCCGCCCTAACTGAAAAGTGTATTTAGGGCTAGTTGGAGAAGATATTTTATGTCGATGGTTTGAGAAGAAGGTATTACCGAACCAGTTTGAAGTGTTTTCATGTGTGTAACAGAGTTGTGCTAAAGAGGATCTATACTAGAAAGAAAGGAAGTGTTGTCATTAGATCATTTGCCCTATTGTTCCTAACAGGTACAACAATTTGAAATCCTTTAACCGAGTAGATCCTAATAGGTCTAATATTATAAATCCCTTCAATGGGTGACTCATTAACTTAAGTTTGAAATCCTGTAACAAGGTTACTCTTAACAGGGTAGAGCTCCTAGCAAGGCTGAAGCAAAATCCCTTGACCGGGTGACTCTTAATAGGGTCTTCTCTTAACCAGGTATACTGTAAGCTCTTAACTGGGCTAGGCCTTTGACCGAACGCATTCCAAAAGTGCAAAAATATATTGTGGGTGCTAATTCTCACTGTGGTATTTCCTAGTTGTGTTTCCATGTAAAAAATCATTGTGTTATGGTTTGCATGCTTTGTTGGATGTTTGCTTATGTGGTTATATTTCTTGCATGCTTATTGATTTTCAAGTTGGTGAAAGTTGTTATAAGATTTATTAAGTTTTTTATTACACTGATTCACCCCCCCCCCCTTTTAGTGCCTTATAAGTTTATTATCTATAGCCTTATCTAGATCTGACTTTGTCTTCTTTCCATTCTTGGGCTCGCCTGCCAATATAGGAACAGATCTTGCCTTCTTCTCCTTTGGCTCTTTCTTCTCACCACCAGATTAGGGTTTGTGGATCACTCTGTAGGTCCCAGAGACAACTGAGAGGGGGGGTGAATTAGTTGTCAGATAAATTCAAACCAAAAACAACTTAACCAAACTTAATGCTTAATATCGGTAAACCAAACTTTATGCCGGTAGACAGTTTATTAGTTAATTGCAATACAGGTAAATATTAATGCATGAAATAGAAAGAAAATAACATCCACAACACATAACACCAATATTTGTATGTGGAAACCCTATAAGGGGAAAAATCATAGTGGGAAACCTTACCCACAATCAGATGGTACTACTGTAGATAGTATGTGTATACAATAGGGGTCTGCACATGTAGAAAGGCCAAGCACCTAGAGCTCACTACTCAAACACAAATGGGAGTCACATTGACTACAATTGGATGGTTAAATCCAATAATGATGTACTGCTCAAAATAGAATCTTCATATGCTGGATTCAATACCGGTTCAGTTCTGATATGCCTTCACAAAAACCTTCCTTCAACCTTCAAATGATGTCTGCATGTATTGCTCTGCTTATTCTCACATATACCGAATTACAATCCTTATTCACATTCGCTCACTAATCTCTCAAATGAGATCTTACATTTATACCATAACCTAAGACCAATTGAGTAGGTCGGCTCTAAGAGATATTACAATAAAAACAATTTACAAGTAAAACAATATTTGATTCAACAAGTTGGCTTAATGCATTTACAACAATAATAAATCATCTCCATAGCGTGTCGTGCTGATATGGAATAGATAAGCCTGTCGGTGCTTAACCTGGACCTATTTGCTGGTAACAACAAATATGCAATCACAAATATACCAATGAACAAGTCTTCAAGACAAAGTGTCCAAATGATGTCTTCGACATAACCAAGTATTTTACATGTCATTCCAAGTGTCAGTGAACAATATATCCTATCGGTGAACCAGATACTGGTGACTGTGCATAAGTCACTTGCATGCCGGTGAACATTGCCAATTCTCCAAGTGCCAGTAGGTTGACCAGAGTTGATAAGTGTTGACATCAATGACAAAACCATATCAACATACCCAAAATACCAACAATCTCCCCCTTTGGCATTGATGGCAACACAAGATGGAAAAACCATCAAAGTGCCAAAATAGAAATGCCAAATACCAAAAACCAACAATCTCCCAAAAGAGATCATAACTAGGAATCAAAGAAATCAAAATACAGATACAAAGAGTAATCGATCTCTCCCAAAATAACAATCTCTCCCCAAGGGATAAAGTTTCTCCCCCTAGGAGTAACATGTGTTTTTCCATATCAATCTCTCCCCCTTTGACATCAAATGCCAAAGCAATATAGAAACCAGGTTCAAATACAAAATACCAACTTATTCAGTATATTAACTACTCCCCCTGAGAAGTAGCTCTCCTCATCAAAGCTGGAGTAAAAGATTTCTCTATTAGTTCTACCAGTTGATGACAAACATCAACTGTCTAAGTTTCTATTGGTGGGGGTATGACCCCAAGCTGATCTCTGAGATATTCAAAAGTCTCCTTAGGCAAAGGTTTAGTGAAAATATCTGCAATCTTCTCTTTAGTATTCACATAAACCAGTTTTACTTCTTTTTCTTCAACATTCTCTTTCAGAAAATTTAGCTTGATATAGACATGTTTAGTCTTAGAATGTAGTACCAGATTTTTTGATATATCAATTGCTACTATATTATCACAATAGATAGTTATAGGTTCCTTGCATTTTACCTTTATGTCCTTCAACATTTGTTTAAGCCATAATACCTGTGTACAGTTAGTTGTTGCTGCAACATATTCTGATTCTGTTGTTGATAAAGATGTGCAACTTTGTTTCTTACTCAACCAAGAAATTAATCTACTTCAAAGAAAAAATGCTCCACCGGTGGTGCTTTTTCTGTCATATACATCTCCTTCCCAATTTGCATCTGTGTATGCACATAATTCAAAGTTTTCAACTCTAGGATACCAAAGGCCAAGATTTGTAGTGCCTTGTAAGTACTGGAAAATCCTTTTTACTGTTGATTCATGATTTTCTCTAGGATTACTCTGAAATCTTGAAACAATACATACTGCATTCATAATATCAAGTCTTATTTGTGTCAAATACAGTAAACCTCCTATCATAGATCTATACCTAGTCGGATTAATAGGTGTAGATTCATCCCTTAGTGATAATTTATTAGTTGTAGTCATAGGTGTGCTTACTGGTTTAGAGTTTTCCATACCAAATTTATTTAGTAACTCATTCAAGTACTTTGATTGACTCAAGAATATACCTTTATTAGTTTGTGAAATCTGCAATCCTAAAAAGAATTTTATCTCTCCAATCATAGACATTTCAAATTCTTGTTGCATTTCAATAGAAAAGTCTTTGCATAATCCATCTTCTCCTCCAAAGATTATATCATCAACAAAAACTTCTATAACTGAGATGTCATCATTAGTCACTTTATAGTATAAGTTGTTGTCAGCATTACCTTTAGAAAAACCAATCTTCAAAAGATATTTATCCAATCTAGTATACCAAGCTCTTGGAGCTTGCTTCAACCCATACAAAGCTTTCCTTAACCTGCAAACCATATCTTTGTTATCTGTCAAAGAAAATCTATTAGGTTGCTCAATGTAAACTTCTTCTTCAAGATCTCCATTCGGAAATGTACATTTAACATCCATTTGATATACTTTGTAGTTCTTGTGTGCTGCAAAAGCCAAGAATAATCTGACTACCTTAATTCAAGCTACCAGTGCAAAGGTTTCATTGTAATCAATTCCTTCTTTTTGTGAATATCCCTTACACAATAGTCTTCCTTTATTTCTAATTACCTTACCATCTTCATTGAGTTTGTTTCTGAATGCCCATTTTGTTCCAATTACATTTTTGTCTTTAGGTTGGGGAACTAATGTCCATGTGTTATTCTTTTCAATTTGTTACAATTCTTCTTCCATAGCTTTAATCCAGTGTTTATCTTCACATGCCTCATTAATTGATGCTGGTTCAATTTGAGAAATAAGACATACCTCTTCATTTGCCAGTCTTCCTCTTGTCATAACTCCTTGATATTTGTTCCCAATTATCTGATCTTTAGAGTGGTTCAATCTTACAAACCGGGGTGTCTTTGTTTGTTGTTGTTCTTCAGTTACAATGGAATTTTCAGATGATACCAGTGTAACTGGATCTTCATTTTGTACCAGAGTGTTCAATGTAGGCTCATTTGTTAGTATCTTTGTTGTCAGTTCAGAGTCTATATACCTTGAAGTTCCTCTAAACTGTTCATCAATCTTCACATTTGTACTCTCAACAATTTTTTGCAATCTTTTGTTAAAACATCTATATGCCTTGCTCTTAGATGAATAACCAAGAAATATCCCTTCATCACTTCTAGGATCAAATTTGCCAATATACTCATCTCTTCTAATATAGAATTTACTTCCAAATATTCTGAAATATTTAAGAGTAGGAGTAATACCAAACCATAGTTCATGAGGGGTCTTACAAGTTTCACCTTTGATATAAACTTTTTTTGAATGTGTAGATTGCTCTACTTACTATCTCTCTCCAATATACATGTGGTAGATTTGCTTCTGATAACATACTTCTAGCTGCATCCAAGATAGTTCTATTTTTCCTTTCTACAACTCCATTCTGTTGGGTTGTCTGGGGTGCTGATAATTGTCTTCTGATCCCATTTACTTCACAGAATGTATTAAATTCTTTAGATGTGAATTCACCTCCTTGATCTGATCTCAGACATTTGATTTTCTTACTGGTTTCATTCTCTACCATTGCCTTGAATAGTTTGAATTTCCCAAGTGCTTTTAATTTTTCTCTGAGAAAAGTAACCCAACACATTCTAGAATAGTCATCAATGATTAGCATGAAATATCTATCACCTTGTAAGCTTTTAGTTCTAGCTGGACCACATAAATCAGTATGAATTAAGTCAAGAGCATTATTAGATTTTTATGGAATACTTTTAAATGATGCTCTAACTTGTTTTCCAAATTGACATTCCTTACATACCGGATTGTGGGGCTTAACAATCTTAGGTAAATCTCTAACTGCTTTAGTTGTACTGATTTTCACAATGCAATCAAAATTTACATGACAGAGTCTCTTATGCCACAACCAACTTTCATCAATATGTGCAATCAAGCATGTCTTTTCATTGTTATTCAAATGAAAGATATTACCTCTAGTTTGATTACCGGTTGCAATTTCCAGATCAGTTCTGTTCATAATTTTGCATTTCCCATTCTTAAATTGTAACTGAAATCCTTTTTCAACTAATTGACCAACACTCAAAAGATTGTGCTTTAAACCTTCAACATAGTAAACATTGTCAGTATTATGCTTACCATCAAAAGATATAGTACCTTTTCCTTTGATCAAATAAGCTTTATCATCTCCAAATATTACTAGACCTCCATTATATACCTAAAAAGTCAAGAATTTGCTCTTATCACCAGTCATATGATGTGAACATCCTAAATCAATGATCCATTCATCCTTAACTTCAATTTTAGCCACTAGGGCCTGCTCTACCAGTTGAATAGTAGGTGTTGGTTGATATTCTATTATAGCAACAAATACCCATCCATTGTCTCTCAGATCCTCATCAAAATCATCAATGACTCCTTCATCAGCAAGATAACAGGACTTCTCTTTATTCTTCTTAATTCTATATTGCTGATATTCAGGGTTAGGCTTGTATGTTCTTCTAGCTTCTTCTTTCAATCTTGCATGTCTATCAGGGCATCTTGAAGCCATGTGACCAATCTTATTATAGTTAAAACATTTAAAGGGTGCTTTACCTTCATACTTACTTCCAACTGGACCTTTAGGCATTTTCCTTGCAAATAGTGCTTCAAGTTCATCAAGTTCTTCATTTTCTCTCCTTCTTTCTTCAAGTTCTCTTGCATAAAAGGCTTTCCAATCAGATTTGTCAAATGCAGATGATGTTGATGCCTTAAAAGCTAAATCTGTCTTTATAGTAGCAACAAAACCAAATTCCTCAATTTCAAAAGCTGAAAGTTTTCTAATCAATGTGTCTCTAGTTACTAATGTATTAAGCATTGTTCTTAAATAATTTATAGCAGTAACTTTCATTTTGTATGCCGGTGGCAATCCTCTTAAAAATTTTGAAACAATTTCATCTTCACTTAAGGTTCCTCCACAACATTTAATACCCAAAACAATTTCATTAACTCTTTCCATAAAAGCAGAAATCCTTTCATCTTCTTCCATTTTCAGATTTTCATACCTGACCCAGAAGCTTTCAAGTTTTGCAATTTTGACTATGGAATCTCCTTCATTCAATGTTTCAAGATGGTCCCAAATAGTTTTAGCAGTAGATCTATCTGATAATCCCATGATTTGATGATCTGATAATGCGCTCAAAAGTGCTTCTCTTGTGTAATGCCCCGCCAGGAAACCCCTAAGGGTTTAAATTAAAAACACTCAAATAGAGTGTAAATTTTTTTTTTTATAATAATTATTTAGAGCGTTAATGAAAAGTTACATTATTAAGATAAATTGAAGTTAACTCAATTCATTATTAGACACGACATTAAAATACAATTGAGATTGTCTGTCAACTTAGATATCACAGCGGAAGGCTCAGCCAATCCTAAGGAGTTTCCTAACGCGACTACACAACCTTACACCTAACTCAACTTGCGTCATTAGATCCATTAAACTGGATATCTTAATTACGAGGTAATGCATAGTCCTTGATTAAATATGTGTTCAATGGTTTAACACCTTATATCTTTAGGAGGCGTTCAATTACTTCGATGGTTAGGAGGCCATTGAGGAGATTATTTATTCATCGCACTTTAATTCATAATTACATTAGGAGGTCTCCAAATGGGATCAAGCGTTTTAAATATAACAAAGTTCATTCGTTAGAGTTCTAGAAATAACCATCCGCACTTGACAGCATCCTTTAATGCTATAAATCTGCTTAATGATATTCATTCGTTAGGGTTAAACTACGTTTAATATAACGAGGATTCCTTCATTTGATCTTGAAATATTCACCCACATTTGATACCTCTTTTAAAATATTAAACAGTATGGTTAATAAGATAAATTTGTTTCTTTCGGATTAAACTTCCATGAGTAGAGTGAGGTCTCTTCATTTGTTATCATGCGTAGCCTACTAATGAGTTGAAGTTCTTTTATGAAAGGTAAAATATGAGTAGCCATAGGATACATTTGAAGTTTTAATAATGCAAGTAAATGGGCTAATTTTCATTAAGATGGGTCTGCATTAGAACACACGAGAGCATCCTTCAATTTAAAGATTCGTTAACTAGATGACATTCATCATTTCAAGATTAGAGTATTAAGATCACAATAACTTTCTTCTATTAGAATTTAAAATACAATTATCTTATTGCATATTTTTTTTTTTGTGTTAAATGAACTTAAAATGAGAGAGATACTCTTACTAAGTTTTAATGTAGAACTACAAATCAATCATTTCCCATTTTAGATCAGCTTTAGCAATCATGGGGGAATTCCCTTTTTATAAAGATTAGAATAAGGATATCTAATGGAGTTCACCCATTTATAAAATATATCTGGTGAAGGTTATCGATTAAAATTACAACATAAATTACTAGGTATATTCATCCAATATGCAACATGAATACCTGATTGAGCCCATACGATTATAAAATTAATCAGGTGAGGAGTGTTGTTATGATTAAAGCGTGAAATAACTTAACAAATCCATCCAATGTAATGAAACATAATTGACATGGCATGAATTTCATTCACTAAGGTAAAAGGATAGATGTTGATATGACGTTCAGCCTTTAGATTTCAATCTAGGAATTGTGACATAAATTTTAACTTTGTTTCCTTTTTTACGTCCATTCCATTTATATACTTAATAACAAGTTAATCCAATAAAGTATTCCAGCAAGGTTCTTTCCACTATTACGATCTAATGTAACGTTATCAAATTACTTTTTCCACAACTTTAATTTTCAATATTTAAATACTTTGCAATATTCATAATTTACAACGTTTTATGAACTTAAACAACCACATTTATCCATATGAATAATGTTATGCACTTAAATTTGAATTCATTAGATTTTCACCATACACTTATGCAAGAATACAACCATTCATGGTAATTTAAAACATAAAACAAAGCATGCTATAAACATCGCATAACACAGATATGATCTCGGAGTTCACCCCGGAAGGGCTACATCTCCGGGTCTGCTCAACTGCAAGACCCCTTTGGTATTATATTGTTAGGAATACATAGTTTATAAGTCTTTTACATTCTTGCCTTTTAGGCGAACACATACACTATTCAACATCTACCTCGTTAGATTATTACATAGTGATCCCTTTTAAGAGCGAGTCATTTGAAACAAACAAACCTAGATTCTCTTGTTTTGACGATACCCTAACTAGGGCTTGACCTACTTTCAACCAAAAACTGTCATGCCAAGTCTTACCATTACATAACCAAATTCAATAAAAGAAGTTTAATTCAGCATAGGCATTATCGGGTAGAGGTATTCGTTTTGTCATTTTGCTCTGAATAATAATATCGATACTTCGGTATACTAACTAATTTAACTTTTCTTTAAAACTTGTATTAAACCACCTTCACTATTTGTTCCGTGTCAATAGTAAGTATTAACCCGAGTATGATATAACAACATGATTTTAATAACTCGCATTATAGCATGGATTTACAAAATGTTGCATCCAAAAAAAAACAACTATGTTATTTGGCAAATCAGAGATTAAATAACATAAAAGAGATGGAATTTAGATATAAATAACATAAAGGGACTAAGTCTAATTTCCTTATATTAATCTTAAGTTCACTTATCAACCTGATTTCCTTTTTTTTTTCTTTATTTTTGCATATTACATGCAAGCTTCATGTTTCACACACACACACACACACACACACAGACACACACATATATATATATATGTATAAACATTATACACTAATAAAATAACTCCCAACGCTCTTTTTTTTCTATGAAATATTGCTTACCATATACATTTACATTTAATAGGCATCTTTTTTTTTTGATTGCACAAAATCAAATAAACTCTCACCATTTATTTTTAACTTACCAAAACAACCAAACAAAAGAATTTGCAACTAGCGACTTAACCCCTGAAAAGAACAATTTTAAACAACCTGTGTGGCGGCCAAACCCTAGCCGCAACGCAGGGGCTCCCGCGCGGCGGCGCTCGCGGTGGTGCCCGCAGGTGCCGCGGTGCCCTGCGGCCACCGCCGTGAGCCGTAGGTCTTTGCGTAGGCGAGCGGGGGTAATACAAGGGTGAGGCGAGCGGTGGAGGGGAGCTAGCGGGGGGGAGGGGAGGAGGAGCGGGTGGAGCTCCGCTCCCCGCCTCCAAACCCCAACCCACAGTCAAACACAAAAAAAAAACGCACAGCGCGTTAAAATACAAAAATGCAGTCCCTTTTTTTTGTTATAAACAATGGAAAATGAAAAACATGAATTGTTTCGAAGTTAAAATATTTCGATTCAAACATACAAGGTTTTTTTTTTGTTTTAACATAAGAAACGTGGTTTTCAACCACTCCCACCCACAACAGCAGAACCCCATTATAAAAAAAAAACAGTCTAAAAGAAAAAACTTACAACAAAGAATATTTCAAAACCCTCACCATTCCTATCAAGACCCATTTTATAACAGTCATAAAAAGAATTTTTCCAGTTTTATACCGAAATCTCCATTATGGAAAGAAAATGTTTCCAATCAAGTTTTAAAATCACAAAATCCTTTAACAACAAGAGTTTGATTCAAGAACAAACAAGTTTGGAAGGAGACTGCAAATCTAAACTTCAAAACATTCATGAGAAATACTCTCTTTTTTTTTTTATCTTGTATTCAACAATAGATCAAGAAGAAGATACGAATCCTACCTCATAGTGCAGATTCCGGGCATGAATCTTGATGAAGAGCTTTCCCAATCTGCTGCTCCAAGCCAAATTCTCCATTTTTCTTCCCAAAAAAAAAAAAAAGCTCCCAAGCCCAGAACCCCCAAAATGTCTCCAAAACTAGGTTAAAAAGAAAAAGCCCTAATTTTGCCCTATTTTTTTAATTTCAAAAATTAGGCATTTATTTTTAAAATGAAATAGATGAAAATCCCATTGGGAGCCATTCCTTTCCTCCTTACTCATTTTCTTTTAAAATTTAAAAGCTCCCATCTCTTATTCCACTCTAATTTTTTTTTAAATTTTCTTCATATCACTTTAGCCCACACATTATATTTTGATTAATCTAATTTTCTAAAAAATCAAACTTTTATATTTTATCAACTGTACAAGTAAAATGGAACTAATTTCTTTTAAATAATAATTTTACCCCTTTTTCCTTCCAAAATGCGAAAACGATTAATTTATTTCTATTTCACAATTGACTTTTAATTTTTTTTCCTTTCCAAAACGCATAATTTATTAAAATCGTCGTTATTAAAATTAACTATTAAATTAACTTGCTACAACAAAATAAAGCGACATTTTAAAAATAAATGACCGATCTAATGCAAGAGTCTTATTTATTCTAATTTTCCAACTACATATGCGTAAATGTTACAACTGTGTAAACGAGCACACTAACCCCAGTTAAATACCTTAAGCTAGCTACAATAATAATTTAAAGCAAATCTCTTTAATTACTGATTAATCGTATAAAAGAAACTACCTATTTAAATTCCTATATCACTATTGTGTGCGCCTACTCATTAATTTTGAATTTAACACTTAGGATAACAAACCTCACTTACCTTGCGCAAGGCACACAAATCGAGGAAGTCCTCCAAATCTCTCGACACACATCCCAATGCAAGACAAGCCCCACGAATCCACACACGATGCTCACCTAACCATGGCTAAGGCAAGACGAGAGTTATATGACCACTAAATCCGAATTCAAAAGATGAAGGAGCATACTCAACCTTGCAAATTCCAAAGGAGATGAACCTTGCCTTAAGCGGTGTTGTACCTGCAATCTCCTGCACTCATGAATTCATACAAGCATGCATATACAAATACATATTCAATGAAGACGTTAGCTCAAGATTTATCACAAGGGTTAGGAAACAACTACATTTACATGAGAATCGATGCCAAAGCACAATAATAAGTATGCACAGTTATTTATATTATCTAAACTACACATTTCACCATGGTTAACCTACCATTCAAGAATGCCACATAGGAAGTCAATCGAGGATTAAACGGGTTTTAAATGTCCGACTAGGGTTTGGGCATTACATTCTCCCCCCCTAGGTTCCGACTTACTCCTGGAAGTCGCAAAGTTAAACGGAAGTCCTGCAACACTTATTAGTCCCTAAACTCAATTAACAATTATCAATTTGCACAAACAACTATTTTTTTATTTTTTTTCAACAATTTAAAACATTATTCACCAATAAAAATGCATCTAACATCATTCACACCTTCAAACATTCTATAATCTACACTCAATCATAGCAAGGATACAAGACTTTTCCCTTTTTATTTCACCAAATTTAAAGCAATTAAAATATATAAGCACAGTTATCATACTCATTTATCAAACATGACAAGAAAACATGCTCTCAAGGTCAACTTCTTTCACCAAATCATCTCTTTCACAATATTTTACCACATAAAACTATCCTCAATAGAACAATTTCTACGACCAAGTTAACTTCTCAACAAATAAGAACAACGTAAGAACTCAATTGTTTACATTTTTCAGACATACAAGATCCTTTCCAATGACTATGCCCCATAACATAGTGACAAGTTAATACCATTTAATCCATGATTTCACATAATATCCATCCACAAGACTGGTTTGCACAACACAATAGGCCACATGTGAGCATGTCTAATGCTCAGTCAAAGGTAACATATATGATCCACATCTCTATATTTGCTCTCAGAATAACTACATGATCAACAAATATCCAACATCTCACTCGAGGGCTTGATGGTGCTAGGGTACACCATAACGGTGCCACCTTCCATACAAGTCCCTCGTGAATATCCCTTGTTGTGTAAGGTGTTTAGCCTCCAAGAGATAGTCACCACTCATAGGTAGGTAGTGGATCTTAGCTGTTTTCACAGCCTCACATACCTCCATCCTCAAGGTTCCTTGCGTCTACTTCCTCGTATACACTCATCCAAGCCCGTCTCCTACGTTCTTGGAGAGGAATTCACATTACAACACAAGACCAGCATACGAAAACGGCAAGGATAAACCGGTTTAGCCACTAAAGTACAAAAGATTAAAGATAATATTTGTCAATTCCAACAATAAAACAAGAAAATAATTTCCGGATTTGCAACATCAAAGCAAATAAGATCAAGATCGCAAGATCGCGGCTAAACTGTCACGGTCAAAGTAAAATAATTAGCTGGCCCACAAGAAAATCATTAAATAAATAAATAAAGGAAATTCATAAGTGCACATTACATCACTATGTGACTAGTAGCTAGCCACCAACGAGGAAGGAAGGAACAATCGTCTAGCTATCCTAGTAGCTCATCATGTGGTGTGACCAAGTCACACATCCACATGGCATGGCAGTGTGCACCTCGGCATCACCCCGCATCATGTCGTCACGTGGCATGGCTCTACCCAATACATAGCGGTAGACCGCATGGAAATGTCTACTACATCCCGCATCGTGTCTCAGCATGGCATGGCAATACTCCAAGCGGACAAAGCACACAATGGACGTATCCCGCATGGCAGTGTACCCCGCGGATAAGGCACGCGCTGGTCACACTCCGCATAGCGATGTTCCTCTCAGGATACTCGCCGTAAGCCAGAGGTATACATGGCTAAGGTCTACCCATAAGTCTACCAACACTAGCCAGTTGGTAACTTATGTAGAACAATAACACGCCTCTCATGAAGACAAGGCAACAAATGCTCCAATATGGAATCCAACAATATGCTGAAAAACTGTCATCTATATGCTCAAGATAAAGGATAGGAATAAGGCTGGCACACATGAACCTCATAAATCGGTTCATCATAAGGAGAAGTATTGAGTACACCTATGTTATAGTTTCATTACAAAACCATGCTTTTCCTCGAAATAGGGAAGCTAAAGTCGCTTCGCGTCGACATTACTCGTACGTTGTTCATTCTATTTCAAGGAACGGTGACTACTACTACTACCCCTTCACATACTGACTTATCAACAACTCGTGGGTTGGCACTCAGTAAGGGAAACAACAAGCAACATCACATAGATAGGTATGGGTTTCCCCTACTCATAAACAAACACATTCCCCATGGTTGATTACTTCACCATCCCATGGGCACACAAAGCAAGTACGGGTTTTCTCACAACACACACAGAATAGCACTATTACTAGTTTAGTCACATTTACGGGGAGTGCTTTACATTATGCTAACATATACTTAAGGGAAATTTTAATTATGCTTTACACATGAATCACCAAACAAAGTTTACTCTAGATCCACGTACTGATATTTTCAACAATTCAAATTTACACAAAGTAATAGCATCATTCTGATATCTTTCTCAATCTTCCCTGAGCTTTTTCACTCATATTACTAACTATGCAATTTCCCTTTTTTCAAGATGCAAAAATGTTCCCCTTTTAATTAGAAGCCCAAAGCAACATAAAATTTCATATGCATTATAAGAATTTCTTTAAATCACTGCATTCTAAATAATGTTTCAAAAACAACAATTCCTATATTTTAGACAAGAGGAGGAAAAGAGTTGGAAAATCAACCATTTCCTACGAATACACAAGGATTTCAAAATCACACCATATGCTTGGATATAAGTTTATCATTTGAGTTGCACGGTCTTCATTTTTCTATCTTTTAGGAAGGTTCCAAAACATCCCACATGACATTCCTAATCATTATTGCTGCACTATAATGTTCTAGTTTTTCCGAACAAGAATTCAAATAACCAAATTTTCTTTTTTGTAATACAAGTCTTCTAAAGCACAATCACTATTCATAATACGTTACAATACAATAATACCTCAAATTTAACATTGAAACTCCATAATATGATAAGGAGGTAAATAGAGAGCTATCTACTAGATTTTACACATTTAGTGCATACAATTCCACAAGTCTTTTATTTACTCCTTTCGAAACATAATAAGGCAATTAACTAATTTCCAAAACAAGTTAAATGGTGCATCATTTAATAGGTCCTAATCACACTAATTGAATAAGCACATAAAACAATCTTTTGAGAAGCACATCAATTTACTCTTGAAGCTACTACAGTATGTCCTCTTTTGGTTTTCCTTTCACATCAATCAATTTGCACAAAATCAACTATACGCATATTAAAGCACCTTACTTGAGATGAAATTTATTTATATTACTCCTACCAAGCACATGGAGCACCCTTTAATGCAACCATATAATTTTCTATCTTTAACCAAAAATTAACTCCTAAATCAATCCTTTTCACAATCTAAAGCACAAAAACATTATGAAGCTCACACAAGGCTCAAGAAATATCATCCTTTCTCTTGCAATTAGAAAACTTAACTAAGAGGTAACTACACGTATCAATTCATTTTAATTTACTTAGAGAAAGAGAAGAGAAGATGAGTCATAATCACTCAATGTACTACATGATAAGCATTAACATTTGCCATACTAGTTTTTAAAGTGGACAATCATTAAAGTAGAGCCAAAACCACAAACAACGCATTTCGTACTTTTAGATTCAAGATATTAACAACCAACTTAGATGGATTAGTCAAAGAGGAAAATAAATCAAAAATGAAGGTACATACGACTCCCTTTTGAAGAAGAGAAATCGTAGACCAAGTCCTCATTAAGAAGACAAAACTCTTATAATTATTCCCAAAACACCCACATCATTGAGGTGAAAACAAAGTGTGAACACACACGTTACACACAAGTACGGTTTGTTAAATCACACCCTCACATCGAGGTGGGCAAGCATACAACCTAAGGTAGATACATACACACCGACTAAGAGCACAAGTGAAACCAGAGATCCCAATGTTGCAACATGGGCTCTGATACCAAGTGTAATGCCCCGCCAGGAAACCCCTAAGGGTTTAAATTAAAAACACTCAAATAGAGTGTAAATTTTTTTTTTATAATAATTATTTAGAGCGTTAATGAAAAGTTACATTATTAAGATAAATTGAAGTTAACTCAATTCATTATTAGACACGACATTAAAATACAATGGAGATTGTCTGTCAACTTAGATATCACAGTGGAAGGCTCAGCCAATCCTAAGGAGTTTCCTAACGCGACTACACAACCTTACACCTAACTCAACTTGCGTCATTAGATCCATTAAACTAGATATCTTAATTACGAGGTAATGCATAGTCCTTGATTAAATATGTGTTCAATGGTTTAACACCTTATATCTTTAGGAGGCGTTCAATTACTTCGATGGTTAGGAGGCCATTGAGGAGATTATTTATTCATCACACTTTAATTCATAATTACATTAGGAGGTCTCCAAATGGGATCAAGCGTTTTAAATATAACAAAGTTCATTCGTTAGAGTTCTAGAAATAACCATCCGCACTTGACAGCATCCTTTAATGCTATAAATCTGCTTAATGATATTCATTCGTTAGGGTTAAACTACATTTAATATAACGAGGATTCCTTCATTTGATCTTGAAATATTCACCCACATTTGATACCTCTTTTAAAATATTAAACAGTATGGTTAATAAGATAAATTTGTTTCTTTCGGATTAAACTTCCATGAGTAGAGTGAGGTCTCTTCATTTGTTATCATGCGTAGCCTACTAATGAGTTGAAGTTCTTTTATGAAAGGTAAAATATGAGTAGCCATAGGATACATTTGAAGTTTTAATAATGCAAGTAAATGGGCTAATTTTCATTAAGATGGGTCTGCATTAGAACACACGAGAGCATCCTTCAATTTAAAGATTCGTTAACTAGATGACATTCATCATTTCAAGATTAGAGTATTAAGATCACAATAACTTTCTTCTATTAGAATTTAAAATACAATTATCTTATTGCATATTTTTTTTTTTGTGTTAAATGAACTTAAAATGAGAGAGATACTCTTACTAAGTTTTAATGTAGAACTACAAATCAATCATTTCCCATTTTAGATCAGCTTTAGCAATCATGGGGGAATTCCCTTTTTATAAAGATTAGAATAAGGATATCTAATGGAGTTCACCCATTTATAAAATATATCTGGTGAAGGTTATCGATTAAAATTACAACATAAATTACTAGGTATATTCATCCAATATGCAACATGAATACCTGATTGAGCCCATACGATTATCAAATTAACCGGGTGAGGAGTGTTGTTATGATTAAAGCGTGAAATAACTTAACAAATCCATCCAATGTAATGAAACATAATTGACATGGCGTGAATTTCATTCACTAAGGTAAAAGGATAGATGTTGATATGATGTTCAGCCTTTAGATTTCAACCTAGGAATTGTGACATAAATTTTAACTTTGTTTCCTTTTTTACGTCCATTCCATTTATATACTTAATAACAAGTTAATCCAATAAAGTATTCAGCAAGGTTCTTTCCACTATTACGATCTAATGTAACGTTATCAAATTACTTTTTCCACAACTTTAATTTTCAATATTTAAATACTTTGCCATATTCATAATTTACAACGTTTTATGAACTTAAACAACCACATTTATCCATATGAATAATGTTATGCACTTAAATATGAATTCATTAGATTTTCACCATACACTTATGCAAGAATACAACCATTCATGGTAATTTAAAACATAAAACAAAGCATGCTATAAACATCGCATAACACAGATATGATCTCGGAGTTCACCCTGGAAGGGCTACATCTCCGGGTCTACTCAACTGCAAGACCCCTTTGGTATTATATTGTTAGGAATACATAGTTTATAAGTCTTTTACATTCTTGCCTTTTAGGCGAACACATACACTATTCAACATCTACCTCGTTAGATTATTACATAGTGATCCCTTTTAAGAGCGAGTCATTTGAAACAAACAAACCTAGATTCTCTTGTTTTGACGATACCCTAACTAGGGCTTGACCTACTTTCAACCAAAAACTGTCATGCCAAGTCTTACCATTACATAACCAAATTCAATAAAAGAAGTTTAATTCAGCATAGGCATTATCGGGTAGAGGTATTCGTTTTGTCATTTTGCTCTGAATAATAATATCGATACTTCGGTATACTAACTAATTTAACTTTTCTTTAAAACTTGTATTAAACCACCTTCACTATTTGTTCCGTGTCAATAGTAAGTATTAACCCGAGTATGATATAACAACATGATTTTAATAACTCGCATTATAGCATGGATTTACAAAATGTTGCATCCAAAAAAAAACAACTATGTTATTTGGCAAATCAAAGATTAAATAACATAAAAGAGATGGAATTTAGATATAAATAACATAAAGGGACTAAGTCTAATTTCCTTATATTAATCTTAAGTTCACTTATCAACCTGATTTCCTTTTTTTTTTCTTTATTTTTGCATATTACATGCAAGCTTCATGTTTCACACACACACACACACACACACACACACATATATATATGTATAAACATTATACACTAATAAAATAACTCCCAACGCTCTTTTTTTTCTATGAAATATTGCTTACCATATACATTTACATTTAATAGGCATCTTTTTTTTTTGATTGCACAAAATCAAATAAACTCTCACCATTTATTTTTAACTTACCAAAACAACCAAACAAAAGAATTTGCAACCAGCGACTTAACCCCTGAAAAGAACAATTTTAAACAACCTGTGTGGCGGCCAAACCCTAGCCGCAACGCAAGGGCTCCCGCGCGGCGGCGCTCGCGGTGGTGCCTGCAGGTGCCGCGGCGCCCTGCGGCCACCGCCGTGAGCCGTAGGTCTTTGCGTAGGCGAGCGGGGGTAATACAAGGGTGAGGCGAGCGGTGGAGGGGAGCTAGCGGGGGGGAGGGGAGGAGGAGCGGGTGGAGCTCCGCTCCCCGCCTCCAAACCCCAACCCACAGTCAAACACAAAAAAAAATGCACAGCGCGTTAAAATACAAAAATGCAGTCCCTTTTTTTTGTTATAAACAATGGAAAATGAAAAACATGAATTGTTTCGAAGTTAAAATATTTCGATTCAAACATACAAGGTTTTTTTTTTGTTTTAACATAAGAAACGTGGTTTTCAACCACTCCCACCCACAACAGCAGAACCCCATTATCAAAAAAAAACAGTCTAAAAGAAAAAACTTACAACAAAGAATATTTCAAAACCCTCACCATTCCTATCAAGACCCATTTTATAACAGTCATAAAAAGAATTTTTCCAGTTTTATACCGAAATCTCCATTATGGAAAGAAAATGTTTCCAATCAAGTTTTAAAATCACAAAATCCTTTAACAACAAGAGTTTGATTCAAGAACAAACAAGTTTGGAAGGAGACTGCAAATCTAAACTTCAAAACATTCATGAGAAATACTCTCTCTTTTTTTTTTATCTTGTATTCAACAATAGATCAAGAAGAAGATACGAATCCTACCTCATAGTGCAGATTCCGGGCATGAATCTTGATGAAGAGCTTTCCCAATCTGCTGCTCCAAGCCAAATTCTCCATTTTCTTCCCAAAAAAAAAAAAAAACTCCCAAGCCCAGAACCCCCAAAATGTCTCCAAAACCAGGTTAAAAAGAAAAAGCCCTAATTTTGCCCTATTTTTTTAATTTCAAAAATTAGGCATTTATTTTTAAAATGAAATAGATGAAAATCCCATTGGGAGCCATTCCTTTCCTCCTTACTCATTTTCTTTTAAAATTTAAAAGCTCCCATCTCTTATTCCACTCTAATTTTTTTTTAAATTTTCTTCATATCACTTTAGCCCACACGTTATATTTTGATTAATCTAATTTTCTAAAAAATCAAACTTTTATATTTTATCAACTGTACAAGTAAAATGGAACTAATTTCTTTTAAATAATAATTTTACCCCTTTTTCCTTCCAAAATGCGAAAACGATTAATTTATTTCTATTTCACAATTGACTTTTAATTTTTTTTCCTTTCCAAAACGCATAATTTATTAAAATCGTCGTTATTAAAATTAACTATTAAATTAACTCGCTACAACAAAATAAAGCGACATTTTAAAAATAAATGACCGATCTAATGCAAGAGTCTTATTTATTCTAATTTTCCAACTACATATGCGTAAATGTTACAACTGTGTAAACGAGCACACTAACCCCAGTTAAATACCTTAAGCTAGCTACAATAATAATTTAAAGCAAATCTCTTTAATTACTGATTAATCGTATAAAAGAAACTACCTATTTAAATTCTTATATCACTATTGTGTGCGCCTACTCATTAATTTTGAATTTAACACTTAGGATAACAAACCTCACTTACCTTGCGCAAGGCACGCAAATCGAGGAAGTCCTCCAAATCTCTCGACACACATCCCAATGCAAGACAAGCCCCACGAATCCACACACGATGCTCACCTAACCATGGCTAAGGCAAGACGAGAGTTATATGACCACTAAATCCGAATTCAAAAGATGAAGGAGCATACTCAACCTTGCAAATTCCAAAGGAGATGAACCTTGCCTTAAGCGGTGTTGTACCTGCAATCTCCTGCACTCATGAATTCATACAAGCATGCATATACAAATACATATTCAATGAAGACGTTAGCTCAAGATTTATCACAAGGGTTAGGAAACAACTACATTTACACGAGAATCGATGCCAAAGCACAATAATAAGTATGCACAGTTATTTATATTATCTAAACTACACATTTCACCATGGTTAACCTACCATTCAAGAATGCCACATAGGAAGTCAATCGAGGATTAAACGGGTTTTAAAAGTCCGACTAGGGTTTGGGCATTACATCTTGCTTTGCAATCATTTTCTTCATCTTTAGCCAAGTTAGGTGGATTAGGGTGACCGGGAGTAGGAGCAGTATAGCCATTCTTTGCAAATTCCCAGATGTCTTTTCCAATGCAATTCGGATGTGTCTCCATCTTGATCTTCCATATGCCATAGTTGGTTCCATCAAGTTTAGGATTGTCCTTCTTGAAATAGTTAGAAGACATTGGATCTCCTCAAGCTGTTAAACTTCTACAAAAAGAGGACTCTGCTCTGATACCATAGGTCCCAGAGACAACTGGGAGGGGGGGTGAATCAGTTGTCAAATAAATTCAAACCAAAAACAACTTAACCAAACTTAATGCTTAATACCAGTAAACCAAAATTTATGCCGATAGATAGTTTATCAGTTAATTGTAGTACCAGTAAAGATTAATGCATGAAACGGAAAGACAATAACATCCACAACACATAACACCAATATTTGTATGTGGAAACCTTGTAAGGGGAAAAACCATGGTGAGAAACCTTACCCACAATCAGATGGTACTACTGCAGATAGTATGTGTATACAATAGGGGTCTGCACATGCAGAAAGGCCAAGCGCCTAGAGCTCACTACTCAAACACAAATGGGAGTCACACTGACTACAATTAGATGGTTAAATCAAATAATGATGTACTGCTCAAAATAGCATCTTCATATGCTGGATTCAGTACCGGTTCAGTTCTGATATGCCTTCACAAAAACCTTCCTTCAACCTTCAAATGATGTCTGCGTTTATTGCTCTGCTTATTCTTGCATATATTGAATTACAATCCTTATTCACATTTGCTCACTAATCTCTCAAATGAGATCTTACATTTATACCATAACCTAAGACCAATTGAGTAGGTCAGCTCTAAAAGATCTTATAATAAAAACAATTTACAAGAAAAACAATATCTGATGCAATATTTGATTCAACATGTCATCTTAATGCATTTACAACAATAATAAATCATGTCCATAGTGTGTCGTGCTGATTTGGAATAGATAAGCCTGTTGGTGCTTAACCTGGACCTATTTTCCGGTAACAACAAATATACAATCACGAATATACCAATGAACAAGTCTTCAAGACAAAGTGTCCAAATGATGTCTTCGATATAACCAAGTATTTTCCATGTCATTCCAAGTGTCGGTGAACAATATATCTTGCTGGTGAACCCAATACCGGTGACTGTGCATAAGTCACTTGCTTGCCGATGAACATTGCCAATTATCCAAGTGCCAGTAGGTTGACCAGAGTTGATAAGTGTTGACATCAATGACAAAACCATATCAACATACCCAAAATACCAACACACTCTAGCAAATTCACCTTTCTTCGGTGCCTTGTGAATATTTGAATCAGATTCAGTTTTTTATTATACTAGAGAGACCAATACATACTCTCTTTGAGTCTTCTTCTTTTTCCTTAGAACACCTTTTCCCTTTGTAGATACATCGGATGGTTCAAGTTCAACAGGAGGTGTCTTCAGCGGGAGAAGGTGCAATCTTTTGTTTCTTTTCCTTTTCAAATGCATCCCTTGCTTCCCTAGCTGCTCTGACTCTCTCCTAGGGATGACCTTCCTCAACAAGAATATCTTCTACAATATTTGCCACCTTACTCTTCCTTTCCGGTTCAGAGAACTTGGAGTGCAACTCCATTGATTTCTCTTTGCATGTTCCGAACCTCTCCTCCTTGGTGTCTTCTAGAGTATTCAACAAGTGTTGTGTATATTCATCCAAGGTAGCCTCATAAACCTCATACCCCATTGGCATTATCCATACCATTCAGGGTTGAACTGCTTCCATTAGACATTCATCCTTGTTCACCATAAAGTAGATTGTCCCCTCAAATTTCTTGACAATTTCCATGGGGATTCTCACTCTTTGTTTCAATTTATCCTGAAAAGTTTTAAAGAAAGCCCATAATGTAGCATTCTGATTGTCCTGGTTCCCAAGTCTGTCAATTCCTTTCTTTATTTGTTGTGCAACCGGTCTGTCATAAGCCCATTGTACTCTATCAGTTCAGAGGATTTGGTTCATGAAATAGAGGGCCATACAGATAATGAAAGATCCAAATTTGAAGACATGCTTCTTACCCTATTTAATTATCTTCAAATTTATCAACAACTTCTCCAATAACACATTGCACAGGTCATAATGACCATCTTCCTTGACCATTTTGTAAGAAACATGGATAGCAGTGTCGAATACTGAATTCAGTCTGTTAGACTGATACACCTTTTAGCCAATCACCATTGCGGCAAATTTAAAATCATCCTCTTTATTGTGTTGATCTTCATCAATCACCCATCAAACTCTGTGTCGGTTAGTTTGTTCACAGTAGAGTTCATGACCTTTCACAACCCTGGCTTCTCACTGGTTTGATTCAAATAGGTAACTGCCTTAATTGCATTAGCTGTTATCTTGTACGGTTGGTCTAGCCATATGAATTTAGTGTGAATCCTGCTCAACACATATCTTACCCAATCCTTCTCATCAAAAGTTAGAAAGTTCACAAATTGGTGAAACCCTTTCTTTTCAGTTGTGCAAATTTTGGTTTAGGATTGATTATGTCATCCATGATCCTGTTAGTAAATAGGTCCAAGATGTCCTCTTAGCCAAATTCTTTAACTTGCAATGAATGTAGGCTTGAACATCATCGACATGAAAGACTTCATGCGAAATGGAAGAAAATGCTCCAATTGGGTCATCTTGCATGGACCTGTAGAGGTGTTTCTTAAATATAGGATGGGTCCTGTCTTTAACCTCAACCGCCATTGGAGTAGAAAAGGAAGATGTAGATGCCATTTTAAAATGTTAGAAAATGAGACTCAAAAAAATTTCCTTCAAGAAATACCTTAACCAATTGATAGATGCCCTAGATCGCTTCGCCAGATTGCTTTTAGCTCTTTGGTTGCCTGGAAACTTTGATCACCTTGTTCTTAAACACAAAAACACTATTCACAAAGTGAGGAATGATTCTCGTATTTTCCCTTTTTAACTTTGCAACTTTCACTTTCAAATTAATGCACTTCAAATATTCAACCAGACGCCTTGTTCCACTAGCAGATGCCAAAATCAACCATCTGAGTTTTGGATATTAGCTAAAGCTCAGTTTCTACCATCTATAATCTATCAACTACAGATCTCATAAAGGGGTACTGCAAGATTTGCATTGGTTTGCCTCCCCCTAAGGCCAAAATCCCTAGTTACCTAATGAAGATTGCACCGAATTCAGGTACAGATCCATTATCTGCCTTAGATTCATCCTTCTTTACCCACATCTTCTTATGCTGATCTCTGATCTCATCTACTTTTGCCTTTCCCTTTTCATCTAATTTGTTTTTGCCTACCGAAGCATTGTTGTTGTTTCTATAGTACTTTGCAATGTGACTAGTTTTGTTGCATGCTCTGGAAACAATATTATTATTCATAGGTTTGAAGTTCATTTGGTTTTGTCTTGTCCTACATTGATTAGAGATATGTCCAAACATTTCATAGGCATAGCATCTTTTGTTCTAAAATTTATTCATTACTTGTCTACACACATTTGACTTGTGTCCAAAATTATTGCATATGAAACACTGACTAGTAAAGGTAGAAACATTATTCATGTTGTTCATCATATTTTTATTGTTCATCATTCCATTATTCATCCTACTTCTGCACTGACTTTCCATATGACCAAATTTGTTGCAAGTAAAACATCTACCATTGAATTTATGAGCATTAGGCTATCTTACCGGAGGATTCTTTCTCTTCTTCTGATCAGGTTTAGCATTGCCTCATCCAGATCCGGAGGATTCACCTTTCTCAAATCCTAGACCTCACATATCCTTTCCATGTATCTGACTTTCCAGCATCTCATCAAGTCTTGCCGAACTAGCTTTGAATTTGTCTTTGTATTCATTGGCAGTAGCAAGTTCATCCCTCAAGGTAACAACTTGTCTTTCAAGTTCTTGACCATTGTTCCTTGATTGTGTCAATTCAAGCTTCAACTGATCATTCTCATAGGTAAGCCTGAAGCATTCATTAGCTCTTTCCTTCAATGATTGTGCCAGATTCTCTTCATTCTTGCCAGTGATAACTTTAAGAAACCCCCTCTCAAAAAAATGTATAAAATCTTGGCGAATATTTAATTTTTTTAAATAATAATATTATTTTAATTGGCAAATTTTTCCTTTTTTAAAAGAAAAATATTAATCTTTTTTAAAAGAAAAATATTAATTTTATTGGCGATTTTTTTTATATCAATTTTTTTGGTAGAAAATATTGGCGAATATTAGAAAATAATAAGCCTATACATTAATTACTATTTTAAATCCTTTCATTTTAAAAAATAGTTTTTTTATAGAAAATTAAAGGGCTTAAGGTGGAAATCATTAATGAATTTAAGGTGTAGAATCTACTTTATTTAGTTTCTACCATTAACTTAAAATAACCTAATAGCCCTCTTTGTATTTTGTGAGATAAAATGTACCAACAATTTGTAATACTCATGGGGCCAAAAATTGCTTTTAGACGGTTGATTTTCATTAAGGCCATTACAAGTTGTAGGTACAATTTACCTCATAGAATACAATGAAGATCATTAGATTATGTTTTAAATCAATGGTGGCAACTAAAGATTGTTGATATAACCCTAAAGTAACTAATAATTATGATATATTATTAGAAAATTAATTTAAATTTCTACAATAAATTATAAAATGTTGGCAAATATGATCCAATCATGTATAGAATATTGTTACGAATCTTTGAGTTTTTAAAAAAATAAAAATAAAAATAAAAATTCTCTAGTGATTTAAATAACATTAAAATTTAAAAATTTAAAAATGTGGCGATTCGAGTCACCCCAAAAGCTAAAATTAGTAGCCAAATCTTGATTCCCAAATTTCAAAAATAGCCAATTGGCGAATATTAGCCACTAAAATTTTCACTACATTCTTCTTTCGGTCCTCAATTTCCTTAGTCATTCTCATGAAAATGGGTTGCATCTCATTCTTCAAAGCAACATTCTCTTTCTCAAGCTTGTTAACCTTATCAATTTTTTCCTGGTATTCCATGACCCAATCTTCTTTCTCAATCAGCTTGTCCATTAATTCCTTCCTCTTTTCTCTGCAGATACTTGCTTGATACTTCAGCTCACTAATGAATTCATCAACAACATTCATATTCTTCTTCAAGGTACAAACCTCACTTCTAGCTGCATCAAGATCCTCAAGTGCTACATTGAGTTGTCTTTGGAAATCAAAATCCATTGAATCAATCTCCCAAATCTTTCTCAAGTGGTTAAGATTCCTCAGAGGAACTAGGCTCTGATACCAATTGTTATAATTAGAGATCACTGAGAGTGGGGGTGATTCAGTGATCTACCGGAAGTTAAAACCACAAACTTATTCTTTATCCACCTATTAACAATGCATAATAGATAAGGATATAAACATGTAACAACAAATACACAAATCCACAACACTAGAATTTTTACGTAGAAACCCAGAAAGGGAAAAACCATAGTGGGGCTGGAACCCACAATATTTATATACTATGGCCAGGAGTACATAAATATTATATAGATGGGGAATGTACTTGCATTCAGGCTCAATGCTCAAATAAAGTTTCCTAGAGAGCTACAACCCTCAGGGAAGTCTCATTGACTTACAATTTGATTACAATGAGAAAGTACAATTAAATAAACTCTTAAAAAACATTTGATAATGCAAAAATGAGTTCTAGTTAGGCTCTAAATCTCTGGTTGTCTCTACTCTGCTAAATACTCTGTTTCTGTCTCTGTCAGCCACTGGTTGGTCTGAAAGAAAAATGCACATGTGAAACTACTATCAGTCACACCAAGACGAATCACCACATCTATCACATACCAAAAGTCAATCGCCAAATCAATCTCATATATCCAGTCTTACCACAAAAAACAATCTCCTTCAAATCAGCTTCAATCTTGAATAAAACATAGCACTGGACAAAAATATTATAACCACACACTTCCTAAAGGTCTTTCCAATCATGGAGATCACAAAAATAATCACCAAAAACACCATAATCACTAGAGATCATTTTGGATCAAAACATTGCTGAGATACCCTATTTTTATCTTGTTTTACCGCTTAACTGCCTAGCGGTTACCACCAACTTCTGGATAAGCAGAGTCATGACTGTCAAATTGAACCCCCATGAAGAGTTTCCATCAATGACAACCCTAAACAAATAATCAACCATTGGAAATCACTTGAATTCACCGGATGAGTTTCAATTGCCAACAAGCTCCACTTATCCCAAGAGAGCTCGGTGCAAAGAGAGAGTTGAATAGTCTAGCTAGTTGTGTTATGCTAGTGAGCCCATCTCAAGGATACCCAAAGAAATCATTGTCTACAAGGAAAACTGCCATAAATAGTTTAAAAGGATAACCAAAGAAAGCATTGTCTCCAAGGAAATCTACTAAAAATAGTGCAAAAGGATAACCAAGGCAAACATTTTCTCCAAGGAAATTCGCTAAAAATAGTGCAAAAGGATAATCAAGGAAATCATTGTCTCCAAGGTAATATGCCATATAATACACAAGGAGACTACATATATGACCCCTTTCTTAAGATGAAAATATAGACCTATGGTGTCATCTTAAGAAAAAGAAGAACAAGGATACACACCTTCAATCACCAAGGAGATATGCATAGTAATATTGTACATGCAACCCTAGCCAAAGAAGCATAACTCTTATGGGACAAGGAAAAGATAATTGTTAGATATCTTGCAACAAGTGTAAAGGGATCCTTTTGAGGGATACAAGAAAAATGAGGAAAAGCTATTTGCTCAAATACATCTACCTCCAAGAGGAGATATTGGACAAAGATAACATTTTTTGAAAAAAAGGAAGGAGAACAAGAATTCACACCTTCCTCCTATTGCTAGGTAAATGGATTCTTGATGAAGGATAATACACTCTTTTGGCTCCAAGTGAGATATTTTATTAAAAATAGACATACATTGCCAAGCAAGGAAGAGGTTTTACCCAAGGATACACACCTCTTTTATAAGAGAGAATCCTTGAGTGAACAAATAATTCCACACAAGAAATGACATCATATCATACAAAAATACCACCCAGCCAAGGGAAAAGTGGAACCTTAGAGAAAAAGATTGCACACATTCACTAAGTGGATATAATTCATAAGAACATGCCATGATGCAAACAAAGAATAATTCCAACCAAGGGACATATATGTACTCCCATGGAGGACCACCTTACATAGGAAAGGACCTCAAATTGTGAAAAATGCAACCCAAAGGAAAATAAAATCTTTGAAAGAGAGAGAATTGAAGTATTATCCTTTCCCTCTAGGCATGGAGACAAGGAATAAGGAGATATTATGTTGTTCACAAAGTAATATTGAAATAAAATTATAACACTATGTAAAACAAAGAATCCCCTAAAAGGTAAACTATGAAGGTTACATGGTGTGGAGCAACATAATAGGCAAAGGGAGTGCTAAAGCACAACCTCTTCACCAAGACAAAGCATACAATTAGATGTGTGAGTAATACGAGCTTTATCATATTGGTCTTGAGTAAATTATTTAAAAGATTTACAATTTCCAAGAGAATGAGAATAACTATGATGAAAGAGATAATACACATCACCATCTTTATTCTTACAATTGTTAACATATCATATGAAAGGAAAAGTAACATTCTTGACATATTTCAGCCTCCAAAATATTCTTGTAGCTAATTGTTCATGATTATCAACATGGATAGGTATTGTATCTTGAGATGTAGGGCAAGATAGACTAGTGGAAGAAGAAGGATTATTTTCTTAGGATAAAATAATTGAAAAGGGAGGAGGAGGATTGTTTGATGATGATGCATGTTTAGATGGACGATAGTTTCTATGTATTGCAAAATAATCCTTAAGAATTTGAACCTTATGATCATCCATAGATGTTGATGAATAGGGATATCCTAAAACTTTTGTAGTAGATTGTAAGGGAATATATAAGGACCTTGATTCCTTATTTTTATTTTCCAAGTCCTTGTCCTCTATAACCTTGTTTTGAAATGATATTGTAGCCAATCTCATAGGATGTTTATAATTGTGAAAAGGAGGGACTTCTTGTTGGCAATCGACACTTATCCAGTGATTTCAAAAGACTTCTGGTGGTTGATTATTTGTTTAGGGTTGTCATTGATGACAAATCTTCATGGTGGTTTGATCCAAAAATCATGATCCAGCTTATTTGGAAGATGGAGGTAACCGGTAGATAGTTAACCGGTGAAACATGGTAAAACATGGTATTTTAGTAATGTTTTGATCCAGAATGATCTCCGGTGATTACGGTGTTTTTGGTGATTATTTTTGTGATCTCAATGATATGGAAGACCTTTAGGAAGTATGTGGTTATAATATTTTTGTCTGGTGCTATGTTTTGTTCGAGATTGAAGCTGACTTAATCTACACGTTACACCTATTGAAGCTGACTTGAAGGAGATTGTTTTTGTGGTAAGACCAGTTATATAAGATTGTTTTGGAAATTGATTTTCAGTGTTTTATGTGTATGTTGATCCATTTGGTGCAACTAAGTGCAATTTCACATGCACATTTTTCTTTCAAACCAACCAGTAGTTGACTGAGACAAAGACAAAGTATTTAGTAGAGCAGAGACAATCAAAGATTCAAAGCCTAACCAAAACTCATCTTTGCATAGTTAGATGCTGATTAAGAGTTCATTTCATTGTATTTACACATTATAAACAAATTTTAAGTCAGTGAGACTTCCTTGAGGGTTGTAGCCCTCTAGGAAACTTAATTTGACCAATGAGCTTTAGGTAGTGAGCCTGATGCAAGTGCATTCCCATCTATGTAATATTTATATACTCCTGGCCATAGTAAATGAATATTGTGGGTTCCAGCCCCACCATGGTTTTTCCCTTTCTGGGTTTCCATGTAACAATTCAGGTGTTGTGGATTTGTGTATTTATTGTTGCATGTTTATGTTCTTATCTGTTATGCATTGTTAACCGGTGGATAAAGAATAAGTTTGTTGTTTCAATTTCTAGTAGATCACTGACTCACCCCCCCCTCTTAGTGATCTCTGATTCTAACAATTGGTATTAGAGCCTAGTTCCTCTAAGGAAGCTTAACCTTCTGAGGAAGATCTGAGAGATTGATTCAATGGATTCTGGTTTCCAGAGATAACTCAATGTGGCACTTGAGAATCTTGATGCAGCTAGAAGTGAAGTTTGTACCTTGAAGAAGAATCTAAATGCTACTGATGAATTCATTAGTGAGCTAAAGGATCAAGAAAGTATCTGCAGAGAAAATAGCAAGGACAAGTTGAATAAGAAAGAAGATCAAGGCATAGAATACCAAGACAAAACTGATGAGGTTAACAAGCTTGAGAGAGAGAATGATGCTTTTAAGAATGATATGCAATCCATTGTGATGAGACTAACTAAGGAGATTGAGGACCAAAAGAAGAATGAAGAGAATCTAGGACAATCATTGAAGGAAAGAGCTGATGAATGCTTCAGGCTTACCTATGAGAATGATCAATTGAAGCTTGAATTGACACAATCAAGAAACAATGGTCAAGAAATTAAAAGACAGGTTGTTACCTTGAGGGATGAACTTGCTATTACCAATGAATACAAATACAAATTTAAAGCTAGCTCAACAAGACTTGATGAGATTATAGAAAGTCAGAGACATGGAAAGGATATGCTTGGCCTAGGATTTGAGAATGGTGAATCCTTCGGATTTGGACAAGGCAATCCTAAAATTGATCAGAAGAAGAGCAAGAATTCTCTGGTAAGACAACCTAATGCATAGAAATTCAATGGTAGATGTTTTACTTGCAACAAATTTGGTCATATGGAAAGTCAGTGCAGAAGTAGGATGAATAAAAGAATGATGAGCAACAACTATATGATGAACAATAACAATATTATGAACAATATGAGTAATGTTTCTACCTTTATCGGTTAGTATTTCAGCAATAATTCTAGACACAAGTCAAATATATGTATAGCAGTAATAAATAAATTTTAGAACAAAAGATGATATGCCTATGGAATGTTTGGATATATCTCTAATCATTGCAGGACAAGACACAACCAGATGAACTTTAGACCTATGAAGAATAATACTATTTGCAGAGCATGCCACAAAACTGGTTACATTGCAAAATTATACAGAAGCAAAAATAGTGCTTTGGTTGACAAAAACAAATTAGATGAAAAGGGAAAGGAAAATGTTGATGAGATTAGAGATCAACATTAGAAGATGTGGGTAAAGAAGGATGAATCTAAGGCATATGATGGATTTGTACTTGAATTCAGTGCATAATCTTCATTAGGTAACTAGGTCTTTTGGCCTTAGAGGGAGGCAAATCAATACAAATCTTGTAGTTCCCCTTGATGAGAGCTATAGTGAATGGATTACAGATGGCAGTTGATATCCAGAACTCAGATGGCTAATTTTGGCATCCGGTAGTGGAACAGAGCATCTGGTTGAATATTTGAGGTGCATTTATTTCAAAGTGAAATTAGGGTTTGCAAAGTTAAAAAGGCAATTAAAAGAATCACTCTTCAATTTGGGAATAGTGTTTTCGAGTTGAAGAACAAGGTGATCAAAGTTTCTAGGTGATCAAAGAGCTCAAAGCAATCTAGCAAAGCGATCTAGGGCATCCGATAGTTAGTTAAGGTATTTCCTGAAGGACATTTTTCCAAGTCTCATTTTTTGAGATTTAAAAATGGCATCTACATCTTCCATTGCTACTCCACTGGTGGTTGAGGTTAAGGACAAGACCTATCCTATATTTAAGAAACCCCTTTACAATTTCATGGAAGATGACCTGGTTGGAGCATTTTCCTTCGTTCCTCACAGAGTCTTGCATGTTGATGATGTTCGAGCTTATATTCAGCCAATTTGTGAACTTTCTTACTTTTGATGAAAAGGAGTGGGTAAGATATATGTTGAGCAGGATCCATGCTGAATTCATGTGGCTAGACCAACCTTACAAGATCCTTGCTGATGCAATTAAGGCAGTTACCTATTTGAATCAAACTGGTGAGAAGCCAAGGTTGCACAAGGTCACAAACCCTACTATGAACAAGTTAACCGGTGCAGAATTTGATGGGAGATCAATGAAGATCATCACAATTAAAGAGGATGATGTTAAATTTGCTATAATGGTGATTGGTTACAAGGTGTATCAATCTAACAGACTGAATTTAGTATCTAACACTGCTATTCGTGTTTCTTACAAAATGGTCAAGGAAGATGGTCATTATGACCTCTGCAATGTGTTGTTGGAGGAATTGCTGATAAATTTGAAGAAGGTTAAATAGGATAAGAAGCATGTTTTTAAATTTGGATCTTTGATTATCTGTCTAGCCCTCTATTTCATGAACCAAATCCCTAGAACCGATAGGGTACAATGGGCTTATGAAAGACCAATTGCGAAGAAAATAAAGCAAGGACTTGAGAGTCTTGGGAACCAAGACACTGAGAATGCTACATTGTGGGCTCTCTTTAAAAATTTTCAGGATAAAATGAAACAAAGAGTGAGAATCCCCAAAAAATTTGTCAAGAAATATGAGGGGACAATCTGCTTTATGGTGAACAAGGATGAATGCCTGATGGAAGCAGTTCAACCCTAGACAGTATGGATAATGCCAATGGGGTATGAGGTTGATGAGGCTACCTTGAATGCATATGCACAACACTTGTTGAATTCTCTAGAAGACACCAAGGAGGAGAGGTTCATAATTTGCAAAGAGAAATCAATGCAATTTCACTCTAAGTTCTCCTAACCGATGAGGAAGAGGAAGGTGGCAAAGATTGTGGAAGACTTCTTGTTGAGGAAGGCCATACCCGAGAAAAAGTCAAGGCTGCTAGGGCATCAAGGGATGCAGTTGAAAAAGAAAAGAAATAAAAGCCTGCTCCTACTCCTATTAAAATAAAGGTAATGTGACCTTCTCCTACTCTGGTGAAGATACCTCCTACTGAAGCTGAGTCATTTGGTGTATCTGTAAAGGGGAAAGGTGTTTTGAGGAGGAAGAAGAAGACACAAAGAGAATATGTAGTTATTTCTCTGGTGGAATCAGAGATTGAATCTGAGTCAAAAATTCACAAGGCACTGAAGAAAGGTGAATTTGCTAGAGAGATCCGGAAACCCCAATCTGGTTGTGAGGAGGAGCCAAAGAAGAAGAAGACAATATCTAATCTTTTACTGACAGATAAGCCCATGAAAGGAAAGAAGACATAATCAGATCTGGATGAGGCTATAGAATCCGGTAAGATGAAATCTTCTAAAATAGAGTATCATATTATTCCTCCTCTATCTACTCAAGAATTAATTGATGAAATTATTAAAGATGGAAATTTGAAGAACATCCCTATATATTATGTAAATATGGATGATAAGGATCGGAGGTAGATTGAGGAAGCTATAATCTTGTATATGGATTTATTTAGTAAAACATTAATTGAATTAGAAAATATCTTCCCAAAGATTTGTATAGCCTAATTGATGCTAGGAGAAAATCTGCTAGCGAACTAGACAAAAAAATAAAGGAGAGTGATCTGGTTAATCAGTGCACTAGTATCACTATAGAAGAAATTGACAGATTAATTTTGTTGGCAAATAAAAAGGAATTTAGAAGTAAGCACAGGGTCAATAGTCTTATGGTTGGCCGAGTTGAAGAAATAAGGAGAGAAACCAGTGAAATTTGGAAAAAGTTTCTTATTGAGAATCGACTTGTAGATATTGTCTCTCAAAATAATGCCACCCAGTTAGAAAATCCTTCAAAAGACAATGCAAATAAAGAAGAGGATACTCAGGATGTTGGTGAACAACAAATTTTGGATTCTGATAAGGTTGAGCTTGCAAATGAAAATGATAAACTAGTAGAGGCAGAGGATGTTGCACCATGTGGTGACACCGATGCATAGGAGGCACCTAAAGAAGTTAACTCTAGACTTGTTGAGGTAGAAAAGAAAGAAGAGGTGAAACAGGATGAAATAGATAAGGATAAGGGTAAGGGAATGGGGACTCCCGTACTTGTGGCAATTGACATCACACAAACACAAAGCCTAAGGAGTTTTCCATAGTTCAACATCAATTTTGATAAACCCTTCAATCAAATGTCTCTGGCTAAGAGAATGATAGTTGTTGCTTCTCTTCAGGCACAAGGCAGTCAAGAGTTAGCATAGTCAGAATCAGAAGAAAAGAAACTCATTGAGAAATTTGTTAAAGTTTTGGAACAGGTGGTACCAGATCTGCAACTTGATGCAAGTACTAGTTCATCCAGTAAGCTTCAAAATTTAATTGATCATATATCCACCCAATTTGATTCTTTATCTAAAGCATCAGGCCAAAAAACTATGGAGAAGTTTAAGGATGCTAAATTTCAAACATTTTTTCAAATGATTAATAATAATAAGGCACAACTAGATAAAGAGTTAAAACTAATTGATGAGGCCTTAGTTGAAGGTGGTAAAATTTACATGTCTTGTCTAATTTTGACCAATTTTACTACTGAGATAGACAAGTAGATAGAGAATTGTAAAGGGTAGTTATCTCAGATCTCTCAGGCCTATTATCCTACAGCCAATGTAATTGGCAATATTGAGGGACAAATTTTGAATATCACTGAGCAGATTAGGAATTTTGAGAAGGAAAAGGAGAGGATGATCAGGCGAATAGGTGAACTCTAGAAATTAATTGGTCCCTAGTTGGATACCTTAGTGTATCATAAAATGGAATGCATTCAAACCATATCTCAGCAAACTCCTACTAAGATTGTAGCTATAGAGTTTTATGCTTATGTTTTGAATGGTTTTTGTTTCAATTTTGGAGAAGTTGCGAGCAAGATGAAACACATATCTTGGGTTCCTAAAGATGGCATATGTGGATATATTGAAGAATGTATAGATTTAATCCTTTGGTGAATGTGTATATATGTACAGGCAATTTTGATGCACACCCTATCTTTGGCATTATTGTCAAAGGGGGAGAGATGAGGTGAAAAATGTATAGTGTACAAACTGATTGTATGTATTGAGTGTACAATTTGGTGTATTGCAGATTCATGGATTGTTTATATAAGGGGGAGTCTTAGAATTGGTTTATTCTTTCATCTGAGTGTACAAGTTTCAACACTTAGACATTTTTCACAGAAGTTGCCATTAATGCCAAAGGGGGAGATTGTTGGCAATTGACACTCATCTGGTGATTTTAGAAGACTTTCGGTGGTTGATTATTTGTTTAGGTTGTCATTGATAGAAACTCTTCATGGTGGTTCAATCCAACAGTCATGATCCAACTTATCCAAAAGATAGAGGTAACCGATAGATAATTAACTGGTGAAACAAGGTAAAATAGGGTATTTCAAAAATGTTTTGATCTGGAATGATCTCCGGTGATTACGATGTTTTTGGTGATTGTTTTTGTGATCTCAATGATATGGAAGACCTTTAGGAAGCGTGTGGTCATAATATTTTTATTTTTTACTATGTTTTGTTTGAGATTGAAGCCGACTTAATCTACATGTTACACCTATTAAAGCCGACTTGAAGGAGATTGTTTTTGTGGTAAGACCGGATATATAAATCATTTTGGCAATTGATTTTTGGTGTGTTATGTGTATGGTGATCCATTTTGGTGTTACTAAGCATAGTTTCACATGTGCATTTTTCTTTCAGACCAACCAGTAGCTGATAGAGACAAAGACATAGTATTTAGTAGAGCAGAGATAGTCAAAGATTCAGAACCTAACCCGAACTCATCTTTACATCTAGTCAGATGCTGATTAAGAGTTCATTTCATTTTATTTACACATTGTAATAAAATTGTAAGTCAGTAAGACTTCCTTGAGGGTTGTATCCCTCCAGGCAACTTAATTTGAGCAGTGAGATCTAGGCAATGAGCCTGAATGCAAGTGCATTCCCATCTATGTAATATTTATGTACTCCTGGCCATAGTATATGAATATTGTGGGTTCCAGCCCCACCATGGTTTTTCCCTTTTTCTGTTTCCATGCAAAAATTCTAGTGTTGTGGATTTGTGTATTTAATGTTGCATGTTTATGTTCTTATCTATTATGCATTGTTAACTAGTGGATAAAGAATAAGTTTGTTGTTTCAATTTTTGGTAGATCACTGATTTACCCCCCCTCTCAGTGATCTCTGATTCTAAAACTTCTATCATGAAATTCTTTAAAGTTTTTTGTGTAAGGATATTTGAAGGGCCAAACAGATAAGGAGATAAGAAGGAATATCCTTTTTAGGGAGATTCTTATTTCTATCATCATCATTGATATCCAATTTGGTAGATTGGGAAGAAGTATCCTAATCATCTAAGGCTTCATCTTTTCTTAAAGTCATTTTAGGAGATAGATCATGCATAAAGTGCATAAAATCATATTGCCTACAAATATGTTGATGATCAAGATAAACTCTAGGAGAATAAGGATGATCTAGAGGGATTGGTATACCAACATTTTGATCTTTCCCCCCTTGCACTAGAGTATGTATATAAGAAGAAGACAATGCCATGTTTCTTTGTAATGCTTCCTCTCCATTGGAGAGATCATTGATAGAAGTATTAGTTATTTCCTCATTCTCACGAGATACCCTAGGAGAGGTACAAGTGTTATCCTTTTCAATGTCATCTCTAGGACTATATTTTTTTTACAAAAGCTTTTATGTCATCTACATATGTTATGCATTTTATTAAGAATATCATCATAAAACAACATGAAACATGGACAAAATCTTTGCGAAATGATTTGCAAGCAAGAAATATCTTTGAAATTCTAATGATTCCATAAAAGAAGCAACATGAAGTGAAAGAAACCATTATCTAACACATGGTTTTGATAAATCTAACTAAGAAGAAATGTAATTATATTTAAAATAAAAAACTATAGCATTGTAAATTGTATCCACATATAATTTAGTCCTCACCTAGACCTCACTTTGGTGCTTCGGCATTTGATGCTTGATGCTTGTCCTGATTATGGTGTTGGACACCATAGTCCTAGCTTAGAACCAAAGCACTAGTGACTTGGTCCTCCTAATCAGGACCTGTTTTGGGTCCCCACAACGGTCATCTCAAAGGAGTGGGAAAATTGACCTCGTGTCGGTCTACTCTAGAAATTCAACTAATTTTTGAGCATTCAAGTATAAAAGGAGGTCTACCCCTCTCATTTGAAACCTTACAAATCCTCTAGGCCATCTAAAGATCCAAATTACATTCTTGCAAATTAAAGTGAGAAAGAAATCAGTCATTTATCAAGCTATTTTTAGTAGAAGTAAATTCAAGTTATGCATTCAAGATAACATCCATGATTAATCTTATTTGAAGGAATTTTACAAGAAAAAACCCTAAAAAACCTTGCATGAGGATCAAACACAACGTCATCAATGTATATTTCAATTATTGACACTTTTATTTCAGATCTGGCCCTTCCCTCAAAAGGAAAGCATTTTGTAGAAATTTCCATTTCAATTCATATTTCAATTTCAAGGTTAATCCCTAAACTGGGGTTTGACCTAAGGAAAACCTCTATCACCAACATATTTCCCTTTCATTTTGTGTGTAGGAAGTAGGTGCATGACCCAAAAATTCCAAAAGAGTCAATAGTGACAAACAAGTTTAGCTTTTGATAGAGGAAAATTTGGAGGACCAAGGCAAATCTGTACTACTTGATCTCAAAATATCAGGCCAAACTTTTGGGAATAGGCTCTAAACATCTTCTTTTGTCCAAATCTTAGTTTGCATCTCTATGGGATATCTATCGCAGTCTGTTTTTTACAGTTGATTTTAATTATTCATTGTTTTACCCTAATTTCATAATCACCTTCCAAATACAACTAAGAAAGAGTATTACTACCCCCAACCAGTGAATCTAATCAAAATTTCAGCCCTTTCCTTACTTGGAGTGTGGCTAGATCTATTAGGTTCACTATTCTTTCAATGTAATAGGAAAATTTGGTATATTTGTGGTTTTATTATGTTAAACCCTAATTCCTAATTTTCCACCCACTACAAAAACTAACCAAATTTAGTGAATTCCATTATGAAACACCCCAAACAAAATCTGAAAAATTAGAAGATGGAAGTATAGGACACATTGTGCTCACCAAAATGTGATGTGGAAAAACAAGGTTCACACTTTAATCACTTTGAGAGGGAGAATGATCCACTTGGACCAAGATGTTCTTAGACACAAGGTGAATTCAATGGTCCCTCATGGGGGCACTTGAAGATGACTCTGTGAGTTAGGAAGAGGAATTCAAAATAGGGTGATAAGATGACCTTTCTATGTGCATAGGAATATAGTAAAATGACATACTAATTTTGATAGAAGATCCAATATATAAAACCGTAACTAACTCACAGTCAAAATTTTAGGTAGAAGTGAAGAGAGCATAGTGATCTTCTTGACTTACTCCTTGGACTATGGTGATTCACTCAACTTTCTCTTGATATTTTTAGCTTCAACAAATTTCAGACTGTAGATTTCCACCTACTTGCTCTATACTTATTTTTGTAGGTTCATCACTTGTTCCTGCAGTTAAGAAAAAGAGAAATTTTTGCGTAAAAAAAGTTTCACCTAAGTCAAATCTTAGTTTTGGAATTAACCATGAAATAAAATTGAATTGAACTTAAAAGGAAAGTGTGTTGGTATATAATAGAGGCTAGATCTTAGAATGAGAACATCTTATACCTTAATGATGCAAATGCTTCTTTGAAGGTGATCATAAATTTTAATGCAATAGCATGAATCAATAAAAGACCTAAAAGGATATTGCAAAAGAGATGCTTGCATGAAGGTTGTTGAAGGTTTCTACAATGAAGAATATGGTGGGATGAAATATCCTAAATACTTGAATCGAATTTCCTATAGTTCTCCTCCTATGCTTAGTTCACGAATCATGATCTCAAGACAACCATGCATGAAATAAGGGAGGATACCTTGCTTATATACTTTTTCCAAGCATCTCTGGGTGCAAAAATTGAAGTAGGCTGACATAGGAAAAGATTTACTGCTTAACCATGTTGAATGTCATGCAATTTAAATTTGGGCCCAAACACTAGGGAGCATGGTAATTTTATTGACATGCTGTGAAGAGTAGGTCGTCTTGGGTGCTATGCTCCCTCCAATGTGGCCCAAAATTGGGACTTGAGGTCCAAAATGGGAGGGATAAGTCAGAATGACATATGGAATTGAGCAGAGGTGAATGAGACTAGATGTAGGAGGCCATATATGCTAACATAGGGCCTCGTTGACCAAGAAATTGCATAGGGATGCAATTTATAATGCTACAAGATCAAGGAGTATGAGTCAAAATAATAATTTTGAAAGAGGGAGAGACCAAGACAATATAAATTGAAATAGTGAAGAACAAATTGAAGCAAAAACCACAAGTAGAGGCTAAGAAAAAAGTTGTGATAATAGAGCATAAAGAGATTGGAGTCACACGATGTCAAAAAACATGAAACCTCAATAAAAAGGATGGTGAGTTCTAATATTAGCCATAACTTCGTCCCTAAAAAAGATTTAATATTGTATGTTGAATATGTGTCAATAATTGTAAATGATGTCCAAGAAAAATCTCCCCAATTTTTAGGTATGGACATAATTACACCATGCAATGATGATTTGTAATGTATGTGAATTATTGAACCTTATGATTATGATTGAACCCTATTGTGAAGGGGTTGAATCTATCTTGGACAAAATTTAAAACTTTGCAGGACAAATCAAATTCCAAAATCCTTAATCTAATTATCAACAATGAAATGTAAAGCAATGAACACACATGCACAAGAGAACACAAGATTTATGTGGAAAAACCAAGAAGGGGAAAATAATAGTGAGGGGATATCTCATAATATATGAAAAATAATTACAATTTTTTTAAATGCTCATTGCCTAAGGAAGTTCACTACTCCCAAAATACACTTGCTACTGAGGATCACTTCCTTAAGGAAAGATACAAGATATAAGGACCTAGTGAGAAAACTCACCATCTTAGAACATGATACATGAATATTGTAATTTAAATGTGCATATGGTAAAAATGGATAGATGAAAAAAACAACATTGAAAGACTAAATGAATTCAACCACAAAACCTTAGCCTAACAACAACAAAGATCCACCATAACATATGAAGATTACCTAAGACAGTGCAAATCAACAAAATCAAAAAGATTATACCATCACATGTCCACTAGGGTTTGAATCTCCATTCTTCCTATCTCCATTGATCTTGCTTGATATATTTTCTCTCAGATTTTATGTGTGCATAAGAGCTCAACAAAGAACGAAAATGTGGTTGATAGTTTGATCGCAAAAAGGCTTGATTGCATAAGATTGATTGAAATGCTTGGGAGCTGAATAGGGTTGATAATGAAGGAGATTATCCTCTTATATAGAAGACACAGTAAGAAATGGAGGGATAAGATTAAGAGGTGTAAAAGATAAAATTGTCAGTTAGGATTAAAGGGTAGGTAGAGAAAATAAGAAAATAATGAGAGGGTAGGTAGTGTAGGAATTAAGAGATGAATGACATGTGTCATGGGTAGAAAAGGCTAATGAATTAATTAAATAAATAAACATTTATTTAATTAATAGAGGAAGTGGGATCAATTAAATAAATAAAAGTATTTATTTAATTTAGGGGAAGGATAATTTAAATAAATAAATGTATTTTTTTAAATGAGGAAAGGCTTAGAAGAGAATTAGTGAATTAATTAAATAAATAAAGATTTATTTAATTAATAGAAGAATTAGGCTTAAATAATTAAATAAATAAAAATATTTATTTAATTTGACAGGACAATTTAAGGTGTCTACATTTTGCCCGTCTTTGAGACAATGCAACTTGTCGCATTGTTTCAAAGAAGATAAGATAAATTGATACAAAGTTTCCCCAAGACGGGAATGATATGCCCCTTCGAGAGATTGGATGAAAATGTCTGAAAAGATAGCAAACAATCTCTCAATAAGAAAGAAAGGTTAGAAAGGACTGACAAGATAGGACAGAGTGATAGAGTCATGGGATAAAGAAGACTGACATGGGATAAAGAAGACTGACATGGGAGACTATGACTAGGGCAGTCTATAAGATAGACTATGAGGGAAAACATCCTCATTGTTATCCACACACCTAAGAGATCAGAGTGCAGAGAGAGAAGAGAGAAGTCAGCAGTCAACAATGATGGCATTGGTGCATAGATTTAATTGTGTTCATCGATATCGAAGGCCAGTGAATGTAGGAGAGCCGGTGAGTACCACAAAACCTCCTTGTACTTTGGTGCATTAATTGTTGTCATAAATGCATGTTAGGTAGGTCAAGAAAAATGCCAAGCAGGGGAGAAAAATGTTAAGGCGCATCTGCGATAGTGCCAGGTGCATCTGGGTAGGCTAGGCACGTTTGTGTCTAGTTGAAACATGTCTATGGTTTCAAAAGCATCTATGTCAAATGCGAGCGTGTTTGTAAAATGCAGACGTGTCTACGCAAGGCAGGCGCGTCTATGTGTTTCACGCGCATCTCTGAAATGCAAAAAAAATTATGTAGTATTCAAGCACGTTTGTGTCATGAATGCACGTTTATGTCTTCAAGGTCGAATTGATAGTTCTGTGATAAACATATGTTGTCGATTGGATAAGCTATTGAGAGGATACATTCAAACAAGTCCTCTAGGGAAGACTAGGATAACAAATAGGGCTAGGATTGACAATTTTGTGATAGAACATATGTATCCAATCAGGAAACTACTCAAGAAGATACACTCAAGAAGAGGCCCTATGATAAGATAGAGCGAGGCCCTTTGTGATGAACAGGGAGTACCATAGAAATTGACAATTCTGTGATAGAACATACGTTGTCAATTGGATTAGGCTGAAATTGACACTTCTATGATAGAACATACATTGTCAATTGGATAAGCTACTCAAGAGGATACACTCAAGTAGGTGCCCAAAAAGATACGATAAAAGAAACACTTTGTGATGAACAAGGAGTACTACTAGGATAGAGTGCCATATGATAGATATAAGCACTAGGATAAAAAAGTAGCACTTTGTGATGAACAGGGAGTACTACTAGGATTGAGTGCCATATGATAGATATAAGCACTAGGATAAAAAGAGCAACACTTTGTGATGAACAAAGAGTACTACTAGGATTGGCACATTGATTTGATTGACTGCAGGAGGACCTACCTATTCTAGAGTGATAGGAGAGATTCCCTTCGACTTAGGGATTATGACCAGAGTTGACCTTGGAGGATAGAGCAGTAGTGGAGGCCATGGGATTACAATATATTATGTATATGCCTAAGTTTCAGGTGAACATGGGGTTGCTAACTGCATTAGCTGAGAGATGGCACTCAAAGACATGCACGTTTCATTTGTCGATGGGTGAGATGATAGTCACTTTAAAGGTTGTGTACAGGATACTGTGGATACCGATCGATGGGGAGCTGGTGCCTTACGATCAAGAGGGAGATTGGGATGCATTGAGATGAGTGTTCCAGGATTCAGGACTGGAGCTGAGGGTAGGATATGTGGCCTAGGACACCATGACAACTACATGATTGGCTCTATTGATGGTGCTGGCAGGAGTTATCAGTGGGTTCCTCTGTCTAGATAGAGCAACACGAGGGTTGGTTGTGGGATGGGGGAGGACTCTAGAGACATTGGTGATAGAGCACACCAGGTTTTCATGGGGGTCATGTCTACTGGCACACTTGAATTATGAGCTACATTAGTTTGTGTATCATGGATTAGCAGGATTGGAGTGCAGAGTGACATTACTGTAGGTATGGGCATATGAGCATCCTCCAGTTACACGATCGATACACTTTAGAGGCATGGGACATGGGCGCAGTTATATGGATATGTATGATATGGTTACTTTCCATCCATCGATTGGGAGGCTAGAATATTGGCACCGAGTGATCGATGAGGTAGATAGTGTAGTATGGAGGCCTTATCGAGATTGTGAAGAGTGGGAGGATGACATAGTGGAGCTGTCGTACGTGTTCCATTTTAGGTATCTGATAGGGAGGACACCTTATGTTATTGAGCAATAGTTGATATATAGAGTATGCAAGCAGTTTGGCAGGATACAGCATGGACAATGAGAGATCAGGCTCAATTAGGTCTATTACTATCTTATGGGGGAGAAGGGAGGAGAGGAGGAGGAGGATGAGCTACTATCCTTGAGAGAGATCTACCAGGAATAGGTAGATGAGATCCAGGAGCTGGAGTGAGATGGGGCTAGGCTCAGGAGACAACTGAGGGACACTAAGTGGGAGAGAGATCAGGCTATTCAACGCTACATGGAGGCTGAGGAGGCACTAAGGGTAGGGAGATGAGCAACAAAGGACACTGGGGCCAAATACGCCTATTTTCTATGGGTAGGGGAGGAGATAGCCTACTAGAGAGACCTGTATTATGGAGTTGTGCCACCAGATCAGTGGGCTAGGAGCTTTCAGAGACTATCATGGACTACGATGACTACTGGAGGGAGAGACAAGAGATAGGCATCTAGTGCTGGGGTCATGGGCCCTCCACCACCACCAGATAGAGGGGATAGGATAGATGATCCTAGGGTGGGGACTTCTAGGGCTCAGACTCCATTGAGGTTGGCTGGCTCCAAGGGAGGGAGTTCATCATAGCCTTAGAGGGATCCCTATGTATCATTTTTGTACCATTTTTGTATGATGATGTAGACACCTTCGGGTAATTTTGTAGCCATATGTATTTTGACATCATTGTATCATGACAATTATGATTTTTGAGATTATATATGAGATGATTCATCCTTATAGAAACTATATGCATGTGTACCTATGTGATGTTGCTTCTATGTGATGCATGTGTCTATATGATGCTTATGATATTGATGCAAATATGTACATGATAAAGTGCAATATATTTTTGTTCTTTTATGTTTCTATATGTCATGCATGATGCAAATGTGAATGTATGAAATGCAGATGAATATGATAATCCAAATAACTATTTACATGATGAGAATGTAAAATGTGCTAACATGTGTTGTGTGCAGGATGTGATGCAATTGTGATATCTATATGTATGTATGAAATGAGATATGTGGTAATGCAAGTGCAAACCACATGAAAGGCAAATATTTTTGGCATGTCATTATACTCAATCAAGTGATAACGGGCTACACGGACTCAAGAAGGATGATGGAGGTTAATTAAGAAAGGGGGATGGAAGATAGAAGATATGGAAATGAAAGAGCTTCTTGTGCTTGATCATCATTGAGCTTTATTATGGCAAATAGGTTATGACAATCTAGATATAGGTTCGACCCAGAAAGTCATTGTACCCATTTGCATGGAGATCAAATAGTCACAAACAAGGAATGCCCCAGTTCAAACTAGACTCACAATGTCCTCATATCCTTGGACAAGTCATAGAATTACTAAGAGACAATCTATAGACAAGGAAAAAATAGGTGAACATATCCCATCCTCGCCTTTCTAGTCAAAGACATCTTGGAGATATAATCTCTAGTCAGAGACATCTCGGAAAAGCTAAAAGACATGTCACCAAAAGAGAAAATCAAAAGAAAACCAAGACTTGGCACCAACATCCACTGTAGTTCTCAAGTTTAGTGTCTCTTGTCACTTGTATAAGTCTATTTGATTGTGGTCATAATGTTTCTATTCACTAAAGGATGAATAGCACTGAACCATAATGTTGTCTGAGTCTGCTGAAAGGTTTGATTTGTTGAAGCCCATTCTTGTTGTTTACATCTCATCTGAAACTGTCTGAATCCATGAAACCGATACTTTATTGCAAAGAAGATGAAAATTTATTGCGAGTATGTGATGCAAGTGTTTCTTTATTGTGGATTGTGCGCAGATAGACTGAAGAAAACTGGAAGAAACCGTACTTCTCAAAACGTGTGATTCTCTTAGTTCCACACCTATCACTAGACTTAGGATTTGCCTTAGCCACAGATAGGAGCTAATTTATTATGGGTGGAAAGGGGTGAAAAGAAGGGATTATTATGAATGGCTAATCAATCTTAGATAGATCAATAACAAGCCATGATGGTAATGAGTAAGTTTATTATAGATGGATAGGCTATGAGTGTGTACAAAGTGAAAGGATGAGATTGAATCTTGAAGGAGGGAGGAGCAATGTCTCTACGCATGGCGTCGGTAACCCGGTCTTCACCATGGTACTTGCCCAGGGCACCACTAAAATGGTTTTCACCATTGGATGGATTTATTTCTCTTTACTTTTTTGAGTTTTGATTTTTTTGTGTCACAAGGTGCTTGTTTTCCAGGTTTTCACCAAGTAACAAATTTTTTTATTTTTATGATTTTTTTACATTTTTGATATTTTTTGAATTTTTTTGTATTTTTGAATTTTTGATTTTTTGTATTTTTGAATTTTTTGATTAATTTGTATTTTTGAATTTAGGATATTCTAAAGAGCTATGTGTAAAACCTACAAAGGTGCATGCTATTGATATGATCTTCCAAAGGTTCGCCATCTGGGGTTGAAAGCTGATATGCACTGGATCCATAGACTGTTGTGATGACATAGGAACCAAGCCAGTTTGGTTCGAATTTGCCTTTCTTCTCTCTGTCTTGCTGATTTCTTGGATTCTCCTTGAGAACTAAGTCACCCACCTCAAATGTATGAGGCTTAACCTTATGATTTTAGTTGCATTGTTCCTTGAATGAATGATGTGTTGCTAGAGTAACTGTCTTCCTTGATAAAGGAACTGTGATAGAATTACTAGTGTGTGGACTACACATGCCCGTATGCGTGTCACCTAAAGAAGTTTGGGCATCCCTGATAACAAAGTCCTTCAAGGAAGTTCCATTAAAGGTCCATGATGTATTGCCAAAAGGGAATAGATGTATGGAACAAGTGGATGAGGAATGAAGGATTATGATTGTGAAAAGAAGTGAAAGTAGGATAGCATGATGGAGACTTAGGATCAACAAGTATTATTTTTGAATTGAAAGATTAGAACTTTTGCCCCCAATTATTTTGATATTAGGGGAGATCAACTCTTGTTCTTTTTCTTTCATAGGAGTTTTATCCTTGACCTTGATTTTTGTAGAGTCCAATAGCTTTTGGTTTTGATTTGAACTAAAGGACTTTTCTTTATTTTTGACTTTTAGATTTTTCTTTTCAAAGCTTAATTTTTGATCTCCAATGAGTAAGGGGCTTTTGTGATTCTTGTTGATCCAAGTCTGGGAGAGAAGTGGAAATGGAATGAGTAGATGAAATGGTAAAGCTATGTGAGTTCTCAAAAGGGATGGTGATATATTCAACAGATTCTTTGTTGGAACCACTCTTAGGACTATTGATATCAGGAGTTGCTTGCACCACTAGAGGATATTTTCATTCAGACTTAGTAGCCACAACACTAGGTGGTTCACACCCAATTCCTTGATATTGCAAATTGTTTGTAGGTTGTTCCTGTCCACTAAATATCTTAGGACATAGTGGGAGTTGATCAACATGAAAGATATACTCACCACATCCCATGTCTTTAATCTTGAAATTTTCTTTGATCTCTTCTTGTTTTGATGTAGAAGCTTTCAAGGATTCTGGATCAACATATGCTAATGAAGGAACAACCTCTCGATTGACTGGGACTATTGTTTTTTATTTTGACTGTATATTGTGGCAATATATGAACAGATTCAGATCGCCTTTGACGGTCACTTCAACTCCATTGTGTGGAAACTTGATACAATGATGATATGCTGAAGAAACAACTCGCATTTCATGAATCAATGGGCATCCCAAGAGTCTATTGTATGTGAGATCTAGATTAAGGACTTGACAAATCACATCCTTTGTGACTAGCCCAACTCTAAGAGGTAAGGTGACTGTGCCTTTCGATGAGCACTCTTCGTCATCATATGCCATGATGGTGATAGCATGTGTATAATTCATAGATTTTTTAGAATATCTCAATTGTTTAATAGTGCTCAATGTACAAATGTTTAGACCCGCTCCTCCATCTATCAAGACTCGTTTGATGTGGTTGTTATAGATAAAGGCTTCAATTTGTAAAGGTACATTATGTGGTTGGCTTATGGAGGCATTGTCAACTTCTGTGAATGTAAGGAAATGTGGAACGGAAAGGTATCCCACCATGGATTGAAATTGGTCCACATTTAGATCAGTGGGTACAAAAGTTTCTCTTAGGACTTTTTCAAGTATGGCTTTATGTGAAGGAGAGATACGCAACAGTTCTAGGATTGAGATAAGCATGGGTGTCTTCCCTAATTGTTCTACTAGATTGTACTTGGGTTTGGCCAATGAGGAAGTGGTGGTTTTAGTTGGAGCACCTTGCAGGGTGACCTTACCTCAACAAGTTGTGACATTACATTCAGAGGTAGATTCAAAAGAAGGTCCAATTCCTTTTAGGACAATGTTGGTTCTTTGAGTAGAACCTTTAGGCACGTTATCTTTTATGATAATAGTAGAAACATAGTTGTCTATCGCCAAGCCTTTCTCAATGACGTCCTTGAAAGTGGACAAACAAGATTTCCTCAAGTCATAACCAATTTCTCCATTGACATTCTGTGTAAACATCTCTACCATTTGTTTTTGTGGAATTTCACAAGAGCATCTGCTGGCTAAATTCCTCCATCTTTGTAGGAATGATGAAAATGACTCCCTATCTTTCTGTTTAGTGTTGTACAAAGTGGTAACTGATATATCTGTCTCTATGTTATATGAGAAATGTTGTATGAAAGCTTCTGCTAGATCACCCCATGACTTAATTCGAGGTGGAAGTTTGGAGAACCATTCCATAGCTTGTTCACCTAAGCTTTGTGGAAACAATCTCATCAAGTATATTTCTTCTGCTACTACCTCAATGCAAGCTATGAAAAATTGTCTTCTATGTGCCTTAGGATCCCCTTTGCCTCTATATTTATTAAACTTTGGTGTCACGAAGTGTGTAGGAAATGAAGGAATTGGAATTATTTTATCAAATGGATAGGGATATATATATCTCATTGTATAAGATAGTTTTGGTGTATTGACGTCCTCCATCTTCTTTTGTAAGTCCTTTATCTTCCGTTCCAAATTGTTTTTTGGGTGGAGATCGACTTCTTGAACCATACCCCATGCCTAAGCCACTAGGTGGTGGAGGAGGATACTGCATATATGGATGGTATTGATCGTAAACATGCTCATATGGAGGAGGTCTATAATGATACTGTGCATAGGAACCACTTGGTCTAGAGTTATAATGGGGAATGGAATATCTTCTTTGTCCATGCATAGGTATGTCATGAGTTTGTTCTTGTGTAGTGCCCCCAAATTTGACACGGGGTTTTCTTGTGTCCAAATTTTGAACATGCCTCTAGATATCCAATTGCTTTTGAGGTTGGTCCATAACAACAGTATGCAATTGAGTGTATTTATCCGCATAAGATTTCCATAAAGTTCTGCATAGATGGAGTTGTTCATGAGATGCTCTTTCATGAGTATCATAAGCTTGACCATGTGTATTTGGGATCTCAGGTTTTTGAGACAAGGATGATGGTGACTTACGCATGAAACGTGGTCCTCTAGAACCTCCACTATTAGGTCTCCTTTGATCTATGTTGAGTTGACTTTCTTGAGTAGGTCGATTTTCCACTATTTGGGACATGTCAAAATCATGAGGTATTTTAGCTCCACTTTGTGCCATCACTTGCAGGAAATATTGTCTATCTCTCCTTATGATCTCTTCAACCAATCTATTGAAATGGGGATCCATGATAGAGTCTTCCACTTCTGCTAAATATACTGAAATGTTGTCCACATTGTCATTGTGTGCATCATTGTTGTTTGTATTATCCATGTTCTCAACATTCTGAATTTTTCTATAGATGTCCATGTCAGGTAATGTGGTATGATCAGAATTGAAAGAGATATCATTTTCATACTCATAGCCACTCATGTTTGCGAACTATTGAGCCTCTTGAGCTTCTCTCCTAGATTTTTGGGAACGGGTTTCAACCATGAACTAGGTCTTTACCAAGATGTGTGAGACTAGATAAAAATGGAAAGAGTATGGAAGACCAAGAGTTGGATGGAATGTAAATGAATCTAAGGTGTACTTGCAATGTCCAAAGTATAAGACCAAGTATGTATGTAGTAGAGTAGGTGTGGCTTCCAAAGAGATGATAAATCTCTTGATGAGGTAAGTTGACCTTGACTCTAAGTAAGACCAAATGAGACGCAAAGGTGATAGACCTTGATGAAGGAGCACTTAGCAAAATGTTGTTGTATGTATTGTGTTGACAAAGTAAGATGAGGACAAGCAAGTGACCATTTGACTCAAGTTTAGATAAATGTGAATGTAATGCAAGGTGTAAAGAAATGATGAACTTTGTGAGACCCAAAAATAGGCTGAATGCTAGATGAAAACCCAGAGAAAGAACCTAGGAAGCTCAAGAATTTTGAAACTGATTGCTCTTCTTTTCTGAATTGTAATTTTTCCCAATACTGAACACAAACGTGCCTATATACTTCACAGACACGGTTACCCAACACATACATGGTTAGACACTGCATAGACGGGTTTCTAAGATTTTGTGAATGCAGTTTGCTATGATAACACATATGCGTTTCTATCCTACACAGATGTAGTTACAGGACATAGACGTGTTTCTGTCAGACACATACGCGCTTCCAGAATTTGAGTGCCATTTTTCCAATTTGTAAAGTTGTTGTTGTGACCAAATCTAAATTTTTTTTTGACTATTTTTCATGACAAGAGGACACAATATTGATGAGGACTCTATGTTTGCAAGTTTTTAGACTCAAAATGACTCAAAAGAAAGTGTGTTGTTTGATGTAAAAATGGTTTGCATACACTTAGAGACACAAAAGACACAATGTTTTTGATGTTTGGTCTTGAATGTTTAAACGTTTAAAAGAAGACAAGCACAATTCCTATGGTTGGCTAGGACAATAGTTGTTGATACCACATGGGGTTTCCCCTGAAGGTACGCTATTCAAAGAGGATACTTAGATGCTTGACCCCACTAGCTCCACCCTCGACACTCACTTCTCTGGGGTAGCCAAGCACCAGTCCCCATGTAAACTCCCTATGGTAAACTTTGTATCTCTACTAAGAACCGTATGTGTGTGGGCCGCTCTAGAGGTCCAACCTCCTGCCCCAACAACTAGAAGGATTTTGGCTTTCTAAAACAAAAAGGTGCTAGTAAGGGCATCTGCTCATGTGGCCATACATGTGGCACTTTCAGCTCTGTAAATACAGAAGGCTCCCAGCCGATAGGGGTTATGCCGTACTATTGATCAAATAAATTTGATCAAACGGGTTTATGGGGAGACATAGTGTCGGTATGAACTAATCAACACACGTTACCCATGGCTTTCACCATAGATACAATTATTTATAGTGGTTCGGAAGAGGTGGGTTTTCTTCGCTACCACTTGGGTTGTTCCCTCCTCACTAGTAGTCCTAATGACCACACGGGGAGGCAGGCCCTCTAAAGAGTAAACACAAAGAGCCTATTTCCTAAGACACAAAAGACACTAGTTCAATTTTAGTGCAACAATTGAAGTGTTTTCTAGTCTATGAAAACAAAGCAAGCAATGAAACTAAAAAGAAAACCCTTGCCAATATTCTGCAAAAATGATTTGTTAGTAGTTTGGGTTGTTTCAAATGATTACCCCTTCCTGCAAGCAAACAAGTTAGGTAAATTTTAGATCTAAAAGACTTTGTGAAATAGGGGCCTTCGACAATGTGATTCACTTCAAAGACAATATGCACCAATTTGTTAGCTAGATAACAAGATATTAGCTCGAATAAACTAGATCTGAAATAAAAAATGACGAAAATAAAACCCTAAATGACAAAACAAAAATAAAAAAATTGCAAAACTGAACACATATGTGATTATATTCCACATAGACATGATTCTGCAACACAAACGTTGTTTTGCAACACAAACGTGGTTACAATTCGTACAGAGGTGATTATGCAACCCAGACGCAGTTAAAATTCGCACAAATGCAATTCTATTAGGCAGTGGTGGTTCTACGATCTGGAAAAAAATGCAAATATTGTCAGAGACACAAACACGATTAAAGGGTGCCCAGATGCGGTTGAAAAACAAAATTGCGATTCCAGAATGTACAAACGCAAAAAGTCAAAATGTTGTCGGAAAATGTCAGATCTGCAACTTCAAAAACACAAAGTTTGCAAAAAAAGATGTTAAATGCAAAAGGGACAAGAGTCCCACCGGACGTGCCAAAATGTGTATGGTGAAAAGTGGATAATGGAAACAATAATATTGAAATACCAAATGAATTCAATCACAAAACCCTAGCCTAACAACAACAAAGATCCACCATAACATATGAAGATTACCTAAGATAATGCAAATCAACAAAATCAAAAATATTATACCATCACATGTCCACTAGGGTTTGAATCTCCATTCTTCCTATCTCCATTGATCTTGCTTGATATATTTGCTTTCATATTTTATGTGTGCACAAGAGCTCAATAAAGAACAAAAATATGGTTGATAGCTTGATTGCAAAAAGGATTGATTGTATAAGATTGATTAAAATGCTTGGGAGTTAAATAGGGTTGATAATGAAGGAGAGTATCCTCTTATATAGAAGACATTGTAAAAAATGGAGGGATAAGATTAAGAGGTGTAAAAGATAAAATGGTTGGATAGGATTAAAGGGTAGGTAGAGAAAATAAGAAAATAATGAGAGGGTAGGTAGTGTAGGAATTAAGAGATGAATGACATGTGTCATGGGTAGAAAAAGCTAATGAATTAATTAAATAAATAAAGATTTATTTAATTAATAGAGGAAGTGGGATCAATTAACTAAATAAAAATATTTATTTAATTTAGGGGAAGGACAATTTAAATAAATGAATGTATTTTTTTAAATGGGGAAAGGCTTAGAAGAGGATTAGTGAATTAATTAAATAAATAAAGATTTATTTAATTAATAGAAGAATTAGGCTTAAATAATTAAATAAATAAAAAATATTTATTTAATTAGATAGGACAATTTAAGGTGTCTACACAATGAATAACATTCAACAAATAACATCCAACAACCTCCTTAGAATGTAGCTAATGTTGACTCATTATCTCAAACAACCATTTTGCAATTTGGCTTTGATACATTCACCATACATTATTACTGCTTCACATTTGAATCTTTCTCAATCCACACAAATCCCTACACTTGTAATTGATTTTATCTTCTATATATACCATCTGCATCATCTCAAAAACCTAATTAGGTAGGCCAAAATAGAGTATAAGGAATGATCTTGCTAAGTTGGCCTAAAAAACATAATTGCAGGAAAGCAATCCAATCTAGTGGTCCCAATCCAATGTGACCTAAAAAAATCTTAATATATTATCCAATGTGGCCTCAAAAGTAAACCACATTGGCACATACCCTTCAAAGTCAACAATAAGGTAATGTGTAGATGAGAGTTGTAGCACATAACTAGTCAACCTAAAAACACATCTTCCAAATAAATTCACTCAATGCAGATCACCACAAGGAATAGTAAGACCAAAATACAACACATCACATCCTTAAAAGCTAGTGCACACCCCTAGATGAAAAGAAGAAACAAGTGAATCCACCTAGTCAGCTAGATAACAACATATCACCCTAAAAAATAATTTGACACCAAAAGAGCCAAACATTATCATGTAAACCACTTAAGAAAATTCCTTAAATATCCAATAAAACTTCCATTTACTTCTTTCATACTGTCATTCTAAGACAATTTGGTAAATCAAAATACATAAAAATCTCTTCATACCTAGAATACCGGGAAACACAGTCATGAAATAAAACATTGAAAAACACACTTGAGGTGCACTACATCATGTGAAATCTAAACTGAGATACTACAAAGACATTATAAGAATGTCCTCCAAGCTGCAGTAGGAGAAACATCAGTGTAGAAAAATGAGAAGTATATTCCAGACATTTCCTAGTTAAACCAACTTGCCAACATACTACATCTATTCAAGAAATGAATAGCATTTTGCTAGCCAATCTTCCACAACCTTTCCTACATCTTCATGCTTCACCAATCTATAATGATCAAAAAATATGTGTAACAACATTTGCTCACTTAGGAGAAACAAGAGAGATAGTACAATAGCTTTTAGTATGCACAAGACCTTCAAAATCATATCCACTTTATCACCATGCTTCTAATCCTCATTTCGATACTTTTAGTCCTCATCTTAATAGGACATCATCGTGACACCATATTTTTTATCCAATTATAGGCTTAGACACCATCATTGATCTTCAACATCACATATCATCATCATTATAAGCACCATTTACAACATACTGAGTGTATCTACATCAAACACCAAGAAGGTGTACATCCACAACAAAGAGAATATTCAACCATCATATGCACCCTACATAAATGACAATAATCTAACAAGCACAACAAAATATTGAGCATATCATTAATGACAACACACAAGTTGAGGGTTGACATCAATGAAAACAACTGCCAACAATCTCACCATTTTTCATTGATGGCAACACTCACACAACACTGATCATCTACTTGTTGTACTTTCTCTCCTCTTTTGACCTCAAGGATAAAGGGTAGAGTTCTTCAATAGGATCCGTATTAATTAATTTGCACTCTCTTTCTCTCTACACTTTTCTCTCCCCCTTTCTTAGCATTCATTTTCTCTATTTTCTTACCAACACTATCTCTCCTAAAATAGTCATACCTGCTCCCCTTATTAGCAACCATCAATCAACTACCTACTACCCCTTAGGAGTAGACCACATCAATCCAAGAGATAAAGTATATACTCTGAATTTCTCTCCCTAGATAGATGTACCAACTTATGTATCTATCTAGAAGGAGAGGTGATAACCCATAGCTTTTTCCTGAGATACTTGAATGTATCCTTTGAAAGTGCCTTTGTGAAAACGTTTGCAATCTAATATTTTGTAGGAACGTACTCCAATTTTACTTGTTTCTCTACAACCTTATCTCTTAGGAAGTGATACAATATTGAATATTCTTTGTCCTTGAATGTATCATAGATTTTTTGAAATGTTTATTGTACTTGTATTATTAGACATGATAAGAATAGGCTCATCATATACTACCTTGATATCTTTCAAAGTTCTCTTCATCCATGACACTTGGGTGCAACAAGATGGTGCAACAATGTACTCAACTTCTACTATTGATAAAGATATTAAATATTATTGCTTACTAAACTAAGAAAATAATTTGTCTCCCAAGAAAAGTTTACTACCATTGGTACTTATTATATCATCCATACAATGAGACTAATTGACATCAATTAAACCCTTAAAGAGAAATAATCATTTTTTAATACAAAAAACCATAGTTCAGAGTCCCCTTCAAATATTTGAATATGCTTTTAACAACCTTCTCATTATATTTTTTAGGGTTAGTTTGGTATCTTTCAACCAAACACATTCAATGCATAATATTTGGTCTATAAGTAGTCAAATATAAAAATCCTCTAATCATGGACCTGTAAAGAGTCTAATAAACTTGCATAGACTCATCATCCTTTCTCAAATGAAAACCAATAGCCATGGGAGTACTCACTAGTTTAGAATCCTCCATAACAAACTTTTTCAACATCTTCTTAACTTAGCTTGAGAAACAAAGATATCATCATGTAGCTAAGAAAGTTGAAGACCAAGGAAGAAACTCATCTCACCATTCATAGACATCTCAAATTATTTTTGCATCTTTATTGAAATATATTACACACACCATCATCTCCATCATAGATAATGTCATCAACATATACAACTATCAAAAACTTATCTTTCTCAACCTTAATTTAAATATTGCTATTTTTAGTACCTTTCTTAAACCCTTGCCAAAGTAAGTACTTATTCAACCTTGCATACCAAGCCCTAGGAGCTTGTTTGAGACCATACAAAGCCAATTTAATTCTACAAACCATATCCAAACCCTATGATAACCGAAATCCATTAGTTTTTTCTATATAGACTTCTTCATATAAATCACCATTCAAGAAAGCTAACTTTAATATACATCTAAGAAACCTTAAAGTTATTATGGTGTTGCAAAGTCAAGAAACATTCTGATTGCTTTCATCTTAGCCATAGGAGTAAAAGTATCCTCAAAATCTATCCCTTCCACTTGTGAATACCTTTAAAAACCAACCTTTCTTTGTTCCTTGCAACTTATCCTTCCTTGTTCAGTTTGTTTAGAAACACCCATTTTATGCCTATGAAATTCTTATGTATAGGAACAGGGACTAATTCACATGTTTGATTCTTCTCAATTTGATTTATCTCTTCTTGTATTTCTTGTAAGCATCCTTAATTTTTTATTGCATCAACAAAGGTTTTGGTTTCTATATTTGATAGGAGACAAAGAAAGTTTTACTTGATCACTTGATTTTCCAAGTCTTCTCCTAGTTTGCACATGTTGATTCTTATCACCAATTTTTGATCCTCTAAATGATTATTTTGAACATACTTTGCCAGAGTCTTAAGAGCCTTCTCTATTATTTGTTCCTTTTCTTCTATATCTTCTTTTTCTTCTATGTAGTTAGGCACTCTTGATCTATAGTCCTTAGGTTCTTGTGTATTTTGACTCCAAAATTCATCTACTTTAACATTATGCTTTCTACCATCCTCTTAAATATCTTTTTATAACATCTAGATAGGTATTTATTCTAGTTGAGTACCCAAGAAAGAACCCTTCATAACATCTTGAATCAAACTTTCCTAGTTTCCATCTTTTCTAATATAAAATTTTCTTCCAAAGATTCTAAAATATTTGATAGTAGTAAGACTTTCATACCATAGCTCATAAGGCGTCTTAGAGTTGTTGACCCTCAACTGCACCATGTTAAGAATATAGATTTAAGTATGAACTACATATTTTTAATAAACATATGCCATATTAGAATCTTTTAACATTGTCCTATCCTTCTCTTCAACTATTCTACTCTTTCTTTCTACTACCTAATTTTGTTGAGGAATTCTAGGAGTAGACACATGTCTTCTAATTCCATGATCTTCACAATAACTCTCAAACTCATTTGATATAAATTCACCACCTCTATTAGATCTCAAATATTTGATCTTAGCACCTACTTCATTCTCAACCATACATTTGAAATCCTTAAACTTACCAGAGCTTTTTATTTTTCTCTAAAAATGTAACCCATGTCATTCTAGAAAAATCATCAACAAGCAACATAAAATACCTTAAATGGAGTACAACTAAGGGTGAACATCAATATGACACCTTATGAATTATGGTATGATAGGAGACCCTCAATCAAGTATTTCAAAGTGTTTGGCAACAAATGATTCATCAAAAGAGATGAAGATGGACTTGGTAGCTTTGAACCAAGAAGTGATGAAGGTATCTTCTTAGGCTACTCTAATCACAACAAGACCTATAAGTGCTTCAACAAAAGACTAAAAAGGGTAGTTGAAAGTGTACATGTGATAATTGATGAGGATTTACATAAAGGTAAAAAGACTACGATAAACCAAATTGAAGAACCATATGTTGAAGATGAAGATAAATCTGAAAGCGAACATGAAGAAGAAACATCGAGCAAAGCCCCAAATAGATATGTACAAAAGAATCGCCCTGAAGATCAGATAATTGGCAACAAGAATGAAGATATACAAAAAAAGGTATGCAAGAAATAACGAGCAAGTAAAATTCTTCCTTATGACTGAGATGGAACCCAAGACATATAATGAGGCCAACAAGAGTGAGAATTGGATGAATGCAATGGAAGAAGAGCTACAACAGATTGAGAAGAACAAAACATGGGAATTGGTCCCTAGACCTGCTAATAAGAATGTCATTGGAACTAAATGGGTCTACAGGAACAAGATGAATGAAGAAGGGAAAGTAATAAGAAACAAAGCTAGATTGGTATGCAAGGGATATGCTCAAGTAGAGGGCATAGATTTTGAAGAGACTTTTTCTCATATTGCAAGACTTGAAGCCATAAGGACGTTCTTGGCATTTTCAGCATATAAAGTATATAAGATTTATCAACTGGATGCCAAATTTGCATTCTTAAATGGCAATCTTGAGGAAGAGGTCTACATTGAGCAACCTAAAGGTTTTCAGCCTCATGAAGATGATAATTTTGTCTGTAGATTGAAGAAGGCACTATATGGATTAAAATAGGCTCCTAGAGCATGGTACTCAAGATTGGATAAATATCTCCATTAGCAAGGTTTTAGAAAGGGCAATGCTTATAGAAATTTATACATTAAGGTGGACGATGATTACATGATCATAGTAGTGGTCAATGTAGAGCAAACAAAAACACTCCAAAGACACAGAGGGTATTGGATTTGATGTTGGTGAATGTTCTACAAGTAAGAACTTATTGAATAAAGAAATATAATTTATCTCTTCAAGGGATAATAGTAAAAGACAAACCTTCACTGTTAGCAAGCCTACTGAGAATAAGACATATGTTGCATTTACAAGGAAACAATATGTTGATCCAAAAAGAAAAGCCAACGTGGATGATGAAGGTTTCACAAAGGTCAAGGACAGAAGAAGGAAGAGCTCAGGAAGGCTAAGTTATGCTGCTCCAAGGAGACCAATGAGAAACAATTTCAATAATGATAGGTATGTACCTCAATTCCACAACTATTGCTATAAATGTAACACTTATGGTCATAGAACTATTTATTCTAAGCTTATGCATAGATCTCCACCCAGTTTTGAAAGTAGAAATCAGTTTTCTACTCTTAGGGATATGAGTGTTATTTGTTATCAATGTAATAGGTATGGTCATAGGAGTTATGAATGTAGGAGAAATGTATCTCAACCCTACAATAGTTTTTCAAACTCATCGTTCAATATAAATGTCAAATGCTACCATTTTCAAAACTTGGGCCACATTGCAAAACATTGTAAGCTTAGGACAGTTAAGAAAAAGAAGACAGTGTCAACATCTAAACCTAATGTAAAACCAAAATAGAATGGGACAGTAGAAAAGAAGAAAGATTCTAAACAAGTTTGGGCAGAAAAGGATAAACACAAGGCGGACTCAAGTTTGATTGTTCAAACTGCCCTACATGCTGAAAGGAAAAACTTGTGAGTAGTAGATAGTGGTTGATCCAACCACATGACTGGTGATAAGAATAAATTCATCAAATTAGAAGATTGGAATGGTGGTTCAGTGAGGTTTGGAGACAAATCATCTATCAAAATCAAGGGCAGAGGCACACTACACATTGATGGCAAGCTGAAATCATATGATGTATATTATGTGGAAGGTTTGAAGCACAATCTTCTAAGTGTGAGTCAAATGTGTGACAAAGGATATAAGTTTACATTTGATTCCAAGGGTTGTGAAATCAAAAAAGAGAGCAGTGGTTAGCTTGTTGTTGAAGGAAAAAGGACACATGGCAATGTATCTAATCTTAAGGAATGCTTTGATTCTCAATTTATGATGGGACAAGTTAATGAGAGTTGGTTATGGCATAGAAGACTAGGTCACATGAATTTTGATAACCTTGTTAAGGTAAGCAAGAAGGGATATGTAAGGCACATACCCCAGATTATCAAACCTGCAAGCACCTTCTATGATGAGTGTCAAAGAGGGAAGCAAACTAAAGTAAGCTTCAAGACTAAAGAATACTCAATTACAAGGCCGCTAGAGCTTGTGCATACAGATTTGTGTGGGCCTACAAGGACAAGAGCATTGAATGGAGAAAAATACTTTATGCTTCTTATAGATGATTTTTCAAGAATGACATGGGTCACCTTCTTGAAAGACAAGTCACAAGCATTTGAGAGATTCAAAATCTTAAAGAAAATGGTTGAGAAGTAAAGTGGATACAAGCTGAAATGTTGGAGGTTAGACCGTGGAGGTGAGTTCACATCAAATGAGTTTGAAGCTTACTATGAGAGGCCTTGAATTAGAAGACTATATTCAGCCCCTAGGACACCACAACAAAATGGGTTGTGGAAAAGAATAATAGAACAGTCAAAGAGATGGCAAGGACAATGTTAAATGAAACAGATTTGCTTGATGTCTATTGGAAAGAACCAGTTCACACAACTGTATACACCTTAAATGGAGTAGAACTAAGGGTGAACATCAATATGACACCTTATGAATTATAGTATGATAGGAGACCCTCAGTCAAGTATTTCAAAGTGTTTGGCAGCAAATGCTTCATAAAAAGAGATGAAGATGGACTTAGTAGCTTTGAATCAAGAAGTGATGAAGGTATCTTCTTAGGTTACTCTAATCACAACAAGACTTATAGGTGCTTCAACAAAAGACTAAAAAGGGTAGTTGAAAGTGTACATGTGAGAATTGATGAGGATATATATAAAGGTAAAAAGACTACGATAAATCAAATTGAAGAGCCATATGTTGAAGATAAAGATCAATCTAAAAGAGAACATGAAGAAGAAACACCAAGCAAATCCCCAAACATATATGTATAAAAGAATCACCCTAAAGAGAAGATAATTGGCAACAAGAATGAAGTTGTACAAATAAGAAGGTATGTAAGAAATAATGAGCAAGTAAACTTCTACCTTATGAATGAGATGGAACCCAAGACATATAAATGAGGCCAACAAGAGTGAGAATTGGATGAATGCAGTGGAAGAAGAGCTACGACAAATTGAGAAGAACTAAACATGGGAATTGGTCCCTAGACCTGCTAATAAGAATGTCATTGGAACTAAATGGGTCTATAGGAACAAGATGAATGAAGAAGGGAAAGCAATAAGAAACAAAGCTAGATTGGTATGCAAGGGATATTCTCAAGTAGAGGGCATAGATTTTGAAGAGATTTTTTCTCCTATTGCAAGAATTGAAGCCATAAGGATGTTCTTGGCATTTTCAGCATATAAAGGATATAAGATTTATCAAATGGATGTCAAATCTGCATTCTTAAATGGAAATCTTGAGGAAGTGGTCTACATTGAGCAACCTGAAGGTTTTTCAGCTTCATGAAGATGATGATTTTGTCTGCAGATTGAAGAAAACACTATACGGATTACAATAGGCTCCTAGAGCATGGTACTCAAGATTGGATAAATATCTCCATTAGCAAGGTTTCAGAAAGAGAAATGGTTATAGAAATTTATACATTAAGGTGGATGGTGATTACATGATCATGGTAGTGGTATACATAGATGATATCATCTTTGGAGGAAATAAAGATATTCTATGCAAAGAGTTTGTTGATCAGATGGAGTCAAAATTTGAGATGTCTATGCTTGGAGAGTTATCATATTTTCTTGGTTTGTAAATATCACAGCAAAATAAAGACATATTCATCTCTCAAACCAAGTATGCCAAAGACCTATTGAATAAATTCCAAATGGAGGACAACAAGTCGGTTAGGACTCCCATGGTGACAGGATGCAAGTTAAGAAAAGATGATGAGTCACCTAGTGTTGATCAAACCTTGTATAGATCCATGATTGGAAGACTATTGTATCTCATAGCCTCAAGGCCTGATATAGTTCAAGCAGTGTGTATGGTGGCAAGGTTTCAAGCTTCCCCTAAGCAATCACATGTCAATGCAGTTAGGAGGATCTTCAAGTATCTGTAGGGAACACTTATGGCTTATGGTATCCAAAGAAAGCAGGTTTCACTTTGCAAGCCTATACTGATGTAGATTGGACAGGATGTGTAGATGGCAAGAAAAGAACTAGTGGTAGAGATTTATTCCTTGGAGACAGATTGGTGTCATGGCATAGCAAGAAACAAGATTCCCTTTCGTTATCAACTGCTGAAGTAGAATATATTGCTACTACTACATGTTGCTCACTGAAGGACATTCAGGTAGAGTTTTTAGAGCCTATTCTCATCATGTGTGACAACTCAAGTGCAATCAATATATCAAAGAACCCTGTCATGCATTCTAGGACAAAACACATTGCAATCAAATATCATTTTCTCAGGGAAAAGGTTGCAAAGAAAGAGGTAAAAGTTGAATATGTGGGCACTTGTGAACAAATCGCTGATATTTTCGCTAAGCCCCTACCTAAGGACAACTTTGATTATCTAAGACAGAAATTGGGTGTTCTTCCACCTGCTTGCAACACTTACGTGTTTTTAGTGTAATCTGTGGTTTAGGGGGAGCATATTGTTTCTACACTTTCTGCCTTGAACCTCATGTACAGTCCCATAGGGAGTTCTGAATTTTTGTAAGTAGTATTACCACTACATTTTATATTGTAATAATGGTTCATCTAGCTATAGGCAGCAGAGGTCAACAAGTTGTAAAGGAAATTTGTAATGTATTACAAATGTGTCATGATTGAAATTGGAAGTTCCATTCATTGCTATAGAAAATCAAAGGGGGAGTTCATGCATAGTTGATAGTTGGTAATTTCACCTTTTTCCATTATTGTCAAAGGGGGAGAAATTAGTCAGAGTGTGGTCTGCAAGTGTGTTGACATCAATGCCAAAGGGGGAGATTGTTGCCATTATTGTCATTGATGTCAAGAGATGTCAAATGGTTGCAAAATAATAGGTAGTAGTCATGTTGTCAAGGGATGTCAAGAGGTTGCAAAGAAGCACGTAGTAGTCACACATAACATGTAGGTTATATTGTGCAATTGCGCATAACACTTCATGTTATGTTGTAGGGGTTTCGACCAAATTCATCATCTCCACATGTCAGCAGCAGTGAATGAGTCTCGAGTTGGGATTGAGAGTCATGATTTCTATATGGTAGCATTTGTTTGGCTCATGTATATCTGTGAGTCTCGTGGTGTGTTCGAAAGAAAGAGATCATGTGGGATAACACTTGAATGAAGGGTAGATCATCAACAACTACCCCGTAGCATTGAGATGGAGGGTGAACCCACAATAGTGGGTTACACTTTTTTGCCAACTTTGACATTGCAATATTCATTTTCAGAAAAAACTTCAGATTTAGACACCTATTACTTCTAAACCATAAGGAATTTGTAGATCATGTGAACTAGTGATTTGTGTCATTTTGTATGTAAATTCTAAAAATATTTTTTTGATAATTTTTGGAATCAATTTGCTTTAGCATAGCTTTTTTTTCTATAATAGATATGAACGTGATTCTTTCGAATTTGGTTTATTAATATCCATAGCTAGTGTTTGCAATTGGTTTTATAACATTATCTTCAATATTTCATTTTTTTTTAATATTTAAAGTTGAGTTAACTGTAATTTTGACATATGTCCATTTGATATTACATAACTTGTTGTATATGTAACGAAATTTTTTTTTTTTTTTTGAAAAGAGGACTTCAATACCTAGTGCATAAATATTTTTCAGAATTTTTTGGGTGAAGTTTTACTATTTTTTCATAAGTATTGAATAAAGAAGTTCATGTTCGGTGAAAACCCTACATTCATAAGAAATAAAATAAAAATATGTTAATGAAATTAAATATATTAAAAATTATACTATTTGGAAAGCTTATAATAAAGGATACATACTTAAAAAAATAAAACTTCTAAATGAATTCATTTGACCCCCCAAAAACTAATGTAAAATTGGTTTTTTATTAACATTTGATAGATGCAAAGGAGACTCCATTGCAAGTATGATCTAGAAATAGAGAGGTTCTATCCAAGAAATTTTGATCTAAGAGCCTTTAATGTAGCTCTTATCAATTAATTACTTCAAATGGGACCTCTTAAAGCTTAAAATGGGAACCAACATTGTGAGTTCACCCTGGAAGATGTACTAGTCGTGCGGGATAAGAGTTTCTCTGAGGTCGAAGAGCCCCCCTCTATACCGCGACATGTTTATGAGCCTTGGTTGACCATGCGAAACAAGTTAAGTCAAAAGGAAATGTGTCTCCCTCTATCTTGCACCACGCAAGTGTGTGCATGGTGTCCATGTGGCATAATTTCAAGCAACGCATAGCGACCCTCCGCTATCTCGCAGCTTGTTTGCGATGAGACTGAAGGTCTCGCGGGGTAACACAAGGAGAGGCAAGAGTTGCTTCCCGCCATCCCAAGGCATGATGGACGTGTGAATGGTGATCATGTGAGGTTAAAAGGACAAAGGCAAGAATCGGGCTTCCTGCTATTCCGTGTCATCAAAAGTGAGGAGCGATGGTCATTCGGGGCAATGCAAGGTGGAGTGAGATATGTATCCCGCTATCCCGCGATACTAAGTAAGACAAGATGTTGGTCATGCAGGGAAACATGAAGAGAGCAGTGAATGGTTCCCGCTATCCCACACCATTCAAGGTGGGTGTGTGATGGTAAAGCACACTTTATAAGCCCCACATACCCCATACATGCTTCAATTTCATTTAACCCATTGAAAAAAAAAAGAGTTTGCATGTAAAATATTATGCAACCCTACCTTCTAAAGCAAAAATTTCATTAAAACCAATTGTGTTCTTCAACCTATTTGTAATAGGAGACAAGCAAATATAAAATAATTAGATTCTTGAGCTAAAGACAAGATTTTTCAGGTATTTACAAAGGGAATTTGACTTGAAAAGATTTGATTTGATCACCCATAGGAAATCTGATTTGATTGGGAGATGAAATGAAGTGAGAAAAAACAATGTTATGTTTATTTAGGAACTTGTTTTAGAAGTAAACTTAATTTTTTGGGTCATTTAGCCATTCGGCTATGTATTATTCCCATTGGTCTTAGTGGACCCATGTACCATTTGGTTGATTCATCATGGTGAACTGACAGGCTCTAGATTGTCAATCAGTATTGCCTAATGATAGAGGCTCATACGGGGATTTTAGTATTGCCTTCAATGATATATAATCTTATGCATATAAATAGAATACAGATGCTCAAGATACCTAAATTTTGATTAGCCCCTAATAAAGCTAACGGTATTCTGATCTTTTGAGAGATACAAACAACAGTACAAAATCAAATAATAGCACAAGGAAATCCATTTAAGATCCATGGTTTCTATTATCACTGCTCAAATGAGATTCTGAAACCTTAAGTGCAATGTATAGTGGGTATATTAATTCCACAAGCATATTCTTACAACGTGAATAGAATTCGTTATTGCAATTAACAAGTTATGGCATTGAATAGAACCTATTATTGCAACTGGGTACAAATTTGAGAGGAAATATATTTGTGGAAAATATTTGAAAACTCAAAATTTAAGCATTATTATCCAAGAGGCATCTACAATGACATCGAAATGTCCTTAAACAAAAATCCATTTTTGAAACAATTTGACATGCAGATGACAGATAAATGCATGAAAATGACTTGTTTCAGTTTTTGTGGAGGTGTTATTTTATTACTCCAAATAAAATAGAACCCTTGCCGCTTGTCTTCAACTAGAAGAACATTTATTTTACAATGATTCTCTTCTATTATAAGATATCTCTTGGCATATTTTACATATATTTTTTTAATATAAGTATACTAGTTTTAAAATGTTTAAAAACTCAAAATCAAATTGAATTGTAATGTAGTTCATAAATACCCTTAACCGGCGGGAAAAAAATCTGTTTACCCACGTGAAACAGATATTACTTTTGGCACCTCATATATCTTATGTTGTAAATGCCTTGTGAAGGTCGTTTCTTTTTAATTTGAAAAAAAAAAATTTAATAAAATTATATTTTAATTTTTTTAATTAAAAAATAATAAAGCATCGAGAAGATGCTCGATTATCCATTGACTTAATTTAAGTTATGGACAGTCAAATTTTCGTCATTTTGATAAATCCCTTACAATTTACCATGTTCGGCATGACGTGAAGTGAGCCCTGAGCAAATGAAGACTTCACGATCTCTATTTCTTTATTTCATTGGAGAAGTTTCATAAAATAATTAAATGCACTTGAAGCTTGTATGGTTAGATAATGTTGACAGTCAACTAAAATATTAATATTTACTATTTTTTTATTTTTTCAAGTTGGATTTATAAAAAGTAAATAAAAGTACATATTATTATGTCAAGAGGCATCTACAATGACATCAAAATGTCCCTAAAAAATTCAAATTTGAAACAATTTGACATGCAAATGATGAGTAAATGCATGAAATATGACATCTTTTGGTTTTTGTGGAGTTATTTTATTACTCCGAATAAAATAGAACCCTCGCCACTTGTCTCCAACTATATGAAACCGTTACATTCAAATGATAGTGGAAAAGTGCCATAATATTTACCTTCTATTATAAGATATCTCTCAACATAATTTACCTATATTTTTTAAATATAGATATACTGGTTTCGTCGAAAGGCGATCTACAATGACATACAAGTTATCCGTAAACAAAAAGTATTTTTTTTAAAAAATTGACGTGTTGACTTGGTAGTATAGTGATGCTGGCGGAGGAGTAGGTTAAAATGTTACACATTCTTATCGGAATAACCACACAGTAGTGGAAGAATGGAGTAGAAATATCCTTTGCTGAAATGGCAGAATACATTTACTAGGGGAAAGGACCTAGTAGTTGTGCACCCTAACTTCGCGCTTCTCAAAATCTTACTTGGAAATTTCAAATCACTCCGATTTTTTTACATCAGCTTACTTGGCAAGTCCCCTGCTTATAACTAAGGTTTCAGGGCCACATCATCAAATATGATGCCACGTCAGCATGCTTTTTGCCAAGGTGTCCGAAACAGCCCCCCAAAAAAGTGAGACCAATAGGCATGCAAAAGAGACCCCAATAGTTGTGCAGCTGACATGGCATCACCCGATTGGTTACTTTTTACAATCTTAGTACATTTCTTAACAACTGTTGGTACATTTCCTAACAACTGTTGGTACATTTCTTAACAAAAGTTGAAATTTTTTGTTTCAAACAATAGATTTTATTTGTTCAATTTTTGGAACAAAGGGTATCAACAACCCTCACAACTATTGGTACATGCTCAACTACTAGGTCCTTTCCCCTATCTTGAAGCTAAATATAGCCAGTGCAAAAAGAAAAATAAACGGACTCTTACATGTTGCATGCATGTCGGGTGGAAAGATATATTTAAAGCAGATGTGATAGTAGTAGAGAAAAAATAAATGGAAATCCAATTCTAAGAATGAGGTGAGTTGGCAGCATAAAGTGGCACTGGTGAAAGAGGGCAATTAAATCTATCAAAGCCGTTACACAATAGTGCAGAATCTGCAGATTAACATGTCAGAAGAGTGGACGCCAAGGAAATAGTCATGGCATTGCATCTTTAAAAGCAAATAGAATGGAATAAAGAGCATTTCTCTAGAAAATTTCTCTTTGGGATCATTATTTTTTCAGTTTTTTTGCATGTTCTTCTTGACCAATGTGTGATTCAAAACAATCAATATTCCATGAGAAAAATCCTAACGGATTCATAGCATTTCTCAATCAGGAGGAACATTGAATTTTGGTTGCCACAACAAGCTACATTGTTATTTTTTCTTGATTTATTATATTATATTTGTAGTAGGATTTCTTTGCTAATAGTTATTGGTATTGGGTTTCTTAACAGATTTAGTGGTCAAATGCATTGTGTGTGTTTTATAATGGATCCAGTGTGGGACTCTAAAAGATAGTTTGCATGTAGTTTATAGCTGGAATGAATTAGATGAAAAATCTTATGGTTTATTTTATAGTTTATTGTGTTATGCTAATGTATCTTATTTTAGATTTCTATTAAATGATTTGTGTGTTTTTCTTTCATACTATTTTTATATATCTTGAGACTTTTTGTTTCATTTTTATAATTTGCCTGCATGATTTTCCCAAGAGGCGATCTACAATGAGATTGAAGTTGTCCGTAAACAAAAAAATATATTTTTTTAAAAAATTGACATATTCATGACTGGCAAAACCAGACCTTTTTAGGCGCTACCACCCACGACATAGCAGTTGCAGGCGGTACATATTCAATTCCAACATTGTTATTTTGTGCCGCAGTAGGAAAAAGGTAGCAGAGATGCTAGAATGACCAACTTCTTTACCCCCAATATTGTATGATCAAACATTCAATGACTTTGGGGTTGGACAGTGAAATTATAACAATTTTATAAAACTGTCATGTTTCAGATAATTCAAATTAGTATTAAGTTCTCATTAGTGTGTTTTAGAATATTATAAATGAATTTCTTAGTTATATAATATTTATTATTGAGGTTTAATTGATGTTATAGAGTTGTATTTTATTAAGAGATTGTTAGATCTAGGTAATTCATAACACATTTTTAGAAGTCATTATTCAATATTTTTTAGGGTAATTTTTTTTATAGATTGTTTAAAATCTTAAGTCATATGAGATGAATCAGAACATTTTAATTTATAATCTTTGTTGAGCATATTAATTTATTCCAAAACAAAGTTTTAAAAGATCGTGAAAATTTGGAATCTAAATTAATAAAAATATTGAATATATTTTAATATTAAAATTTGTTGTCTAATACTATCTTGATGCAAAATGTTAACACAATACACACTTAGTTATTAAAAAACAATGAGAGGCTTCTAAAACTTAAGAATATTCATATGTTTCATGTTAATTGTTCATTTGTGTTCTTTCAATCTTAATTTTAGTTTATATTTTATAATGCCAAGAGGCATCTACAATGACATCAAAATGTTGGTAAACAAAAATCCATTTTTGAAACAATTTGACATGCAAATGACATAGAAATGCATGAAATATGCCATGTTTCAACTTTTTTAAATATAGGTATATTAGTATGTTTCATGTTTCTCATCATACTTACCCTCGTTTTGAATCATTATCATGGTATTTATGTAGCCCTTTCCTCCAAATTGATATCTCTCGGCATATCTTACACAAATTTTTAAAAATATAGATGAAATTCCGTGCCTCCCATCTAGTAAAGGTACGAGGCCATTCATATACAAGGGCATACTCCACCTACAAAATAACAAGCTAAAACTAAAAAAAAAAAAAAAATCTTAAAATTCATATTACAGTTTGTCTTTCGCTACATTGCGTCTTGGTGGCTATTTGAAATATATGATAAAATAATTTAATATTAAGAAAAAATTATTACCTCTTTCAAAAAACTTCTCTTATATGTATCTCCAAAATTTTCTAATAACTTTTTAAGATATTCAGTACTAAACACTTTAGCCTCTTCCATAAAGACTTCTCCAAGATACGCCACACTCGAAACTCTTAAAAGATTAAGCATAATTCTCATCACATACTCTTCCTTAATATTATTCCCATGCTTATCATTGTTTACTCCACAAAGAATGAACTGTCCATTATTGTCCTTGAAATTCTTCAACATATCTTCTCGGCATCCATAACATAAAAATAATAAAAATTAATCTTGTTTCAAATGTTGAAATAAAAGGTCTATTCAAAATGTATTGAGCTATTTGATACACGCACATAAATCATAAGGGTGAAAAAATATTTTTTAAATATATTGTTTGATAGCTTCACATATATACCCAGTAGAGATTTTAAAGCATCTAGACTATTATTTATTTGGGTACCTGCAGAGACATGATAACGATTGAGTCGAAGAAGTCTAAGGCCTAAAGTTGTGGCATTAATATCCATTGTAGAACTTTCACTTCCTAATCCTATCCCTACACTTCCATTCCAAAATATAGCCAGCATTTTAGAGGATTTTAGAGCTTGCGAAACTGGATTTCAATATTCTACAATTTCAGTACAAGTTGGAGATGAAAAAACTCTCAAGGTAATAAATCAAATAAATAAAGAGATACTTCAACAACACCACCACCACTTAACCAACACACTATGGGAAGAACCCCAATGATTAATAGAAACTTAATTATACAAATTTGCAGTCAATTTTATTCATTTATATTATATAAGCATTGATATGATGAAAATTGAGGTTATAATATGCAATTGGATCTTGAAAAGTTATCACATAATAAAATTTATCTTGTTTGAAGTTTATTTCGATTTTTAATCTTTTCCTATAAATGTTAATTTGCATGACAGTTGGTGGGTAGATTCTGGCATCTCCAAGCTACTTGCAATAAGGGAGCGAACAATTGAATATCTCTTTTGGGCAGTTAGTTCAGCAGATGAACTAGAGCTTTCTAGTAGTAGACTTGCTCTAGCAAAAGCCACAACCATCATCACAATCATGGATGACATTTTTGATGACTATGCAACACTTGAGCAACTCAAATGTATTACAGAGGCCATCGCTCAAGGTTGGGATGTTTCTATTATAAAAGACATTCCAAGCAACCTCAAGACATGTATTGAATTTGTTTTCAAAGCAGTTCTTGAATTGACAAGTGATGCTACTGAAAAGCAAGGGTGTGACATGATGCCTTTTGTTACAAAAGCAGTATGTATACTTCTTCAAGGCCTTTTTAATGTGCTTTATAACATACTATGTAGATTACATAGCAAAGTAATTATCAAACAAAATATTAGATTTGGTAACAAAGTGGTGATGATTTAGAGCCATTAGACATAGTTTCTATAAAATTTTACAAATAATTAGATTTTATAGAAATGGAACCTTATGAAACTAACAAAAAGAAATCAAGGGTTGAGTAATAAGTACTAGTGGATATTTCCTAACTCTTATGCTTCTGATGATTTTTAATAGAGTCAAGATACTCCTTAATTTAGATGACTGATGGATACTAATATGATTAAATAGAGAACCAAAATAAAAAATACTTAAATATTATATTGTTGTATTACACTTGCTAATGTGTTAACCATATAGTATCCCAAAGAAGCAACAACAAACCAACTTATATTTAGCATGTTGTAATATATCTTTTGACACATCATCAAAAGCTATTGAGGTTTATTGTTAAAAATAATATATTATTACCAAACAAAACATTTCTTTATTATTTTTGTGCCCGACCTTGTACATAGAATCTAGACAATAATGTGAAAAAAAATAATATTCATTTTTTAGGCTTCAAGTCCATTTAAGAATTTATTTTGATCATATTTAAAAATTGAACTAATTATATAGATCTTGGAATTAAATTATGAAATAGTTCTAACATGTATATATTGTATTGTGTTTTAGTGGGCAGATTATGGAGAAGCTTGTTTTGAGCAAGCACGATGGAAAATAAATGGATATTTTCCAACCTTTAATGAGTAAATGAAATTTGCTGAATTAAGTGTAGCATTTGGACCAATATTGTTACATACTGCCCTATTAGCATCGCATATTTTATGTGATGATGATATTGAGAAGATATACCTTGATAGATCCAGATTCTACCAACTCATGCGAGTGTGTATGCGGTTAATTGATGATATACATGATTTTGAGGTTTTGATTATTTTCCCCTTTTTCATAGACATTAAATATAGATATAAATTTTATGATACATTTTAATATTAACATAATTCTAATGTTAATGTAGGATGAGCGAATCCATGGAAAGACTGCCTTGGCTATTTCTTGTTATATGGGTGATCATCCTAATTGCTCAGAAGGAGAGGCATTAGATCATATCATCAAACTCAATAATGAATCATTGAAGGAATTGGCAAAGGAATTTTTGAAACCGGACAATGTTTTGTTTGATTGGGAGAATATATGCGTCAATAGTACTAGAGGAGTACAATTTTTCTATATATTTGGAGATGGCTTTACATATTGTCAAAAGGAGATCAAGAATCAAATATTTAAAGTTTTGGTTGATCCAATAGAAGTATAAAAAAGAAAGCATTTTATTCATCTAAAAATAAAATGCTTTCTTTACTCTAGAATTCTAGTAAATTTCAAATTTAGATGATACTTCTACTTTTACTCTATTTTAATAATTTCTTTGTTACTACAATTCATCTATGCTGAGATTGAATTGCAACTTTCTCCTAGATAGAGTTGATATGTTATATGGTTATCATATACATGTTGTATAAGTTTACTATATTAAACAAGTGTTTTATGTATCTAAGCTTTGATCAAGTTTGATTATTTAAGAAAATTATTTGATTAGTGTTTGTCATTTTAATTTTTCTTTCACAATGCTATAATATAGTTGAAATATGTTATACTCTTTATATATTTGGATGCTTAGTAATTTTGTAGTGTGCATGTCTTTTGCAATGTCTAATTTGAAGAGAGATCACATTTCTTGAGATGGTTGACGCATTGCAATGCCTCAAAATAGAGCAATATTTTCAGGCTGAGATAAAAGCAACTTTTGATTATGTTTATCAGTCTATTAAATTTCTCTTTTCAACAGCTATTAGCATTTAGATTGTAATTTGTTACATAGAACTATTGCTTACTTTTCGGCTGCAATGCACCATGGAAACAAGGAATGGAAGTGTTGGGATAAGATTGGGATGTGAAAGTTCTACAATGAATTTGAATGCCACAACTTTAGCATCCAGATTTCTTCGATTCAATTATTATCATGTCTCTGCAGGTACTCAAATAAATGATAGTCGAGATGCTTTTCAATCCTTAATGGGTATATATTTTTAAAATGTTTTTTCACCCTTATGATTTATTGAAGCATCAAATAACTCAATACATTTTGAACACACCTTTTATTTCAATATTTGAAACAAGATTATATTTTTGTTATTTTTATGTTATGGATGTTGAGAAGATACATTGAAGAATTTCAAGGACAATAACGGGCAAGTTCATTCTTTGTGGTGTAAATAATGATAAGGGTGAGAATAATATTAAGGAAGAGCATGTGATGAGAAGTGTGTTCAATCTTTTTAATAGTTTAAGTGTGGTATATTTTGGAGAAGTTCTTATGGAAGAGGCTAAAATGTTTAGCATTGAATATCTTAAAAAGTTATTAGAAAATTCTGGAGATGCATATAAAAGAAGTTTTTTAAAAGAGGCAATAATTTTTTTTCTAATATAAATTTTTTTTATTATATATTTCAAATAGTCATGAAATGTAAAGTAGAGAAAGAAAAACTGCAATATGAATTTTAAGATTGATTTCATATCTTTACTAGATGGGAGGCATGGAATTTCATAGAAATCTGTGAACTAGATAATAAAAGGTAGAAGTAAAATAGTATTGTTGTATTAGGATGCTTTAAATCTTTTATAAATCAGCTATAAGATTTTATTGTTTTATTTAGGTTGAAAGACAAAAGGATTTTAGAGCTCACGATATTGGATTTTAATATACTACAATTTCTGTATAAGTTGGAGATGAAAAAACTCTCAAGGTAATAATTCAAATAAGCAAAGAGGTACTTCAACAACAATAACACCACTTAACCAACACACTATGGGAAGAAGCCCAATGATTAATAGAAACTTAATTATACAGATTTGTAGTCAATTTTATGCTCTAATATTATATAAGCATTTATTTGATGAAAATTGCCTGTATAATATGCAATTGGATCTTGACAAGTTGTCATATAATAAAATATATATTATTTGAAATTTATTTTGACTTTTAATATTTTCCTATAAATCTTAATTTGTATGACAGTTGGTGGGTAGATTCTGGCATCTCCAAGCTAGTTGCAATAAGGGAGCGATCAATTGAATATCTCTTTTGGGAAGTTAGTCTGGTTGATGAACTGGAGCTTTCTAGTAGTAGAGTTGCTATCACAAAAATCACAACTATTATCACAATCATGGATGACATTTTTTATGACTATGCAACACTCGAGAAACTCAAATGTATTATAGAGGCCATCGCTCAAGTTTGGGATGTTTCTATTATACAAAACATTCCAAGCAACCTCAAGACGTGTATTGAATTTGTTTTCAAAACAGTTCTTGAATTGACAAGTGATGTTATGAAAAAGCAAGGACGTGACATAATGCCTTTTGTTATAAAAGTAGTGTGTATACTTCTACAAGGACCTTTTAATGCGCTTTAGAACATACTATGTGGATTATATAGAAAATTAAATATCAAACAAAATATTAGATTTGATAACAAATTAGTGATAATTTAGAACCATTAGACATGGTTTCTATAAAATTTTACAAATAATTAGATTTTATAGAAATGGAACCTAATGAAACTAACAAAAAAAAATTAAGGGTTGAGTAATAAGTAGTGGTTTTCCTAACTCTAATTTTATGACGAATTTTTACAAATTTAAGACACTCCTTAATTTAAATGACTGATGGATACTAATATGATAAAATAGAGAAACAAAATAAAAAACACTAAATTATATTGCTATGTATTAGACTTGCTAATGTGTTAACCATATATAGTATATCAAAGAAGTAACAACAAACCAAATAACATATAGTATGTTGTAATAAATATTTAGGCACATCATTAAAATTTATTGAGGTTTAATTTTAAAAATAATATATTATTACTATGAAAAATAATTTTGTATTATTTTTAGGCCCAACCTTGTATATAGATTCTAGACAATAAGGACAAAAATAAGAACAATTTTTATACTTCAAATCCATGCAAAAAATTATTTTGATCATATTTAAAAATAGAACTAGTTATATAGATAATGGAATAAGATTATGAAATAGTTCTAACATGTATATTGTATTATGTTTTAGTGGGTAGACTATGGAGAAGCTTGTTTTGAGCAATCACGATGAAAAATAAATGGATATTTTCCAGCCTATAATGAGTACATGAAATTTGTTGCATAGAGTGTAGCATTTGGACCAATATTGATACATACTATCTTATTAGCATGTTGTATTTTATGTGATGGCAATATTGAGAAGATATCAGTCTTGATAGATCCAAATTCTACCAACTCATGTGAGTGTGTATACGGTTAATTGATGATATACATGATTTTGAGGTTCTTATTCTTTTTCCCCTTTTCATAGACATTAAATATAAATATAAATGTTATGATACATTTAAATATTAACATGTTTCTAATGTTAATATAGGATGAGCGACTCCATGGAAAGACTGCCTCGACTATTTCTTGTTATATGGGTGATCATCCTAATTGTTTAGAAGGAGATACATTAAATCACATTATCAAAATCAATAATGAATCATTGAAGGAATTTACAAGGAAAATTTTAAAATTGAACAATGTTTTTCTTAATTGCGAGAAGATATGTGCCAATAGTACTAGAGGAATACAATTTTTGTATATATTTAGAGATGGTTTTACATATTGTCACAAGGAGATCAAGAATCAAATATTTAAAGTTTTGTTCATCCAATATAAGTATAAAAAAAAAATAATTTTCATCATCTAAAAATAAAATGCTTTCTTTACTCTATAATTCTAGTAAATCACAAACTTAGATGATACTTCTAGTTTTATTCTATTGTAATAATTTTTTAATTTTTATTTCATAACAAATAGGTTTTGAAGGGACCCAAAACCCTTTAACAAAGATCTACATCAAAAAGATGTCTTGAATAAAACTATTAGAACTAAAACCCAGAGACAACAAAAGACCAACAAAAAACAAAAAGATAGCAAAGAGACAATAGAAGGAAGAAGCTAGTACAAAAAATTTAATGCCTTGCAAGCCTTAGTTTATAGCTGAGTCATGTTTAGAGAAATTTTCTTAAGATCCTGATTTTCTTAGCTGGCAGATTTTTCTTCAAATTAGCTCTAGTTCTTTTACAAGGCCTAATCATTTCCTGCTATTTTTTGTCCCAGGCATCCACATCCATAGTAGAACCTTCTTGATGGAGGGATTCAAGATTTCCAACAATGGTGTTTATACTCTCAGCAGAATCCTTCACCACTTCATGGTTGTAGGTCACCAAAGATATTAAATTCTCATTGACTTTCTGGAACTTGTTCTCCATCTGACTGAGTCTACCCTCAAACTCTTTCTTGACTTTATCCTCTATCTATGAAATTCTACTATCCTAGTCTTTCTTCATCTCATTAACTATACCCATTGTTTTCTTCATGGAATCCATAATTGACTTTCTTTGGTGCATCATCCATTGTTTTGTAGCTTGGATATCTTGTTTGTTGTTAATTGCCCAAACTTTCACATTGATGTCCTTAATTTCATGAAAAGACCATTTACACATCCTAAAATTATACAAAGCAACATTGTAGGTCATGGACAAGACATCATCAGGTTTCTCCCTTCCCAGATTGAGAAAATAAGAGTTGGCATTGAGATCCTTTGGGAAGGGGGGTCTATCACTTCTAGAAGGGGTCAGAATAGACTTTTCTGGAATGGAGTTGTAGGAGGGTAGAGAATTAGAATTTGAAGTAGAAGCAAGGGTAGCTATGCATCGTTTAGCTTTGTGACCAATATTTAGAGAAGACTCTGACCCAGATTAAAACTTTTCCATATCAGCATTCCACTCTTCCTCATTAGAGGAAAGGCTAACATGAACGTCTTCCTCAGACTCATTAGAACCTTCAGGAACCCTAGTCGAAGGAGAGGGCGGGGTTTTGATACATATATTCATGGATAAGGAAAAGCAAACACCCATGAAGGATAGGGATTTTTTTGTTTTTTCTATGGTCCTCAATGCTGGTATTAATGGACACCATTAAAAGAAGCGGAAATAAATCTTCACATTTTGCCTAAAGTAATTAAGCAAAACAAAATGATGCCCATAGGCCCTAGTGTATCTACCATAATGGATAACATATTTCATCAAAGCAACAAGAATAGAGTGCCATATAGATTTTATGTTACCCTTGTCATAAATGCTTTTATCCACTTTGGCCATCTTTTCTCTCTCCTTTTCATTTCTAGGAGATCTTTTGACAGTGACAACAAACATTTTCCTATCTTTGTAGAATTACATGCCTTCCATTGACAGTCTAGTAACATTAGTGATTAGCTTCTCATCAATTTCCACCTTTCTCATCTCAATTTGGATTTTCACATCCTTCAAACTCTTGGTGAATTTATTTGTGATCAATAAAAGGGGTAAGAGCACCACGATCCAAAATATGACATATTGTTCAATTCTTCCTGAGCTCTTCACAATTTAAGGGTTCAACCTGTAGACACCTAAAATTGTCATGTTTAATTAAATAAATATTTTATTTATTTAATTATCTAAGCTTAATTCTTCTATTAATTAAATAAATCTTTATTTATTTAATTCATTCATTTATCCTCTTCTAGCCTTATTTCTCATTTAAATAAATACATTTATTTATTTAAATTATCCTTTTCCTAAATTAAATAAATATTTTATTTATTTAATTGATCCCACTTCTTCTATTAATTAAATAAATCTTTATTTATTTAATTAATTCATTAACCTTTTCTACACATGACACATGTCATTCATCTCTTAATTCCTACACTACCTACCCCTTTCATTATTTTATTATTTCTTTTACCTACCCTCTAATCATAGCCGACCTCCTTTTACACCTCTCAATCTTATCCCTCCATTTCATATAGTGTCTTCTATATAAGGAGATGCTTCCTTCATTATCAAACCCTAATCATTCATCCTAATCAAGCATTCTAATGACCTAATCGACAATTTGGAGGACTCGACAACACTTACGATCCTACTTGCAACCACATTCCGTTCTTTGTTGAGCTCTTGTGCACATAAAATCTGAGAGCAAAAATATATCAAACAAGATCAATGGAGATAGGAAGAATGGAGATCAAAACCCTATTGGGCATGTGATGGTATAATCTTTGTGATTTCATGTGATTTGCATTGTCTTAGGTAATCTTCATATGTTATGGTGGATCTTTGTTGATTGTTAGGCTAGGGTTTTGGTGGTTGAATTCATTTAGCCTTTCAATATTGTTATTATTGTTATCCATTTTCACCATATACATTTTGGCACGCCCGGTGGGACTCTTGTCCCTTTGCATTTGACCCCCTTGTTGCAGATCTTGTGTTTTTGAAGTTGCAGATCGGACATTTTTGGTATTTTCGCGTCTGCGCACTTTCGGATCGCATTTTTGATTTTCTGGCGTGTCTGAGATAGCTGGATCCGCATCTGTGTTTTGGTCATATTTCATTTTGCAGGATTCCAGGGAGGCGCGTCTGTGTTACTGAAATGTGTCTATGTCGTTTTCACCAGCGTCTGCATGCAGAAAGTGCGTCTGTGTCTCACAGAACAGCGTTTCTGTTGCGGAGTCACGTCTGCGTAGGCGGTAATCACGTCTGCGTATTGCCTGTTTCAAAATTTTGGAAATTGTATTGATTTGGTTTTCAGATTTTGCATTTAGGGTTTCAGATCTGGTTTATTTTTGGACTAACATTTTCAGATCTAGCTAACACAATTGGTGCAGCTTGCCTTGGAAGCTAAATCGTTTGGTTGAAGGCCCCTATTTTCACAAAGTCTTTTGGGTTTTAAAATTTACCTAACTTGTGTGTTTGCAGGAAGTGGTGATTATTTCAAACAACCCAAACTACTAACAACTCTTTGTTGCAGGTCCTTGGCAAGAGTTTTTGATTTTTATTGTGTGCCTTGTTTTCATAGACTAGCAAACACTTCCATTGGTGCACTAAAATTGAATCATTGTCTTTTGTGTCTTGAGCAATAGGCTCTTTTTGTTTAATCTTTAGAGGGCCTGTCTTCCCGTGTGGTCATTAGGACTACTAGTGAGAAGAGGACGACCCAAGTGGTAGCGAGGAAAACCCACCTCATCCCAACCACTATAATCAAATGTATTCATGGTGAAAACTATGAATAACGTGTGCTGATTAGTTCATACCGACACTATGTCTCCGCATAAACCCGTTTGATCAAATTTATTTGATCAGTTGTAGGGCGTAACCCCTACCGACTGGGAGCCTTTTGTATTTACAGAGCTGAAAGTGCCACATGTATGGCCACATGAGCAGATGCCCTTACTAGCACCATTTTGTTTTAGAGGCCCAAATCCTTCTAGTTGTTGGGGCAGGAGGTCGGACCTCTGGTAGCGGCCCACACACATACGGTTCTTAGTAGAGATACAAAGTTCGCCATGGGGAGTTTTCATGGGGACTGATGCTTGGCTGACCCGAGAAGTGAGTGCTGAGGGTGGAGCCAGTGAGGTCAAGCATCTAAGTATCCGCTCTGAATAGCGTAGCCTCGAGGGTAAAACCCCATGTGGGATCAACAACTATTGTCTTGCCCAGCCATAAGAATTGTGCTTGACTTATGTTAAACATTCAAAACATTCAAGACCAAACAACAGAACATTGTGTCTTTTGTGTCTTCAAGTGTATGCAAAACATTTTTACATCAAACAACACACTTTTCTTGGAGTCATTTTGGAGTCTAAACACTTGCAAACATTGAGTCCTCATCAGTATTGTGTCCTCTTGTCACGAAAAATATTCAAACAGTCAGATTTGGTCACAACAAAACGACTTCACAGATTGAAAAAAATAAAATTGCACAAATTTTACAGAAACACGTCTGTGTCTGTTTAAACCACGTCTGAGTCATATAAATGCGTCTGTGAAGGGCAGAATAGTGTCTATGTTTATAACAGCGTCTGTGTAGTATATAGTCGCGTCTGTGTCTAGAATTGCAAAAAAATTTACAGTCCAGCAAACATAAACAAGAAAATCTCAGAAGTGCGTCTGTGTTAAACAGAGTAGCGTCTGTGTCGGATAACCGCGTCTGTGCAGTATACAGGCGCATCTGTGTTCAAAATTGCAAGAAAATTTCACAGTCCAGCAACAAAAGAAATCAGTTTCAGAATACTTGAGCTTCCTAGGTTGTTTCTTCAGGTTTCATCTAGCATTCAACCTGTCTTTGGGTCTCACAAAGTCCATCATTGCTTCACATCTCGTTTTACATTCATACTTGTCTAAACTTGGGTCAAAAGGTCATTTGCTTGTCCTCACTATACTTTGTCAACACACTACATACAACAACACTTTGCTAAGTGGTCCCTCATCAAGGTTTCTTACCTTTGGGCCTTATTTGGTCTTACTTAGAGTCAAGGTTAGCTTACCTCATCAAGAGAAACTATCCTCTCTTTGGAAGTCACACCTACTCTACTACATACATACTTGGTCTTACACTTTGGACAATTGCAAGTACACCTCAGATTCATTTACACTCCATACAACTCTTGGTCTTCCATACTTTTTACATTTTCATCTAGTCTCACACATCTTGGTCAATACCTAGTTCATGGTTGAAACCCGTCTTCAAAAATCTAGGAGAGAAACTAAAGAGGCTCAAGAGTCCGCAAACATGAGTTCTTATGAGTATGAGAATGATATCTTTTTCAATACTGATCACACTACATTGCCGGACATGGATGTCTATAGAAACATTCCAAATGTTGAAAACACAGGCACTACAAACAACAATGTTACACACAATGACAATTTGGACAACTTATCAATACATTTAGCAGATGTGGAAGAATCCATTATGAATCCCCATTTCAATCGATTTGTTGAGGAAATAATGAGGAGGGATAGATAATACTTCTTACACATGATGGCACAAAGTGGAGCCAAGATACCTCATGATTTTGACATGTCTCAAATAATGGAACATAGACCTTTGCAACAACCTCACTCCAATATGGATCAAAGGAGACCTAATAGTGGAGGAAATAGAGGACCACATATGGTACCTGAATCACCATCAGCTTTGCTTCAAAAACCAGAGGTCCCACATACACATGGTCAAGTATATGATACTCACCTTTGTAGACCATTATGGAGGTCTTACGCAGACAGATATGCTCAATCACATACTCAAGCTAAGGATCAACCAAAACAATGGGATATTCCAAGGCATGCTCAAAATTTGGACACAAGGAAACCTCATGTCAAATTTGGGGGCAACACAATGGAACATGACATACCTGTAGAATATGACATACATGCACAAAATAGATATGGTGTTCCTCAACATGAATCTATACCAAGTGCTCCATATATGCAGCATCACTATAGACCTCCTCCATATGAACATGTGTATGATCAATATCATCCATATATGCAACAAGCTCCTCCTCAAATTGGTGTCTCAAACATGGGGTATGGTCCAAGAAGTCAATCTCCACCTAAGAGCAATTTGGAGCAACAAATCAGGGACTTACAAAAGAAAATGGAGGACATAAATACACCAAAGCCAACATACACAATGAGAGACATATGTTCTTATCCATTTGACAAGAGCATTCCAATGCCTCCATTTCCTACACATTTTGTGACGCCTAAATTTGACAAGTATAGAGGAAAAGGGGATCCTAAGGCACACATAAGACAGTTTTTCACAGCTTGCATTGAAGTAGCAGCAGAAGAGACATATTTGATGAGATTATTCCCACAAAGCTTAGGCGATCAAGCTATGGAATGGTTCTCCCAACTCCCACCTGGTATTAAGTCATGGGGTGACTTAGCAGAGGCATTTATTCAACATTTCTCCTACAACATAGAGACAGACATATCAGTCACTAATTTGTGCAACACCAAGCAAAAAGAGGGAGAATCTTTTGCATCTTTTTTACAAAGATGGAGAAATCTAGCCAGCAGATGCTCTTGTGAAATTCCACAAAAACAAATGGTAGAAATGTTCACCCAGAATGTTAACAAAGACATTGGTTATGATCTAAGAAAAGCTTGTTTGTCCACCTTCAAGGATGTCATTGAAAAGGGCTTAGCAACAGAAAAGGTCCTAATTGAACAAGGAATTATTAGGATATTCAAGGAAAACAAAGATGACTTTAAAGGAAAAGACAAGCCAAGATTTTGGAATAAAAACAAGAACACAGTCAATGATGGTGTTGTTGATGCCAACACGGTGCGACCCAAATTCATCTTTTCAGGATCAAGTTCTACAAACAATCAAGTGAATACTCAAACAACTTCTAGATCATGAAGGAAGTACACTCCATTGGGAGAACCACTTGAGTTAGTTTTCAAGAAGCTGGTGGCAAACAAGGTAATCACAGTTCCAGATTTTCCTCCATATGAACCAAAGGTTAAACCAAATTGGTGGAATGATGATGAGTATTGTGAATTTCATAAGAGCAAGGGTCATAAAACAGGTAATTGTCATCGACTGAAGAACATCGTACAAGATCTCATTGATAGAGGTGACATTGAGATTGAGGGACACTCATCCAATCAAGAACATGAGATGTTTAAGGAACCATTCCCAAAGCATTACAAGGGAAAAGTTAAAGTCACAGATGATCAAGCCAACTATACTAGAGCACCTTAAAACTATGATTCAACTATCAATCATATCTCGATGGACAATCATATCTCTACTATTACCATCAAGAACAAAAACCTTGAGAATCCTCCTTAGCGACCTAGGATTGTCCTAAGAGGTGTTGGATCTTCTTTCGAGCCTACCTCTAAGTGTCATGTTACAACCCATCGAGGTAAAATTACTTTGCCAGGTGCTTCAACTAAAAACACCGCTTCTTCATCAACCAAACCTGAGTATGACCTTGTAGAACAGTTAGGGAAGACGCCTGCGCTCATCTCCATCCTTGAACTCTTACGCATATCCCTTGCTCATAAAGCTATTCTTGACAAAATCTTGAGAGATACTGTTGTTCCTACTGATCTGAACGTGGACCATTTTCAAGCCATGGTGGGATACCTTTCCATTCCACATTCGCTTACTTTCACAGAAGCTGATGACGCCTCTGTAGGTCAGCCACATAATGCACCATTACATATTGAAGCCTTCATACACAAACATCGAATAAAGCGAGTCCTGATAGATGGAGGAGCTGGTCTAAACATTTGTACATTGAGCACCATTAAACAATTGGGATATTCCGATAAAGATGTGAATTCAACAAATCAAATCACCATCAAGGCATATGATGATGAAGAATGCTCATCCAAGGGCACGGTCACCTTACCTCTAAGAATTGGGCCAGTTACAAAGGATGTGGTTTTTCAAGTCCTAGATTTGGATCTCACTTATAATATATTGCTAGGACGTCCTTGGATTCATGAAATGAGGGTAGTCCCATCGACATATCACCAATGCATTAAGTTTCCTCACAACGGAGTCGAAGTAACAGTTAACGGTGATCCTAATCTATTCATATATTGCAATAACCTGAGATCACATATGGAAACCATCATTCCTAGTAATCGTGAAGCTGTCCCTTCTTCGACATACATTGACCCTGAGTCATTGAAACCTTCAAAATCAAAATAGGGTGAACTTAAAGGCAGATTCCAGGACAAAGGCATGGGAGAATACACTTTAAATCAGACCATGTATTTACGACAAGTCATGAGCTCTCCAAAAGAATATGAAAGACCACATCCTAACAAGAAAATATCCATCATAGTATTCAAAGGGGATCCTACTACCTTTCAAAGATGGGGCGAACTGGAAGAGGAAGGTTTATACAAAATTCTCTACAAAGACATTGAAGATGACACACAAGATCAGATCAATATACCCTGTGAGAAATATGGCAAAGGCTTCAAGATTCTACAAAAATTCGGGTATGATGGAAAAAGCCCTCTTGGGTTACGAAAAGAAGGCGTTATGGAGCCCTTACAACCTGAATTGACTGTAAAAAGGGAATGCTCGAAGGGACTTGGTTTTCTGACTTCCAAGATCCACACTAAAAGGACAGAAGAGGCATCACGAATCAAAATTGCCAAAATTCAACAAGAGGATCGCTATTCCACAGACTCCAACGAATGGGAATGGGGTTCAGACAAATCCTCCAGTGACTATGAGCTCACTGAGACATTCAGAGAGCCAGATGAACCCACAGAAGAGGAGGAGTTTTATAACAAATTCAGAGTTGGTCAAGAAACAACCCATGAGGATTCTACACAGTCCTTGTCTCAAGGTTCTAGGTTGAAATCACATAGGATGAGAACACCTGTTCCAAAATGCGCTACTAGTGATGATAATTTGGATTCGTTCGCGATCGAGACTAATGAGGAGAGTTCCATTGATGACCTCGATAACTACCTTGACATACCCGAATATAACCACATCTTCACTCTTAACCCTGCAAACTCTGAAAACATTAAAGGCCTTCCCCTTGTTCACCACCAACTCATTGACTGGGATTATGAAGGACCAGCACAGTTTGACACATTCCAAAATGATGAAGCTGTTATTGACTATCTTGGCATACGAGATGATCTTCCCCTTGGGGACCATAAAGCAGGATACACTATAGAACTCAACAACATGGCATATTTTGGTGAGGGTGTTGGACCTTCCAGTCACAAAAATGTGAAAATAAGAACAAATCAAGGGTCTTATGGCAAAAACCACATTGTGGCGCTATCAAATCCCAAAAAAGTAAAAAGAAAGGACGTATCTGAGGGTGAAAACCTCTCTGAGGCGCCCGAAGATGGAAGGCTCGACATTCTCCCAGCCTTGTATGAGGAAAGGTCATCCATGCTGGTAGAGGAGACTATCAAAACAAACATTGGTACGGAAGAGGTTCCACACAACATATTCCTGGCTAAATCATTGACAGAGTCCGAAAGGTCACAGTTCATAAGTTTCTTCAAGGAATGACAAATCAACTTTGCATGGTCATACGCTGATATGCCTAGACTAGATCCGGATTTGGTAATGCATCATTTGACAGTCAAACCGGGGGCAAAGCCAGTGAAATAGAAATTAAGAAAAATGCATCCACAAGTGGCATTACTAGTTAAAGCAGAGCTAGAGAAGTTATTGGATGTCGGATTCATACGCCCAATTGATTATCCTGAATGGATCTCCAATTTAGTACCTGTCAATAAACCAGATCGCAGTATCAGAATATGTACAGATTTCAGAGACATCAACAAAGCTTGTCCAAAAGATGACTTCCCATTACCAAATATTGACTTGATTGTTGATCTCACAACAAGTCATGAAATGTTATCATTAATGGATGGATTTTCTGGTTATAATCAAATAAGGATCGCACCCGAAGATCAACACAAAACATCATTCACTTGTCCTTGGGGAACTTTCTGCTAGAATGTCATGCCCTTTGGGCTAAAAAATGTAGGTGCTACATATCAAAGAGCAATGACCACTATCTTCCATGATCTCATGCACATAATTGTGGAAGATTATGTTGATGATCTCTTGGGTAAATCAGTAGACAGAGATACACATTTGGACATACTTTCAGTCGTCTTTGATTGGTTGGAAAAATACAAAGATTAAACCCCAAGAAATGTGTCTGTGGAGTAACCTCCGGGAAGCTCCTAGGATTCATTGTGTCCAAAAGAGGAATCGAAGCCGATCTAGCAAAAGTCAAGGCTATCTTGGACATGCCACCACCCAGAAATATTTGTCAACTTCGATCCTTACAAGGGAGACTCCAGTCTATACGAAGATTCATAGCACAACTTGCAGATAAGTGCAATCATTTTCAACACTTGCTACATAAAAACATCAAATTTAAATGGGATGATAACTGTCAACAAGTTTTCTAGACACTCAAGGATTATCTTCTAAATCCACTAGTTCTGATGCCACCAGTTCCAGATCAACCACTGTTATTATACATTTCAGCTACTCCAACAGCATTGGGAGCACTCTTAGCACAACAAATTGCTGAAGGCAAGGAAAAAGCAGTATATTATATCAATCGCATTGGTGGGATATGAGATAAACTACACACCAATTGAGCGTGCATGCCTCGCTGTGGTCTTTGCTTCACAGAAATTATGACATTACATGCTTACTCATAAGACAAAGCTAGTTGTAAGGATAGACCCATTGAAATACCTTCTCAATAAAGCAACACTTACTGGGCGACTGGCCAAATGGGTAATGATCCTTAGTGAATTCGCCATCGAGTATGTGGATAGAAAAGCAATAAAAGGACAAGCCATCGTGGATCAATTAGCAGATGCCCCCATGATTGATGATGTTCCTCTAAATTCAGAATTTCCAGACGAATCCATTTTAACAATATCACATGCAAAGCCATGGCAACTATACTTTGACGGCTCATACACACAGCATGGGGCAGGAGTTGGTATTCTCTTTATAACTCCTCAAGGAGATTCTATACCAAAATCATACCGCTTATCATTTCCTTGCACTAACAATATAGCAAAGTATGAGGCATTAACAATTGGATTACGAATTGCAGTTCAGTGGAAGATCCAGGAACTTCATGTTTTTGGCGATTCCCAACTTGTCATTCATCAAGCAACTGATGATTACCAAACAAAAGATGAAAAATTAATGCCTTATAAACAAATGGTGGATGATTTGAAACAACACTTCACAAGGTTAGATTTTGAGCAGATACCAAGAGAGCAGAATCGCGCCGCGGATGTCATGGCTACAATTGCTTCACTGATTGATCTACCTCAAAATGAGACCTGCTATGAGTTCTTGGTGGAAAACCTGTTGATTCCATCATACGAGATCGCTCCTATTGAAATGATATGCGTTGTTGGTCCCGAATCCCAGTTATATGGTTCCATCTTCACATACCTTCGCGACAATACCCTACCTCCTGATCTATCAAATAACCAACGCCCCACCTTCATTTGCCAATCCTCTCAATATGTCATTTTAGCTGATATCCTATACCGGCAAGGTCTAGATGGCACTCTTCTTAGATGTCTAGAAAGCGACGAAGCTCAGATTGCGTTACATGAAGTGCATGAAGGGATATGTGGTCCACATGCTAATGGTCCTACCTTGGCCAAGAAACTCATTAGGACTAGATATTACTGGCCCAATATGGAAAAAGACTCATATCAGTTTGTCAAGAAATGTAAGAAATGTCAAATTCATGGAAACCTCATACATGCGCCAGCACAAGAACTACAACCACTTGCGTCTCCTTGGCCCTTTTGTCAGTGGGGACTCGATCTCATAGGCAAGATTCACCCTCCTTCCTCTAATGGTCATAAATTCATTATCACAGCCACAGAGTATTTCATGAAATGGATTGAAGCCGTGCCTCTCACACAAGTCACTGAAAAACAGATTGCTACATTCATCCTTAACTATATCATATGCCGATACGGTATTCCTGTTTCCATTATTACTGATAACGGGTGTCCCTTCAAAAATCAGGATGTTCGTGAACTCTGTGACCGCTTCCATATTTCCAATCGTTTCTCCACACCATATTACCCCCAAGGTAATGGCCAAGATGAGGCGTCTAATAAAACAATCCTTAAAATCCTCAAGAAGACAGTCGACGACGTTGGCCGTAATTGGCATATCCAACTCAATCCTGCACTTTGGGCCTACCGCACAAGTGTCTGCACACTTACAGGAGCTACACCCTATTCACTTGTTTATGGCGTTGAAGCCATCTTGCCTATTGAGGTTGAGTTACCCTCTTTACGGGTCTCTTTGCAAAACATCATCACTGATGAAGATTACAGGGTCTCTCGCTTACAAGAACTAGAACTGCTGGATGAACGGAGACAAACTGCTTTTAATCATCTCAAGGCTTACCAACAATGAATGAGTCGCAGCTACAATCACAAGGTCAAGCCTCGCACATTTGAGGTAGGTGACATGGTTCTCAGAGAAAACCCCAAGAATCAGCAAGACAGAGAGAAGAAGGGCAAGTTCAAACCAAACTGGCTTGGTCCTTACATTATTACAGCAGCATATGGATCTGGTGCATATCAGCTCTCAACTACAGAAGGTGAACCTTTGGAGGATCCTATCAACAACATGCACCTTCGCAGGTTCTACACAGAGCTCTTCAGAATATCCTAATTCAAAAATACAAAAAAATCATAAAACAAAAAAATTGTTACTTGGTGAAAACCTGGCAAACAAGTGCCTTGTGACACAAAAAAATTTGAAAAATTGAAAAAAGTAAAGAGAAATAATTTCGTCCAATGGTGAAAACCACTTTGGTGGTGCCCTGGGCAAGTACCATGGTGAAAACTGGGTCACCAGCGCCATGCGTAGAGACATTGCTCCTCCCTCCTTCAGGATTCTCTTTCATCATTTCACTTTGCACACACTCACAACCTATTCATCCATAATAAACTTACCCATTCCCATCATGGCTTGTTATTGATCTACCCAAGACTGGTTAGCCATTCATAATAAAACCTCCCTTTCCATCAATAATAAATCAGATCCTATCTGTGGCTAAGGCAAATCCTACGTCTAGTGATGGGTGTGGAACTGAGAACATCACATGCTTTGAGGAGTACAGTTTCTTCCAGCTTTCTTCAGTCTATTCGCGCACAATCCGCAATAAAGCAGCATTTGCATCATAGTCCACAATAAAGTTTCATCTTCTCCGCAATAAAGTATCAGCTTCATGGATTCAGTCAGTTTCAGATGAGACACAACAGCAACAATGGGCTTCAACAAATCAAATCTTTCAACAGACGCGGACAACATATAGTTCAGTGCTATCTATCCTTTTTGTGAAAGTAAACATTGTAACCACAATCAAATAAGACTTATACAAGTGACAAGAGACACTAAACTTGAGGACTACAGTGGATGTTGGTGTCAAGTCTTGGTTTTCTTTTGATTTTATCTTTTGGTGACATGTCTTTTAGCTTTTCCAGGATGTCTCTGACTAGAGATTCTATCTCTAGGATGTCTTTGACTAGAAAGGCGAGGATGGGGTATCGTCACCTATTTATATTTGCTATCTGTGGATTGTCTCTTAGTAATGCTATGACTTGTCCAAGGATATGAGGACACTGTGAGTCTAGTATGAATTGGGGATTCCTTGTTTGTGACTGTCTTATCTCCATGCAAACAGGTAAAAAGACTTTCTGGGTCGAACAAATGCCTCGATTATCATAACCTACTTGCCATAATAAAGCTCAATGATAATAACGCACAAGAAGCTCTTTCACTTTCATATCTTCTATTTTTCATCCCCCTTTCTTGATTGACTTCCATTGTCCTTCTTGAGTCTGTGTAGCCTACTATCACATGACTAAGTATAATGACACACCAAAAACATTTGCATTTCATGTAGTTGCACCTGCATTACCACATATAAGCATTTCATACATACATACATATAGATATCACAACTGCATCTCATCCTGCACACAACACCTGTTAGCATAATTTACATTTGCATTATCATATTCATCTGCATTACATACATTCACATTTGCATCATGCATACACATATTGAACATAAAAGAACAAAAAAATATATTGCATTGCATCATATACATATTTGCATCATATCATAAGCATCACATAAAAACATACATCATGAAACATCTCATCACATAAGTACAAATGCATATAGCTGCCGCAAAAATGAATCCTCTCATATATATAATCATAAGTGTCATGATACAATGATGTCAAAAATAAATATGGCTACAATCACCCACAGGTGTCTACAATACAAAAAGAATGGTACAACACTGATACAATGGGAGCCCTCTATGGCTATGATGAACTCCCTCCCTCGGAGCTGCCTGGCCTCGGTGGAATCTGAGCCCCTGAGGGACCCGCCCCAGGATCACCCTGCCTATCTCCTCTATCTGGTGGTGGTGGTGGACCCATGATCCCACCATTAGATGCTTGCCTCCTCCGACTCCCTCCCGTAGCTGTCGCTGTACGCGACGGTCTATGGAAGCTCCTCGCCCGCTGATCTACTAGCACTGCACTGTAGTAGAGGTCCCTCCAGTACCCTATCTCCTCTCCGGCCCGCATGACATATGCATATCCTGCCCCTGTGTCCTCCACTACCTGTCTCCCTGCCCTCAGCATTGTCTCAGCCTCTGTATAGCGTTGGGTAGCCTGATCTCTCTCCCACTCAGTATCTCTGAGCCTCATCCTGAGCCGATCTCTCTCCCTCTCCAGCTCCTGTATCTCATCTGCCTGGCCCTGGCAGATCTCCCTGAGCTCAATCAGCTCATCCTCCTCTGGGTCAGCCCCCTCTGCCTCTGCCTATGGCTCCTCCTCTGCGGGTGCCTGCCCCTGTACCTGTACCCGTACTGGTGCCTGTATGGGTACCTGTCCCTGTCTCTGTCCCTGCTCCTGTGCCTGTACTAGCACCTGTCCTTGTACCTGTCTCTATCTCTGTACCTGCCTGGGACCCTGTGCTGCTGGTACTTGTAGGGGCAATCTGTCACGACCCCTCACCACCCGAGCCTGCCTCTCCTCCCCACCCTCCCTCTGAGGTACAACTCGCCTCTCTCCCACTACTCCTCTCCTCCTTCATCGGCCTCTGCCCCCATCGCCTCCTCCATCATCATCCTCCTCACCACCACCATCTCCCTCCAGTGCCTCTCCTGGATCTGTCAACTGTGGGAATGGATGCTCTCCCCAATAGGCTGTATACTCGGCATCCGTGCCGGCATCCTTGATCTCTGGCCACATGTCCCAGGGTAGAGGTAGCATCTCCACCAGCTGTGTCACTGCCTGATCATATGACAGCAATGACCCAAACTGTGCCTGATCTCTGATGGTGAGGGCATACATGCCTGATCCCTGGGGCATCCTCTGAATCTGGCCAAACTGTCGGCCAATCCTGTCCACCAGCTGCCTCTCCAGCACATAGGGTGTCCGCCCAATCAGGTACTTGCTCCGGAAGGTGTAGGGCAGCTCCACTGTGTCATCCTCCCACTCCTCCCAGCCTAGATATGGTCTCCATATGACCACATCGATATCATCTAGCACCCGCCGCCAATGCTCCAACTTGCCAATTCGTGGCTGCGAGGTGATCATATCATACAGGTGCACAAAACTGCGTCCATGTCCCCTGCCTCTGAAGTGTATCGGCCTCATCACTGGCAGATGCTCGTAAGCCCAAACCTGCAATAGTGTCACCCCGCAGCCCAATCCAACTGATCCATGATACACAAACTGATGCAGCACATAGTACAAGTGTGCCAGCACACACGGTCCCCAGGCATATCTAGTATGCTGTGTCATCAGCGTCTCCAGTGCTCCCCCCCAGCCCACAGCCAAACCCCGTGTCGCCCTATCGGGACACAGGAAACCACTGATAGCTCCTCCGATCATCGCCGACAATGCTAAACCTGTGGCTGTCATGGTATCCTAGGCCATGTGTCCTGCTCTCATCTCCAATCCAGGGTCCTGAAACACCCGTCTCAATGCCTCTCTGTCACCATCTCGATCATATGGGATCAGCTCCCCATCGATCGGCACCCGCAAAATCCTATATACATCCTCAAGGGTGACTGTCATCTCACCCATAGGCAAATGGAATGTGAACGTCTCAGAGTGCCATCTCTCAGCTAGCGCAGTCAGCAAACCCATGTTTGCTCGAAACTCAGGCACATACAGCACATGTCTCAGACCCATCTCCTCGATGGTAGCTCTATCCTGAAATGACAACTTAGGTCGCAACCTCTGCGTCGATGGGAATCTCTCCCATGACTCTAACATCGGCAAATACTCCTGCAGTCAAGCAAATCAATCATGTCAGTCATAGTGGCATTCACTGTTTATCACAAAATGCTACTTTTTATCCAAATGCATATTGCTATCTATTTTAGTGACACTCACTGTTCATCACAAAGTGTTGCTATTTATCCTAGTGGTACTCCCTGTTCATCACAAAGTACTACGTGTGTGACACTCCCTATTCATCACAAAGTGTTACTCACATTTGCACTCCCTGTTCATCACAAAGTGCTGCTCATACTTTGGGTACTCCCTGTTCATCACAAAGTACTTTATCTTGGTACTCACTGTTCATCACAAAGTGCCTTGATCTATCCTAGTCTTCCTAGAGGACCTGCTTCAGGGTATCTTCTCAGCAGCTTATCCAATCGACAGCGTATGTTCATCACAGAACTGTCGATTTGACCTAGAAGATGCAAATTCATACTTTTTAAACGCAAACGCTTTTAAAGACTGCACAGACGCGCTTGTCTGACACAGACGCGCCTGCCGAACACAGACGTGCCTATGCTCTGCATAGACGCGGCTATTTGACACAGACATGCCTTCTTGGCACAAACACGCCTGAAAAGCACAGACGCGGCCGCATTTGGCACAGACGCGGCTCCAGACATAGATGTGCCTGGCACAAACACAGACGCGCCTAGCAGACATAGACGCGCCTGGCACCCACGCAGACGCGCCTGGACATTTTTTGACACTTTTTGGACCCTATTCTAAGCGCATTTATTGCCCTATTCAACATGCATTAATGACAAAATTAAATGCGTCAAAGTATGAGGAGGTTTGGTGGTACTTACCGGCTCTCCTGCCTCTGCTGGCCTCTGAAATCGGCAAACACGGTCGAATCTATGCACGAAAGCCATCACTACTGACTGCTCCTGCTCTATTTTCGCTCTGCAATATGCTCTTCTGGATGCATGGATGACAATGAGGATGTATTTTCTCCCGTGGTCTATCTTATAGCCTACCCTAGCCCTCACCTTCATTTCCCGAGTCAGTCTTCATTATCCCGTGACTTTGTCACTTTATCTGGTCTATCCCGTCTTTCTTATCGAGAGATTGTCTGCGATCTTTTCAGACATTTTCATCCAATCTCTTGAGGGGGCATATCATTCCCATCTTGGGGCAACTCTGTATCAGTTCATCTTATCTTCTTTGAAACAACGCGACAAGCCGCATTGTCTCAAAGAGGGGCAAAATGTAGACACCTAAAATTGTCATGTTTAATTAAATAAATATTTTATTTATTTAATTATCTAAGCTTAATTCTTCTATTAGTCGTGTTGTTTCAAAGAGGGGCAAAATGTAGACACCTAAAATTGTCATGTTTAATTAAATAAATATTTTATTTATTTAATTATCTAAGCTTAATTCTTCTATTAATTAAATAAATCTTTATTTATTTAATTCATTCATTTATCCTCTTCTAGCCTTATTTCTCATTTAAATAAATACATTTATTTATTTAAATTATCCTTTTACTAAATTAAATAAATATTTTATTTATTTAATTGATCCCACTTCTTCTATTAATTAAATAAATCTTTATTTATTTAATTAATTCATTAACCTTTTCTACACATGACACATGTCATTCATCTCTTAATTCCTACACTACCTACCCCTTTCATTATTTTATTATTTCTTTTACCTACCCTCTTATCATAGCCGACCTCCTTTTACACCTCTCAATCTTATCCCTCCATTTCATATAGTGTTTTCTATATAAGGAGATGCTTCCTTCATTATCAAACCCCAATCATTCATCCTAATCAAGCATTCTAATGACCTAATCGACAATTTGGAGGACTCGACTACACTTACGATCCTACTTGCAACCACATTCCGTTCTTTGTTGAGCTCTTGTGTACATAAAATCTGAGAGCAAAAATATATCAAACAAGATCAATGGAGATAGGAAGAATGGAGATCAAAACCCTATTGGGCATGTGATGGTATAATCTTTGTGATTTCATGTGATTTGCATTGTCTTAGGTAATCTTCATATGTTATGGTGGATCTTTGTTGATTGTTAGGCTAGGGTTTTGGTGGTTGAATTCATTTAGCCTTTCAATATTGTTATTATTGTTATCCATTTTCAGCATATACACAACCCTTTTCCTTTCTCCCCCCATGGTGTCAACAATGGCATTGGTGCACAGGGTAGGGCAATTCTAGAAAGGGTCACAAGATACCAAGAAAGTGTATAACACAATAATGATACGTTTAATCATTAAAATTTGAGCCATCATATTAAGGCATAACACAATCATTTAATGTTATAGCTTGTTTACCCTAGGTCAAATTGATGATATGATGAGTCAATAATGATCTAGTCAACTACTAAGAGGGGGGGGTGACTCAGTAGATAGAAAACAAATTAAAATTTCACCAAACTCAAACCCAACTCATAAATGAATCACTGAACTAACCGGTTTAAACACTGTACCATAAACTCAACTACACTATCAAGTTTACTGGTTGATTAGAATACCAATATAATAGTGTAACGGATCTGAAACTCATATACCATTTAACCAAAACATCAAACCACTTTACTAACATTAGTAATAGCTCATTTCAAATCACTTCCTATCATCTTAACACATCTAAGTGGCTTTACCAATTAAACAGAGTAACCATATCAAAACATAACCACAAAATCATTCACCACTTGACACAATGATTTTTTACGTGGATACCCAAATGGGAAAAACCATGATGGGGATGAATACCCACAAGTATTCTGAACTCTTCTAAAATTTAACCTGTAAGGAGCCAAGCCTTGTTAGAAGCTTTACAAAAATCTCTTGTTAGGAACAGATCTGGTTAAGGACCACTTGGTTAAGCGATTGACTACAATACTTTATTAAAGGCAATACTCTGTTAGGTGTAACCTCAATAAAAGATTTAAAATCTAAGCTAATGGATCACCTAGTTAGAGGATTTAGAAAACGCCAAGCCTGTTAAAGCTTACTCGGTTAAGGGATTTACATGTTGTAATTGTTAGAGAACAACAGGGTCTTTGTTGATCTAGTAATAGCACTACTCTGCTTGATCAGATCCTTTTTATGCTCCTATTTGCCTTCACACATTCTATAGATACTCCTTCTGGTTTGACAATCAATCAAACTGACATACTTAACCAAAATTGCCAACACAACTACAAAACAACTCATTGACCTTACAAGCAAAACAATAGGCCAGTAACACATCACAAAACCTAAGATCTCATAGATATTACAAACAAATTGGTTCAAACATGACCGTTAGATTACATAGCAATTATCTACACATTGTCCTAGACAACCTTGACCACTCCTGGATCACTGCACATTGGATCCTATAACTCATCACGTGGTTTCCACTTCATGCAATGCACTTGCTCATTCTCAAGATAAAATAGTTATCTCCACATGCCAAAACCACTTGAAAACTCATCACGTGCATCATGCATACGTAGCATAATCATCTCTAATCACCATTCAATCATACACCAACATAACCGATTCACCAAGCTCCATCGATTAGGGTTTGACATATCAACAAGTTAGGGTTACCGGTTGATCTCTCTACTACAATAGTAATACCAGTTTCTTTCACTACTCAACTACCGGTTGCATTACTGCATCACTACTAGTTGCAATACAACACTATTATTGGTTGCAATTGACATCAATGACAACACTTATATTTCATTAATGCAATTTTCATGCAATGCCAACACAAATCATATAGTATTAAGCCCTTTATTTTGATCGATGGCCTATCACTAAGTCCCCACACTTTTTCATCATTTCTCCTAACTCCCAAATTAGCAAAGTGGTCAGCCAACCCATTATCTTCACAATAGGAATGAAAGATATTAAAGTTTTGAAATGATTTTAATATATCCTTAGCTTGCTCAATCCAAATTTTAATGTTTCAAGAAGGTTTTTGTTTTCCCAATAGGCCTTGGATAATGTTGTTAGAGTCCCCCTCAAGCCATATTGAATTAGCCAGCACTTATAAAATCCTACTATTTTCATCCCTAATCACTCCCCCACACCTAGTTGGTAATAATTTCTTTGTTACTACAATTCATCTATGCTTATTTAGATTGAATTGCAACTTTCTCTTAGATAGGGTTGACATGTTATATGGTTTTCATATAGATGTTGTATAATTTTTTTATAGTAGATAAATGTTTTATCTACCTAACCTTTATTCAAATTTTATTATTCAAGAAAAATATTTGATTAGTATTTTTAATTTTTTTTTATAATATTATAATATATTTGAAATATGTTGTACTTTTTATATATTTTGATGGTTAGTACCCACCTCCAATATTTTTATTGTAATTTATTTATTTATGAAAACAATTTGGTATAGATTTCATGATATTGTTGAAAATAAACTATATCTTCATTAATATCATAATTGAAGAAGCTTGAGGCAATTTTTGATACCCCTACTATCATGATAATTATAATACTAATAGTCCAATTCAAATTAAAACATTGAACATTGATCATGTTGATGGTATTGGTGTTTCTACATATATAGATGGATTATACCTTGAATGACTATTTATTTATTAAATTTTTAGATATACATGATAATTGTGTAAGTGTTCAAATTTAAATAGCTTATGTATTAAATATTGTTGATTGAAAAATCAATGTTTGGAAGTTGAAATAATACATTAAAAAATATATATTATGAGTTTTAATTAAATCCATAATATAACACTGTGCAGAGTATAAGACAATTGTTTTATTAATTTGTTCAAATTAACCCATAGAAGATTGTGAATACTAGTTTGGTATCAGATCCAATCAGCTCTATCAATATGGGTATTGCAGGCACTACCTATGGCATTCAATAAAATGATAATAATTTGTTTAGGTCTACTCTACTTCCCTCTGCATCAAAATACTTTGGGAAACCTTTCTCGAATCTTCCCATGTCAAAGCCATTTTTTAATTTAAATGCAATCAGTATTGTATTTAAATTTTGTTGTTGTCTATGCTAACTTGGAGCCCATCGCCATAAACATCATGCTTGATTGGTCTCTACTCATGCTTGTTTTTCTTAACAAACATGTACAAAGTAGTCAAATTTGTTGAAGAATCAATCATAGTCAAAGATAAAGAGAGAAAAATGGTACACTATAATTTCAAGAATATTATGATGGTTGCCTATTTTATGGACATAGTTTTATGGAGAATGTTAGGATTCCCAAAGATACTGAGAGGGGGGGGGGTGAATCAGTATCTAACTGGTTATTGAATTTATTTGATTTAAAACATGTAAAGCATATCAATACTGTGTACTGGTAAACCAAAAATAATGCAGTAAACAAGAATAACAACAACCACATGAAAAGCACACCATAACACAGTAGTTTAACAAGGAAACCCGGTGTGGGAAAAACCTCAGTGGGATTTGTGACCCACAATATTCGCTTACTGGCCAATAAGTGAATATTACTCTTACAATAGGGGCCTGCACATGTAGGAAGGCCAAGTGCCTAGAGCTTATTGCTCAATTACAAAATAAGAAGTCACACTGACTTACAAAATGGATTATACAAATCCAATGTCTTGTACTGCTTCAAATTAGCATCTTCTATGCCAGATCCAGTAACGGTTTCAGCTCTGCTTCATACATAAACCCTTAACTTATAATTCGCATATTAGGTCTGCCTTATTTCGCCAATCATATTATTCTTCTTACAAAATGTTCTACAATGATCTCATTTATATATATGAGTCATATTACAACTCGCCATGTCAGCTTACAATGATTTTACAATTAATTACAAAATATATTATAAACAAAATTCCTGTCGGCCAGGGTGTCAGTATCCTTCCTTTGTCTGCCGGTGCTCTGTGTGTCGGTGTAGAGTCTGTCGTTGACGGTGCCGATATATTGTCTTGCCGGTGTCATATGATTGCAAGGTTGTCATCAATGACAAAACCTTCAATCACCTACAATTTCTCATTGGAGTGTGCATTTGCCAACAATCTCCCCCTTTGGCATTGATGGCAACACTCATGAGAAAAATCCAAAAAGTGTCATCCAAAAATGAGTTTGCCAGAATTGTCTTACCAAAAACTGTGTGCCAAATCATATGTGCTCCCCCTGAGCTGATGAACCATTTGCTGATCATTTTTCTCATAGCCTCTACTCCCCCTTTGACATCAATGACAAAGGTTGTCATTCGCTGTCAGTGGAGTCCTACCTGGTTTCTTGTAACTGGTGGGTTACACTTTGAAAGATATGTGTCAAAATTGAATTTATGTCATTGCTGAATGTTTTACTATCTTTTATAGCCTCATGGGTTCTCTGCACTGTACCATTGAGTATGTGCATTTTCTCTTCTGGTGTCTTTATTCCGAGAACCAAAGCCTCAAATATTTGTTTTCTCAAAGAAATAAGATACCCTAGTCTTGGACCAAGTCTGCATTTTAAGTCCTTTGCTTTGTCCTTTATTCTTTGTTTTTCATTTTCCAGTTTCCTAATTTTCTCTTCCTGCTCTACAATTTTCTTCTCTAATTCCAAAAATGGATCTGATGTCCCAATCATATTGTCAGCAATATTGTTAATCTTATCCTGTGTCTTTCTAATTTCTTTGTCAATATCTTCTATTAATACATCCATTTTGCATGTATCCCTGTACAATTTCTTGAAGTAAAAAAAGATTTCATTGAGTTCTGATAAAAGAGTATCCATCTCCTCTTTGTTCTTATTCACAATTTCCATAAAGAATTTCTCTTTTTCTTTTATCATCCTTTCCTTAAAAATATCCTCATTTATTTGATCAACAGTGATGAATTTAGACAATGTGTCTAATTGTTCTAAAGAATCTTTATTCTCTATTTTACACTTGGGTGCAATCATCTTCAAAATTGGTATGGTGTAATCAATAGCCTTATATGCTAGTGCATTACAATCTGTTATTTTCTTAATTGAATCTAGTAATGCCTCTGTCACATTTGTTGGTCTGAATTCAGACATGGAGGTTCTGGATGTCTGTCCAACTGTCTTCACAATTTGTAATCCATTGGTGGTGATAATAGCATTGCTTTCCTCTTTCACTGGAGGATCAGTTTGTGTTTGCATTTTAGCTACCAAAAGTTTAGGTCTTTCAATTGTAGCCGGTGGCACTGTCTCTGAATGTACTTGTGAATGAACCTGTTGTTCTACCTGTTTCTTTGTACTCTCTACTGATGGTTTCTCTGATGGTTTTTCAGTGGTATCCATTGCCGGTTTTTCTATTTGTGACTCTATATTTTCTACTAGTTTCTCTGTGCTTGCTCCTGAAATGTTTTTAGTTGGCATCTCACCAGAATTTTCATTGTTATCTATTTTCGGTTGCTCAATATTATGTACACCAGTGCTATCAGATTTTCCTGTATCCATTGTTTGTCCAGTTTGTTGCTCACTCCCAATTTCATTGTCTCCAACTGTATCTTCAATATTTGTCTCAAATGTTGTGTCTTCTACCGGTGGCTAAGTTGCCACATCTCTTTTCTCACTTGTTTCCTTATCAACCACAATGTTGACTTCCTGTGTGTCGATATTCATTGTGTACAACACCTCAAAATTAGGATTTGTGTCCTCATGTGTTGTCTTCATACTCTCTATTGCCAGTTGATTTACAGTAGTGTCTACTAGTGGAGTATCTAAAGTTAGTGGGGGTAAGTTGTCTGTTATCTTTATATTGGGAGGTCCACCAACCTTGTCTTTTCCTTTGTCCCTATCCTTTTGATATACCTTGAATGTTTTAGGTTTTTAATACTCTTCATGTTTCTCCTTTTCTACCAGGAATATATCCCACGCATCTATTGTTTCCTCTATTATCTGATTCACTCTCCTTGCCATCAGTGCTACATGTCGGTGAGCAGTTGAAAGTACTGACCGGTTAGCCTTGGAGATCAATTGATCTATCTCATCAGGTGAGTTAATAGGGTGTACAACAAGTAGTTTTTCAATCTTTATTTTCTTATCAAGCTCAACAATAGCTACTCTTCTAGCTTCTAGTCTGTTATATAGATCTCCTAGTATTTCATCAACAACTTGCACCAAAAATTTCTACAAAATATCTAAGTGTAATATTACATTGTTCTCTACTATTTCTTTGTCATCAGTGGATAGTATGTCATACAATTTGCTGATATTCTTCAACTTGCCATCCTTAGTAATTTCATTCAGTAATTTATCAATAGGATCTATATATTATTTTGACTTCTTCTTAGGAGTCAACTTCTTTTTATTTGGAGTTAATTTCTTTTCTAGGGGCCTTACTGCCTGTTGCTTCTGTCTATTTGGTGTAGGAGAAGGTGTCGGTGAAGGTTTTCTTTTCCTCTCAACTCTCTTGAATATTGCAGGTATGTCACTTTCTGAAGAAGTTCCAATCGGTGAAAGGTGTGTTTCCAGTTGGATTGCTTCCAATTCACTTTCAGTTATATCGATTTTCTTTAGCACATATTCTTTGATTACTTTTGCCTGTCGGGTTCCTTTTCTAACAGTTGCTTCAACCCTTTTAACTCTTTTCTTTGATTGAATTTGACTTTCTATAGTTTTAGCATTACCAAATACTTCTTCTTTAGGTTCCTTAGGAGCTTCTAGGAGGGCTTTTGCATAGGTTTCTATTATGTTATCATCAGTCTCATACACCATTTCAGTAACCCAGATGGGTCTAGGAATAGCTGCCGCCATCCAAATTTCATCTTTCTTTATTACAAAACAAATTTCCTTTTGGTACTCATCCACAATAGCCTGTGATAACCTTACTCTTGTTTTCATTCAAGCTTTTAGTGCTTGAAAATACTCATTTAAGTTCTTTTCCCTATTCTCTCCCATGTTGTTCAGCAATTCTGATAGTTGTTTTCCTACCGGTATATCAAATCCAAAATCTTTGGTGCCAATACCAAGTACTTGTTTGGTTATATATAGCATCAGACAAACAAGTAGGTTTCCAAATCTGAATGTTTCTTTCTTTTCCCTTTTGATCTTTGCTAGATTGTCTATTAGTTCATCTTTAAGCCATTCACATATGTCTATCCTTGCATTATCATTTATCATATCATAGGAACTCTTAATACATAGGCTAGAAACTGAGCTTAACCTATTTTCATGTGTAGTCTTGTAACCTAAGATCATACTGATAAATCTAATATTGATATCCATTACATCATTTACCCTCAGTCATCTCTTGTCAAATGTTGCACTGGTTAGTTTTGTCACTAACTCATTTAAGACCTTCTTAGTTTTGTCAAGTTTGTTGCCGGTGGAGGGTAACCCTGTCACAGCCTTTAAAATTCTATATGTACCATTGGAATTGCTTCATTTGGCAACCCTAGAAGAGATAGGGAATTCTCTAGGATTTTTTATTGGAGTGAAAGAAAACTTCTTAACTCTACAGAGGTTACAATCTTAGTAGATATTGATGTAGATATGAAAAACCTAGAACCATTGAAACTAATAATAGTGCAAGAGGCATTCTTTATTAGATCATAATTTTATGAAGGCCCTATTCTTAGTAATGTAGTAATAAAAAAAGATAATGAAAAAAAGAATTTGAAAAAATCCAACACAAATCCCTCACAGGGTGAGGGGATTAACATAATGTTCAATAATGAGAAGGGGGGATTCGTTATTGAAAATATTAACCCCGTACATGAAGTAAATAGGGATACTGATGTGAATGCACCCATTAGCAGTGCAAAATTGATTCAAGTAATTGGAGAGACACGGTATCTTCAGAAAGAGGTAGGGAGAGAATTGGAATTCCTAAATGGTCCTCCCACAGACAAGGCGAAAAGAAAAGAGGACATAGAGGATAAGGTTGAGCAGGACTTTATTGTAGAGGAAGGAGAAAGTTGGGATACATTAGATGAGAAGGAGAAATTTAGGATACATTAGATGAAGAAAAAATACCTACATCTAGAAGTTGTTTATGATATCATGGGCATTACTCATGCCATTGGATCATAATATGAAACAAAAGAGGAGGATAGTATATAAGTGGCTAAGGAGAAGCAAAGGCTAATAAGATTTTTTTTGGAGCTAGATGCTATGGAGGAGAATGAGGAAGAATGTTATAATGATAATCCCAAGTAGTTAGATGAAAATCTAAGCATGTAAACTTGGGTCTGGAGTTCAACTACCCTGATAAAGATACTCTAGACTATGGAAAAATAGCTAAGAAGAGAGGGAGGAAATCCCTAAATGAAATAAGAGAAATTGCATGGGTAGTAGAAGATCAAGCTAAAATCATATCACACTTACAAGCTGGGAAGGGGAAGTGCCTTCCCAAGGAGAAATGGAGGTCACATCCTGGAATGTTAGGGGCTTGAATGCCCCTAACAAACATCACCTGTTTAAGCGCAGTATCGCAGTTTTTAAGTCAAAAATAGTTATGATACAAGAAACCAAACTAAGGAAAGAGGATTCAAATCACTACTACAAAAAAATGGGAATATGGAAAGTGGAATTCATTGTAGTTGAAGAGGTTGCTAGAGGTCTAGCCATCTTATGGGACCCTATGAGGGTCTATTTTGAGGAAGTGATAAAGAAAACTCATTTGAAGGGGGCTAGGTGAGAAGTATAAATAACTCCTTACGCTTCTTCCTTATTAATGTATATGGTCCTTTAAGTACCAATGGTAAAAGGAATGTATGGGCTGAATTAGAAACCTTTTTGACACAAAAATTTGATAAAAACTTTACTCTTGGAGGAGATTTTAATGCAATTCTAGAACTCTCAAAGAAGAAAGGGGGCATTCAACATGAGTCTCATGCACAAAAAGACTTCAAACAATGGGTTAGGAATATTAACCTGATGAATATAGGAATGAATAATGGAACTTTTACATGGAACAATAGAAGGCAAGGCTCCATCCATATTGTAGAAAAATTAGATAGGTTTCTCTTTAAAAGTGATTTAACAGAGTTTAGAAATAATCTAAGTTCCTCAATGTTAACCACAATAGGTTATGATCACTTCCCAATCTCTTTCAAAATGGAAGAGGAGAAGAGACCTAGAAACTATCCCTTTAAGCTTGAGAGGATGTGGTTTCAGGATAAATACTTCCCTAACCTTAGTAGAGAAATGGTCGAAGGAGGGACAATTCTATGGATCTAAAATGTTTTGTTTTATCTCAAAGTTGAAAAAGTTAAAACAAAAAATACTTCAATGGAACAAGGAGAACTTCAAGAACATTTTTAAAGAAAAGGAAGAATTAGAAGTAGAATTAGATAAATTAAATGAAAGTGTTATAAAAGATAGAATGGACCATGAGAAATGCGTTAAGAAAAAAGAGTTACTTCATAGATATGAGGACATACTGACAAAAGAAGAAATATTTTGGAAACAAAAATCTAGAGAAAATTGGTTGAGCAAAGGAGATAGAAATTCAAGATTTTTTCATAAAAGTACCAAGAAAAGAAGAAACATTAATAGAATTTGCAATATAAAAGGAGTTAGGGGTAACACGATGGAAGATCTGAAAGAGATAGCACAAGAAATAATTAATTTCTTCAAGAACACCGTAAACAATTGGGATTGTTTAGATTTAAATTCACAATAGTAGATGTTACAAAATATACCTAAAGTTATAATAGAGGAAGAAAACAATATGTTCACTAGTAGATTTCCTTTAGCTGAGATAGAGGTTGCGCTAAACACTATTTATAAATTATTATCAAAATCACTAGCAAATAGGATTAAAAAATTATTACCATCCATCATTTAGGAAGAACAAACAAGTTTTTTTCTTAGTAGATCCATCCTGGATGGAGTGATCATAGCTCAGGAAACAATTCACTCTGTCCAATAGAACTTATAACCCAACATGCTGGTAAAACTTGACATTAAAAAAGCTTATGATAAAGTGGATTGGAGATTTTTATGTAAATGTATGGAAGCTTTTGGTTTTTCTAAACAATATATAAACTTGATATTTAACTGTATATCCAACCCTATATTCTCAGGACTGGTTAATAGATCCCCTGAAGGGTATTTTGATATCTCAAGAGGGCTAAGACAAGGGGACATGATCTCACCCTTTCTATTTATAATTATGGTAGAAGCTTTTGGTAGAGTAGTTAGTAGTGCTCAATCTCAAGGAGGAATTAGAGGGATTAAGGCATTAGAAGGAGTTACAAACATAACCTACCAACAATTTATAGATGACACAATTCTTTTTGGCGAAGGGACCAAGTTAGAGACAAAAGAATTTGGGACAATTTAAAAAAAATATTCTCAGGCTTCAAGTCAAATGGTTAACACAAACAAATCAAATATATATTTTCTAAATACAAATAGTCAAAGAGAGGAAGAAATTTGTCAGATATTAGGTTTTTAAAAAGGAAAGTTTCCTTACAGATACTTGGGATTACCTCTAGATAAAAGAAGCAAGGTAAATAAAATGTGGGACTCAATAGTAACAAAAATGGAGTAGAAGATGGATTCATGGAAAGGAAAATGGATATCATATGCTGGCAGAGCTACAATGTTGAAATCAATCCTCTCTGCAATCCCTTCATATCAAATGTCATGTCTTCCATTAACACAAGGGGCCAAAGCAAAGGTGGGAAAGAAAATGAGGAATTTCTACTAGAAAGGGGTCTCAAATAATAGGTGGTCAGATCTAGTTAGTTGGGATAAGATTTGTAAGCTAATTGAGGCAAGAGGTATAGGCTTAAGAACTTAAATTGGCAAAGCAAGTTATTAGGGGCAAAATTAGTTTAGAAGATGTATAGAGAACCTGCCAGAAAATGTGTTAAAATTCAGCAAAAGAAGTATATGAATGGATCTGACCCTAGTAGTATCTTAAGAACAACAAACCCCCCAATTGGTTCTAGGGTTTGGAACTTCATTTTAGACAGCAGAAAATTGATTTTAGAGAATATTAATTGCAATATAATAGTAGGAAATAAGGCTCTTTTTGGAGCAATTATTGGGATGGGTATACAGCTTTAGATAATTCCCTCATCTCCCAAAGAACTAAAGAGGTGTTAAAGGATCTTTGGGGCATTTTTCTAAAGGATTATATAGAGTGCCCTAGTGGGGATCCTACACTCAGATGGAGGTGGAAGGCACTGGAAAATACACCTCTAACAAAGGTAGAGAAAAAAGAACTAAGAGACATCCTGTCTTCTAGACATACCATTGTTAAAAAAGGAGAGGATAGATTGATTTGGCTAAGCTATAGTAATGGAGAATATAAAGATAAAGATGACTATTTAGAATTGATTAAGTCACAACAATGGGAGATGATATAAATTCCCTTAAATCTATGCTAGGATAAAGTATGTCTTCCAAAAAAAGAAATGTTTTTGTGGGCAACATTGCAAAATAGAATTCTAACAACAAATTGGTTTAGGAGACTTCGCTTCAAAGCAAGATGAATATTATGTGAAGAAGATGAAGAAACAACTATTCATCTATGAATGAGTTGTCCCTAAACCTCATAATGTTGGGCATGGTTGTGCAAGAAATTAGATTGGAAAATTGCACTACCTAATAATCTAATGGATATATTAAAGAGTTGGCCAGATATGCAAGAAAAACATTTATAGTGTAATATGAAAATAGCTCCCTCTATATTGGTGTGGGAATGGAAAGAAAGGAATAGGAGAATCTTCCAAGATAAGAAAATAGAATTAAGGAGCCTTTTCAACCAAATAGAAGTAGCTATAGTAGAAATTAACAATAATAGACTAAGCAAGAGTAATCTAAAAGATTGTGTTTTCTCTTTATGGAATAATAAAATAAGGAAACTTTGGTATGGTTTACGTATACCGCATCAATATGGGAAAGGGGAAAAAGAGAGTAAACTACTAAGGGAATAATGCAAGTGGACAAGACTAGACTTTGGTTGGTATTAACTTAACTTCAATGGTACATCTAGAGGCAATCCTAGGACTAAAAAATTAGGATGCATCATTCAACATTGGGATTGATCTACCTATGCCAAGATTGCCAAACCAATTGGAAAGGTCTCAAAAAAATTAGCATTAATAGAAGGATTATTTCTAAGATCTAGACATAAAAAACCTAGCCATAGAAGGTGACTCACAAATCATCATCAATGCAATCAGGACAAAGAGCACTCCTATTTGGAAGCTAAAATCTAAATCAGGAAGAGCCATATAATTATTGAAGTATTTTGATGATTTATTGATTAATCATATTTATAGAGAAGGGAATACAAAGGAAAATAAGATTGCTAACTTGGGAGCTGATGGAATTTTGATTGAGAAAATAGGTTGTATAGATTAGGAGCAATATTTATCTTTAGATTATAGCCTTGGTATACTTAAAATTGGGCTATAGGTAGGATACTATGGGGTTTAGGGCATGATTTAGTAGTTTAGTTAGTTTAGATATTAGATTAAGCCTATGAAAACGGGACCGATTTATATCATATTACTTCAATATTAAGTGTTAAACTATCCAAATTTTCTTAACCGTTGTAATAATTAAATGAACACTCTTATAAGGTGAGTTGGTGCAAGCTAGGCTGAGTGGACATTAAGCTACTTATTTCCTAATAAGTATGATATTTATGGTAGGTGGGCCCATAGGAAGTTTTGTGAATAGTAAAAGCCTTCAATTAAAATGAGATGCCATTTTTGCGCATAATGGTAACACCATCAAGCCATAAGGATTAGACCCTCCATATGTGTCATGGCATGCGAAGATAGTGTTTTTGGATTTTGTATAGATTTAATGATCTCGTTCTAGCAAGTATTTTTAAGCTTATACATCATTATTAAGTCAGGATTTATGAAGGAAGCTTTAGGGATTTGTAGAGCAAAAGAATGGAATCGAATTTATGTTTGGTATTTGTAGATGATAATAGATTGATGTCGTTTAGGGGATAAATCAAGATTGAGAGATGGGGTAGGATTTTACAGGAGTTGGATGATTTGGCGAGTTGAGCAATCGAGGAGATTATGGGAGAGGGATATGTAAATAATTAATATCGCTACCAGGTAAATTATGATATCCTGGCTACATTTGCTGCCATTTTTCTTATGGTAGGAAATCAGAAGGGGGATGCCATCAATTATGCATGAATATTTTTCAGGAGGAATTTTTCGGGTAATTTAGAGGCTATTGTGGAGAGTGTAGCTGATAACATGATGATCCCTTTTCCAGAAGACTATTTCCTTGCAGCAAATGCAGGGGAGGCTCGAAACCTAGAAGTAGCAATAAAAAAGCTTCCATTATTTGTGCTAAGATATAAAGAGCTCTTTGATCAGAGGAAACATGACATTTTGAGAACTATTGATTTTCTTTTCAAATGGCTACATTTGAAGGAAGCTTTTGGAAATAATTGGTGGGTTGAATATCTTAGGGCAGAGGGTTATAAGCATCTTGATTATTTATCAAACATGGAGGAGGAAAAAATTTAGGTATCACCTCTAGTGGTTCTTAGGGACGATAGAGTTTGAGGGGAAGCAAGGCAGAGCCACCAAAAATGCCCCAAGTTTAGACAAAACTGATGCATGCTTGTATTCTTCCTCTACTGATCATATGGATTGTGAGTATGTTGATCAAAGTATTTTGGAGGCCCAGAAGGGTTTGTCTTGGTTTAGGCTATAGTCCTTCTATCTATTTAAGTTTGGCAGAAATTTTCATTTCTAATAATCTACAGGTTGTACAGTGCTTAAGTTTATGTCTGGGTTGTTTAGCATTCTAATATTGGTAATAGATAGGGATATGGTTTTAGTTTGAGGGTTATAATATCACTTGATTTAAACAATATTGGGGTGATGTATAGATGCACCCAATTTTGTGATAAGCTTCGATGCTTTACATGAAGAATTAACCATAACACGACCTGTTGATACTGGAACATATTAATTATAGTAGCTTAAAAATTTAATTGATCTCTATGTGGGCCAGCCTTTAAATCCATATAGTTAAAGAGAAACATCTTAATTATTTTGTAGCATAGTTGAGAAGGATGAATCTATGTGATTTATGGTATTATAACTAATGTGGTAGTATGAGTTAAAATGGTTCTTTTGGTAGTTTCCTTACATTGTAGTTTTGTTCATATTTGGATAAGATTACAACATATGTAACTTAATTTATTGCTCTTAGTGGTTGTTTATTAGCGATTGTCTTTTACATACCAATCTACACTTAAGGTAGCATAGATTATTTGTTAATCTTCTTTTCTGCATAATAGTTGATATGTAAGATCATAGGAATGTGAAATAATTTTGGTCTTCAAATGGTATCAAGGTAAATGAAGAGATATGTAGGCACCCAAATTTGGTTTGTCTACTATATTATCCAATAGGCTAACTGGTAAATTTACTAATTATAGGAGCTTTGAGGTGATTCATTTCCATGTCATCTATATTTGAGAAATCCTATCTGATTCTAGATCAACATCTTAAGTTATGTAAAAGCTTAAATTGAGAAAGGGGTTTCTATGGGAATTATGATTCTTATAACTATGGAAAATTATTTTCGGGCAGTCTCCATATGAAGTAATTAAGTTTCTATTTTAATCTAAGTATTAGGGAAAGATTGCAGCATATAAAAGTAAATTTTCTTCACTTTATGTTTATCTTAGTGATTGTCTTCTACATTACATTTATAGCTAGTATAGATTTCTCTACTAAATTTTCTTATAAGTATAATAGCTGATCTCTGAATTCTTAGAAAAGTGGATTTAACATGGTCACCAAGAGTTAACAAGGAAATCAAAGAGGCAAGGAGGCTTTGGGGTTTGGCACAGAAAGATATAGGTAATCTCATTACATTTTAAGTTTCTCTGGCTTCAACTTATTACCAATAAAAAAAGAGTTATTACAAAATAAAAATAGATATAAATTAATTAAGTTGGGATTGATTATAAAAATAAATATGTGAAAATCAAATATAAGGGATTAGAAACAAAAAAGTTCTCACAGGAGCAGGCTCTACAAGTAACTATGTAAGCAAGGGTTTTGATCCCTCGTGGAAGGGTCATCAGGGTTAGATCTTGGAGGAAGGTGTACAACCTCCTCCACGCAGGTAATATTCCCTATTTCTTATTGTTATTTTCCTTCATTTATTGTTCATTGTATATATAGTGTTATCGCATATTATCTCTCCATCTATGTGCCATTATGGAGGGTTCTCCGGATGAGGGTTCATTAATGTCGAGTGAGTTGAATAACTCTTCATTCGTTGTTGTCGTGGAGAAAGACAAAAACGTTTAATTCAGCTTTGATCGACTCTCTTTAATTTCATCTCTAGTTTCTAGTAATGTATAGTTTGAAGTTAAAGCTTCCTTTCCTACTATAAGTATTGATGGGGTCGAAGGAAGAGGAGGTAAGCCTTCTAACCCTTATTGTTCCATTTCTCCCAATTTGGAAATGAATGATGCTATTAATAATGAAAAAGGTAGGTTAAAATACATAACCATTTTCTTAGCAGCCACAAACACATCTAACTATCCAGCCCACAAGTATATGGATGAATGGTTGAGGAATATTTAGATTAAAAAACTTGGTTTTCACTTTTTATTTTGTCGTATGATTCAGAAAGGATTATTTGTTGTTTTCTTTAATGATGCAAAATATCAAATGGTTGCCATTGATAAACAATTTTGGTCCATTGGTAAGTGCACTTTTAGGGCACTTAAGTGGTCCCCTGATGTACTGAGTAACAAGGTATTAGCCTTGTCTTTCCCTAGATGGATTGTTTTAAAAAATCTCCCCCCCTTATTATGGAAATTCATTCCTCAGTTGCTTGCCTCTACTGGTAGGGTCCTTAGAGTGGATAACACCAACTCTCTGGTCCCCCATTTGGATGCTAGGGTTCTAGTATCACTCGAACCTGGCAAGGATCTCCCTAGGGTTATGGAGATTAAAATGGATGACTTTGTCACTTGTTTAATCAAAGTGATAGGTGGTAGGGTGAACTCACAATGCTGGTTCCCACTTTTTGGTACATCTTGATTTTTGCTGAAATCATACATTTTTTAGAAAATATAATGATTTAAGCTTTAACAGGTCTTCTTTGAAGTAATTAATTGAAGAGAGTTAGATCAAAGGCTCTTAGTTAAAAATTTCTTGGATAGAACCTCTCTACTTCTAAATCATTCTTGCAATGGAGTCTCCTTTGTATCTATCAAATGCTGATAAAAAACCAATTTTACATTAGCTTTTGGGGGTCAAATGAAATCATTTAGAATTTTTGTTTCTTAAAGTATATAGTCCTTATTATAAGCTTTCCAAATAGCATAATTTTTAATATATTTAACTTCATTAATATATTTTTCTTTTATTTCTTATGAATGTAGGTTTTTCACCAAACAAGAACTTCTTTGTTCAATGCATTGGGAAAAATAGTAAACTAATTCAATAAAATTCAAAAATATATATATGCACTAGGTATTGATGTCTTCTTTCTAACAAAAAAAATAAAATTGAATTTCGATATATATAGAACAAGTTATGTGTTCAAACGTACATTTATATCTAAATTATAATTAGTCAAACTTCAAAACTTAATAAAATGAAAAATATTCAACATATCACTATCAAACCAACTGCATACCCTGGGTATTGATTTTTAAAACCAAAATTCAAAATAATTAAGTTTTAATCATTTATAGAAAAAAAGTTATGTGTTTCAGGATGCACATCACTCTTAAAAAATGTTGCTTGTTGTAAGAAACTACTTTTTGAGGGAGATGGAAAAATCAATAAAATTTTATTCAAAAAAAATAAAAATAAAATATTTAGAATCTACAAACAATATGTTACAAATCACTACTTTACATCATCTTCAAATTCTTAATGGTTTAAAAGCTATAGGTGTCATAAAGTGAAGGTTTTTTTCAAAATGTTCATCTAAATGTCAAAGTTGGTCAAAAAGTGGGAACCAGTATTGTGAGTTCACCCGATATCAATGCCTATTTTCTATGCAAACGAGAAGGGCATATTCGCATAAATTTCCCTATTCTCACCAAGGGTAAACCAAAACCTACCCCTAGTAATGTTGTAGTTTGTGTTGCTTCTAATATTCTCCCCTTCAAGCCTAAGGGTAACCATACCCCTCTTATCGAAAAACTTAATTTGTTAAAGGAAATGGTTATAAAGGCTATGAAAAAGCCCTCGAGTACTCCTCCAACCCTAGATGGGTCTGGTAAATTTGGTGAATTCAATGCGGATCCCCCCCCCGCATTCTTCTATCTCCTTATCTCTCTCCTAGATTAGGGATGATAATCATGATGGATCGTTCCTCCCTCCTAAGAATTGAAAAATTAAGAGGTGTAGCATCCTAAAATTGTGACACTTGCAATTTTGACTGCATTTGGGTCTTCATGATGGCGACGCAACGTTGAACCTGAATGGAGACCCCAAAACCTATTTACAACACCAAAAACTGCATTTTTCTACACCCTGGCCTGATCCCTCCTTGCACCCTGCTGTCCCGGGAGGTGGGACCATGGCGCCCAGCGCCCAGCACCCTGGTCCCCCACAACCATGGCGCCCATCGCCCTGGTCCCTGGCCCTATTTTGGGCCCGGTCTCTTTTCGACATCAGGTCTTTAAGTTTGCAATTCGGGAAATAATGTTTCCTGGTCGGCCTAAGGTCAGAAAAATCAATCTATCAACCCTAATTGACAAGTATATAAACTACATTTCCTCTTCCAAAAAAGGAGGAAGGAAATAAGCAAGAGCAAGAGGCGAAAGCGATATTCAAACATTCAAACATTCAAGCATTCAAGCATTCCTTCAAGCAATTGAGCATTCTAAGTCTCCATTCAAGGCTAAGTGTTGCATTCAAGACAACGAATCAACCATTGAAGAGGAGATCACATACAACATACTACATACATTACACCTTCGCATGTAAGAATACAAACATTCTTACAACAAGGTATCAGTACTTGTTTACATTACAAACATTTACATTTACAACATTCTCATTTCTTGGTTAATTCCAAAACCGAGGTTTGACCTAAAGGCAAACCCCTAATCCCTAACCCCCCAATCGTCCTCTCTTTTCTGTGTGTAGGTTGCAGGTACGTGGCTGTAATTGAAGATCTGGAATCCTTGTGCAGAGATGAACAGATCCACCTTCGTTTTGCAGATTTTTCGGAGGATCGTGTGCACGCCGAGCGCCATCGTCCCGTCAACTTTCACTCAAATTTGCAGAACAACATTGTCTCGACATTTTACTGCTAATTCCAGGTCCGCAGCTTCATCCCATATCCCTATCTCTGTTTACAAGCGAATCTTTCTTACTTTACATACATTCCTAGTTCAATCATTCTATCTATATTCTTTACAAAAGAGGGTATCCTTGATGTCTTAACCCTTGAAACTCATCTAGAATCCAATCTTGCATTGCGTGGGATTGGATCTTGTGGGTTTCAACCCCTCTTTTGAATGTAAAGTCCCTTCTAAGTGAAAACCATCAACCCTAGTGACCTCCCTTCTCTCTCCTTGGAGTTGGGGAGGGGAGAACAACTAGGGTTCGATTTTTCCGCTTTACATTTTGGTGAACCTGATGTGAACATCCTCATTCTGATTATTCATGGTTAGATCTAAAAAATTTGCTTCCTTAATTACATTTCCATGTTTGATCTTTTGCAAATTTTAGAGGTTGATTACAGAAAAACCCTAAAATTTTCTTTTTAGTAATTAAACTTGTGGAATGTTTAATTGTTAATGCTTGTTTTAGATTTACCCTTCTATTGCAAATTGTCAATTCATATTTGTGCTTTAATTCTGAAAATTAAGTGGTTAAGCGTCAAAACCCTAATTTTTAAAACCTTCTTTATTCAACCTTTGACTGATAATTTCACTGATCAAAACACTTCCAAACCGGCTGTAACTTTGGATTCCGCAACAAAATCACAATATCTTTCATCCCTAAAAATTTGGAAAAAAGTTGCGAGGACCGTGTGCACCCCGAGCGCCATCGTCCCTGACATTTTTTCCAAAATTTCGGGAGCTAGATCTTACTGTATTTTTCTGCTTAAATCCAGAATTTTGGCTGATTTTATCAATTTTAACACTTTCAAAATTAAAGTCAAAGTTGGTCTAGCGATTGCTTGGATTGAGGCTTCTAATCATTCAAAAATTGTTGAAATTAAAATTCATATCAAAATTGTGTTTCTTACAGTCCTAAATCTGAAAAGTGTGTTGGCATTCATTCGAAATTTCAGTGCTTTATTCAAATTTTTGCAGTTTGTGACTTTTGAAATTAAGTGTTTAATTGCAACAACCTTGATTTCCACTTTCAAAATTGAATTTTGCGTGAAATTGAGTCAATTTTTAAAATTCAAAAATTGCATTGCTTTTAGTATTCCCTCTAAAATCATAAAATTCAAAATTTCAGTTTCCCTCTCCTTTTCAAAATTCAAAATTTGTGTTTTTCAACAATCTTGGTAGGGTTCAATTTTGAGATTGCAACTTTAATTTGGCCTATCTAAAGGTCGTAAAATCACTCAATTTTTTCAGATTAGCTTTAAAATCATCATAACTTTCATCCCTGAAAATTTCGAAAAAAGTTGCGAGGACCATGTGCACTCCGTTCGCCACGATCCCTGACATTTTTTTTGAAATTTTGGGAGATTGTCCAGATTGCATTTAACAGCTTAAATCTAGGAGATTGGCTGATTTTATTGAAATTTGCTACCTCTAAAATTCAAAATCTTCTCTCTCTCTTTAGTGCATGCGTTTTACAACAATAAGCCCTACTTACACTACTCCCATTAGACGAAGTCTTAGAAATAAGTCTTTCCAAGGTTTAATTACTGAGGAGATGGAACCTAATTTGAATGGCCTTTTTAACGAGGACATGGGTAATTCCTCTAATCCTCTTAATGATGAAGAAGCTCTCCATGAGGTTTTTGTAGGACAATGTTCGAAATTGGATAACCAATTTGATGATTTTCAACAATGGATGTCTCAAGAATACCCCGATAGCGAAGCTCTTTCATTAATTGAGGGTCTAAAACATATGGTTCAAGGTGATAAGAATGGAATTAATATTTTACATGGTATTGCACACATTGTGGATTCGAATGTGATTCCTATGAAGAGTTGTGCCGAAACTTTGGGTTATACACAACCTCCTACTCAAGTTAATCATTCTATTCCTTTGAAGCCTCCTATTGCTAGTATACCTACTTTTACATCAAACATAATGACTACTTCAATACAAGACATTCCTCCTATGATAACTAGTCATGGGGGCAATCCTTCTTCTTCAATCAACCCTCTTCCTTCATTCAATCCAACTTCTTCATTCATTCCTTCAATGAGTGTCCCTATTTCATCTCCACAAATAAACATGACGCAAGGGGGCAATTCATTTAACCATTCCATTCCTCCTTGTAGTGTTCCTCCTTTCCAATCACCTCCTATGACTAACTATCATAGTGTCACACCACCTTACTCTCAGTCAACACCTTCTTTCAATAACATAATACCTCCATCACAATCTAACACATCTAATATGAACTCTTCGATTGAAGCGCCCATTAACAATCTTGCACAAACTGTCTCTTCTTTGCAGCAACAAATTGCCTCTATGAATCAATCTAAGTTTAGTGTGCCCACATTTGATGTTGCGAGCCCACTTTCTCTTGACATTGTTCGAGCTATCCCCCCTAAACATGTTGAAATTTTGCATTTGGAGCTATATAATGGTAAGGGTGATCCTCTAACACATGTTAAGACCTTTCAAACAATATGTACTGATTTTTCTTATGACCAAAGGTTGCTTGCAAAATTGTTTACTAGAACATTAAGAGATAAAGCCCTACAATGGTATTGCTCATTGCCTTCCTATTCTATTACTTCTTTCAAACAACTTGCAAATGCTTTTATTCAACAATTTCAAAACAATATAAGTCCTAAAGTTACTTTGATTGATTTAATGCATTGTAAACAATGTGTTAAAGAAAAAGTGACTGATTTCATTGGTAGATATAAGCATTTGTATGCTCAAATTTCTTTTCTAGTACCTGACAATGATATTCAAAGAATATTTATTTCTAATTTACAAAAATATATTAGAGAAAAACTTCTATTTTCTGAGTTTACTTCTTTCCAACAGTTGTGCGCAACTCTTCACAATTATCAACTGACTGTGAGTCAAACGGAACAAGCAAATCCTATGGCTCCGAGTGATAAGGGTGATAGTAGTCAACAACCATTTGGGAAGTTTAAACCAAACAGAGAGTCCATTAAATTCAATCAAAACATCATCAACAACAATGTGAATGCAGCATCAGGTGTGCCTCCTATTTCTAAGTTTTTCAAGAAAGAAAGAAAGTTTACTCCTTTGAATGAATCATTGCATAGTATTATTAATAAGTTATTGGAACAAAATGTGCTTACTCTTCCTCCTATAAAGCAAATAGATCCTGCAAAGATTAATTCACCCTATTTTGATAACAAATCTTTTTGTCAATTTCATCGTCATCCTGGGCATGATACTGAAAAATGTTTTGCTTTAAAGGGTAAAATTCAAGATTTGATTGATAATAATACTATTTCTGTTTCTGGAGTGAATGATAAAGGCAACACATCTGTAGCTCCTCCTAACCAAAATCTTAAGATTTTTACTGATCCATTGCCTTCTCATACCTCTAATGCGATTGATACTAATGATTCCTCTGTCTCACCTGATGATCTTGTGTCTATGACTCCGAATGTGATTAACTTTGTGGAACAGCAGAAAATCCCTAAAGAACCTTCCATCACCTTTGATTCCAGTGAAACTATCAGGGCACCTGATGGTCCTTTATATATAGTTGCAAAAGTCAAGAATACACCTTGCCGTGGAGTGCTTATTGATCCTTCTTATATGGTTAATATCATTACTGAAGAATTTATTTTTACTTTGCAATTGAATCAAGTGATCTATGACGAAACAAATGTGGTTGTGAAATTATTTGATGCATTTTCTTCTCCTGCAATTGGTTCTATTGCATTACCTATTGAGGTCCATAACAAATCCCTTGATGTGAGCTTTGCTATTATTCCATCATCCGAACAATTTCGTGTGAAGCTAGGCTATCCTTGGTTATCTTCCATGAAAGCTATTGCTTCTCCTATTCACAAGTGTTTGAAATTTCCCCATAATGGTGAAGTTGTTACTGTCAATCATAGTCTCTTTAAACTAGCTGAAAGAACTTCTAGCGTTCCTATTGATTATTTTTGGCCTAAACAATTCCAATCTCTTCCACCGCGAACTAATCATCTTTTCAAATCTTATCAAAAGTGGAAAAAAGATATGATCCTATCTCTAAGTGAACCTATGACACCCAAACTTGATATTCCTATCGTTCTTGAGAAGGAAGTTCTTCCTTTGAAAGATAAAACTAATGTCTTTCCTCAAGAAGATTCCCAACCCATCCCTATGAATGTGACTATGCCTATGACTAATAAACTTCCTAAAAGTAGACCTATACCTCCTCGTCATGAGGGGCTTGGTCTCCTTCCTAAACCAAATATTCCTCCTTTATATGGAGCAGTTCCTCCTCCTTCCTCTTATGGAGAGAAGAGACCTTCCTCTTCTCCTATTGTTCAACCTAAGAGACCACAACCCAAACACCCAAGTGAAAAGGATGAGAACATTCCTCCTCCTCAATCTTCTCAACTTCCAACTAAGACTAGACAAAATCGTTCTGCACGTGAACGGTGATGAAAGCGTCATCTTAGAGCTCAGGCAGCTGCTTTTCAAACTTTGCAATCCCGAAAAACACCTTCAGCTAGTATTATTCCATTTTCTCCTCAGCCGAAGATTGAGCCAAAATATCCTAAACATAAGATGCATGATGGTCTTGATCCTGTGCGAGTTAAAGATCCTATTTTTATAAATCTTGATGATGATATAGATGAAAATGTTATTCATGATGAAAATGTTACTTCTGTTCATTCTGATAGTGAATATGAATATGTTGATGTTGATAACCATTTATCTAACAAATTTTCTAAAGCACTTATCCTAGCTCCTAGACAAGAACAACGTGGCTTGGAACATGAACATAGCCCTTGTTTGGATCTTGTGATAGCTCCATCTGCTGTGTTGGATGTTCCTCCTCTAGCGTGTTTCCTGCCTTCCCGAAATATTGATCAGCAAGATCGGGGGGTAGATGACATGCTAGACTAGTTTCATTAGCATAGCAGACTCTCTCCTCCTCTCTTGATCTCTTTTGTTACTTCTTCTATGTGTTATTCTCATTCTTCTATTTGTTGTCCTTAGTGTTGCCTACTTGAGGACGATGCAAAGCATTGAGATATCTTTTGGTCTCTCTCATGTTGACTCAAAAGACACATGTGTTCCCTTCTTCTAGGTGACCTTCCTTGATTGGGGAATGAAGAAAAATTATGCATACATACATATGATATACATGAATTATCATACAGCATACTGACCCCGAGGAAAGCGAAGTCACCTTGTGCTTTGTGTTTTGTGTCTATTATCCTTGGGCTTATCTCACACTTGGGGGCTAAATCCTTGTGATAATGTGCTCCTTTCCCTTCTCAATTCTTATATGTATCACTACCTTAAAGCAATCACCCCCGATGAGGCATGTGGGATCGCTTTAACGTAGGGCGGGCATACATCCCGGTCATATCTTTTCAAGATACTTGAAAATTTCTTGACAAATTTAGCTTTGCCTTGAAAATTTTTGATATCTTTCTTGCATGACTCATAGTGAGGGAACCTTACTACTGACAGTCATGGTTCTCCCTCATGATCTTCCCTTTTACTTTGTCAACCGAATTCGTGAGATATCTCAATGCCTCCTTGACGTGGTGAAAGTTTTTCAATGTTGTTTCCTTGTACTTTACCGAAAGTATGAGCATACGCTTATACTCCCGCTAAAGTGGGGGCTAAATGTAGCCTCCTAAAATTGTGACACTTGCAATTTTGACTGCATTTGGGTCTTCACGATGGCGACGCAACGTTGAACCTGAATGGAGACCCCGAAACCTGTTTACAACACCAAAAACTGCATTTTTCTGCACCCTGGCCTGATCCCTCCTTGCACCCTGTTGTCCCGGGAGGTGGGACCATGGCGCCCAGCGCCCTGGTCCCTGGCCCTATTTTGGGCCCGGTCTCTTTTGGGCATCGGGTCTTTAAGTTTGCAATTCGGGAAATAATGTTTCCTGGTCAGCCTAAGGTCGGAAAAATCAGTCTATCAACCGTAATTGACAAGTATATAAACTACATTTCCTCTTCCAAAAAAAGAGGAAGGAAATAAGCAAGAGAAAGAGGCGAAAGCGATATTCAAACATTCAAACATTCAAGCATTCAATCATTCAAGCATTCCTTCAAGCAATTGAGCATTCTAAGTCTCCATTCAAGGCTAAGTGTTGCATTCAAGACAAGGATTCAACCATTGAAGAGGAGATCACATACAACATACTACATACATTACACCTTCACATGTAAGAATACAAACATTCTTACAACAAGGTATCAGTACTTGTTTACATTACAAACATTTACATTTACAGCATTCTCATTTCTTGGTTAATTCCAGAACCGGGGTTTGACCTAAAGGCAAACCCCTAATCCCTAACCCCCCAATCGTCCTCTCTTTTCTGTGTGTAGGTTATAGGTACGTGGCTGTAATTGAAGATCTGGAATCCTTGTGTAGAGACGAACAGATCCACCTTTGTTTTGCAGATTTTTCGGAGGACCGTGTGCACGCGGGGTGCCATCGTCCCGTCAACTTTTGTTCAAATTTGCAGAACAACATTGTCTCGACATTTTACTGCTAATTCCAGGTCCGCAGCTTCATCCCATATCCCTATCTTTGTTTACAAGCGAATCTTTCTTACTTTACATACATTCCTAGTTCAATCATTCTATCTATATTATTTACAAAATAGGGTATCCTTAATGTCTTAACCCTTGAAACTCATCTAGAATCCAATCTTGCATTGCGTGGGATTGGATCTTGTGGGTTTCAACCCCTCTTTTGAATGTAAAGTCCGTCCTAAGTGAAAACCATCAACCCTAGTGACCTCCCTTCTCTCTCCTTGGAGTTGGGGAGGGGAGAACAACTAGGGTTCGATTTTTCTGCTTTACATTTTGGTGAACCTGATGTGAACATCCTCATTCTGATTATTCATGGTTAGATCTGAAAATTTTGCTTCCTTAATTACATTTCCATTCTTTGATCTTTTGCAAATTTTAGAGGTTGATTGCAGAAAAACCCTAAAATTTTCTTTTTAGTAATTAAACTTGTGGAATGTTTAATTGTTAATGCTTGTTTTAGATTTACCCTTCTATTGCAAATTGTCAATTCATATTTGTGCTTTAATTCTGAAAATTAAGTGGTTAAGCATCAAAACCCTAATTTTTAAAACCTTCTTGATTCAACCTTTGACTGATAATTTCACTGATCAAAACACTTCCAAATCGGCTGTAACTTTGGATTCCGCAACAAAATCACAATATCTTTCATCCCTAAAAATTTGGAAAAAAGTTGCGAGGACCGTGTGCACCCCGAGCGCCATCGTCCCCGACATTTTTTCCAAAATTTCGGGAGCTAGATCTTACTGTATTTTTTTGCTTAAATCCAGAATTTTGGCTGATTTTATCAAGTTTAACACTTTCAAAATTAAAGTCAAAGTTGGTCTAGCGATTGCTTGGATTGAGGCTTCTAATCATTCAAAAATTGTTGAAATTAAAATTCATATCAAAATTGTGTTTCTTACAGTCCTAAATCTGAAAAGTGTGTTGGCATTCATTCGAAATTTCAGTGCTTTATTCAAATTTTTGCAGTTTGTGACTTTTGAAATTAAGTGTTTAATTGCAACAACCTTGATTTCCACTTTCAAAATTAAATTTTGCATGAAATTGAGTCAATTTTTAAAATTCAAAACTTGCATTGCTTTCAGTATTCCCTCTAAAATCATAAAATTCAAAATTTCAGTTTCCCTCTCCTTTTCAAAATTCAAAATTTGTGTTTTTCAACAATCTTGGTAGGGTTCAATTTTGAGATTGCAACTTTAATTTGGCCTATCTACAGGTCGTAAAATCACTCAATTTTTTCAGATTAGCTTTAAAATCATCATAACTTTCATCCCTGAAAATTTCAAAAAAAGTTGAGAGGACCGTGTGCACTCCGTTCGCCACGGTCCCTGACATTTTTTCTGAAATTTTGGGAGATTGTCCTGATTGCATTTAACGGCTTAAATCTAGGAGATTGGCTGATTTTATTGAAATTTGCTACCTCTAAAATTCAAAATCTTCTCTCTCTCTTTAGTGCACGAGTTTTACAACAATAAGCCCTACTTACACTACTCCCGTTAGACGAAGTCTTAGAATTAAGTCTTTCCAAGGTTTAATTACTGAGGAGATGGAACCTAATTTGAATGGCCTTTTTAACGAGGACATGGGTAATTTCTCTAATCCTCTTAATGATGAAGAAGCTCTCCATGAGGTTTCTGTAGGACAACTTTCAAAATTGGATAACCAATTTGATGATTTTCGACAATGGATGTCTCAAGAATACCCCGATAGCGAAGGTCTTTCATTAATTGAGGGTCTAAAACGTATGGTTCAAAGTGATAAGAATGGAATTGATATTTTGGGTGGTATTGCACACATTGTGGATTAGAATGTGATGCCTATGAAGAGTTGTGCCGAAAATTTGGGTTATACACAACCTCCTACTCAAGTTAATCATTCTATTCCTTTGACAACTCCTATTGCTAGTATACCTACTTTTACATCAAACATAATGACTACTTCAATACAAGACATTCCTCCTATGATCACTAGTCATGGGGGCAATCCTTCTTCTTCAATCAACCCTCTTCCTTCATTCAATCCAACTTCTTCATTCATTCCTTTAATGAGTGTCCCTATTTCATCTCCACAAATAAACATGACGCAAGGGGGCAATTCATTTAACCATTTCATTCCTCCTTGTAGTGTTCCTCCTTTCCAATCACCTCCTATGACTAACTATCATAGTGTCCCACCACCTTACTCTCAGTCAATACCTTCTTTCAATAATATAATACCTCCATCACAATCTAACACATCTAATATGAACTCTTCGATTGAAGTGAGCATTAACAATCTTGCACAAACTGTCTCTTCTTTGCAGCAACAAATTGCCTCTATGAATCAATCTAAGTTTAGTGTGCCCACATTTCATGTTGCGAGCCCACTTTCTCTTGACATTGTTTGAGCTATCCCCCCTAAACATGTTGAAATTCCGCATTTGGAGCTTTATAATGGTAAGGGTGATCCTCTAACACATGTTAAGACCTTTCAAACAATATGTACCGATTTTTCTTATGACCAAAGGTTGCTTGCAAAATTGTTTACTAGAACATTAAGAGATAAAGCCCTACAATGGTATTGCTCGTTGCCTTCCTATTCTATTACTTCTTTCGAACAACTTGCAAATGCTTTTATTCAACAATTTCAAAACAATATAAGTCCTAAAGTTACTTTGATTGATTTAATGCATTGTAAACAAGGTGTTAAAGAAAAAGTGACTGATTTCATTGGTAGATATAAGCATTTGTATGCTCAAATTTCTTTTCTAGTACCTGACAATGATATTCAAAGAATATTTATTTCTAATTTACAAAAAGATATTAGAGAAAAACTTATGTTTTCTGAGTTTACTTCTTTCCAACAGTTGTGCGCAACTCTTCACAATTATCAACTGACTGTGAGTCAAACGGAACAAGCAAATCCTATGGCTCCGAGTGATAAGGGTGATAGTAGTCAACAACCATTTGGGAAGTTTAAACCAAACAGAGAGTCCATTAAATTCAATGAAAACATCATCAACAACAATGTGAATGTAGCATCAGGTGTGCCTCCTATTTCTAAGTTTTTCAAGAAAGAAAGAAAGTTTACTCCTTTGAATGAATCATTGCATAGTATTATTAATAAGTTATTGGAACAAAATGTGCTTACTCTTCCTCCTATAAAGCAAATAGATCCTGCAAAGATTAATTCACCCTATTTTGATAACAAATCTTTTTGTCAATTTCATCGTCATCCTGGGCATGATACTGAAAAATGTTTTGCTTTAAAGGGTAAAATTCAAGATTTGATTGATAATAATACTATTTCTGTTTCTGGAGTGAATGATAAAGGCAACACATCTGTAGCTCCTCCTAACCAAAATCTTAAGATTTTTACTGATCCATTGCCTTCTCATACCTCTAATGCGATTGATACTAATGATTCCTCTGTCTCACCTGATGATCTTGTGTCTATGACTCCGAATGTGATTAACTTTGTGGAACAACAAAAAATCCCTAAAGAACCTTCCATCACCTTTGATTCCAGTGAAACTATCAGGGCACTTGATGGTCCTTTATATATAGTTGCAAAAGTGAAGAATACACCTTGCCGTGGAGTGCTTATTGATCCTTCTTGTATGGTTAATATCATTACTGAAGAATTTCTTTTTACTTTGCAATTGAATCAAGTGATCTATGACGAAACAAATGTGATTGTGAAATTAGTTGATGCATTTTCTTCTCCTGCAATTGGTTCTATTACATTACCTATTGAGGTCCATAACAAATCCCTTGATGTGAGCTTTGCTATTATTCCATCATCCAAACAATTTCGTGTGAAGCTAGGCTATCCTTGGTTATCTTCCATGAAAGCTATTGCTTCTCCTACTCACAAGTGTTTGAAATTTCCCCATAATGGTGAAGTTGTTACTGTCAATCATAGTCTCTTTAAACTAGCTGAAAGAACTTCTAGCGTTCCTATTGATTATTTTTGGCCTAAACAATTCCAATCTCTTCCACCACGAATTGATCATCTTTTCAAATCTTATCAAAAGTGGAAAAAAGATATGATCCTATCTCTAAGTGAACCTATAACACCCAAAATTTATATTCCTATCGTTCTTGAGAAGGAAGTTCTTCCTTTGAAAGATAAAACTAATGTCTTTCCTCAAGAAGATTCCCAACCCATCCCTATGAATGTGACTATGCCTATGACTAATAAACTTCCTAAAAGTAGACCTATACCTCCTCGTCATGAGGGGCTTGGTCTTCTTCCTAAACCAAATATTCCTCCTTTATATGGAGGAGTTCCTCCTCCTTCCTCTTATGGAGAGAAGAGACCTTCCTCTTCTCCTATTGTTCAACCTAAGAGACCACAACGCAAACACCCAAGTGAAAAGGATGAGAACATTCCTCCTCCTCAATCTTCTCAACTTCCAACTAAGACTAGACAGAATCGTTCTGCACGTGAACGGTGATGAAAGCGTCATCTTAGAGCTCAGGCAGCTGCTTTTCAAACTTTGCAATCCCGAAAAACACCTTCAGCTAGTATTATTCCATTTTCTCCTCAGCCGAAGATTGAGCCAAAATCTCCTAAACATAAGATGCATGATGGTCTTGATCCTGTGCGAGTTAAAGATCCTATTTTTATAAATCTTGATGATGATATAGATGAAAATGTTATTCATGATGAAAATGCTACTTCTGTTCATTCTGATAGTGAATATGAATATGTTGATGTTGATAACCATTTATCTAACGAATTTTCTAAAGCACTTATCCTAGCTCCTAGACAAGAACAACGTGGCTTGGAACATGAACATAGCCCTTGTTTGGATCTTGTGATAGCTCCATCTGCTGTGTTGGATGTTCCTCCTCTAGCGTGTTTCCTACCTTCCCAATATATTGATCAGCAAGATCGGGGGGTAGATGACGTGCTAGACTAGTTTCATTAGCATAGCAGACTCTCTCCTCCTCTCTTGATCTCTCTTGTTACTTCTTCTATGTGTTATTCTCATTCTTCTATTTGTTGTCCTTAGTGTTGCCTACTTGAGGATGATGCAAAGCATTGAGATATCTTTTGGTCTCTCTCATGTTGACTCAAAAGACACATGTGTTCCCTTCTTCTAGGTGACCTTCCTTGATTGGGGAATGAAGAACAATTATGCATACATACATATGATATACATGAATTATCATACAGCATACTGACCCCAAGGAAAGCGAAGTCACCTTGTGCTTTGTGTTTTGTGTCTATTATCCTTGGGCTTATCTCACACTTGGGGGCTAAATCCTTGTGATAATGTGCTCCTTTCCCTTCTCATTTCTTATATGTATCACTACCTTAAAGAAATCACCCCCGATGAGGCGTGTGGGATTGCTTTAACGTAGGGGGGGCATACATCCCGTTCATATCTTTTCAAGATACTTGAAAATTTCTTGACAAATTTAGCTTTGCCTTGAAAATTTTTGATATCTTTCTTCCATGACTCATAGTGAGGGAACCTTACTACTGACAGTCATGGTTCTCCCTCGTGATCTTCCCTTTTACTTTGTCAACCGAATTCGTAAGATCCTTAGTCCACTGGGGGCTTGGTGTATCTTGCCTCCTTGATGTGGTGAAAGTTTTTCAATGTTATTTCCTTGTACTTTACCAAAAGTATGAGCGTATGCTTATACTCCTGCTAAAGTGGGTGCTAAATTTAGCGTCCTAAAATTGCGACACTTGCAATTTCGACTGCATTTGGGTCTTCACGATGGCGGCGCAACGTTGAACCTAAATGGAGACCCCGAAACCTGTTTACAACACCAAAAACTGCATTTTTCTGCACCCTGGCCTGATCCCTCCTTGCACCCTATTATCCTGGGAGGTGGGACCATGGCACCCAGTGCCTTGGTCCCTGGCCCTATTTTGGGCCCGGTCTCTTTTGGGCATCGGGTCTTTAAGTTTGCAATTTGGGAAATAATGTTTCCTGGTCAGCCTAAGGTCGGAAAAATCAGTCTATCAACCCTAATTGACAAGTATATAAACTACATTTCCTCTTCCAAAAAAGGAGGAAGGAAATAAGAAAGAGAAAGAGGCGAAAGCGATATTCAAACATTCAAACATTCAAGCATTCAAGCATTCAAGCATTCCTTCAAGCAATTGAGCATTCTAAGTCTCCATTCAAGGCTAAGTGTTGCATTCAAGACAAGGATTCAACCATTGAAGAGGAGATCACATACAACATACTACATACATTACACCTTCACATGTAAGAATACAAACATTCTTACAACAAGGTATCAGTACTTGTTTACATTACAAACATTTACATTTACAGCATTCTCATTTCTTGGTTAATTCCAAAACTGGGGTTTGACCTAAAGGCAAACCCCTAATCCCTAACCCCCTAATCGTCCTCTCTTTTCTGTGTGTAGGTTGCAGGTACATGGCTGTAATTGAAGATCTGGAATCCTTGTGCAGAGACGAACAGACCCACCTTTGTTTTGCGGATTTTTCGGAGGACCGTGTGCACGCCGGGCGCTATCGTCCCGTCAACTTTCGCTCAAATTTGCAGAACAGCGTTGTCTTGACATTTTACTACTAATTCCAGGTCCACAGCTTCATCCCATATCCCTATCTCTATTTACAAGCGAATCTTTCTTACTTTACATACATTCCTAGTTCAATCATTCTATCTATATTCTTTACAAAAGAGGGTATCCTTGATGTCTTAACCCTTGAAACTCATCTAGAATCCAATCTTGCATTGCGTGGGATTGGATCTTGTGGGTTTCAACCCCTCTTTTGAATGTAAAGTCCCTCCTAAGTAAAAACCATCAACCCTAGTGACCTCCCTTCTCTCTCCTTGGAGTTGGGGAGGGGAGAACAACTAGGGTTCGATTTTTCCGCTTTACATTTTGGTGAACCTGACGTGAGCATCCTCATTCTGATTATTCATGGTTAGATCTGAATCTCATCCTTATTTCTTAGCTGACTCATCATAGAGTATAACTGGTTGCATTGCACAAGTTAGATTGCCAAACCGGAAACCCTAGAGCTGAGACTACCAACTAGTATTCACACTTAGTGAAACCCTTACACCAGTTCACTACATCTCTTCATATCGGTTCTCCAACTTGAACTTCAATAACAACTTCTTCCAATCTTCATACTGGTTCACTTGTACTTTATTGACATCAATGACAACATACATTATCATCATAATCATCATACTGGTTCATCATATGCCAACATATCCATGAATGTTGCAACTCTTCTTGTTTGCATCAACCAAATTATAACTTTGATTCACAACATAATTTCTACAAAGACTTTCTTTATGTCCAAAAATCTTGCAACTATAACACTGAGTACTTCTACAGTTTACTGCCTTGTGTCCAAATTTATTTCATTTAAAAGAATAGCCACTAAAAGATGGGTATCTAAGTTGCACATTAGGTTGTTGAACCAGTGGTCTTCTTGCATTAGATTTTTTATTCTGAGATTTCCTCTCATCTTCTGACTTCTTCTCCACTTCATCTTTGATTTCTTTGTTTTATTCTCTATTATTATGATCTAAGCACATACCGGGTTATAAACCAAGTCTGGTTTTGTCCGAATTAACTTGCTCCATGGTGATCAAATCTTCTAGGAGCTTACTACTATCAAGGATCTTGGTTTCTACCTTTAGATTCTTCACCTCTTGTTCAAGCTTTTAACATTCTCCAGACTTCTGCTTTATTTTTTCTTTCAGGATTTGCTATGTCTTGTCTTTTTCTTCAATTGATATTCTCATTTTCTTGTTTCAACTCATTGTTAACTGAGCCTTATGCCTTAATTTGAACTTCCGGATTTTCTCTCTCAACTTTTGCACACATTCATTTGCTATCTTCACATTCTCTTTCAATTCTTCATTTTTTTATTGAATGCTTTCCAAATATTCAAGAGTCATCTTCAAATCTTCATCAATCTGAAATTCTTCAGTCATGCATATAGGTGCCATGATTAGACCAATGTGGATCTTCCTCAAGCGGTTAAGCTTTCCAAGCAAGGGACCAAAGCTCTAATACAAATTCTTGATCAAGTTGAAAGCACCAGAATACTAAGAGGGGGGTGAATCAGTATTCCCACATATTTTTAAAAAATTCTTCTCAACTAAGACCCTCCATAGAAAATATCAAATAAATTTGACTGATCTAAAATAGTTAATGTAGATTAAACATGAAGAACACAAGCACAAGATAAACACTAGATTTTATACATGGAAAACTCAAATGGGAAAAACCATGAAGAGTATTAACTCTTAGGAGAATATAACTACTTATATTTGTGTTTACAAAAGGGGTGGCTCACTATCAAGTGGCTTACTACTAGATTACAAAAACAACTCACTATCGGACTACTCACTACATATATACAAAGAAATGGCTAACTATCGGAATGCTCACTAAAACTGAAAAGGTTGAACTAAAAAAGATTGCATCTCCAAATGCATGGGATCGGTTCTTAAAGTTAAGCTCAAATTCAAACTCTGTGGTAGATCTGGTTAGAGATCTCTGTAAAACTGTCCTATAGTAGGTCTGGTAAAGGACTACTACACCACTACAACACTATTTTCCTTTTTTGTCTGCAACTCACACTTGTCACACTGCTATCTTCGCTGCTAACTCTCTTTCGCACACCACACATACCTTCATACACTTATCCTTGTCCATCATTATACTACATATGTATATGTATATGTATATGTACAGGGGGACACAAACACAAAATAGTGTGTCATCTATCCTCAATGCATTATCAATATGCTCATGTTAGCCTCCACAAGACTTCTATACACTTCCTTTACAAACTCCAATTGCCAATGCATATATCAGGTTTACTGAAATGGGGCAGGGTCATCCAGACCCAAGAGTACCAACCCATTATTAGAAGATCAATCTCAATATCTTCAAAATGTAGACTCCGCACATACCAGGAAGACCGCAATACAAAGCTTGAAGAGATACTACTGATATTGACTAAGGCAACTAATACAAAGACACATAACTGATACCAAGATCAATGAGAATGCAAAGTGCACTCAAAAATATGGAACAAGAATCATCTAGAGATGTCCACAACACATATATAAGCAACATTTAAACATAATAAGAAACTACACATATTGACTGCATACACCATTACATACAACATCCATGATGGACTTGAAAAGCACTAAGAGCGAGGGTGGGGGGGGTGAATCAATGACACAAAAAATAAAACTACTTCAAACACTAACCGGTAGATGAACTTAACAAAGCTTTTAAACACAATGCATGCAATCCAAAATGATATAACAACATCCACAAAAAGTAAAGCATCCACCATAACACAAGTGTTTGTACGTGGAAAACCCAAATAGGTAAAAAATGTGGTGAGATGGAACTCACAAGTTAATTATCTGCAGTAATAGATAACTGACTGGTTAAGGTCTACAAAGTGCTCTATTAGGAGCGAATCTTGTTAGAGATCCCAAATCTTGATTAGAAGCTTATACCCTGTTAAAGGTAGTACCATGTTAGGAGTAACCTCGGTGGAGGATTTCTGAATCCAAACTAATGGATCACCCTATTAAAGGATTTATACATTGAAGCTTGTTAGAGCTTACCCAGTTAGGGGATTTGATTCTTCTGTAATTGTTAGAAAACAACAAGAATGATTTGATATGTTCTGAGTAGCATAATACTTGTTTGATCAGATCCTTGTAAGCATATTCAACACTGCTCTTCTGCATACTCTGCAGCTTAACTCTTTTTTCCTCTAGCACATAACATAACACTTTCACTATATGGGTATGTGCGGGATCATGGTGTGCCAAAATAGGCCCTTAAGTGGCAATGAAATTTCAGAAAATCAGAGTTATGCAACTTGACATGAAAATTTGAATAAGTTGTGAACATTATTTTTAAAACATGTAAGAAGAGAATATATAGAAAATTGAATGTAGTTTCTAAGCTACTAGTTGTTTTTTGGGAAAAAAAATCCTATTTGATGAAAATTTCAAATTTCAATGCAGTGGTACTAAAATTTCAGGAAAAAAATAAGAAGTAGATGTATGTCTAACCACCCTAATAACAATCAAATCTTAATATTTTTTTATAATATTTATAATATAAATATTAGACTCATGCCCGGATGTGACACATTTTTTTTTTAATTTTTTATAAATTAAATAATTATTTATGAATTTTTTACTACAGCTTTTCAGAAATTCAGAAACTCCTACATCTGACCACCTTGGTCAAAACCTTATGAATTTTTATTTTTTTTAATTTTTCCCTATAGTAGACAAAGCATAGGATGTGAAGCATGTTTCGGTTTCAAAAAATGTTATACCGTTTGAACGTTATAAGTGTTTTTCAATTAGTATATCAATCAGGACTATTGTCAGAATTCAATTAGAAAATAAATAATAATTATTTATTATAATTGAAATAAGACAAGCCTTATATTGTTGGAAAGTTGGGAACGTCCTTTAAAAACCCTTTTCGTTTTATTAATTTTGGCTACAAAAAAAGTCGTCAACCACCAGTGTGAAGTCTAGAAAATCAAGGAATACTGAAAAACACGTTTTTTCAGTTGACTTTCTAGGCTTGTCACTTCCAAGCCAAATACCAAAGCATTCCCAAGCCGAAATTTGAAATTTGAAAATTTGACTACAAAAATCGGATATTCGATAAAATCCGATATCCGATTTTATCGGATATCCAATTTTATCGGATATCCAATTTTATCGGATATCCAATTTTAGTACAAAAATTTGTGGTCCCTAAAAAAATTTTCGTTGCCGCCATTTATTTAGTAAACTGCCACATGGCAGAAATCCGATATCCGATTAGAGAGAGAGAGAGAGAGAGAGAGAGAGAGAGACCATATGACCCCTAACTATACAATTTGGTGTCTTAAGGGGTCCTATGGTGTCGTTAGGGGTCATATGGTGTCCTAAGGGGTCATATTGTGTCCCATGAACCCTTATGACCTCTTAGGAAACCATATGACCCCTAATGACACCATATTGGGTTGCTTTGGGTCATATTGTGTCCTAAGAGGTCATATTGTGGCCTATGACCCCTTAGGACACCATATGACCCCTAATGACATGATTTGGTGTCTTAAGGGGTCCTATGGTGTCGTTAGAGGTCATATGGTGTCCATAATGGTGTCATAACGGGTCGTATGGTGTCCCAAGACACCATATGACCCCTATGGACAACATAGGACCCCTCAAGACACCAAATCATGTCGTTAGGGGTCATATGGTGTTCCAATATTGTGTCCTATGACCCCGTAAGACACAATATGACCCCTAACGACATGATTTGGTGTCTTAAGGGGTTCTATGGTGTCGTTAAAGGTCATATGGCGTCCATAGGGGTCATATGATGTCTTGGGACACCATAGGACCCCTTAAGACACCAAATCATGTCGTTAGGGGTCATATTGTGTCCTACGACCCCGTAAGACACAATATGATGCCTAACGACATGATTTGGTGTCTTAAGGGGTCCTATGGTGTCGTTAGGGGTCATATGGTGTCCATAGGGGTCATATGGTGTCTTGGGACACCATAGGACCCCTTAGGACACAATATGACCCCTTAGGAAACAATATGACCCAAAGAGACCTAATATGGTGTCATTAGGGGTCATATGGTGTCCTAAGAGGTCATAAGGGTTAATGGGACACCATATGACCCCTATGGACACCATATGACCCCTAACAACACCATAGGACCCCTTAAGACACCAAATCATGTCATTAGGGGTCATATTGCATCCTATGACCCTGTAAGACACAATATGATCCCTAACGACATGATTCGGTGTCTTAAGGGGTCCTATGGTGTCGTTAGGGGTCATATTGTGTCCATAGGGGTCATATGGTGTCTTGTGACACCATAGGACCCCTTAAGACACCAAATTGTGTCGTTAGTGGTCATATTGTGTCCTAAGGGGTCGTAAGACACAATATGACCCCTAACGACATGATTTGGTGTCTTAAGGGGTCCTATGGTGTCGTTAGGGGTCATATGGTGTCCATAGGGGTCATATGGTGTCTTGTGACACCATAGGACCCCTTAAGACACCAAATTGTGTCGTTAGGGGTCATACTGTGTCCTAAGGGGTCGTAAGACACAATATGACCCCTAACGACATAATTTGGTGTCTTAAGGGGTCCTATAGTGTCGTTAGGGGTCATATGTTGTCTTGGGATAACATAGGACCCCTTAGGACATAATATGACCCAAAGCAACCCAATATGGTGTCATTAGGGGTCATATGGTGTCCTAAGAGGTCATAAGAGTTCATGGGACACCATATGCCCCTATGGACACCATATGACCCCTAATGACACCATAGGACCCTTGAAGACACCAAATCATGTTGTTAGGGGTCATATTGTGTCCTACGACCCTGTAAGACACAATATGACCCCTAACAACATGATTTGGTGTCTTAAGGGATCCTATGGTGTCGTTAGGGGTCATATGGTATCCATAGGGGTCATATGGTGTCTTGGGACACCATAGGACCCCTTAGGACACAATATGACCCAAAGTGATGCAATATGGTGTCATTAGGGGTCATATGGTGTCCTAAGAGGTCATAAGGGTTCATGGGACACCATATGACCCCTATGGACACCATATTACCCCTAACAACCCCATAGGACTCCTTAAGACACCAAATCATGTCGTTAGGGGTCATATTGTGTCTTACAATTGCTTAGGACACAATATGACCCCTAACGACACAATTTGGTGTCTTAAGGGGTCCTATGGTGTCCCAAAACACCATATGACCCCTATGGACACCATATGACCCCTAACGACACCATAGGACCCCTTAAGACACCAAATCATATCGTTAGGGGTCATATTGTGTCCTAAGGGGTCCTATGGTGTCACAAGACACCATATGACCCCTATGGACACTATAGGACCCCTTAAGACACCAAATCATGTCGTTAGGGGTCATATTGTGTCTTACGGGGTTGTAGGACACAATATGACCCCTAACGACATGATTTGGTGTCTTAAGGGGTCCTATGGTGTCGTTAGGGGTCATATGGTGTCCCATGAACCCTTATGACCTCTTAGGACACCATATGACCCCTAATGACACCATATTGGATCCCTTTGGGTCATAGTGTGTCCTAAGGGGTCCTATGGTGTCCCAAGACACCATATGACCCCTATGGAGACCATAGGACCCCTAATGACACCATAAGACCCCTTAAGACACCAAATCATGTCGTTAGGGGTCATATTGTGTCTTACGGGGTCATAGGACACAATATTGGGACACCATATGACCCCTAACAACATGATTTGGTGTCCTAAGGGGTCCTATGTTGTCCATAGGGTTCATATGGTGTCTTGGGACACCATACGACCCATTATGACACCATTATGGACACCATAGGACCCCTAACGACACCATAGGACCCCTTAAGACACCAAATCATGTCGTTAGGGGTCATATGGTGTCCTAAGGGGTCATAGGCCACAATATGACCTCCTAGGACACAATATGACCCAAAGCGACCCAATATGGTGTCATTAGGGGTCATATGGTGTCCTAAGAGATCATAAGGGTTCATGGGACACCATATGACCCCTAACAACATGCTTTGGTGTCTTAAGGGGTCCTATGGTGTCCCAAGACACCATATGACCCCTAACGACACCATAGGACCCCTCTCTCTCTCTCTTTCCTTCTCTCTCTCTCTCTATCTCTCTCCCTCTCTCTCTCTCCCTCTCCTTCCTTCTCTCTCTCTCTCTCCCTCTCTCCCTCTCTCTCTCTCTCTCTCTCTCTCTCTCTCTCTAAAATATGACTAATAAAATTCAATATCCAATTAAAAATCGGATATCGGATTTCTGCCATGTGGCAGTTTAGTAAATAAATGGCGGCAATGGGAAATTTTTTGGGGACCACAAATTTTTGTACTAAAATTGGATATCGGATTTTATCAGATATCCGATTTTAGTACAAAAAACCAAGAAAAAAAGGGTTTGTGGGCCATTCTATTTTCTGTCAAGGATCACGAGTTTTCAGACAGCTAGAGACAAATTTGAGCTTTTGGGAGATTCTTAAAGTGAAAAATTACATTGTCAATCATGAAGGAGCATGTGTGGAGGTAAATGGGGAGTAGTAGTCATCAGAAGTCTAAACACAAAAGAAAACTTTCAAATGACCAAATTGAAGTGTATAGAGAAAAAGATAGAGAATGTCATAGGAGGAGAAGACAAGGTATGTTAAATATTGCTAATGTTACTTCAACTAAAGAGGAAATTGAATTTGAAAATGTGCCACAAGTTATTGAAAATGAAAATGTAGATTTTGAAAGTGAAAATGTTGAAAGTGATAATGAAAATGCTCAACATGTGGACAATTTTGACATAGGAGGTGAAAATGTGGAAAACTTTAACGTTGAAGGTGGAATTTCTCAACCAAGTGAACCATATGTAACACCTAATTACTTTAGAAATGAAGACCCTCTCATGGATGAAAGACAAATTCCAAATCCAAGACCTTCAAGAACCCCAAAATGGTTATTTGAAATCGATGAGAACATTATTGTGAATCTTGAAGGCAAGAGGTCAACAAGAACCGTTTGGTTGTGGGCTACATAACTTTTCAACCAAAATTTTAGCAATAAGACATTGACCAAGCAATGCCAACTCTTTGTTCAATTGCTAGAGATGATAAAGATGAGACCATTGCTAAACAAATTGAAGATTCGTATGAACAAGAAGATGGAGAGAAATTTAATTATTGCAAAAAATCTATTTGATGCTCTCAATTCTATTGGAAAGAATACCAAAGAAAGAGATAAGAGAGCCACTCGAAGAGTGATTACAACCTCCTTAGTAAGCCATCAATTGAGGAAGGCTCATCAAATGAGACAAACTTGTGTTGATTTTAACATAAACCATAAAACTTTGGATGGAGCACTTGCACGAAGACAAAGACTTGACAATCCACTTCAACAAGATACATGGGCATTTGGTGGGAGGCTTCCATGTGTTGATAGAAAGTTGACTGACAATGTGAAGGAAGAGATTCAACAATTTTGGCACTCTAATTCTAGAGTGTCACCCAATGTAAAGGACATTTTGAAATTAAGAATCGGCAACCGAGACCACACACCGCATCCCAAACATTTCTTGGAATCAAGCCAAACAATGTTGTACAAAAAATTTTGTGAATTACATCCAACTTTGCAAATATCACAAAGGGCCTTTGAATCTTTGAAACCATTTTATTGCGTTCCTCTTAAGACTCACAATACCTGTTGTTGCAAGTACCATGTGGAGTTTTCAATGTGTTGGTTAACGGATTGGATTTCTCAAAATTTACAAATAAATACTCTTGTTGCCCAAATAGAAAACCAATGATAACCAGTAGTTGGGTAAATAATTATTGTTTTTACCCTCTACATTAAGGTACAGCTCCCTATATAATATTCAATGAATTTTGAATAATTTTTCTTTATGTGATTCACTTTTAACCAAAAAGTAAACAAAGGCTTCAACATTCACTAGTCAACACAATATGAATGCTTAATGATGGATAATGAAATTCATAATAAGACATTTGATCTCAAATGGAAATTAACTCTTAGGATGATAAAAGAATATTTGAACTCTGATTGACACTCACTCATGTCTCACAGGACAAGGGGAATCAGAAAATTCAAAAGCTTACAGCTAGTTTCATTTACCAAATTGATTCGCAAACTTCAAATGAAAAATCAGAGAAAAGAAACTGATACACGAACACATAATCATTCCAAAATAAATTTTACACATTCAAAACACACAGGTTTCTCAAGTTGTATCATATATTTCATTCCACTCAAAGATGGATATTCCACTGAAATTACAAGTGAGATTAGTCTGGTCCTCCAAATTTTACACCAAAATTCTATATCACACAAAAACATCCTTACAAATATATATAGCCACCAGGCTTAATTGTCTTTTTTAAACAAAATGAAAATATGAAATTCAAGAGACAACCATCTATAACTAAAATTAACTAAACGGCTACAAGTCGTAAATAGAGCCATAATGAAAAGAACAGAAAATGGCCTAAATTGTCTCTGTGGTGTGCGTGGTGCCATGTATATTTTCGCCACTCCATATGAGCTGCGGAGAAGTTATGAACTACTTGGTAATGTGGGAGCCCAATGTACAGGATGCGTTGCTTCCAAACTTCTTTATCCATACCCACTTGCATGACATTAGTTTTATGCACTTCTAAGTGATATGAACAGACAACCAACATGGATTCAATGCGAGCTACTCTAGTGAAGTCATCTTGGGTGAAAGATTTTGATTCTTTAACAGAGTTTATTTTCCCTTTGAAACTCTGCACCATATCTATTACCTGCTCAATAGTCTGTCCGTCTTCTTTCAGAAGTTGTACATCGATGCACTCCAAGTCTTTATACATCATGGCAATGAGTTCTTTCAATTCTTGTAACAACTTAATGGACTCTTCATGACCTTGTTTTATGATTGAATTTCTCCATTCAATGTTTTCCTTGGCCACATGCAGTAACTTGTCATCCAAATCATTTACTACCTTTTCTGTAAGGAAGTTCATGAGACCATACTTCTGTACATCTCTCATTTGAACCAGTACTGCAGCCCATTTTTTCCTTTCCTTTTCCCATGCTGACACCTCTGTTTCAAGCTCTTGCATTACAGTCACAGCATCCTTGTACACCCTGACCAGATTAGCAATATACTCTGTTCCTTGCTGAATTATGAACTCAAGCCATTCCTCGAAGGTTTCTACCAGTACATGATTTCTCTGAACCTTATCCAACAAATTCTTGTTCATGGGAGATTTAGGATCAAAATTCTGAGGAACCTGTGACAGGGGTTATGGGCTGGGATGATGAATGGCATTAATGTACTCCGCCATCTGCTTCATGGTTTGTTTCAACTCACATTTGTCTTTCTCATCCTTCCATGTTTTGGACAACATTCGTTTAGTAGAGGACTCTAGGTGTTTTGCATCAGCAACCCTTGAAGCAGTTCCTAAATCAAGCTTTTCAACAACAAAATCCTACTCAATTGCATTCTATGGATCTTTGTTTGAAATCGGCCTAGCCACTTCAGCTACCCAGTGCCCTGTATTCTCATCCACCTCCAGCATAGCGTCTGCTTTTAGCTTTTTAGACTTAGGTGTTTTCCCGAGGCATTTACTCACCGCATCCTCCATGGGTACACTGATAGGGACTATGTTGCGTTACTTACTTATTGATGCTCCCAACCACCTTGAAACATTTGAGGATATCTTTGCTGGTGGAATTTGATATTCAGATGAATCCATCGCAGCCAAAGTAGTTACTTGATTGGGGCTTTCCGTGGGCTACTCCTTTTCTTTACCTGAATCTTGAGCTGCAGGGATTTGCTTCTGGTTCGCCCATAATCACTTGCGCCTCCTCAGTATCCAGAACTATGATAGTTTCTTTTCCTGTAATGTTTGCACCTTTCCTTTTACTTCTGGAATAGGTGACTCGAACCGTTGAGGGGCTAAATAGTGGTTCTTTAAGTCTTCTGGTTTGAACCTTCTCACCTTGAGTACCAGTGACACCTGCAATATCAACAATAATGTTAGAAGAAGAAATTGGTGAAGCAGCATGAGATTGCTCAACTAATTTCTCGATCGAGGGAGCACTCAGTCTTCTTCCAGGCCTATGATCTCTTAACCATTTCTCCGGGTCCAATACATCTTCACCTTCCACTTCCTATATTCCTACAATGTTCATTGGCAATTTCAAAGTAATGATTTGCCGTAAAGTGAACCTTGACCATAATCTTCTCCGAACTTCAAATTCATCACATCAATCCTCCCAATAGTCTTCTAATTGGGGTATATGTGAAAAGTTCACATCAACATTCAGGTGCTTCACTGCATGTTCTTTATTGTCGAACCCCTGCCGAGCAACATATAGCGGCAAATTCATCTTCTTGAGTTCCAATTCTAAGTTCAATGCATCAGAAATAGTTTGGCAACTATAATGTCCGAGTTCAACTGGGAAAATTGCTTTAGATTCACTTTTCATCCCAAATTTCTTATCCACATGAGCTAGCTGTATGCTAACTTCTAAAAGTACATAACTGTTGAGAGCATATCTGGGTAATCTGAAAGGTTCATCTTCAAAGCCTCCAATTCTGACATAAGTAAATCTAGGAAATTGAATAAAACAACTCCCATATGTGGTGACCAACTTTAATGCCTCAGGTGACATTCTATTATTCAAATCTCCTTGCAGTTCAAAATTTAATCTTCCCACAAAGACATCATTCCATCTTAAGAAGTTTTCTATGTACCTTTGTATTTGCAAATGTGGATAGCACTCGTAGACCTTCATTCCATCAACCCAAGGTTCTTGATGTAATCCTGGCCATTCTCTGATACAGGCTAAAATATAGAACAAGTATGAAGTCATGTGAAAATTAGCTCTTCCAACAAAATTACTCAACCCTTCATGCAATCTCTCAGCAATTACTTGTGCCCCGTCTAGGTATTTTTCACTGGCTAATAATACCTGAATGTAAAAATACATCCATTCCTCCCAATAGAAGGCATGTGAATTCCCCTTATGCCTGTTCAAAAGGATCATGATATCCTTAACTTCTGTGATGAAATGCTCTCTTGTTAAGGGTTTGGGCAACCTAGAACCTCCCTTTTGTATTTTAAGGAGCTAGTTCGTAGCTATGAAGCTCCGATAAACACTTCTCTTCTCAGAGAAAAATGTGTATGAGGTTCCTATGGACCAATCTTCATACGGCTCTTTGTGAGGAATTCCAATTGCAGCCATTATAGTTTCTTTGTCAATCCGCACTAGCATGTCTACATTATTGGCTCTAATACACCTATTACCAGCATCATATCAGTTCATGCATGCATATACTAATTCTGGGCAAGGAGCAGCAATTGGGAATGCAGGGGTCTCAACAAGACCACTGTGAACTATCTTTTCCATCATGGAATTAGCTGTCGGGTTCTTGGCCCTCTCTAGAATGTTATCTAACTCATCCTGAATGAAGGCTGTATCATCTAACTCTGGAAGGGTACTAACCAAGCATGATGTTTGACCCAATTTGGGTAGAGTTGGTCTCATTTTTGCCTTAAATTGCATCAATCAGACAACATTCAACTCCGAAGCAAAGAATTACACTTTCCAATTTTCAGAACTAAAACAGAGCAGGGGAAAATAAGCAATTGAACTCACCTGTCTTCAACATCAAACTATGAAACCCTTAGAAGAATTGAGCTAAATTACCTTCTGTGTCTCCACTCTTTGCCAACGGCAACAATAATTATCTTACCTGAGATGCCCCATATTAAAAGACAGAAAAGACTGAAAAGAACCAACACACGCTTCGGCCCAGCTCATTCACCCGTGTAAAATCACTTGTGATTTGATATACTTTTGACATGCTTATTAATTAGAAATCAACTCCACACAGTCAGCATGCCTTCTCATGATTGTTTCCATAATTACAATTTGAAAACACGAAAACCAAGGAAAATTCTTTTTTGATTGCGCCGCCTTTTCTTCCAAGACACCATCGGGCTGATTTGGAAACACCGCTTTGAACCTTGAACTCATTTTAAAAGAAGTTCATTGGTTCAAAGTTCAATGACAACAAGTCACATTTATGAACAAGCAGAAAGAGACAAAAGGAACGTTTAATAACACGAGAATGAACCATGAACCTTGAACCATTTCAAAACAAAAGTTCAATGGTTCAAGTTCAAAGTGACCACAAGACTAGTACTAAAGAGACAACCACAAAACACAAGACAAAAGACCGATTGAACCTTGAACCTTGAACCGAAAAGGTTCAAAGTTCAAGTTCAATGACTATGTTATTGACAACTTAGAACTTTATGGAACGCATTTCTCTTGAACTCGAATTGTGAACTTTATAAAAGCTTCAACACATGAGTACGAAACTCGTTGAATGAAGACTTAAGTCCTAGGAAAATAATTACCCTTTTTTTTGATAGGCTATAAACAAAAAATAAAAATGGGGCAACAATTGGCTCTGACTGGGGAACAGGACTATGAAGGACTAGGAAGGAACTTAGGATCTCTGGTTTTGCACTAAAACAAGGATGAGGATACAAAATAGGAACGACTTGACATAACAAAGTTGACACAACAAAACTGAGCTATGTACAGAAAATGCGAGGAACATTCGCTTACAATTTGTAGAGCTTGAGATCCTATCCATTGTAAGACAGCGGAAGAATAGTACCATCCATATACGCGAGCCTGAAAGAATTTGATCTCTTCACCTCATGAATTAGAAACAGACCTTTCCACAAGGACTCAAATTTTCCATGTGCTCCTCTCGGCTCCCTTCTTTTGTCCCAGAGTAGAACTTGATCTCCCTGCATAAATTTCCTTGGCCTAGCTTTATGGTCAAAAATCTGTTTAACCCGCTGTTGATGTTCTGTAATGTGGTCAACCAACTTTTCCCTTTCCTCTTCTATGCTAGCCAGATGCATAATCTTCCTTTCCAGTGCATTTTGAAAATGTGAATCTTCAATAACTGTCTGTAACTTGGAAGCTGCCAATTCAAGAGGAAGTGAGAGCTGAGCCCCAACACCATACACTAGTTCAAAAGGTGACATACCAATTTCTCATTTTGGTGATGTCCTGTCTGCCCACAGGGCCTCATATAGCCTTTTATGCCAATCCTTAGCATTTTCGCTGACCAATTTCTTCATGATGTTTATCAGATTTTTGTTACTAGATTCTGCCTGACCATTACCTTATGGATAATAGTCAGAGGAATGCGCCAAGGAAATACCATGATCATAACAAAACATGAATATTTCTATAGAAGAAAACTTGCAGCATTGTCAGTCACTATCTTCAATGGTACCCCAAAACGAACTAGAATATTTTCCTTTAAGAACTCACATATTACTTCTAAGGTTGTTCTCCTAACAGGCACTGCTTCTACCCACTTAGTAAAGTAATCTGTAGCCATGAGAATATGTGTATGTCTAGCACTGGAAGAAGGTGTCAGTGGACCAATGAAATCTAGTCCTCATTGCTTGAAAGGTTCTTCCACAACTACTGGCCTAAGAGGTAAAGCAGCTAGTTGTGGTTTCCCTGTAAAGAATTTACATTTATCACACTTTGCAACTCAAACATAAGCATCATTAAACATATCAGGCCAATAATAGCAATTTCTTAATATTTTGTATGCCGTGACTGTAGAGGAGAAATGACCTCCACAAGCATCATCATGAAATGACCTCAGCAAGGACTCACGCTGTGCTTTATCCACACACCTCAGGAAGGTTCCATCCAGACCTTTCTTATATAATATGTCACCAAAAATAACATATTTAGCCACTTTTAATTTCAGGTTTCTCTTTTCTCTCGGGGACAAATGTGTAGGACATTCTCCATATGTCAGGAAAAAGGCTACATCAGTGAACCATTCATCTTGCAGGCTAACAAAAAGAGCTAAAGGCAAACTTTCTTCTACTTCTTTATTTTCTGCCATTAGGTGACACAATCCTTGTCCATGAACTAACTTTGTTGGCCTGATATCCAAGTCAAATTCTTGAACCTTTAAAAGCCAAGTTGCTCTATTATTCATTCCCACCTCTTGCTGAGTCAAGATACTTTTAACAGCAGAATTAGGCACAAAAACAATTGAATGAGAATGCAATATGCAATACCTAAAATGTTTAACAGCTTTAACAACTACGAAAGTCTGCTTCTTGTTCAATGAATAGTTTAATTCATGCTTTTTAAGCTGAATGCTCATAAATGCAATAGGAAACTCTTCACCAAGTTCATTCTTCTATAGGAGAATACCAAACATTGTGTGTTTTGAAGCATTACAGTAAATGATAAAAAATTTCTTGAAGTCAGGATTAATTAATGTTGGAGCATGAGCGATGGCCTTTTTAACTTCTTCAAAAGCTTTCCTTGCATCCTCTTTCCACTTAAAGATCTGTTTCTCACTCATCATTCCTACAATATGCTTAGTGATTTCAGCAAAATCTGGCACAAATCTCCTAAGAAAACTCACCTAACCAAAGAATGATTTGACACCACTCCTGTCTGATGGCAAACTTAACTGTTGAATAGCTTTAACACGATTAGGATCGATCTTGATACCATCTTGTGAAACTATATTTCCTAAAAGCTTTCCTTCAGTAACACAAAAAACTGACTTCTTTGGGTTAAGGGAAATGCCATGATCTCGGCACCTTTTCAACATAGTTTCTAAATCCTTGAAATGATCTTCCCTTTTCTTGGAGAAAACTGTCAAATCATCTAGATACACAACAATGATTTTACCAATCAAATGACCAAAAGAAAGGTTCATTGCCCTTTGGAAAGTAGCTCCAGCGTTTATTAGACCGAAAGGCATGCGGTTATAGGCAAAAGTTCCCCATGGTGTTGTAAAGGCGGTTTTGTGTTGATCTTCTTTTGCCACGCTTATCTGATTATATCCAGAGAAACCATCAAGCATCGACATCATTTTAGATCCGGCAATAGTTTGGAGAATGTGATCCATTGCAGGTAAAGGATAATTATCTTTTTAGCTAGCCTGATTCAGATTCCGGAAATCAACACAAATTCTTATCTCTCCATTTTTCTTGTGAACCGGAACAATGTTAGCCACCCATGTTGAATGATGAATTGGATAGATTATCCTTGCCTGAAGCATTTTATCTATTTCTCTGAAAATTGCATCTGCAACTTTTGGGTTATAATTCCTTAATTTTTGCCTGAAAGGAGTCGCATCTGGCTTTAAGGGAATATGATGCTGAAATTGACCATCTCTGAAATCTTTCAAATCTTCATAAGACCAGGAAAAAACATCAAGAAACTTTCTCAACAGTTCGATGTACAAATGCCTTTCTTTCGGAGTGCATCATTTACCCAAATTAACCATTTTTGGATTCTTTTCCTCACCAATATTAATCTTCTCATATTCACCTGATGTATAAGCATCGTGGGAATCAGTTCTTCTTACAGACTTGTCATTGCGGTCGAACAGGCTCTCTAAATTCACCAATCCTTTTGGAATTCAATTTCCCTTAAGCTGAACTACTCCCTCTCTGAAGCTTCCCTTCTCATCTGGACAAAATTCATTACATTGGTTTTCTAAACCTTCAAAATAAGAAGCAAACATAGCAGCATTTTTTAAGAACTTATCAATATGCTTATCATCTTCAAACACTTGCCAGAAATCTGAGTAATCAAGGACGTTTGGGCGATAAACTACTTCAATTCTATAAACATCTACACCAAAATCTGGATGTGGAAGTAGTAATGATGCCGATACCACTAGGGAATCTGCGCAAGAATTTTGACTTCTGGGAATAGCTTCTATTGAAAATGCATCAAAATACTCAATTTCATCCCAAATTCTATTTCTATAATGCTTGAGCCTCTCATTTTTCATAGAATAACGATTGCGTACCTAATTAACAATCAATTCTGCATCACCTTTAGCACACAACAATTTAATCCCTTTCTTCTTGGCTTGCTCAATTCCTAGCAACAATGCCTCATATTCTGCAGTATTATTTGTATTTTTAAACTCCAACTTAAATGAAAAAGGAAAATTCTCACCCTATGGAGAAATAAGTACCACTCTAGCACCGGATCCAGCAGATGCACAACTCCCATCAAATTCCATTGTCCACAACCCTGCGGTGTGATCATCCACATCTTCTGACATATTTTTAGTGTCATCAGAGAAAAGCAAATAGTTACCAAATTCACATTCCTGATACAATATTTGTGATTTTGGATCCTCTGAAGGAAACACTATAAATTTGGATTTTGGTTATGGTATGAGAGTGATCTTCTATCTTCCTATAAGAATCATTGCCTCAGACCAATCCATTTTAATCTCACCACCTAGGTCTTTACAAAAAGTTCTACTCAGCAACATTCCATAACTTGTTGGAATATCAGCAACCAATATTGTGAGCTTAACTCTTTTATTGGGATGAACTGCTAAAGCCACTTGAGCATCTTTAATCTAACCAAGTAAAGGAATTTGTTTAGAATCCATTGAGAAGCATTTGCCAAAGGTTTTAGTAAGTGTGAGACCTAATGCTTTGGCCACTATGGAAGGCATTATATTATCTGAAACTCCCGAATCAATAATACAGTAATTAAGTTTATAACCATTGATAAATAGGGAGACATAGAAAGGCTCAGGTTTTTGGTCAAGCACATGTGATGGTCCTACAGATTCATTAACTGGCTCTTTTGATGTAAAAGCATTGGCTTGTTCTATTAACTGGGCTTCAGTATTGAATGGTAAAGACTCAAAGTTTGTCAATACATCTGAGGGCTGCAACTAAAAATTTTCCCTCCGCACATACTTAATCAACTTTTCCAGCTCTTTGGGATTCAACCTAAGGTATTCATCAAGAGAGATTTGAATTTTTGACATTTTACAAAACTCAACAATATCAAAAGAGATATCAGACTCAGGTCGCTTCAATATTTGAACTTCTTGAACCTTTGAACTTACTTCTCAATTTTGGTTCATAGGTTCCTTACCCTTAATTGAATTTTCATAGGATGATGGAGTGCTTGTATTTTTAAATTGATGTTGGTTTCTAGTGAAAACGGCACAAGAGGGATCTTCAAGGGTTACCAATATATCTCCTCCTCTATCTATTTTAGATTCATATTCAAGGAAGTGTATTCCAGAGTCGCCAGGTTGTCCATGACTTTCCTCTATTGAGTCGGGTTCATTTAGAACTTCTCTTGTGCTAAGCATCTGGGCATGTCTCACCATTTCTGGACAAGAGTTACCATCATGGTCATTTGTTAAATGAAAGACCCACATATTTCTCCTGGGAGGGGGTGCTTCAATGGCTAGTCTTTGTTGAGTTGGGGGCAATTGTAAAGCTTTATTTCCTATTCTAGCAGGCTGATTATTAGGCCATCTTGGAATGTCTTGATAAGGTTGAGGATATGATGTGTTAGCCTTGGGGAGCTGTCTCTTGAGGGTGATCACATCATTAACCAACCTTTGGATTACAGGATCAGAGGGAGTTGTGGAAGTTGATGGCTGTGAGTTAGCAGCTTGAACTTCTCTTCTCCATTTGCCTGCATTGATCAAATCATCTTCTAATTCTACTGCAGTGGTTTTGGCAGTGGCTAAGTTCTGGACCCTTTGTCTACGAATAAAGAAACTTATTTCTACAGGCATTGCATTAATGAAGAAACATTTCAAATTATCATCAGAAGGTCTCTGATTAACTGGAATCTTATGAACAATCTTGTCAAACCTTGCCACAAAGTCACTCATGGATTCAGGTATTTCCTTTTTCAGTTGATCTAATTGGGCTAAAAGAGAATGGTCATCTTCTGCCACTTTAAACCTATCCTCGAACCTAGTTTTCAAATCCTACCAGTTTGTTATTACACCATTTGGCAAATGGTAAAACCAGTCAGCTGCTATTCCAGTCAATGTCTGAATAAACAACCCTATTGCTACATCTTCATGTTGAACCACCAACATGCCACATGCAACATTAAAAGCATTAAAATGCTCATCAACTGTAAATTTTCCATCACCATTAAACTTAGGTAAATTTTCTCTAGAACCTTTAGGTAAGGGATTCAAATTTGCTCCAAGGGCAAGTGGTCCTACTACTGGACCCTAGGGATTATTTGCAGCCATAGGAAGGATAATATTCAAAGGGGTGGGATTAATCATAGTGGGAAAGACAACACCATGTAAGGTCCAGGAGTGACAAATAGAAGATTGGGAAGGAAAAAAAGGAGATCTTGGGGGCCTACTTCTTGCCCTTCTTTGAGGTGTGAAGGAAGGGAAGGAATTTAGGTTTTGCAATTCTTCAAAAGCTGAATCAACTAATCCTTCTCGCCTTTGGGATCTAGTATATCTTCTAATCTCCAGTGTGCTCACACCCTACAGTCTTCAAAATAAACTATGAACCAATTCAAAGTAACTTATGGCTATAAAACTAATCTTATTATTCAACTCCCCAGCAGAGTCACCAAAAATCTGTTGTTTAACGGATTGGATTTCTCAAAATTTACAAATAAATACTCTTGTTGCCCAAATAGAAAACCAATGATAACCAGCAGTGGGTAAATAATTATTGTTTTTACCCTCTGCATTAAGGTACAACTCCCTATATAATATTCAATGAATTTTGAATAATTTTTCTTTATGTGATTCACTTTTAACCAGAAAGTAAACAAAGGCTTCAACATTCACTAGTCAACACAATATGAATGCTTAATGATGGATAATGAAATTCATAATAAGACATTTGAGCTCAAATAGAAATTAACTCTTAGGATGATAAAAGAATATTTGAACTCTGATTGACACTCACTCATGTCTCACAAGACAAGGGGAATCAAAAAATTCAAAAGCTTACAGCTAGTTTCATTTACCAAATTGATTCGTAGACTTCAAATGAAAAATCAGAGAAAAGAAATTGATACACGAACACATAATCATTCCAACAGAAATTTTACACATTCAAAACACAGGTTTCTCAAGTTGTATCATGTATTTCATTCCACTCAAAGATGGATATTCCACTGAAATTACAAGTGAGATTAGTCTGGTCCTCCAAATTTTACACCAAAATTCTATATCGTACAAAAACATCCTTACAAATATATATAGCCGCCAGGCTTAATTGTCTTTTTTAAACAAAATGCAAATATGAAATTCAAGAGATAGCTGTCTATAACTGAAATTAACTAAATGGCTACAAGTCGTAAATAGAGCCATAACAAAAAGAACAGAAAATAGCATAAATTGTCTCTGAGGTGTGCGTGGTGCCACGTATATTTTGCCACTCCATATGAGCCGTAGAGAAGTTATGAACTGCTTGGTAATGTGGGAGCCCAATGTGCAGCATGCGCTGCTTCCAAACTTCTTTATCCATACCCACTTGTGTGACTTTAGTTTTATGCACTTCTAAGTGATCCGAAAAGACAACCAACATGGATTCAATGAGAGCTACACTGGTGAAGTCATCTTGGGTGAAAGATTTTGATTCTTTAACAGATTTTATTTTCCCTTTGAAACTCTGCACCATATCTATTACCTGCTCAATAGTCTATCTGTCTTCTTTCAGAAGTTGTACATCGATGCACTCCAAGTCTTTCTGCATCACGGCAATGAGTTCTTTCAATTCTTTTAACAACTTAATGGACTCTTCATGACCTTGTTTTATGATTGAATTTCTCCATTCAATGTTTTCCTTGGCCACATGCAGTACCTTGTCATCCAAATCATTTACTACCTTTTCTGTAAGGAATTTCATGACACCATACTTCTGTACATCTCTCATTTGAACCAGTACTACAGCCCATTTTTTCCTTTCCTTTTCCCATGCTGACACCTTTGTTTCAAGCTCTTGCATTACAGTCACAGCATCCTCGTACACCCTGACCAGATTAGCAATATACTCTGTTCCCTACTGAATTATGAACTCAAGCCATTCCTCGAAGGTTTCTGCCAGTACATGATTTCTCTGAACCTTATCCAACAAATTCTGGTTCATGGGAGATTTAGGATCAAAATTCTGAGGAACCTATGATAGGGACTGTGGACTGGGATGATGAATGGCATTAATGTACTCCACCATCTGCTTCACGATTTGTTTCAACTCGCGTTTGTCTTTCTCATCCTTCCATGTTCTGGACAACATTCGTTTAGTAGAGGACTCTAGGTGTTTTGCATCAGCAGCCCTTGAAGCAGTTCCTAAATCAAGCTTTTCAACAACAAAATCCTACTCAGTTGCATTCTCTGGATCTTTGTCTGAAATCGGGCTAGCCACTTCAGATACCCAGTGCCCTGTATTCTCATCCACCTCCAACATAGCTTCTACTTTTAGCTTTTTAGACTTAGGTGTTTTCCTGAGGCATTTACTCACCATATTCTCCATGGGTACACTGATAGGGACTACGTTGCATTTCTTACTTATTGATGCTCCTAACCACCTTGAAACATTTGAGGATATCTTTGCTAGTGGTGTTTGATATTCAGATGAATCCATGGTAGCCAAAGTAGTTACTTTATTGAGCCTTTCCCTGGGCTGCTCCTTTTCTTTACCTGCATCTTGAGCTACAGGGATTTGCTTTTGGTTCACCCATAATCACTTGCACCTTTTCAGTATCCAGAACTATGATAGTTTCTTTTCTTGCAATGTCTGCGCCTTTCCTTTTACTTCTGGAATGGGTGACTCGAACCATTGAGGGGCCAAACAGTGGTTCTTTAAGCCTTCTAGTTTGAACCTTCTCACCTTGAGTACCAATGACACCTGCAATATCAACAATAATGTTAGAAGAAGAAACTGGTGCAACAACATGAGATTGCTCAACTGATTTCTTGACTGAGGGAGAGGTCAGTCTTGTTCTAGGCCTATGATCTCTTAACCATTTCTCAGTTCTCCTTATTACATTAAAGGTCCTAGACTGAATATTTTCTTCTTCTCTCCTATCCCAATCAATCTCAGGAATAGGTTGGTCATGAACTCTTTCATTGAACTTTGGGTCCAATACATCTTCACCTTCCGCTTCTTGTATTCCTGCAATGTTCATTGAAAATTTCAAAGTAATGATTTGCCGTAAAGTGAACCTCGACCATAATCTTCTCCGAACTTCAAATTCATCACAACAATCCTCCCAATAGTCTTCTAATTGGGGTATATGTGAGAAGTTCACATCAACATTCAAGTGCTTCACTACATATTCTTTGTTGTCGAACCCCTGCCGAGCAACATATAGCGGCAAATTCATCTTCTTGAGTTCCAATTCTAAGTTCAATGCATCAGAAACAGTTTGGCAACTATAATGTCCGAGTTCAACTGGGAAAATTGCTTCAGATTCACTTTTCATCCCGAATCTCTTGTCCACATGAGCTAGCTATCTGCTAACTTCTAAAAGTACATAACTATCGAGATCATATCTGGGTAATCTGAAAGGTTCATCTTCAAAGCCTCCAATTCTGACATAAGCAAATCTAGGAAATTGAATAAAACAACTCCCATATGTGGTGACCAACTTTAATGCCACAGGTGACATTCTATTATTCAAATCTCCTTGCAGTTCAAAAGTTAATCTTCCCACAAAGACATCATTCCATCTTAAGAAGTTTTTTGTGTACCTTTGTATTTGCAAATGTGGATAGCACTCGTAGACCTTCATTCCATCAACCCAAGGTTCTTGATGTAATCCTGGCCATTCTCTGATACAGGCTAAAATATAGAACAAGTATGAAGTCATGTGAAAATTAACTATTCCAACAAAATTACTCAACCCTTCATGCAATCTCTCAGCAATTACTTGCCCCCAGTCTAGGTATTTTTCACCAGCTAATAATACTTCAATGTAAAAACACATCCATTCCTCCCAATAGAAGGCATGTGAATTCCTCTTAAGCCTGTTCAAAAGGATCATGATATCCCTAACTTCTATGATGAAATGCTGTCTTTTTAAGGGTTTGGGCAACCTAGAACCTCCCTTTTGTATTTTAAGGAGCTAGTTCCTAGCTATGACATTGTGATAAACACTTCTCTTCTCAGAGAAAAATGCGTATGAGGTTCCTATGGACCAATCTTCATACGGCTCTTTGTGAGGAATTCCAATTGCAGCCATTATAGTTTCTTTGTCAATCCGCACTAGCATGTCTGCATTATTGGCTCTAATACACCTATTACCAGCATCATATCGGTTCATGCATGCATATACTAATCTTGGGCAAGGAGCAGCAATTGGGAATGCAACGGCCTCAACAAGACCACTATGAACTATCTTTTCCATCATGGAATTAGCTGTCGGGTTCTTGGCCCTCTCTAGAAAGTTATCTAACTCATCTTGAATGAAGGTTGTATCATCTATAGAAGGGTACTAACCAAGCATGATGTTCGACCCAATTTGGGCAGAGTTGGTCTCATTTTTGCCTTAAATTGTGTCAATCAGACAACATTCAACTCCGAAGCAAAGAATTACACTTTCCAATTTTCAGAACTAAAACAGAGCAGGAGAAAATAAGCAATTGAACTCACCTGTCTTCAACATCAAACTATGAAACCCTCGAAAGAACTGAGCTAAATTACCTTCTACATCTCAACTCTTCGCCAACGGCAACAATATTTATCTTACCTGAGACGCCCCATATTAAAAGACCGAAAAGACTGAAAAGAACCAACACACACTTCGGCCCAGCTCATTCACCCATGTAAAATCACTTGTGATTTGATATACTTCTAACATGCTTATTAATTAGAAATCAACTCCACACAGTCGACATGCCTTCTCATGATTGTTTCCATAATTACAATTTGAAAACATGAAAACCAAGGAAAATTCTGTTTTGATTGCGCTGCCTTTTCTTCCAAGACACTGTCGGGCTGATTTGAAAACACCGCTTTGAACCTTGAACTCATTTTAAAAGAAGTTCATTGGTTCAATGTTCAATGACAACAAGTCACATTTGCGAACAAGCAAAAAGAGACAAAAGGAACGTTTAATAACACGAGAATGAACCATGAACCTTGAACCATTTCAAAACAAAAGTTCAATGGTTCAAGTTCAAAGTGACCACAAGACTAGTACTAAAGAGACAATCACAAAACACAAGACAAAAGACCGATTGAACCTTGAACCTTGAACCAAAAAGGTTCAAAGTTCAAGTTCAATGACTATGCTAATGACAACTTAGAACTTTATGGAATGCATTTCTCTTGAACTCGAATTGTGAACTTTATAAAAGGTTCGACACATGAGTACGAAACTCATTTAATGAAGACTTAAGTCCTAGGAAAATAATTACCCTTTTTTTTGATATGCTATAAACGAAAAATAAAAAGGGGGCAACACAATGGACCATGAAATTTTATGTCATATTCATTCTACGATGCATACTAATGAGATGTTGCAGGAGTGTGGTGCAATGCTATTTTTGAGATCATCAAGAGACTTGCAAGATCTATTTTTATGCTCTAGAGATGATGGCTGCTATTTCTATAGAAATGATTGTTTGAATGAGAAGTGCTCAGAATGCAGTGGGTTGTCAAAGTTTGTTTCATGTTTTCGTGAGGGCAGCGAACATGAGTTTGGAAATAATTATGTTGAGAAAAAAAGATATGAGATAGTGAAATATACTTTGAAGAGTGGAGGTGAAGGTTCTAGATGCGAATTAGTCTCAAGAGAAGTGAGTATTGCTGATTTTATTTTGGATTTTAAGGAAAATATTTTCTACAATTATGCAAGGCACACCCATAGGTCTTAGTGGTTGGATCAATAGTTCAGGATGTGTAAGAACTCTATCCTGATTGGCACTATTGTATCGGTGTTTGATTTTGCAGAGAACTATACATTGCAACCACAGAATGAGGTATAGTCTCAGTACTATAATTCAGTCCAGATTGCTATTTTTGTTCACATTACATATAGACATGCTCCTGATAGTATAGAAGAGGACAGGAAGATAATCAAGGAGTATCATTTTTTATGAGTGATGATAGATCACACTCCTCTGAGTATGTGCAACATTCTTTCAAGAATTTTTTTGAGTTCTTGCATGAGAAAGATATTGCAATTGATCGACATATAATATGGTCAGATAACTATACGGGTCAATTCAAGAATGCTTGTATGTTTTATTGGTTGAGTAGAATGCATGTGGAGAGGTGTATACCTCATAGTTGGTGTTTTTTTGAGGCAAGGCATGGGAAGGGAGAGCATGATGGAGCAGGTGCATGTTTGAAGAGAGCTCTAGTTAAGGAGCAATTGAGTATTTTAGGTGCAAATTTCTCTGATGCACATTCTATTGTTGATTGGTGTAGTTCAGCATTGTCACATGGAGGTACTCTTGATTCAGCAGTGAGAAAATTCTTTTAGTTGTTTGAGGAGGGAACAGTGGGAGATAGATTGGATTGTCAAACAATTAAAGATTCTTCAAAAATGCATTCATTTATCAGCTCAAATGCAAGTACATGGACCATTTGGACATGAGTGTTGGCTTGTTTTTGTTAGAGTTGTGTTCGGTGTGATTGGGATCAGTGCAAGTCAAGTGAGTGAGTTGATACGTGGGTTTCCCACTATCTAACTCCTTTATCTCAAACAATATCATTGTCAAATGATGACATGGAAAGTTCACTTGAGTATGATCGTCTATCAGATCTTGTACAACCAAGACATGTTTTTGCAGTTGTTGCACCGCAAGGGAATGAAGAGAGATCATAATATTGGTTGGCACTATGTGTATAGGGAAAACAAAAGCTAACACAACTAGTGACAGATGATGGCAGGTTCACATATCCTACAGGTTCAGTTGTTGTTGTGGGAACTTGGTTGCGAACATACATGATTAGAAAGAATGGCATACCTACATTTGAAGACTATGAGAGACACAAAACCATTATAATGTATTCACACCTTATTATAGCTACAAATGTCAAGTTGTTGAATCATCAAGCAAAACTGAAGACCAAAGAGCTATGGACAGTGACTACTATTGATCATGAAGCAATACTAGATACTCTTAAACAAAGAGATGACCCTTCAAGCACACTTGAGTAGTAGGTCTTTAATGGTGCCTTATTTTTTTTTATCATGCATTTCATTTCGAACAATGATCATTAAACCTTAATGATCAAGTTTGTTACGTGTATATTAAGGATGTGTTGAAAATGCAAGTCTATTGATGAACGTTTTTTTTGGCAACATGGTTTTTGCATGTACATAGCGGGTACACGATATAATCAGAAGGGACGTATTTTTGCAACATGACTTATTATCATGCATTTTATGAGATTTACATTTTTTGTTCTTAGAGAACACTATTTGACAATTTTTGATGATATAATTATCACAAAACCTTTATGCTCATGCAAGTCTTTATTGATGATATACAATAGTACATCACATTATAATTTTTGATGATATACAGGTTCATGCTAGATCATTCGCCGTTGATAAGACCCTCTCTTGGTGATGGTACATATTCTTTTGTGTATTAATGAGATAAAATTTTGTGCATAAACATTAAGTCAAGTGAATGTATTTCTATTTAGAAATGAACATATCTACCATCGTCTTCAACCATGCAGAGAAATGCAGTGAGAAGGGCTTTAATCAACATGCGTCTTTCTTCAAAGTTATGCATGTATACTTTGCAGAGAAACTGGTAAGTTTCATAATTATACAATCTTGTGCGTCTTAAAAATGTTTGAAATGATCTATTTATAATTTGCCAAACTAATTTGTATTAAGTGTTATAATTTTCTTCTTGTAGCACATTCATTCCGCATAAAAAGGTTACTTATTTTGGTCTTCATTTATATACAGGCATTGCTGTACGCAAGCTTTTCTCTTAGGACATGAGGATGTCTGATGCAGATGAAGTGGGATGTTGTATTTGTATATGGATGTGAATTGATGTAACATTGTTATGATGATACACAATATCCATGAGCAAATTGGTTTAATTATATTGATGATAATGTCCATGTATCTGTACATGAGTACATTGGTGTAGTTGTATTGATAATGAAAAAAAAAATCATGTTTGCATATCCCTTCATGGATGTCACATGCAAGTGTAATGGTAATTATGTGTATACAATACATGGAAATATTCATGATCATTATGTGTCTATAGTGTACTGCTTGTTTATATATAATTTTAGCGCTCAAGGGACAATGCCGATAGGGTATGATCCTGAGCATTCACTAAGTGGGGGGGCAAAATAGGAGCATGCGTAAGGAAATAATGCCTAACTAGACATGTCAGAGCCAACGGTTCATCATTGCCATGAGTAGAACGAGAAATCGGCCACGCGACAACATTCCATTGAGTGAGACTAACGATTTTTTCACCAACCAAAAAATTTCTACCCTAATAAAACCATAGGGAAACTTGAAAAATCGAGATAGGCTTTTGTAGGGACCCCTCTCATGGCCCTATAGGTTCAAACAGATCATTCGCAAGTGCCAAGGATTTCGAGTTAGGGCCCATCAAAGTTTGACAATTTTGAGCACTTAGGACGCTCAAGGGATGACTCCGGTAAGGTATGACCCTGAGCGTTTTATCGAGTGGGGGGGGAAAATAGGAGCATGCGTAAGGTAATAATGCCTAACTGGACATGTTGGATCTGACAGTTTGTCATCACGACGAGAAGAACAAGAAATCGACCACGCGACAACATTACATTGAGTGAGACTGATGATTTTTTAACCAACCGAAAAATTGATGCCCTAATAAAATCGTAGGGAAAATTGAAAAAATGAGATAGGCTTTTGTAGGGACCCCTCTCATGGCCCTGTAGGTTCAAATAGATCATTTGCAGGTGCCATGGATTCTGAGTTAGGTCCCATCAAAGTTTGATAATTTTGACACTTAGGGCACTCAAGGGACGACCCCGGTAGGGTATGACCCCGAGCGTTCAATCGAGTGGGGGGGAAAAATAGGAGCATGCGTAGGGTAATAATGCCTAACTGGACATGTCAGAGCCGATGGTTCATCATCATAACAAGCAGAACAAGAAATCAGCCATGCAACAACATTCCATTGAGTGAGACTGACAATTTTTTTGCCAACCGAAAAATTGCTACCCTAATAAAACCATAGGGCAAATTGAAAAACCAAGATAGGATTTTGTAGAGACTCCTTGCATGGCCCCGTAGGTTCAAATGGATTGTTTGTAGGTGCCACGGATTCCAAGTTAGGGCCTGTCAAAGTTTGACAATTTTGAGCACTTAGGGCGCTCAAGGGACGATGCTAGTAGGGTATGACCTTGAGCGTTCGATCGAGTGGGGGGGAAAAATAGGACCATGTGTAGGGTAATAATGCCTAACTGGACATGTTAGAGCTGACAGTTCATCATCGCGACGAGAAGAACGAGAAATTGACCACACAACAACATTCCATTGAGTGAGACTGATGATTTTTTCGCCAACTAAAAAATTGCTGCCCTAATAAAACCATAGGGAAATTTGAAAAACCGAGATAGGCTTTTGTAGGGACCCCTCTTGTGGCCCCGTAGGTTCAAATGGATCATTCACAGGTGCCACAGATTCCGAGTTAGGGCCCATCAAAGTTTGATAATTTTGAGCACTTAGGGCGCTCAAGGGAAAACGTCGGTAGGGTATGACCCCAAGCGTTTGATCAAGTGGGGGGGCAAAATAGGAGCATGCATAGGGTAATAATGCCTAACTAGACATGTCAGAGCTAACGGGTCATCATCACGACGAGCAAAATGAGAAATCGGCCATGCGACAACATTCCATTGAGTGAGACTGACGATTTTTTCACCAACCGAAAAATTGTTGCCCTAATAAAACCGTAGGGCAACTTGAAAAACTGAGATACGCTTTTGTAGGGACCCCTCTTGTGGCCCCGTAGGTTCAAATGGATCATTTGCAAGTGCCACAAATTCCGAGTTAGGGCCCATCAAAGTTTGACAATTTTGAGCACTTAAGGTGCTCAAGGGACGACATCGGTAGGGTATGACTCCAAGCGTTCGATCGAGTGGGGGGAAAAAATAGGAGAATGCATAGGGTAATAATGCCTAACTGGACATGTCAGAGCCGACAGTTCGTCATCGCGACGAGCAGAACGAGAAATCGGCCACGCAACAACATTCCATTGAGTGAGACTGACAATTGTTTTGCCAACTGAAAAATTGCTACCATAATAAAACCGTAGGGAAACTTGAAAAACCGAGATAGGCTTTTGTAGGAGCCCCTCTCATGGCCCCGTAGGTTCAAACGGATCATTTGCAGGTGCTATGGATTCCGAGTTAGGTCCCGTCAAAGTTTGACAATTTTGAGCACTTAGGGTGCTCAAGGGACAATGCCGGTAGGGTATGACCCTGAGCGTTCGATCGAGTTGGGGGGAAAAATAGGAGCATGCATAGGGTAATAATCAATTGTATCAAGTATTGTTCATTAAATGAATTGTATTGTTCATTGAATGAATTGTGTTGTATTGTTGATTAAATGAATTATATTGTTCATTAAATGAATTGTATTGTATTATTCATTAAATGAATTATATTGTTCATTATAAAAACAACACTTACGATGAAATGAAATGAATTGTATTGTTCATTAAATAGCCATTATTAACCATTGTTAATTATTGGAATGAAGATTAAAGATTTCCATGATAACACCACACACAGATGAGCAACAATTTATATGATCAAATATCAACTTTTGTATATATAAAAAATGTCAAATGATTACAAATGTATGTCCATACACAAATATGGCATGAACGCCAACTAAAACAAAATGTATGTCTAAATACGTGAATGTATGTCCATATACAAAATATACATGCCAACTAGACATGTAAGCATCCCAAAACTATCTATAACATCCTAAGTTCTTGATGGATCATCAAAATCAATCCTCTTTGCCGCACTGCTCGGCTCTAAAGGATCCTGCACAAGAAAAACAAACCACGTTTAATATTAGTTATATTATATAATTCACATTCAAAAAGTTAACATAAAAATGAACTATAATTGAACTATTCATGTTTACCTCATCTCCACATTTTCTCTTTAGCTTTGCAGGACTCTTGATGTATGTCTTCGGTAGAGGAGGTATGTTTTGAATATTTTCATACACAACCTACATATGTTCAGAAACATGACATTGATACAAGTTAGCATATAATTGTCACTGATAATAACAAATTATATCTACTAATCAAAAAATAAAATAAACACACATCTACTTGAGGCATCTCTTCTTCTTCTTCAGGTATACTGGGTGTAGTCATCAAGGATGTGAAGCCAAGAATTCTCTGTATATATACACAACAAGTATATGAAACTATCAATCTATGTCTAGACATGTATAATCACTATAAGTTATTTAAACTATTCATTCAATCATATTTGCATTCAATTACCTTTCCCTTGTCTCCAATTGCACTACCAGATCCTAAATCACACTGCCCCGCACTCGTGCTGCTTGTGCCCTACAAGAGTAAAATAAGATATACATGCAAGTTACTACATAATCTAATTAATACCAATATAAATGATGAGCATGTATGTACAATAAAATACAAATGACTAGGTGCAATAATATATGTACCGTCAAGCTATCAAGGCCAAATGAAATGGTCGACAAGGTGCCCTCTTGAATCTATCTCAACTCATCCTCGGTCATTAACTATTAAATAGACCATGTAAATAAAAATTAGTACTTAATATTATCTAATTTATAAATATTTAATTAAAATATAACATGAATTGTGAAAATACAAATCTTACCACTACATCATCAATGTATGATGATGGTGCCTCCTCACCTCTAGCATGTGAGGACTCCCTAGGGCATCCTCCAGTCTGTGTAATAACATCTAGTTCATCATGCATCTCATGCACCTCATAATTTGCGTTGTCCACAGGAGGATCAACGGGCTATCCAACTGGACCCAAGCATACGTGCCTAGACATGACACAACTATGGGGCACACATATGTGTGGAGCCAAGGATGACATGTCACCGGCACTGGATGCACCGCTACCATCAAGAGTAGGCTGAGCTACTAACGCAGCCTGAGAAAACAAAAGGCTACTCAAAGAGTGAATAGTCGATATGGTCTGTGAAGCCGCCTCACAAATGATATCAGGATGCTGAACTGCAGGTGGGGGATCAACAGGAGGAGGGGGAACATATGGGCCCTGGACTACTCTGACCGCCCTAGGTCTATTTTGAGGCATACCTAAATCTACACCCTGTAAAGGTTGGATGTCAAAGTAGTTCACATGTTTGTATAAAACAAACTCAACATACAATTTTTTTATGAAATAGAAGGGGATATCAAGATTGTTATTGGGTCATTTGTCGAAAACCATCCACCAACGATCCCAAAAGTTTTTCACAATCCCATCATTTGTGCACCATTTAATAGAAATTTTTGTTTTTTTGGGATCTACGGGCTGACCAGTATGAGGATTGACAAATAATGAGGCGATTTCGGCTTTGGATATCTCAAGATCCTTGATATCCTTATACGACAAGCCATTTGCATATTTTTCCCTCATAGAATCTCGCCACAAAAGGGCGGCATCATGCTCCTCAGTCATGGTTTCCATAATTTTTATGATTAACGTGAGAGAATCAAACATTGGGTTTAGACGAGGGATCTTACAATATACTTCTGCAATCCCCCTCAATTCATTCAAATTTTGTGCAATCAAATCCTGAATTGAGGGGGGGTTTGGCAAATGAGGGTTTGGTTGTTGCAGTTGTGGTTGGTCAATGTTTTCATTGTTATCCCCCATTTTTAACCTAATTGAATGTAAATAATTAAATTTAGTTAACAAATTTAAACAATTAGGTATTTGATTTAAAAAAACCTAGTTTTCATGAAAAAAACCATATTTTCAATGAAAAATCAAATAAACATTAACAAAAAATATAAAAAATGAATGAAAATGATTCAAAACAATAAAGTTCTTACCTCTGAATCTATTTTTTAGTAATTTTTTGTCAAAACACCGGATATCGGATGGAGCAGATATCGGATTTTGATGAAATCGTGCAGCCCGTGAGTTAAAAATGAATCACGGGCTGTCACTATCAAAATATAAAAGTCTCTAAAAATCGGATATCCGATTTTTATACTCAAATTATTTTTAAATAACATATATAATATAATAATATATTATATAATATATTATTATATTATATAATACGTATTGTATTATATTATATATATTATAATATATAATATAATATAATATAATATTATATTATATTATATTATATTATATTATATTATATTATATATAATATAATATTGTATTATATAATATATTATTATATTATAATATAATATAATATAATAATATATTATATAATACGTATTATATAATATATATAATGTAATAATATATTATATAATATGTAACATATAATATATTTTTTAAATTAAAATTACAAATAAAAACTGGATATCTGATTTGCATAGGTAATTACCAGGCCAAGGTGTATTGACACCCAGGCCAAGAAAAAAGTCAACACGGATTTTTGCGTTTTTTAGGCGAGTGAGGAAGGCTATTTTTTTCACATCGCCACTTTTTGGCCCCCCTTGATCCTGCACTAACCCATATCAAATAATTCATTGCGATGTCAATATATAGACCTTATGATTTCATGTCAGCCATAAGAAATCATAACACAATTTCCTAGGTGCAGTGTATCTACACAAGTGATCATAACTCATCACAAAAATTGCCGCCAAGCAGTCGGTGCAAGTAACTCATCACGAAATGTGGTAACTCATCACAAAATTACCAAATATCGGTTGGATCAATCAAATACCAATTTGAATAAAACATATAAAACATTGTCCTTGACTCTCCACTTGATCTCCATCATGATCTTCATCTTGATGCCAACTTAGTATAATCACAAATTGTCTCTTATGCACATACCAGTTGACACAAAGTACCGGTTAGAGATAAACCTCTCAGTATAACCTCTAACACACTAGTTGATAGAGTAAATAATTGAAGTTACACTGGTAGTCAATATAATAATGTGTGTGTTTGTGTGAGTGTGTTCCATCAATGACAACAAATAATGAATACATTACACTCATCATCAAGTTCCACAATATCCATAATATCCACAACATCCACAACATCCACAATATCCAAAGCGTCCAGACTAATATCCAGATCACATGCATGGTCTAGTCCAAACCGGATATCTAGTTTGACATCAATGACAATAATATTCACATGTCTAATAGAGGCATCTTCCTACCCAACAATATGGACTTGGTTAATATTCAATTTGTTGATGACAACCTTTTTTCTGGATTTGGAGGAGGGTAACATTAGGTATCTTATGATTAAGTTAGAGATATTTTGTGATGCCTCTAGAACTAAGATCTCCTCCACTAAGTCCTTCCTATTGAAATAGGATGATTGCCCCCCCTTGGCTCTCCAAATTTAGCTTCCAATGGGGAGTACCTTCTAAACGGGTGAGGTATCTAGGCATTTCGTTTGCAGTTAACCCCTGTTTAAGAGAGATGTGGTTATGGATTAAAGGGAAAATGGACAAGAAACCGAATAAGTGGAATAACCTATACCTATCCCTAGTAGGTAGAACACAAGTCTACCAAAAAAATCTTTCCTCATACAGCTTGTATTATGCCTCAGTGTGGATGTTCAGTAACTATCAGATAAATGAGATCCAAAGAACTATTAGAAATTTCCTCTAGTCAGATGGGAGAGGCAATAAAAATTGGCACTCGGTTAGATGCGAGTGGTGTTGTTTGGATAAATCTAAGGGTGGATCAGGATTGAAAGACTTAAAAATGCAAGGCATTGCCCTTGCTACCAAATGGATCTTTCACACGCTGGAAGGGGAGAAGCTCTGGAAAGTCTTGGTCAGAAATAACATTAGGATGGTTGTTCCTAAAAATGCTAAATCATGGAATATTCCCCCCTTTGGTGACTTAATCGTCGATAAATTCCCTCTCCCCTACTGGTTCTAATGTTTTTAAAACTATTTGGAAGGCTTGGGAACTCATTAGAGACCTAGTTGCTAATAATGGGGTTGTTTGTAAGAATAACTCTATTTGTGGTGAGAAATCCATCTGGTGGAACTTAACTCATAAGGATAAACCTCTTGCTCTCATTCAAGGTTGTTTAGATAGGAATTGGGCCCAAAAAGGTATTTTTACTTTTAATAATATTATTTTTGATGGTGCTCTCTTTTCTTGCTGTGATCTTAGTTGGAAATTTTAGTTGCCTTCTTCCAATTGGATGACATATATTATGTCGAGAGATGCTTGTATCAGTCTTGATCTACCCAGACCATGTGGGATGAGGGAAGAAAGATACACCTCATACACATTGGTGGATGGAACAACCCTAGAAAACATTAAGGCTAAACTAATTTATAATTCTTTGTTGTCTAATGTTGAGCTTTCTACACACTTGAACTCTATGTGGAGTATTCAATACTCTAGTGATGTTTGGTGGAATATTTTTTATACTCTAGTGATGTTTGGTGGAATATTTTTTCTTCTCATTGGAACTCTAGTATCTCCTCTAAGAAGAGTGCTTCAAATGTCTCTTGATGTTGCAAAGATTACCTATTAGAGACAACCAAAATGATGTTGTTATCTGCAAATTATGTAGAACCACTGATAACATTATGCATATTTTCTTTAAATGCATATTTTCTAAAGAGGTTTGGAATATGTTTGGGATTAATTTTAACAATGGATTCTCTTATCTTGATGTTCTTAATGGATTTATTAAATGATTAAAGAAAGATTATAATCTGTTTTGAGCTATACTCTCTTGTGAAATCTTATGGATTATTTGGAAATTCAGAAATGAGGCTAAATTTCATAATAGGGACATGAAGCTTACCAAGTCTCTAAGGAGACACATATTTTACAATGTTGACTTGTAGGTGACTCTTGTGACTAGGCTTGCAACTAAGGAGTTTTATAGATTCATTGAGGAAAGATCAATGTAGATCTACCTATCAGAGTTATCCCATGGATATACTTGGACCAAGTTAAACAATGAAAGATCTCCCTTTGTAAGTGCACTTGAATCTTTCATAAAGGAGATCAATAAGGAAGGAGAATGGAGCAAAAATACCAAGCCTAATTGATGGAAGCTAGTGTGATCCCAGGGCCCAGAACAACTATCTAGATGGACGGTCCTATGGGATGGACCTCTTGGATGGACACATGAATGCATTTTTTATCCCCAATTTTGCAGTCTTTTGTATATGTCTCCTATAAGCAAATGGCTCTTATGTATATCCACAAGGTCACTAAACTGTCATATTTGAGTTTTTTGCTTGCAATACATATCATATGTGATGTACCCGCCCTTTGAGTCTTATAGTAGTTTGGAAGTATATAGTATGTTTTGTAAGTTGATCATGTTCTGTATGTAACGACAACTAGCCTCAGTGTCAGTTTTAGTCTCATGAAGGTTGTTATGTAATTGATCTTTTCACTATATTTGAAAATTAAAAAATATATAAGGGATTAGGATACTTAGCTTTAAATGAATGTACAAAAATATGTTCAAATGATAATAAATAAATGATGTTTCAATATAGATAAATGTAAATATGAATAGAATGAATATGGGTAGAGATATGACCATTAGTTAAATATAGCACTTAAGTGTGTTTCATTTATTGGCATGCTATAGCAATTGAGAGGTTCCACTAGGATAGAAAAAAAATTAAATGAGAAATGACATAGTCATGCAAGTTTCACCATTACAATCTCTTATAATTAATTATAATAAAATAAACTCTTTCAACTTATTTATAGGCATATATATTGTAAAATAAATATACAATTATAATAGTCTTCTAAATGATTTCAAAAGAAAAGATGAATGTATGTACCTTAAAAGGACAAAAGCCTATCTTAATCAGAACAAGCAAGATTCTGGCATGGGAATGTATTTCCTATGTAATAGCAAAGCTAGAATTTTTAAATAATTATATCCATAATATGGATTTCTGAAGCTTTATTTATCTATCTATTATTTCTTGAAGATCACAAACTCTTTATAACTTTAGACCATACTTTATGATTAATTATATCCATGATATATGGATTGCATTTGTTTGTTGATACTTATTATAATAGAATTGTACTTTCTTGAAGTCTTCATCATATTTTGCCTCTATTGAATCATTCCTCACCTTGCATTTACAAAAAGTTTACATTATTTCTATTGGGGACAACAATTTTTAATTGATAATAACTATTCATAATCCACTTTTTGTTATAGTTAATGTTACAATACTGTTAGATTGCTTACTTTAATAATAGTTACTGTTTAAACATTGCTTACTTTAACAACCTAATTTGATACAGGCTCCTCTATAATTAATATGGAGATTGTTTAGCTTGTGAATTTGCATTTAAAAATTCTTAAAGCTAGTTGTCTTGATTAAGGAAAAATAGTAGGCCAGACATATGGCAGATGGCTCATTGGACAGTTGGATTAAAATCTCTGGGTTCAAATGTTAACATAATTTTGGAAAGCAGAAAGTTATTATTAATTTCTTTAATTAAAATCAGGGTGATAAATTAGTTTTTATTTTAAATTTTTTTTGGTAAGATGGTTATTAAAAAAAAATCCGTTTCTTAATAAATTCAATTGATTGAACGTAATTGATGAGAGTGATATTATGTTATCTATAAAAGTTCAAAACTCTGAAGATATGACAATAGAGCGAGGGTAAGATTGTACTATGATCTTTAATCCTTTTCTTTTAGACAAAGAGGTATCAACATAGGCTCCACCCAGGTAGCAAAACAAACTCACCCATGATATAAAATCTTTCGTTAAAAAATAAAATTGATTTGTAATTTTCTGATTAGTTGAATAATTCAAAAACAACTTACAACCAATCAAATTATGGGGAATGCAAAACAAATTCATGAATGATATAAAGTCCCCCATAAAAAAATTTTATTTTCGTTTTCTTTATAAATGAAATGATTCATAAACAACTTACAACCAATCAAATTTTGTTGAAACTAAAATATATAACATTGTTAAATGATATAACCCAAATAACCTTTCAATCCTTGTATCTTAAGTAACAAAAATAAACGACACATTTAAGAAACAATAACATTTCATTAATAAAACCCCTTTAATAATAACTTAAACCTTAAGCTAAGACAATCAATTAGATAGGTTAGTCTAAAGATAAAAACTTGGGACTTAGTAGGTTATATTCATTTCAAGAATTGTGTATAATACTATAACTTGTGGGCCTCTTGTCTAATGTTGGCATTATGTTTAGTGTATGTGAAGGTGCTCCCTTGTCTTTTATAGGAATTATTTCTATTCTAGTGTCAAATGAATGTGACTTAGGGAATCATACATTTCCACTATTTTGGTTATGGTGATTGTTAAGATTATATATATATATATAAAGTATATACCAAATGTTTTAGGTAATCTATCATCCTTTCAAGTTCTATATTTTGTATATTTTAAATTTTATAATCTTTTTAATAATAAAGATAGGTAGGGTGATAGTACAACTTGAGTTGGCCTAGTGGTGGAGAACTTGTGCTATTGAAAGAGAGGTTACAAGTTCAAAACCCACAAGGGGGTAGGGTATGTACATCTTATCGGCTTCAGCCCATTACCCATCCCCCCCCCCCAAAAAAAAAAGATAGTTAGGGTGATTGGAAGAGTTCAATTGAGTACTTTTATGTAAGGCGGGTTTATTATATTTATTATTTTAAATGATGTGAATATTATTTTTTATTTGATTTAAGTATAAAATTTATTATATTTGAAGGAGAAATTTTTTAATATAAGGGACAAAAAGTTTGATCTCTAATTCATATATCAAATCATATCTTTTTTAATATACGCTTGTTCAAATCATTATAAGATTTATTATTTCTAATGATTGTTGTTATAACTATATTTCATTCTAATATTAATTTTTAAAAGTCAAACTAATCATTTTTATTTCAATCAATAAAAAATAATAATTTCAACCTATCTCTCAAAAACTATTAAAGTCTTCTCAATATTAAAATCCTCTTAATGACTTCAAAACTATATGTAGAGGAGAAAATTTCACATATATTTCCTTTTTCTTTCTTATTTTATGTCACCTTGTGTAGATGTCATTAATACATGACTATGACACAATTTAATTCCTTTGACACATATGATAAACTCAATTCTAAATCTAAATTTGACATGCAAAATCATCAATTTAGACAAGAAATAATATATTCCTTACAACCTTACCATTCCTAAATAGGTTCACACATGCAATTTAGTCTATTAAAATAGATTGTGATTGTGATTGTGATCTAGTTCCACATTTTGTTAGGATTTCACTCATTTATTGTTATCAGTAAAATAATAACTTACAAAAAGAACACAATGCTTAAAAAGTAACTATTCACAACTTGTAGATGAGATGTCAATATGTTGTCCAAAGACCTTGACACATGAGAAGTGGCGTATCATGGAAGACATAAGAAGATTCAACTTGTAGGGCACCTCACTCACTCATTGTAGTATTTAGAATGGCTCATAGGATTCAAGTTTTGAGGAAATTTTTTTCTATATTACCAAAAATATAGTAGAACAATGTCCCTTATAATGAATATGTGCCCAAACTGACATTGACTAGCTTGTTACATGGCATATAGCTATAAGTCAATACCAAGTTGTCCTTTAGATTACAATAGAAGAGAATCATATGTGTCAAGAGTGGAGTCAACACATTGAACATACAAACTACTAGGAAAGTGGGAAATGAAGGATGGTAGAGGTTGGTCATGCATCTCTTCATAGGAAGTCATCTTAGTGAAAGAATGATGTGGACAAGATTGAGGGGTCTTATCAAACTATCCAATCTTGCAACCTTAATTTTTTCATTTCATGACCCCATTAGTGCCCATTAATGATAAATGATTTGAGAAACATTAAATGGGTCTTTCCTTACCCATTTACAAAAAAATCTAGCTCAAAAAGGTGAAAAATTCACCAAGTTATGGCAAGTCAGAATTTTAAGTTGGTTTTGAAAGCTACTTCAAGCTTCGACAAGCTTTATAGAACCTTGTCAGGTACCAAAATCATTTGTGCAACCTCTCTCTTTTCCAATTTTTTCCTTCCCCTTTGGCCCTTCTCATTTTTTTTGTTTAAGTCTAGGTATTGTCAAAATTCTTAACTGGTTTTGAAACCTTTTTCAAGTTCTAACATTTAGTTCTTGAAACCTATCTTTTCATTGACAATTCTTCCTTTCTTTTTGAAGTTGCATATCTTCTTTCTTAAGGATTTTTAATTGGTTTTAATAAACTTTTCGGACCTAACAAGGTTCTCACAACCTCATCAAAACCCAACAAGGTTTTCAAAACTAAATAAATCTCCACCCCTTTCTTAAGTCCTCAAATTGCTTCTTCCTTTGTGTCAACATTTGTTAAGTTTTCAAAGCTCTGAGATTTTAAAATTCCAAGTCTCTCTCTTTTAGAATTCTCAATAGTTTTTAAACCATTTTTGGCTCCCAACATGATTCTCACAACTATGCCTCAACTCGATAGGGCTTCCAAAACTAGTTCAAGTGTTGAAGAACAATTTCCTTCTCAATATTAGTACTTAGGTTAGCAAAAACAATTTCCTTCCCAAGAGTCTCATCACTAGGTTTGAGGCCAAAATCCATGGCTTGTAGGTAATCAAAACTAATAGGAGCAGATGAACACATAATTTATCTAATTCGGGTAACCTTAGCTTGAATAGAGTCAAGAGCTAAAATTGTTGGGCATTTTTCTTTGGTTGGCTGGAGAGAGAGTCTTGACTAGATTGGGGGCAAGGTAGGGATATAGGAGAAATTGAACTTGAGGCTTAAATCACTTCAAGTTCTTCTTCAAATAGGGGGTCCACAAGGGACATTATTTTTTGTTTGTAGGGTCTTAAATCACCATAGTCTATCTTTGCTTCCATAGTAAGATCTAGGGTATCATTCATTTCAATATCATTCAAAGTAGGTGCCTCTATGAGTAGGCTATCAATAGGCATATAAGAATTTTTAGGTACTTCCTTATTTTGAGACTTCTCGTTCTTTTGGCGATTAGTATTTACATTCTTCTCAATATTGGTATTGAAAGCCCCTACTTGTTTGAGCTTGATGTTAGGTAAATCTCTCTTGAGATGCCCATTCTTTTTGCAATAGAAGTAGACATTAAGATTCCCCAAAAATTCCATATCCCACATTAGTGTGTATCTTTCATAATTAGAGTAATTTTGTTAAAAATTTCAAGATGCAGATCTAAATAAATCAAAACCCTTGCATTAAGATGCAAGAGTGTAACTCTAGACTCCTCTATTTGCATGACATTTTCTATAGGCTTCAAAATTTGGGGAAGGAATTTCTAGAACTCGGTTGGAAGATCTTTTATTTCAAGCTAGTTAAGAGAGGATCTTACAACCACTTTAGACTCTAAGTTTCCATTGGAGGACCATGGGAAAGCCTTAAATAGGGTCTGACCCTTGTTCCAAAATTCTTTTTTTAACACTCTTTCTTGCATGGAGTTTTGAATATAGCCAATCCCTAAGTTGCTTTCCCCATATAGTTCCAATTCAATCATCATTTTTTTTTTGAATGGCAACTAGAGTCTGAATTTACAAAGAAAATAGCAACATTTTCCAATCTTAATTGTTCACTTTTAATGGCTTTTACCATTGTAGACACCTAAAATTAATTAAATTAATATTTAATTAATTTAAGCCTATCAACATAATTAATTTATTTAATTGTGTTATCCTTATTCCTCTCAGAATCAATTAAATCTAATTTAATGAATTTTGTCACTATTGTCCAATAATTAATTTATAAAATTATTCCCATATTCCTCTAAAGTCCCCTCCAATAATCATTTCCTCTAAACCCACTCAGTTAATTAATTCTAATTAATTAACCTAGTCATGTGATTCCTACAAATCACTTTTTCTAATCTCATTAACCTAATTAATCCTTCTAGAATCTCTCATAATGATGCTTATCATTATCCCTCAATTTTTAATTCCCACTCTTGTCACATCAACATTGAGTCTCTCAAATTAATTCAAATTTCTTTGAATCCCTCAATGCATCCTTATTTTGCAATTTTCAATTCCTCATTTTGAATTCAAATTTCCTTTCCCAACTCTTCTCAAGGAATTTTATATTCTTGTTTATTTTCCCAAGGCACCCTTGATCCATGTCTTCTATCTCAAATCAATCTTGGCCCTCCATAGGCCTTCTTCAATCTATAAATTGGAGTCTATTCTCCTCACAAATCAACCACTTCTCATACATTGTCATGCTGCCCATTTCTCTTCTATCTTCTTCCTATCATACCCTCACCCTACACAAAGCATGTTATAATATGACAATATGGCGAGCCGAGAAAAGATGTGATGATGCTAAATGATTTGATATAGCAAACAAATTACAATTGAAACAATTTCACATTAATAACCATTTAATAAATAAATAAACACAAAAGTAAGGACGTCTAACCACTAAAAACAAATGTGTAATGAAGATTATGTCGTAAGTGGTCCACTTGAAGAGAGAACATTTTTCCAACACAAAGCCAAACATGAGAATAAACTTTTCAGAGTGGGCCGACGGAACTTAATATTGCTTGCGTGGAGCCCATTTTTCCTATCCAAGATACATATAAACCAACTTTTTGCGATTGGAATCTAAAACTACAGCGCTACAAAACATTTATTTGGATCTTCGCAAACTGCTACTGAAATTTTGTGGGTGTCTCCTTTCGTTGAAAATGACCAAGTCGCGGTTAAGAACTAGACCTTCTAATGATAAAGTCAATTCTGGGAGGAGAAGGTCACCATATTCCATTGCCAAGGCATTTACAATCTCACAAAGTCAGAGATACAAACACAAACAGAATAATAATAATGTTCGTGACCTGCTAGCGGAGAGTATTGCAAATGTGGGCGTTCCGACAGAAACAAAACTGTACATTTCAAACTTGGATGGAAGAGTAAGTGATGAAGATATAAGACAACTTTTCTCGGCTTTTGGGGAGCTCAGAAGGTGGGGTCTTCATTTCGATAGAAAGGGTGAGTTCATGGGTACAGCCGAGGTGGTCTATATCAACAGAAACGATGCGACCACTGCTTGGAAACACTACAATAATGTTTTGCTTGATGGAAAACCCATCAAGATTGAATTCGTCGCTGATAATCCTCTGGCTGATTGTAAGTTCAGCATGGATTCAAAGTTGCCCTTTATTACCCACCCACATCTCAATATGAGTAACCAGAGAAAGAGGAGAGAGAAAGGATTTGTTGGGGCACCTGAGAATGTTTTTAGAAAGAGAAATGAAGGCAACCACAGAAGAAGAAAGGAAGGATTTTTAGGGACAGCAGAGAGTGGTTTTAGAGAGAGAAATGAGAGCAAATACAGAAGGAGAAAAGGAAGGGCTGAGAGTGTAAGGAAATCTAATAGCGTATCTGCTGCACAACTTGACATGGATCTCGAAAGCTATCATGCCCAAGCCATGCAAAAAGTATAGCAGAAATCTTTTTATGGAGATAGCGCCCTCTATTAAATTTCTGAAAAATTACAGTTAGTTACATCACTCACATATGACAAAAGGCGTGTGAATCGAATCATCCTGACTACCTTATGATCCGACATTACATCTGGTAACAACACAAAAAGATCTAACAGAGACAAAGAACAGAACAGTCGGCACAAGTATGTCGATCAAAGACAAAAACAGACCAGTCGGCACACAAGTATGTGGAACAAAGAAGTAATACAAAGTTTTTATAATAGTTAAAGATTTAATAAAGGATTTGTTAGTGCTGGATTTGAATATGTGAATATTTTTATGATCCATTATTACCATGAGAGAGTTAAATTGGGAAAATGAGATAATTGAAAAATTTATGTTTATTGACATTTTTTATAAAACTTTTAAATAATAAGATCATTTTTTAATTGACAATTTCACATAAATTTTGTTCATTTTTTTTTTATTGTTTTTACAACAAAACAATAATTATTAGTATTGTGTTTTTAATGGTGAAGATTTTTATGTTTTTTCTACAAGATAGTTTATTTAACATTAATGTTAACAAATGATATCATTTATTTTTGAATTCTATCATCATTTCATTACTTATTTTGAAAAGTCTATCTTATTTTTATCTTGATTCATATATGTGAATAGAAAACTAATTTTTATCAATTTCATATTTGCAAATTTGAAAACAAAAAATATTAGTTTTAAATTATAAAATTCAAATCCTCACTACCATTTCCTTTTGACTTTTATGAACTAACTGAAGGATCAATTGTCTAAGTTGAATGCTTTAAGCGGTGGCTTAACAACTAGCTATAATGAACATGAATCATATAGTGTGGACTTTTATATATTTTTACACTCACAAGTATTATCTATTAAATATAAAATAGGTAAATATAATATGTACAGATAATTCAAGATAAGAATGAATGCATCCAATCCTATCTATTCTTCATTATAATATATTGTTCAAAGCAATATGTACAGATAATTCAAGATTAGAATGAATACATCCAATCCTATCTATTCTTCATTATAATATATTGTTCAAAGCAAATACTTGTGTGTTGGTCAATACTTGTGTGCTGTTTAAGCCCAGCCCACACGTATACATGTACATGTAGCATATAAATATACCGTAAAGGCAAAGGTATCAATTTTATACCACGGCCATGAAAGAGCCAGAGTTGTTCCAGCAGAGGGAAGAGATGGGTTACCCAGTTCAACAGGCGCCCCAAGCTGCATCGTGCGTTGTGGCGCAGCAGTTTTGCGCTCGCCACCCTATTCAACTCACTATGCAGCGGAAACGCCTCACTCACACCGGAGGAGACTTCACCGTCACCGATTCCAACCGTAATCTCGTCTTCAAAGTCGCCGGAAAATTATTCAGCCTCCATGACCTCCGCCTTCTGCAGGACGCCGCAGGAAATCGCCTGCTCACAATTAAACGAAAGGTATAATCGGTATTTTTAACTAATGTCAACGAATTAAATTGCAGGGTTTAATTGGGGTGTATTGCAGATGTTTTCGTTGCACAGGCGATGGGAAGCATTCAGGGGAAACATCTCCAATCAGCAGAGTTATGCGTTTGCTGCGAAGAAATCGTCTGTGTTCCAGCGTAAGACAGCGCTTGATGTGTTCATGGCCGGTAATAGAGATGAAAAACTGTGTGATTTTCATGTGAAGGGCAGCTATTTCGACCGATCCTGTACAATTTATCAAGGTAACCGGATCGTGGCAGAGGTAAACTGTAAAAATTGGCCCTAATTTTGATACTGATCTGCTTTTAGTTTTGCTGTTGTATTTCGAGATAAAAAGCTTTGTTTTGTATGAATCAGATGAAGAGGAAATACACAGTGAAAAACGTGCTATTGGGGAAGGACACATTCTTAGTGATGGTGCAGCCTGGTGTGGATTATGCCTTCATTGTTGCTCTCATTGTTATTCTGGACTATATGAATGAATAGAGCGAATGGCTTTTAAACAAAGATTTGACTTTTGTGGATTATGCCTTTATTTGTTGGGACGTGTATAGTGGCAAAAGGTTCACTAAATAAATTTGTTTGCATAATTGGATTGTTATGAAAATCATTTGACATTTAATACTAAATAGTTTAAATAACAAGAGCTGTGATACAGCTAGAGTCCCTGCTGTTTGCTATAAATTGATTGGTTATTGTTCGTTTTTTTGAAATAATAAATTTTTTTACTTCTTGTTTAAACTTTTTGAGGAGCTTAATGATTGATATTATGTAGTTTTGTTGTAGTGTTTTTGGTCTTTAAAGAGTCTAATTGCATCCAATTACATTATACACAAAACATGATAAACATATAATTTTTTTGTTAGTTACAATTTTATATAAGTTCTTTCTATTATATATATATATTCAAAACACATAAATTTTACTACTAATTTCTAACATTCTTAAAGAAAAATTAGTATATATAAGTATCAAATATAAAATTTTATCTCTTTATATAAAGATATATATATAAAGAAATAAAATTATATATATATATATATATATATATATATATATATAAGGAGATAAAATAAATTACTACTAAAAAAAATAATTTTTTTACATTATATCGAACTGAGGCCTGTACAACCTTATACAGGATACAAAAAGTGAAAAGAAAAGAGTTCAGAACCTACATCACCGTTAAAAAATATACACAGCAAATTAAAGAATTAGTAGAAACAATCAAACTGTCTGAAGCTATGAAAAAAACTGTAAAAAAATGCATTGGGCCCTATTGTAAAAGGTCTATTAAGGTTGATGTTATAGTGAGGAATATTAATTAACTGTTGGCAAAGATTTTAGTAGCATGAGAAACCAACAAGGCTTTCAATTCTTTATAAAAAATTTGGGTCTCAAAAGAAATTGTTAGCATAGTTGGATAGTCGTGAAAACCATTCAACATGTGTAAAAATTAAAACTAAATAATTAAAATAACAAGAGATAATAAGAGAAAGAATTAGTTCATCAATTATGCTTTTGAATAAAAAATATTGAGATTGATATTTGTAATTACATATAGGAATCAAGAATACAAAAGAAAATAAAAATGAACATGAAGAGAACTCACTAGGGTTGGCAAGATTGCGTAAAGTTCTCAAGAATAAGGAATAAGATATACCAATCTAGAGTGGCATTGGGAAAAGCTAAGAATAGACTACTAGCTATCCAAAAATAATTTATTCTCCATTATACAATAGCATGCAAATACTAGTGAACAACACATTAATATTTAGACATAAATTGTCTTCACGCAATCACTAGAAAAAGGAGAATGCCAATATTGGAAAGAGATATGACAATTACAACTAACAAAGTAATGTATTGTGGCATAGTAGATACAAAAACAATAAAATAGATACAAAACACAATGCGATAACAATTTTGATATTTGTACTATAAAACAGTCTAAAACACATGATATAAAATAGATAGAATTTTGATGTAAAAATTATAGAATATGTAATTTTTGATCTTATATTTTTCCCCCACTTTAGCAGGTTGACAAAACTACGTGTGGAGGACACACTTAATAAGATAGATGTAAATACAAGAAATAAAATAAAAAGGCGATAAGTCAAGTCAAACAATATGATCTTAGAGCGAAAGGTCATACTCTCAAACAAAGATGTTAAATTTTTTTTAAAAAATTGTAAATTGCATCACAAATACATATTTTTTTAAAACAAATGCATTAGAAGCACATAATTACATCAAAAATTCATTCAAAAGATAGAGACTTACAACATGAAGTTCCTTATTCAAGTCTAGATTAAAATTTTATCAAATGTGCACATGATTAAAGGATGATTAAGTGAAAATGGAGGATTAGGTTAGATATTAGAAAGTGGAAAAAAAAGATCAATTAAATAAATAAAAATATTTAATTAATTTAAAAAGAAATGAGAATAAAGTGTTTAGATAAATAATTATTTAGTAGAGGTGTTGATGTAAATAAATATTCATTATATGGATATTATTACACTTTACTTAAGTTAACTTAGGATAATGCATCTCTTTGTAGTTTGGATTTTAGACACTTAGGGAAGTGTGCACATAGGGGTAGAGTTTGTAGGAGAAATTCCACCTTTTGTGGTCTTGTTTTGTTGTTACACTCCACATTCGGTGGGTCATCAACCTCTTGTGGAATATTATATTATTTCTCCTACCTACCCCTAGTATTTCTTACCTACCCTTGTTTCTCATTGAGCCACATGTCATGATTGTGTGCTCATACATCCATATGGCCTTGCCTATATAAGAAGGCCTATATTCATTGTATTTGTGAATCCAATCGATCATTTTCATATTGATGAGAATACAGTTTGTTCTTGTCATTCTTTTGTCTCTATTTTAATACTTTTCATTGTGCCCTTGATCTTGGCAAAATCTCACATGGTATCAGAGCCATTAAGGCTTCATTGATTGGTTTTTGGAGACATCGTGGAAGGCTTCTATTTTTGGATCTGAGGAAATACACTTTTTGGAGGCATCTTGGAGCATTTTCGACCTCACCATTGCGTTCGAGATGCCGTTTCCATAAAAATCAAGTATAAATTCAACTTATTTTGGTGAAAGTCGATTTTTAGGTGTGGAGGAAAATTTTCTGCCCAATTCGGGCAGTACGATATGGAATTTTCAGATTTTTTTCTAAAAAAAAAAAAAAAAAAGTTTCTGAAAAATAATTTTCCAGCTGAAAATTTTTTTTAAAAAAAATTGAATTTTATTTTGGGATTCGTACCTTTTGCCTAGTCAGCAACACATAGTCAACACACAGTTAACGCCCAGTCAGCATTTTCTTTGGAAATTTTTTGACCCCTCTCCATTGAGCAGTTTGAATTTTTGGGTCAACTTTGGAGGCCCATAACTTGCTCAATTTTGCTCCTTTTTGGGTGCAATTTTTTTTTATTTGGGCTAATGTTTCATGCTATTCGCAGTGGTGTGGTTATTTTCTAGTTTTGGTGCACAAATTTTTTGGAATTTTTAGATTCTCTCAGCTATACCTGTCGAATCCTCAATTCTGCAACTTCAAAGGTCTCGTTTGAGCTCATACGACCTCCTTTTCAAGTGAGGTTTTTTTTGAAAGTGCATGTTTTTTCATCTACTTTCATAATCTATGATTATATTTTAGAGATTTTAAGTAGAAATTGTACTTTCATATATTGGTCTTATTTGGCCTATTTGGTACTTGTAAATTGTTTGGATCTTAGTTTAGATCTCTTGCATTATTAGTTTGAGTCTCTTTTGGCCTTATTGAGGCATTTGTAAAATTGAAATTAGAAGACCACTTTGCCAGTTTTTGCAAGTGGCCCATTGTACATGCATTAAGTATAAAGTGTCAAATCATCACTTTTGGGGGGGTTCTTTGATTGAGTGAATTTGGGGGGGTGTCTTGTGTGATTGTTCCTCTCTTTCTTTGTGCTCTTTCATTTTTGTTGCAATGAGTCCTCATAAATTTCCACCTTTAACTCCACATAATTATGCATCATAGAAAATTAAAGTATGGAGCAAATTAATGGAAAAAGGTCTCATGCATTACATAGATGGAACAATAGTAGCACCACCTGATCCTAAGGTTGATCCTAATGCTCAATTAGAATGGCTCACTAATAATTGCATGGCTCTTGGAACTTTGCGCAAGTATGTATCAGATGACCTCATCTTTCATATTAAAAAGTGTACTACAATCAAAGATGCTTGGGATATGTTTCAGAAATTGTAAGGTCAAGTTGATGAAGTCAAAGGTTATAAGATTGACAATGAGCTCACCAACTTGGATCCCCAGAGTTTTGATACAATCCATGATTATGTCACCAAAGCAAATGAGCTAAGAGCAAAGCTTAAGGATTGTGGAATTGACAAAAAGGATGCTCAGTTGATATTCAACTTGTTGGACAAGCTTGCACTAGAATATGCAGCATTTGTGTCTAGCTTCCAAACTCATCGTTTGACAATGGGGAGTTCCTATGTTATGCCTTCATTTGATGCTTTCACAGAAATGTTGATATTGGAACAATCTAAGTTGTTGAACATGGGGCTTCTCAAGTCTTCAAAGTCCTAGGCTTTGGTGGCTAATCAAGGGAATCAAGGAAGTCAAGGCAAAGATTCCAACAAGAAGAAGAAGCAATCTAAGTCACAGCCACAATAGGAAAAAGGACAATCATCCTCTCCATCACAAGGTGATTTTTCATCCTCTTCCAAGAAGGGGACACCACCTAAGAAGGATAAGCCAACTTGTGCATATTGCAAGAAGTATGGTCATGATGAGCATCAATGCCACACAAAGAAACCTAATGAGTTAACTAGTCTTCTTAAGAAAAACAACATCAACTTGCCATCCGCCTACACAAAGAAGGATTCATCTCCTTCCTCTTCCTCACAGTCTAAGGGAAAAGGGCAAGCATTTATGGCTACAACAAGTTCTTCACAGTAGTGGATACTTTACTCAGGTGCCTCATATCACATGGGTTCTAGAAAGGAGCAGTTTTCTTCATTGGAGCCATCTAAGGTACCTCACATTTACATAGGTGATGATACACAAGTAGAAGTTGAAGGGAAAGGTTCAGTTGACATGGAAGATGGAACATTTGAGAATGTTCTCTATGTTCCTAACTTGTCTACCAACCTTCTCTCTATCTACCAAATCACTCACTATGGGAATGGGAAAAAGGTTGAGTTTACACCAGATTCAGTTGTGGTAAAGGAACTTGATGATGATGCCTTGGTAGCGGTGGGACAAATCAATGACAACTCAAGGCTCTATTCATTCTCCCACTTTGTGCCAAGTTCACCTTCTAGGGCCTTGGTTACTCATTCAAATTCAAAAAGTAAGCTATGGCATGAGCAGTTTGGTCACCTCAACTACCGCTATCTTCAGCAGCTTAGCACTAAAGACATGGTTACAGGTCTACCTCGAAGTAGTTTTTCAGAGGGTGTATGTTCAGGTTGTTCCATGGGCAAGCATTCTGAGGAAAATTTTGATAAAGGGAAAGCTTGGAGAGCTTTGGAAGTTCTTCAACTTGTTCACAGCGATGTAGCAGGTCCATTTCCAGCACCTTCATTTAGCAAGGCCTGCTATGTCCTCACCTTCATTGATGACTACTCCTGCTTCACTTGGGTCTACTTTCTTATTCATAAGAGTGAAGTATTTGATAGATTTCAGGACTTCAAGACTCGTGTGGAGAAGCAATCCAGGAAAGTGGTGAAGATTCTTCACACAGATAATGGAAGGGAATATGTGAATAAAAGACTTGAGGATTTTTGTACATTTGAGGGGATTGATCTTCAACATTCTATTGCATACACTCCACAGTAGAACGGAGTTGCAGAATGCAAGAATAGAACTCTCAAAGAAATGGCTAGTTATATGATACATGCACGTTCTCTTGATCCCGCCTTTTGGGTAGAGGCTATCAGTTGTGCCACACACATCCAGAATCGGGTTCCTCATAAAGCTTTGCAAGGTATTACTCCTTTCAAGGCTTGGGCTGGTAGGAAACCGATTGTGAGACATTTCAGAGTCTTTGGGTGTCTAGCATGGGCTCGCATACCTTCGTAGAAACACAAGGCATTGGAACCTCAGAGTAGGCCTTGCATATTTGTTGGATATCCTAAGGGTGTTAAGGCATATAGACTAATGGATCTTGAGACACATGAGGTGTTCATTGAGAGGAGTGTTCACTTTGAGGAAAGCTCTCCTAGCTTAGCCTCTCTACCTCCTCCACCTTCCTCCATTGTGGATAGTGATGCTAGTGATTCAGATGATGAGACTCCTTCAACTCCAACTTGTAGGGTTACACCTCCGTAGGGTCCACTTGTAGTTGAGAAGCCTCATTCTCCACCTCCACCTAGACCTCGTTGGGCTCGACAGACACTTGAGTCCATGGGTTCTCTCGTTGGGGATCCTTCGGATACACGGAGGACTTGATCACAACATCAGAATCTTCCACATGCATTCATTGCTACCGCTTCCGATCCACAGACATTTCGAGAAGCATCAGGGGTTTCTGAGTGGGATCAAGCTATGGAGGAGGAGTATAGGTCCTTGATGAGGAACAACACATGTGATTTAGTCCATCTCCCTAAGGGGACAAAGATGGTTCGATGTAAGTGGATCTATCAGACCAAGTATGTTGTGGATGGTAGTGTGGATAAGTATAAGGCTTGGCTTGTTGCGAAAGGTTTCTCTCAGGTTGCAGGTGTTGACTATACTGAGACCTTTGTGCCCGTAGCCAAGATGAACTCTATTCACTTGACACTTGCTATTATTGCAGCTCATGGTTGGGTTGTACATCAGATGGATGCGAAGAGTGCTTTTCTTCATGGTGATCTTGATGAGGAGATTTATATGGAGCAGCCACAAGGTTTCATCCAGGATACTTCCTTGGTTTGCAGACTAATGAAATCTCTCTATGGCCTTAAGCAGGCCCCCAGGGCTTGGTATGCCAAGATGGATTCCTTTCTTCTCTCTGTAGGGTTCACCAAGTGTCATTCTGATCTGAATGTCTATATTTTGTGACAGGATGACTCTCACTTGATACTTGTGCTCTATGTTGATGATTTGATCATTACAGGGAGTACCACATCCATTATTAGCAAGGTCAATTCTGCTTTGCATGACAGATTTGCTATGACTGACTTGGGTCTTTTGCACTACTTTCTCAGGATAGAGATTTCATAGTCACCTTCTAGGATTACACTATCGTAACCCAAGTATGCTCTTGATCTACTTGCATGCTTTCATATGGCTGATTGTAAGCCTACACCGACTCCCTTTCTTTCAGGAGTCAAGCTTGAGGCTCAGTGTTCTTCTCCACTAGTTGATGCCACTTTGTATCGTCAGCTTGTGGGTAGTCTCATCTACTTGACCCATACACGCCCTGATATTTCATTTGCAGTTGGCATGTTTTCTTGCTTCATACAGAAACCACATGAGCTTCATTGGAAAGCCACCAAACACATCCTTCATTACATCCAGGGTACACATCACTATGCAGCAGGCACAAGACTTCGCTTGGTTGGTTACATAGACTCTGATTGGGCTGGCAATCTTGATTATCGTAAGTCTACTTCTGGTTACAATTTTCACCTTGGTTCAAGCCCCATTTGTTGGCAGAGCAAGAATCAACATGCTATTGCTCTCTCTTCGAGTGAGGTTGAGTATCGAGGCGCTATTAATGCAGTGACTAAGACCATTTGGCTCCAGTAGATTCTCACAGAGTTTGGGTTCACCACTCCACGACCGACAGTTCTACATTGAGACAATCAGAGTGCTATTGCAATCTCAAAGAACCTGGTCTAGTACCAGCAGACCAAACACATCGAGATTCATATGCACTATATATGAGAGCTCATTCAAGAGCAGGTCATTGATTTGCAGTATTGTCCTACAGCGGAGCAGGTTGCTGACATATTCACCAAACCTTTCACTAAGAGTAAGTTCCAACAGTTGCGAGCTCTCTTGGGGGTGCAATATGTGTCATTAGGGGGGGTCAACTGACTTCTCCTTCCTCTCTTATGGGGGGGACTTTTTCCTCTTTAAGGTTTTGTCCATCTTCTTTGAGAGTCTTTTGTACATTCATCTCTCTTTTGGGGGGATTTTTTTCCCGCTGGGTTTTCTCCCTTTCTCCATTTGTGAGAGATTGCTTTGCATAGTTTTGCTTGCATTTGCATATTGTTCATGGGTACCTATCATGGCCTAGTAGCCAAGACCCATCTTGCATTATTGACTTGAGTCTTCATTTCCCTAAGTTGCACTTAAGGGAGGATGTTGGTGTAAATAAATATTCATTATGGATATTATTACACTTTACTTAAGTTAACTTAGGATAATGCATCTCTTCGTAGTTTGGATTTGAGACACTTAGGGAAGTGTGCACATAGGGATAGAGCTTGTAGGAGAAATTCCACCCTTTGTGGTCTTGTTTTGTTGTTACACTCCACATTCGGTGGGTCATCCACCTCTTGTGGAATATTATATTATTTCTCCTACCTACCCCTAGTATTTCTCACCTACCCTTGTTTCTCATTGAGCCACATGTCATGATTGTGTGCTCGTACATCCATATGGCCTTGCCTATATAAGAAGGCCTATATTCATTGTATTTGTGAATCCAGTTGATCATTTTCATATTAATGAGAATACAATTTGTTCTTGTCATTCTTTTTTCTCTATTTTAATACTTTTCATTGTGCCCTTGATCTTGGCAAAATGTCACAAAAGGCTAGGTCTCAGGAAGAAATAGAAAAATATTTTTGAATGAGAAATGAGGATAGCAAGAAATATTAATTAATTAATACTGATTTTAGGAATGGAGGTAATTGAACAAATGTAAATGATCAATTGTGAAAGAAAAAATCAAATTTGACAAAATATCAAAATTTTAAATGTCTACAAACCTACTGATTAGAGGAAATACACTAGTTACTGTAAGGAAAGCACAATGCGGAAACACCTTCCTAACGTCAATTCAATAGGGGAATAAAGCAAGTATGCCTTTAAATATTCTTTTGCAACACATTAAGATGACACAGACAGGTGATTCACATATCCAAACACACAAAGACAGAACACCAATATATACATGGGAAAACCTTTATAGGTAAAAAACCCACCACCCAACTGAAAGACTACTTTATTTATAGTAAAAAGATTAGAATAAAGTTACAGTCTTAACAGAGAAGGTATTCATTCTTAGTCTACATAGTTTGGAACTCTACTATAACATCATGCAAAACATTCAAGACTACAAACATGCAAGACTACAACAATGTAGCCTCTCTGCATCCCTCCGTAGTCACTTCGTTCTTCTCTGATCAACACAGACCTATCCCTTCACTCTACTTTGCTCAACCATCATCCAACCTCTATCACATCAGTTACATTTCTAGCAACATATATTAGCCATTGAGCATAACCGTTATGGAGTCCAATGGCCTAACCAACATTGCATTTCGGTTTCCTCTGGCAACTCCCATTACATATGTCGGATGCGGTTCAGACAATAGTCAGTTGCTCCAACTGTCAAGAAGTCTAACCATCTACATCGGTCTGCATTCACAACTTGTCCATTATCCCACATGCACCAAGAAGTTGGGTTGGTTCGTATTCATATACACCGACAGTCTCATCCTTAGTGTTTGAGTGTTCAACTTTTTGGATCTTGGTTGAATCTCACATCTGCAGTCGGTCTCCGCTCCATCAACCATTGGTATAGCTTTCAACCAGTAGAGGTGATCGCCCAATGATACCCAATCACCGAAGGTGACTCCATCGGGTCATCGACACAACCTTCCTACTCTCTCCTCAGTCCTCGATCACTTTGAGGATGTCTACACCAAACCATCAGGTCTTTGACCAAATAATGAACAAGTAGTCTTGATCCCCTGATACAATAGTAGACAGCTCCACTAATGTGCTCCAAAACAGGTCAACTCCATCAGCTAGAGTTACCCCGACAACTGTTCCATCGAGATAGGTTATTCCGATGACCTAAAGAGGCTTCATCGGGTATCGACATAACACTGAACAAGTCCATCCGATAGCTGATGCCAACTCGATCGTCCAAGGTGACTCAATCAGGTATCACTATAGTGCTCATGCAGTCCTTCTGATAGCCGAAGTTACCCCGATGACCGAAGTTGACTTCGTCGGGTCATCAAGATGACTTCAAAACCTGCTACGCTGATATGTGAAACATTCCAACAAGAAGATAGCCAAACCATCAGGATTTTGGTGTAGCAAATAACTACTTTTCCCGATAGCCAATACCAAACCCGAGAAGTCGAGTTCATCGACCAGAGTTATGCCGATAGAGAGAAATACATCGGCCTTAGTCACACCAATCAGAAAGTGTTCAACAACCAAGAAGGTAACACTTTGCTACTCCATCGGTGTAGGCTACTTCGATATTAATCCAGACATGGTCAAGAGAATTTGAGGCACATTCCCAACAATCTCCCACTTGTCGAGGAATCCACTAGACCTGTCTACCATGATAAACACATACCGACACCACTGAGAACCATGGACTCAAAATCCCATCAATGCTGATATACCATTTGATCATAAACCATCACGAAATATAGTTTACCTTGTGCACCACTAAGAACCATAATTCTGACTCCCATAACACAAAATTCATGATCCCAAGGCTACTCAAATGTGCCAACATTAGTCACAAACATAGCGAGAATAGCACCCACAACAAGTGCTAGTTCATCCAACTATACAAACCTCCAAGGTATAACTAGATGAATTTCAAATCATCAACATATATGACATATTACTCACAGTCTCAAACTTCAAGTGCAATAATAGTCATATGCACACCAAGAAGCTCCCACTGCATAGGTAACGTCAGAATTGAAAAAGATCCCTTTTTCAACATTACATAGAAGTAAATAAAACCTTTGTACCAAGAGAATTCACAATACTAACTGTAAACAAAAAACCTGCAAGCAAGTCTTTATAGCACCCTGTATCATACCCTTTCTTCACTTCTAAATGCTAACTGTGTTATCATAGATGAATGCCTTTCAGTTGAACCTATTACTCATTCCAACTCAGAACCATCTACATTTCCATGTTTCCAAGAGCACCTGTAGCTGATCAGCCCATGCCAAAACTTCAAATGCATAATCACATTATCATGAAGTACCAAACAAATGATCAATGTACTCTAAACACAAAAAAAAACTAAGATCATTGTCAAAATTCCAACTGTAGAATCAGGAACTTAAACATGACAACCATGATCTAAACATCTCATCCAAAGAGATAACATGCTCTATATGAACATACACACTTTATGTCAAAACTCTAAATGCATCTCAAGAGTATATCCTAACATAAAAACATCTTAACTAAGGATTACAACATCTCTACCAAAGACCCCTTATGAGTCCTCAAGATATTAACATCTTCAGTCACATGAAGAACATTCACCAATACATGATGAATCTACATCACTGCCAAAGACCCAAGGTACCCAGTCTTAATGGCATCATGATTGAACCAGACATCGATAGATGTTTGAATTCCGAAAGAAGCTTAGTAGGCATCTCTATCCTCATTCTCAGAGGACCCAAAATCTTAAGAACTCTTATTCTTCTTCTTCTCTTTGCAATCCTTATGGATATGACCAGTCTACCCACAATTCCAGCACTTCTCTTTGGACTTCTTTCCAGGAGTCTTAGAACTTTCCTCTGACTTGGATTTAGACTTATTGTTCTCTTTCTTACCTCTAACAGCAAGAGAATCCTTGACCATCTCAGAAGATCTTCTTTGTGTTTCTTTTGATAGCAACAAAGCAACCACACCTTCCATAGTGAACTTGGTTGTTGTACTCCCAATGGTCATTACTAGATGATCCCAAGTGTCAAGCAAAGAACATAATAGAAGCATACATCGATCCTCACCGTCAATCCGGACTCCTACAGAGGTTAGCTGAGCAACGATCATGTTGAAAACATTCAAATGGTCTACAATAGATTTACCCTCATCCATCTTTAGGGAATATAACTTCTTCCTCAGGAACAACTTATTTACCAGAGACTTTCTCTGATACATGTCTCCAAGCTTCTTCCATAGAAGAATAGCAATATTCTCCTTATGGACATTCAATAGAACAAAATCTACCAAATAGAGTTGGATTAACCCTCTAGCTTTTCTATCTGCAAGATCCCAGTCTTCTTGCTTCATGTCTGAATGCATAGCAGTTGTAGTCACAATAACACAAAGATCTCTATCAACCAGCAAGTCTTCCATCTTGAGTTTCCACAACTCAAAACTCGAACCATTGAATTTATCGATCTCCACTCGCCCAGAAGCATTCGTCATCTTAAACTGCAAACAAGACAAATAAACGCTCTGCTAGACTCCCACTGAAAAACAAAATTAACACAAAAACCCAACCCTACCCATCAAGGATAACAAAACAGGCCAGGCTCTAATACCACTTGTAAGGAAAGCACAGTGCGGAAATGCCTTCCTAACATCAATTCAATAGGGGAATAAAGCAAGTATGCCTTTAAAAATTCTTTTGCAACACATTAAGATGACACGGACAGATGATTCACATATCCAAACACATAGAGACAAGACACAAATATTTACATGGGAAAACCTTTACAGGTAAAAAACCCACCACCCAACTGAAAGACTAATTTATTTATAGTAAAAAGATTACAATAAAGTTACAGTCTTAACAGAGAAGGTATTCATTCTCAGTCTACACAATTTGGAACTCTTCTATAACATCATGCAGAACATTCAAGACTACAACAACGTAGCCTCTCTGCATCCCTCCATAGTCACTCCGTTCTGCTCTGATCAACACAAACCTATCCCTTCACTATGCTCAGCTCAACTGTCGTCCAACCTCTATCACATCGATTCTATTTCTGGCATTATATATCAGCCATCGAGCATAACCATTATGGAGTCCAATGGCCTAACCAACATTGCATTTCGGTTTCCTCTGGCAACTCCCATTACATTTGTCAGATGTGGTTCAAACAACAGTTAGTTGCTCCAACCGCCAAGAAGTCTAACTGTCTATGTCGGTCTGCATTCACGACTTGTCCATTATCCCACATGCACCAAGAAGTCCGGTCAATTCATTTTATATACACCGATAGTCTCATCCATAGTGTCTGAGTGTTCACCTTTTTAAATCTCGGTTCAATCTCACATCTATAGTCGGTGTTTGCTCCATCGGCCATCGGTATAGATTTCAACCAATAGAGTTGATTGCATGATGATACCCAATCGTCGAAGGTGACTCCATCGAGTCATCGGCACAACATTCCTATTGTCTCCCCGATCCCTTATCACTCTGAGGATGTCTACACCAAACCATCGGTTCTTCGAACAAACAATGAACAAGTAATCCTGATCCCCTGATACAACAGTAGATGGCTCCACTAATGTGCTCCATAACAGGTCGACTCCATCTGCTAGAGTTACCTTGACAACTATTCCATTGAGATAAGTTATTCTGATGACCTAAAGAGGGTTCATCAAGTATCAACATAACAAAGAAATATGTCCATCTGATAGCCGATGCCAACCCAATCTCCTAAGGCAACTCCATCAGGTATCGGTATAACGTTCATGCAGTCCTTCTAATAGCCGAAGTTACCTTGATGACTAAAGTAAACTTCGTCAGGTCATCGAGATGACTTCAAAACCTACTATGCCAATATGTGAAACATTCCAATCGAAAGACAACAAAACCATCAGGACTTTGGTGTAGCAAATAACTACTTCTCCTGATAGCCGATACCAAACCTGAGAAGTCAAGTTCATCAGCCAGAGTTATGCTGATAGAGAGAAAGACATCGACCTAAGTCACACCAATCAGAAAGTGTTCAACGACCAAGAAGGTAACACTCTGCTGCTCCATCGATGTAGGATACTCCAAGATTAATCGGAACATGGTCAGGATAATTCAAGGCAAATTCCCAACAGTTACTGCCCATGTTCTAATCATTGTTCATTCCTTGCTCACCCAACCCCTCAATTACTAACTTTAAAGAAACCAAAAAATTATAACTAAAGCCCCATTAATAAATTTCACATTTACCAATAGTCACCCACTTTACCCTCAATAATTAGTATTTTAGACTTTAATTGGAGTTGTGCAACTTTATTGGTACTCATAGCACACAACTAGTATGGCATTTGTGCATATGTATTGGTCATTTTGATGTGGTTGTAGTACGCAATTATTGAGACATCTTTAAGTAGGTATTGGATGAGACTTTGAAATGACCACTTTCTTATCGTTCTATGCATAACAGATCTCACAACATGCGTTGTTACTACCCAAAAGTCATAACAATAGTTATAAATAATTAGGGGAAGAGCCCCAGTAGCCATCATAGTTCCAATAATCACACACTTATTGTCATAGTGACCCCCCAATAGTCATTATAGTTCTAATTTTTTAAAATCGCATTAATAAATTTCACATGTACCAATATCCAATCACTTTTTATCACTTTTTGTCAATTTTTTGTTCATAATTGGCCCATTTTTGCACCATTATTTGAACATTTGTGCAAAACTATTGGGACAATTGTCCACAAGTACTGGCAATTTTGAGTGGACGATTACTGGAACATCATTAATTAGGTATCAAGGGACACTTTAAAATGTGTACTTTTTGACCTTTGTGCGCATAACTGATCCCACAACGTGCATCATTACTACCCAGAAGCTAGAAAAATAGCTATAAGAAGTTAAATTAATACAAAGTCAACTAAAAATAATCATCAAAATTCAATGTACCGTTTAGGATCCATGGGTGTGCGAAGTTAGATATGACAGCTACTAGTCCTCTTCCTCTAAGTTGAATGCGATGACAACAAATTTTTTTAAAAAAATCTGATATATTGTTTAAGATGTATGGATGCATGAAGTTAGCTATAAAAACTATTACTAGTAGTTGCAGGGGGAGTGCCTACAACAGGAGGCCAATAGGTGGGTTTGTAGAAGCATCATATAGAAAGAAACCAATTAAAGGAAAAGATGAAAGGAATTAAAGGAAAAGAAAAGTGCAAACTATATATGTGAAAATATGAAATTGTACATAACCCAACCAATCTGTTCACTTGTTCTCAAAATATGAAGTTAACCACACACCAACCCCCATGCTATAGAAGGCAACATGATGTACAGTATGAAAGAGAAATATAAAGTAATTATTACAAATGTTTTCTATTTAACACCATATAAAACCCAACCAATTTAATGTGTTTGTCCCAGAAAATATAAGTTAGCCACCCTCCAACCCCCATCTTGGCATTCCTAGCATGTTATACAGCCATTTAAGGTATATATTTGTGAAGTACATAATTGATGTTATGTAAAATGTTGGTTGCAAAGTTGAATCAAAGCATTGAGTAGTCATTTGATGTAGTATTGTACTGTATGTTGTTGCTTAGTTTTGTAAATTGAACTTGAGTCACCATTGCATACCTGTGAGAAATGAAATTCTATTAGAACATTGTAGGTGCATTAAATAATTAAAACTGGTAAAACTTGAAGATCGAAAAGAATAGGAAAGGAAGGTACTTACAATTGTTGAAAGCGTGGTGGACGATATGTCTGAAAAAACTTTATGGTGGTTGTGAAATCTGCAGACAAGATGAGAAGTACAAACAAAAATTAGCATCATCGAATGCAAAGGTCAAAGACACTGAGATACCCTTGTATCATGTGTGGTTTAAAATGATTTCTTTTTTGATATCCTGCAAGTACAAGAACAAGAGAGAAGTTTTAGTAAGATATGAGATATTGTAATTGTAGGGAGTAAACATTAGAAGGAGGGTAAGCAGAAGCAACAAGAACAGTGTGATTATACTGAAACTTTTTCTCTTGTTGCTAAAATGCCTATAATTAAACTCATGATTGCTTTATCTTCTAGAATGAATTGGCCTATTCACCAAATGGATGTTAAAAGTTCTTTTCTAAATGGTGATTTACATGAGGAAGTTTATATGTCTCAACCTCCTAGTTTTGTTAAGGTAATGAACATTTAGTTTGCAAACTAAAGAAATTAATTTATAGTTTTATGCAATCTCCTAGGGAATGGTGTTCTAAGATTAATGCTTTCTTTCTTTCTCAAGGTTTCATTAGAAGTAAAAATGATCCAAATTTGTATATTAAACATAGTGAAGATGATATTGTGATTATTATTTTACATGTGGATGATTTAATTCTAACTTCAAGTTCCAATAATTTGATTTCTAAAATTAAGTTTCAACTCAATCAAAAATTTCAAATGACTGATTTAGGTCTTTTACATTATTTCTTAGGAATGCAAATTTGGCAAACCTCTCAAGGAATTTTCTTATCTCAAAGTAAATATGCTCAAGATCTCATAGATAAGTTTAAAATGAATGATGCTAACCATGTTTCAACTCCTATTGAATTAGGCACTAAGTTAATTCTTGATATGTAAACTCTACTTGTTGATCCTACTTTGTATAGACAATTAGTTGGAAGTTTGAATTATTTAACTCTTACTAGGCCAGATATTACTTATAGTGATGGTTTGGTTTCAAGATTAATGTCTAAACCTCAACAAACACACTTTAAAGTTGCTAAAATAATTTTAAGATATATTAAAGGAACTATTAATGTAGGTTTGTTTTATGATGCAATTTTTTATTTTACTTTACAAGGTTTTACTGATTCCGATCTAGGTGGAGATCCCAATGATGGGAAATCTACTTGTGGTTATTGTTTTTTTATTGGTTCAAGAGCAAGTTCTTGGAGTAGTAAAAAGAAACAATCTACCTCTCTTGGATCCATTGAAGTTGAGTACAAAGGATGCACTAATGCTTCCAAAGAAGCCATGTGGCTTAGAAGACTACTTGAATATTTGGGTCTACCTCAACACGAACCAACTCCTTTGTATTGTGACAACCACAATGCCAATGCATTGGCTAAAAATCTATTTTTCCATGCAAGGACCAAACATATTTCTCTCCAACACCACTTTATTAGAGAACAAATTGAAGACAAGCAAGTTTCACTCCTCTATTGCAAGGGGGAAGAACAAGTTGCTGATATTTTGACCAAGCCACTTTGTAAAGAGAAGTTCCAATTTCATTGTAAAAATCTTGGTTTGCAACCCATTGAAGGGTTTGATGTAAACTAACCAAGTAAAGCTTAAGGGGGGGTGTTAGAATATTTAATCTTTACTTGGCTTAGGTTTATTTGTATTTAGTTTGGGATGTTCCTTTGGAATCCCTACATGTAATTTGTCCTCTAGTACATGTGTGAGGACAAGTCATTTCTTTTATTTTCCTTTATTAAGGAATATTAGATTTCTTCCTTAAGAGGATGTGGACACATGGCACACACATTTTATGAATGGTGGCATTCATATATTTGGGAGTTACTTTGTAACTCCTCTCCTCATATCTATTTAAGAGTTGTCTCCTCTCTCATTTCTTCTCAATGATGTTATTATAAAAGAGCTTCTTTCTCTCTCTCTTTCTCTCATTTTAGGCATTGCCTCATTCATAATATCACAAGGGGTTTTTCTTTGTTTTTTCCCTTTCAAAATTTCTTATGCCTCCTTCTTCACATTTGGGTGATTGCTCCAAAGTTTCTTCATTTCTCTTGGTAGCATTTACTTCATCAATAAACTTACTTGGATTTTGTTTTTCTTTCCTTGCTCTTGTATTTCCTTTCAGTTAATGGAATTTGTGTGCGGTTTCCTCTAGTAATTGGTGGAATGGGAACATGTTTTGGATTTGGAGCATCCCATGGTGGTCCAGTGTAATGTTGGAAGAAGACAACAACATATTTTGGTAAATCTAGTAGTTTAGAACCTACATCATAGACAATCATTTTAATTTGTCCCAAAGAACCATTCACAAGACCAACTTCTATCCATAAATTTATAATGAGCATGACTTGTTGGTCTATAGAAAGAAGAATTTCAAATGAGAGTTTCTCATCTTTGTGAGTTTGTTTTTCTCTGTGATGTGCTATGATTGATGTTGCATGTGCAATGGGTGAGTGCATTTGCTTTAAAATTTTAATATTGTGGGATTTTGAAGTTGCATTGGTTGCAAACAATTTTTTTTTGGGTCGAGGTGGTTGTTTTGATCAAGTGTCAATCCATGTGTTGAGCGCATCTGTAAAGTTTCCCAGTTTGATTTTAGTGGTGTTGTGTTGCGTACATTTAGCAAAAGGTCATGGAATTGCATATGTGATGGGAACACACCTTGTTGGCGGAAAGAAACATCTAAGGTGACAACATCAATGAAGGAGTACCATAAAGCGAGTGTTGTTGAGTGTGATGCATACAATGGTTTGTCCATAACTCGGGTAGTTGTTCAAGGTCACCAACCAACATAACTGAGAGGCCTGCAAATGGTTCATGTTGTTTGGTGGTAAATGCTTGTTGCAATCTGTTATCAAACCTGATGAGTAATTGTGGGCCAAGGAAACTCATTTCATCAATCAAAATGTACCGTAAATGTTTGCATTACTCTTGAAACATTAATAAGGAATGCCCTGTTAAAGGACGATATTCTTGAATAGGAATATCGTCAATATGCCCTGTTTGGTGGTAAATGCTTGTTGCAATCTGTTATCAAACCTGATGAGTAATTGTGGGCCAAGGAAACTCATTTCATCAATCAAAATGTACTGTAAATGTTTACATTACTCCTGAAACATTAATAAGGAATGCCCTGTTAAAGGATGATATTCTTGAATAGGTATGCAGAGGACAACATGGATTGTTGTAGCTTGAATGTTATATGCAGATACACCTGTTGGTGCAATCACAAGAAATGGGTATTACTTTGGATCTAAATGGAAATTTAACTTATTCTGTATAGAGTCAATAAGAAACAATTTCCCAGCACCTGTTGTGCCTTGAATGATCAATCGTAATGGTGAGACATTCAAATTTTGTGTAGTGTGGGAGGTTATAATATCAAGTGCAATTTTTTAATTTGATGCAAGCTCAAAAGTATTAAGGATACTTGAGTGAATGTTGGCAAGGGTGCCAACCGATTGGCTTTTTTTCCATTGAAATGAATTGAGGGGCTATTCTATGAAGGAATTCATTAGATACAGATTCACTCCAATTAAAGTGGAGGTTGTCTACTCCAACTATAATAACAATAACTCTAATTGAAATCTCAACCCGAAGTTTGGAAATTCATCTGGTAAAGTTACTATTTTCATGGCTAGTGTTCATTTAGTTATCAACCCATTGACGTGAAACTTGAAATGGGTCTGCACTATATATGCACTAAGCTCCTTCAATGGCTATTTTGCATTGTTGCAATAACTAACATTATGCAGAAAGGAAAGGAAAGAATGGAAATCATAGAAGGCTATAGGAAAACTTATAAAAACAATGCTGGAATGATCTAGTATAAATAACAGAAATCACTTTGTTCTGGCTTGGTTGCAGGAACAGTCAGTGGATCTATTTCCAGTAGCTGTAGGAACAGTCGAGGCACAAACTTCTACTGTAACTAAAGAAGAACTAATTTCAATGAACATAAACACAGGATGATTCACCAAGTGGGCCCCCTTTGATGAGTTATATCAAGCTTTCAGAAAAATACTTTTAACAGATCAGAACAACATATCTTTCATTCATTGCTTCCTAAAAATGATTACATGTTCTAAAAGAAAAACTCCAGAATGCTTATCAAAATTCTCCGCTCTATTCCTTTCTATTCTATCTAACCTCTAAGAAAAAGGAAGAGCTTATTATAAAGAAAAGGTCAACTACAATGGACAACTCAAATAATGCCCAAAAGAAGAGGCGGATGATTGACTGATGAAGGAGATAAACTAGAGCTTGGCTGTAGGAAAATTGGATCTAAACCGAACCATAGTCTTTGCATGCCATAGCGATATTTTGCGAATTCAATACCCACTAGAGTTAAACTCCCATAGTGTTGTATGGCTGCTCTGGTTATGCCATACCTTGCACTCACTCGGCTCCTCTTTAGTTTGATCTCCAGTTATTTCTTATGTAATTCTTCCTTCTTTAGGCGCAAAAGGAGAATATCCACTGCAACATCATTTATTATCTGCACTACAACAAAAACAAAATACAAGGACATGCATACGTATTTTACTTAATTAATATATTCATTAATTCATATATGACATTACCCTAAATGACCCGCATAGCAACAGGAACAAATCACTTGGCTGCAGGAATAAATGGCATGGTTGTAGGAATAGACTGGGAAAGTTCAAACATGATTTTATAAGTTCAGGTTTAACACATGGAATGCATATAGTCAATTTACAATACTTCACTACTAATATGCAAACCAAAAGATGTCAAAAACCTAAGAGTTTTGATGATAAAAACATGACAAAGTCTCAACTTATCATGCCCCCCAACTTTAAGAGTTTGTTGATCCTACAGCAAAAGGAAAATTTCTAACTCTCGCTGTAACTCTTAAATCACCAACAATGCCCTGACTTGTCCCCCCTGAAGCCAAGTTCCAATAAAATCCTTTCATTTTTTCCAGCCTGGACCATCTAGATGTTTCTTCTGTGACTACATCATACTTCTGCTTTGTAGGATGACATGCCAAAAGTAGCCACATAAGGATTGGAGGTTGAAAGATCAATGGTAGCCAGTTGTTGGCTTTCTCCCTGCCTAACTCTATGTATCTGGGGGCTCTTTGCATGGCTGCATCAAAATTTTGTAGTGAATAAGGTTCTCCCTGTTTTAACTATTTAGGTAGATTATTCCAGTGTTGAGTTAACGCTTCTATTGCAGCTGCCCTGTCAGTCTGAACCAAATGCTCATATGCTTGATAGACTTCCTCTCTCATTGGAAGCACTAATTTTCTTACATCATCTCTTACTAGTAACTTCTACTAATCATAATAAAGAATTCTTGGTGCTTCTGATTCCCTTCTCAATGGTAATGGATAGTCAAGCTCTAATTTTTCATACTCCTTGGCTTGTGGCCCCATGATAATCTCATTTTAGATCCATGACATTAAAGCTTTGATATGGATATCCCCAATATACAATAAAGGGTTCCACTCCCTGTCTGAGGGTATAGCATAGTTATGTAAGTATAATTCACATAGCAAATTATTCACAGCAGGTGGAGAGGTTTGGTAAGCATAAAAGAATTCTTCAGGTGTTTCCAAAGAGGGATTAAGGTCCCTAACAATGTAGTTTAGTTTGAAGTTTAGATACCGCTCTTTCAAATGTACTGCATAAACTCTTGGAGGTGCCCTACACTGCATCAACTCAAGAACCATACCATAAATTATTTCTACCTTAGCCTCCAATTCCTCAATTCTGTTATCTCTCTTTTCAATCTCTTTTTGTTGTTTATCAATAATCCCCTGCAACCTATCCTTCTCTATTTCCCATTGTCTATAAAATGTTAAAGCAATAGATAAACTACTTAGGGATGAAGGAGGTCTAATAGGTACTACCTTAGATCGCGGGATTTCTTCAATAAACTCCTCAATCTGAGATGGCATATCTCCAATATTTTCCTCGGGCTGCTATAGACTATCTTCAATAATTTCTTCAAATTGCAGTGCCACAAAAGCAAGATTTTCTAGTTTATCCTCAGCAACATTTTCTTGAATTTCATCCTCCACAGGGTTTCCTTCTTCCAAAGTTTCCACTGCAATAACCTCTGTTGGATTACCCATATGATGAGTCTTCTATGTCTTGCTACGTGTTCTTCTTACATAAACTTTTGGAATGGGTGCAGGAGTTTTTATTTTTGTCCCATGCCTCTTGGTTGCAGGAGGAATCTGAGTTACCTATGGCTGGGTAATAAGTTCTTCATTTATTTCACCCCTTTCTAACTCTTTTCCTTTCCTTCGCAAAACTAGTGAATCTCTTTGAAGAGAAGTAGAGGGTTGTTCTTCAATTGATTCCGCTCCAATATTTTCTTCCATAATAACCACGGCTCCTTCAGCAACAAGCAAACCCTCATCTTTAGCAACTACGGGGGAAGAGGGTTCTGCAACATTCTCTTCTTCAACTGGCGGGTTATCTGCAATAGGGGAACCATCAACCCTAATTGTTGTATATCCTCAAATACACCCCATTCCATTTGTAAAACATCTCTTAGGGACCATTCTACAAGTAGCTTAACCAATCCATGATGGCTAACAGAACGATTTCCATTTTTCTACATCTCCTTAGTACTTGTAGAAATGAGGTGGTATAAGAAATTAGGAACATCCACTCGCTGGCCATACCGCAGATGACTAATTAATTTAAAATGAGGTGAATGCAGATTTGAATATCGCCTTTCACATGTAATGTATTTCATAACATATAAAGCTACTTGAGGCCAATGTGCTAGTAGAGAAACCCTTCTAGTTCCTTGTCTATCCACCATTAAGGTTCATTTGTGGGAATTGTGAACTCTACCCTGGCACTCCTTGAGTCTTTTGATTCTGGAAAAAGTTCTCCTTCCTATAGCAACCCCATTACTTCTGCTATTCGCTACTCCATAGCAATAACCCTCAAACCTTTAACTATAGCTTCTCCTTCATTAAAGGAATGCATAAATTTTGTAGCAATTTCTTCATTGTAATCCCTAATTTTCAAGAAATAATCCAACCAACCGTGGTTTCTGAAATAATGCTCACAAAGACCATCCTGCAGCAACCCTTCATGAACTGTTGGCTCATGATGAATTAGATCACCACCAATTTTTTACTTTGCTATTTTTCTCTCTGCAGCTGAACCAAAATATCTGACAGTCTTGCTAATATTGAAATTCCCTTACATATCTCAATTCTAGCGACAGAATTTATTATTCATTTGCGTGAAATAATAACATAATAAGTAATGATGGGGAGAAAATCAATTCGGAGTACCAAAAAGGACTGATAATTAATCACTTTGGAAACCGAAACATAAAGCACCCCCCCAACTTAACCTAGCACGTGTCCACACAAGCTGACAAGATTTCGGGTAGTGGAGCAGATTTAAACAGGATATAATCATAATGAACTAATAAATGCATAATTAAAATAAAACACAATATACACGTACCTGCAATTGTACAATAATGAAGGCGAAATGAAATGAAATGACAGGTAAGAATGTGGGATGTAATGTCGTGGATGGGATTTTATGTATGGAGAAGAATATTCCCATATAATATGGAAATATTTTATTATGAAATGGCAAATATGTTCACTGTAGAGGCTGTAGGAACATTACCTTTATTACCTTGCTCAATTGCAATAGGAAGCTCATGAGTTGCTGCAAGCTCTTTGTCAGTTGCTGCAGGAACCTTGTCAGTTGCTGCTTGAACCTCTGTGTCACTTTGTGGAGCAAACTATTGTAGGAACTCTTCTCTAGTAGCTGGCTTATGATATAGATGTAGTCGGTATCCATTTACTAAGAGTTTAAATTGAATAGGATCAATTGTGGACAAACAAACTGCTCCATTCAAGAAAACTTCTTCTATCTCATAAGGACCTAACCACCTAGTTTGAAGCTTTCCCATAGCATCTTTATATCTAGAATCATACAGTAGTGCCCAGTCACCAACTTTGAATTTCTTTTCCCTGATATATTTATCATGCCATTTTGCTCTTTGATTTTGAATCAATTTCGTTTGTTGAACAGCTATCATTCTCCATTCATTTAGAGCATTTAATTGTTGAATGTGTTCTTTCTATGCTTCAGACAATATCATATTTAACTGCAAAGCTATCCTCAGGGTTTTATGCTCAAATTCAATAGACATCATTGTTGTTTTTCCATAAACTGTCTCAAAAGGTGTGAAACCAATTGGTGTTTTCCAAGTTGTTCTATATGCCCAAATTGCTTCTGAAAGCCGGTGAGACCAATCTTTCTTGTGAACAGACACTGTTTTTGTAAGAATAACCTCAAGCTCTCTATTTGTAACTTCTACTTGTCCATTAGACTGTGGATGATAGGGAGCAGATTTTATGTGCCTTATATTGTATTCATTGACAAAAGCCTTTATCAATATTGAAGTAAATTGAAGTCCCTGGTCTGAGACAATTTCCCTTGGTACTCCATATCTTATAAATATCTCTTCATAAAGAAACTCAGCCACCTTATTATCTCTTGCACGTGTCATGGCATGAGCTTCTACCCATTTTTTTACATAGTCTATGCATACCAAGATACAAGATTTGCCATTAGAAGGTAGATCAATTGTGCCAACAAAATCTAATCCCCACTTGTCAAATGGTGAAACTGATATTTGAGGATATAGTGGCATCTCATCAGATTTTGTAGGTTTTCCCATTCGTTGACATCTATCACATTTCCATGTGTACTGAGCTACATCCTTATGTAATGTGGGCCAATAGTATCTTGTATTGAGTATTTTCAGTGATGTTCTTTTGGCAACAAAATGACCTCCACATGGCTCATCATGAAATGCATGCAGGATGTCATATGTTTCATCTTCTCTAACACATGTTTGCATGATTTAATCAGGTCTAGTATAAAATAGACAATCAGCAATCCATGAGAAGTTAAAACTTTTTTCAACTAGCAACTTTCTTTCCTTAGGAGAGAAAGAAATTGGCATCTTAGTTGCAGCTAAATAGTTGGCAATATCAACATACCAAGGAGTGTGAGCTTGAATGAGAAACCAATGTTCATCTAGAAAAGTGTCATCTATTATTGCAGAATCTTCTTCCAATTGAAGACGTGAAAGATAATCTGCAACCACATTAGACTTCCCTGGTTTATCAACAATTGTGATATCAAATTCTTGCATCAATAATAACCAGTGAGCTAATCTACCAGTGATTGATGGCTTATTCATGAGATATCTAATTGCAGTATGATTTGTATGCACAAATATGGGATACCCTGTGATATAGTGTCTAAATTTGTTAAGTGCATATATGACAGCTAGCATTTCCTTTTCAGTAATTGTGTAATTCAATTCAGGTCCCTGCAAATTCTTGCTAATATAATATATTGCATTTTCCAATTTGTCAATTCTCTATCCTAGCACTACTCCTATTTCATAATCAGATGCATCCGTATGGATTTGGAATGGTAGAGACCAATTTGGCCCTTTAAGAACTGGTGCTTGATTCACATCATGCTTAAGCTTTAATAAAGCTTCATTGCATGCTGGGGTCCATTTAAATTTTGCATCTTTAGTAAGCAGTGAATATAAGGGACTTGCAATTTTACTGAAATATTTTATAAACCTTCTATAGTATCTAGCATGACCAAGAAAATTTCTCACATCTTTTTGCTTCACAGGGTCATTAATATGCTGAATGACCTCAATCTTTGCTGGATCCACCTGAATGTCTTGTACAGATATATGATGACCAAGGACTATTCCTTCTTCCATCATGATGAAACACTTCTCAGTGTTTAAAGACAAATTGTATTCTTCACATCGCTACAAAACTTTCTTTGGATTACCCAATGCTTGATCAAATTCAGAACCATAAGTTGTAAAGTCATCCATGTAAATTTCCATAATATCTTGAGAAATATCAGAAAAAATACTGATCACTTCTCTTCGAAAAGTGGCTGGAGCATTACATAACCCAAAAGGGAGAACAAAATATGCATATGTGCCCCATGGGCAAGTAAATGTTGTCTTCTCTTGATCTTTGGGGGCTATCTGGATCTGATTATAGCCACTAAATCCATCAAGGAATGAAAAATATCTCTTACCAGCTAGAGAATCCAATACTTGATCCACAAATGGCAATGGAAAATGATCTTTTCTAGTTGCTAAGTTCAAAGCTCTATAATCAACACATACCCTCCATTTTCCTCCTTTTATAGGGACCATCACCAAAGGTGATACCCATTGACTATCAAAGATAGGATAGATAAACCCAGCTTTCAACAATTTCTATAATTCTTCTTTAACTATCTCCTTCAAGGAAGGATTAACTCTTCTTTGAGGTTGTCTGAGTGGGCAACACTCATCCTTTATATAAATACGGTGAGTACAAACTGTTGGATCAATCCCATTCATATCCTTGTAATCCCATGCAAAAGCATTTTTATGAAGTTTCAGCAAGTCCACAAGGCCCTCTTTTTGAGTATCTAATAGATCTCTATTGATATTCAAATATTTATTCAATTCCACCTCTATCTTAATAGTAAGATCAGTTTGGTTTATTTCATAAAAATGAGAAAAGGATAATTCTTGCGGCAACAGAGTATGCAATATATTAGTGGATGTAGGAAAGTCCAAACCTGCAATTTTTTCTCTTCTATAAATTCATTTATCAAGATTTTATAAAGAATTGTTTCCTCATCATATAACTGCATGAGTGGTCCTCGATTAATCATCATAAAGTGATTAATAGAGTCAATTTCTTCAGATTCTTCTCCTAACATAGGCCAAATGGCTTATTGTTGTTCAAGCTGGGGTTGTGCTGGAGAATACAAGGCTAATGTTTTTGTAGAACTCCCATCTGAAATAGTCATATCCCCTAATCTACACCCAATATATGCATCAGTTGTGGCAAGACAAGGTCTACCCAAAATGACCAGATATCCTCCCAATATTGCTTTTGGATATAAAATCATAAAGTCTGGAGGATATTCCTAGGAATCTAGAATAACTATTACATCCTCGATGATACCATCAGGTCTCACTGTAGAGCCATCAGCAAGTTGTAGAACTATGGGTGTAGCCCTTAAACTATTGATCTCCAAATGTTTCATTACTTCCCTTGTCATTACATTAATGGATGTCCCTAGATCAATCAAAACATTTTTTATTTGACTGCCATTAATGACTATACTCACAACAGGACTACTTGGATCAGAGTACTTTGGAATAACAATTTTACCTAACATAATATCAGCCAATTGACCCATAACATGCACTGTTTGTAGATCCTTTTTCTTCCTATTAGGTTTCTTTAGACATGCTTCTCTCAATGCCTTACCATATATGGGAACATCCTTTATTACTTGCAACAATGGAATTTTAACACAAATGTGCTTTCATTGATCAATAATATCAAAGCTTTGTTTTTGTTCAGTGGGAACTTCTTTTTCTTGTAATCTATGGGGAAATGGTGGCAATATTTGATTCTAGGGTATTGTATATGTTGGATTAGAGATTTCTTTCTCCTCATGTACCTCAGTGATAACTGGATGAGAGGGATTAGGTAAATTTGTTCTAGATCAGAGGTGAATGCCATCTAGTGATAAAGAATAGGCTGTGTACTGATTAACATCAACTGAATAAGCTTGTTGTTGTTGTTGAGATTTGATATTTGGATTTGGCAATGGTTGAGTAGGCAACTGTGTTGGTTTAGGTGGTGCAGTAGTAGCTATAGGAGGAGGCATTAAAGCAGGAGGTTGTGGCTGATGAATAGGCGGTTGATAACCAGAAGATTGGGTTGGCCATTATTGGTTTCCTGTCTATTGAGAAGTAGGTTGCCAATTCCCTTGAAACTAGTTTCCTTAGCCCTGAGGTGGATACCAATTCTCCTGTGGCTACTACCATTGTGGCATTTGAGTAGCAAAATGTTGCCCTTGGCCTTGTGAACCATACCAATGTGGATAGTTACCAAGATTTTGAGAATACCGTGGTTGCCATTGGTTATTTGGTGCATAAGAATTGCCACTATAACCAGAAAAAGAAAGTGGATCGGGTGGCATACCTTGTCTTTGAAAATTTGGTCTTCTTTGAGCAACATAGAAGACTTGCTCGTCCTCACCTTGAATTGGCTTGAAGTTAGGTTCCTTCATGTGTGCAACCATCTTACATCTGCAATCTTTCTTTCGCTATTTACAATGAGGACAGAATAATGCAAGGAATTCATTAGCTTCCTCATGCTTCTTCTTAGCTGTCAGTGTATCCAACTAGGTAGTCATATTGTTTATAATGTCCTCCTTGAAGTCCTTTAATAGATGACTAAGTTCCAATCTACAAACTCCAGTTCCAGATGCTGATAATGGTGCCCCTAGTTTAAATCTCCTATTCTTCTTAGAAGTAGATCTGGAATACTTCTTGCAAATTTGTCCTATTTCAGCCCAAGTGGATTGTGCAATGTCACCTCCTCCCATAAGATCTAATGAATCAGTGCATTCATCACTAATACCCCTCAAAAATATCAATTTGAGGGAATCTTCATTAAGAGTGCTATGCTTGGACTTTTTGACACTAAACAAAAACCTTTCCAAATAATCTTCAAGACTCTCATCTTCAGTTTGTGTCATTCTAAAGATATCATCCCCATGACGATCAGTACCTCTACAATAATCTTTGTATTTTCCAAGAAACAACTGTTTCATCTCATCCCATGTATTAATTGTGCTACTACCCAAGCTCATAAACCATCTCAAGGATGACTCCTTCAAAGTGGCAGGAAAAATTTTAAGTCTATGGGCATCTGTAGTATAGTCAAAACTCCTATAGAGAACATCAAACTCAAACAGAAATGTATCTAGATCCTCTGTTACCAATCCATAGAATTTAGGGACTAAAGATGTTGGAATGTTCTTGAGATTAGCATTATCATGTTGATCAGAGATGGGAAACTCAAATGTTGGACCTGGTGGTGGTGGTGGATTATTCCCACCAGGAGGAGGGTTCCCTTACATTAGACCAAAAAGGAACTGAAGACTACCTTCCAGAAATTCAGATTTAGGGTGATTCAAATTTTGTGGGGCTTGGTAAAATTCAGCAAAAAGATTTATGTCTGGGAAATTATCTTCTACATGATTAGGATGAGTGGGCAAAAATCTACCTCTGGGGTCTCTTCTTCTACTATGCATGCAGATTCATGAAATTTTCAAACAATTAGGAATCTCAAAAACAATTAACTGGAAACAATAATAACCATGAAAGGTTCTTAGTTTGACACCATCCCAGGAAACGATGCCAAAAATGTCTACTCCAACTATAATAATAATAACTCTAATTGAAATCTCAACCCGAAGTTTGGACATTCATCTGGTAAAGTTACTATTTTCATGGCTAGTGTTCATTTAGTTATCAACCCAGGGACTTGAAACTTGAAATGGGTTTGCACTATATATGCACTAAGCTCCTTCAATGGCTATTTTGCATTGCTGCAGTAACTAACATTATGCAGAAAGGAAAGGCAAGAATGGAAATCATAGAAAGCTACAAGAAAACTTATAAAAACAATGTTGGAATGATCTAGTATAAATAACATAAATCACTTTGTTCTGGTTTGGCTGCAGGAATAGTTAGTGGATCTATTTCCAGTGGCTGCAGGAATAGTCGAAGCACAAACTTCTACTGTAACTAAAGAAAAACTAATTTCAATGAACATAAACACAGGATCACTCACCAAGTAGGCCCCCTTTGATGAGTGATATCAAGCTTCTAGAAATATACTTTTAACAGATCAAAACAACATATCTTTCATTCATTGCTTCCTAAAAATGATTACATGTTCTAAAAGAAAAACTCCAGAATGCTTATCAAAATTCTCTACTCCATTCCTTTCTATTCTGTCTAATCTCTAAGAAAAAAGAAGAGATTATTATAAAGAAAAGATCAACTACAATGGACAACTCAAATCACACCCAGAAGAAGAGGTGGATGATTGACTGATGAAAGAGATAAATTAGAGCTTGGCTACAGGAAATGTGGATCTAAATCGAACCACAGTCTTTGCACATCATAGCGATATTTTGCAAATTCAATGCCCACTAGAGTTAAACTCCCGTAGTGTTTTATGGCTTCTTTGGTTATGCCATACCTTGCGCTCGCTTGGCTCCTCTTTAGTTTGATCTCCAGATATTTCTTATGTGATTCTTCCTTCTTTAGGCACGAAAGGAGAATATCCATTGCGACATCATTTATTATCTGTACTACAACAAAAACAATATACAAGGAGATGCATATGTATTTTACTTAATTAATACATTCATTAATTCACATATGACATTACCCTAAATGATCCGCATAGCAACAGGAACAAATCACTTGGTTGTAGGAATAAATGGCATGGCTGCAGAAATAGACCGGGAAAGTTCAAACATGATTTTATAAGTTCAGGTTTAACACATGGAATACATATAGTCAATTTGCAATACTTCACTACTACTATGCAAACCAAAAGATGTCAAAAACCTAAGAGTTTTGATGATAAAAACATGACAAAGTCTCAACTTATCAGAGGTCATAATCTCGCCTACCAAGCATTTGAAGAGTAGCAACATCAAAGTTGCTTGAAGCTCCCATTTGTGACAGGAACTCCCACTCGTAAAGTTCTTAATCAGTAGATTGTGGAATATATTGCAACTGCAGGCCTTCACTATTTTTAGCAGTGGAATGTTCTTCAATCCCATTAACATACCATCGGGTGTAATGAGTGCTATGAAGCTATTTCCAATTCAGTATAATTTTATCACTTGATGTACCTATGTGTAGAGAAATGTTGTGGAAAGGATTGTACAAAAGCAATTCACTCCAATAGAAAGATTCAAATGTATTGTCGTCTTCTGTAGGCAAGGATTTGAACTAGGGAAAGACATTTACAATCATTGTTAGTTTTCTTTTCTGCCATTTACTTGTTTTGCGATGTTGGTTGTATGTATATTGTTGGGCTGAATGAAGTAAATTTACATTTGATAACTCAGACAATCTTCTCATATAACTAGAAATGAAAGAAATGCATGGCTGAGAAGCTTCATCACAGTTTATTATACATTGGAAGATTTTTTCACCAACATTGAGGCTGACAAATTGACGTGTGCAAGAGATCAAGGGGAGTTTCAACAACATATGACAAGTCTCTTGAGCACTGATGTCCCTATCAGCAATAATACCCATCATAAATCTTTGATATGCTAAAAGAATTGTATCTTTTTTATTTGTTGATGCAAAAATTCATTTCAACATGTCAGTACATCTCTTTGATTTGCGTTTAGTTTTTTATGCATATTTAGAAATATATTGGAGCACTGTCGTTTTTTAGCAGACAGCCTAGAAATCAACATTAGCCCTCCATATGGCTAGCATGGTTGTGTTGTGAACATTGAGATTACTATCATTCCTTGTTGGTTTGTAGCATGGGCTATTATTATGGTCTATTGTCAATGTTGAATTTTGTTGTTGACTCCAAGATACTTTGTAACGACATTCAAGAGTTGTGCTCTTCTTTTTCAAGCAAGTAAACTCTGAACACTTTGTATGATGTTGAACAACATTCACCAATCCAGTGTAGTCTATGGAAGGATTGGATCCTAAAATGACATCTATGTTTGATAGGCATGGATCTGAAATTATAGGTTTACTCCCTATTCGATCGCTCAACTTCACTGTGTGGATTCCATGTTGTGATGTATTGGTCAAAGAAGGTTTTAACTGATTGAATGCTTTCATGATCTATCCAATCAAGGTTATCAGTATTAGGTGCATGTGGCAACCATAGAAAGCCATGTATATGTGTAGACCCTCAGTGTTCCCATTCATAATTGTACCAATGGTCAGTTGCATGCAACAAGTTGACAATTACTTCATCACGAAAGATCTAAAATCTTAGATGCAAGTATAAAGCGCTTATATGTGGGTTATTGACAATATTCTCAATAGACTGTTTTCTCATGGGTTGTAAAGTATTTGAAGGAGTTTTTGGAAACATTTTGTGCTGGTCAAGCCATTTTGTATTAGTTGAGCTTAACATGAAAAAAAGCGTTGATGGTCCTAACTGTTCTATCATTGTGGTAAGGTCCCTATGGAATTTTCTCCAAAATGCATGTGTGTCACGCAAGGAGGAAACATGTCGCATTATGTGGTTAGGTAATTCATTTGAAGGTGTGTTATACAAGTTCTCCCTCAATGCATGAACATTGGCTGGAAGAGAATCTTCTAAATTTGTCTTTATGAAAACATCAGCTGATTGTTGAGAGCAATGCCTCATCATAAGATTGTAGATATAATAACTGAATCAGACATGTTGCCCAAATCTTTGATCATAATATTTAATCAAGTGCAAAGCATGTTCATGCAAATGTACATGTTTTTTTCTATCTTGAAGTGGTAAAGACAATCCATTAGGAAATAATGTTAGGAATGTCATTGTAAGTAAACTTTTTATATTGTATTCATTGATAGGTGATGAAATGATTTGTGGTCAAGGGACAACATTGTTGTTGGTAGTATCCAGATGTAGGATTGTCCTAATTTCATCTCGTTCAAGCATTGAGGATGGAAGCCATGGAATAAATGAGGAAGTGTTTTTCATTACTTCTTTGGCATGGTTGGTGGTGGCTACATCATCATTTTCTTGTATAGGTTGTTCTTGAGGTGTATCTACTAAATGTAACTGTTTATGGTGAAAATGGATAGCAAATAACAACAATATTGAGAGGCTAAATGAATTCAACCACTAAACCCTAGCCTAACAACAACAAAGATCCACCATAACATATGAAGATTACCTAAGACAATGCAAATAACTCAAAAATCACAAAGATTATACCATCACATGTCCAATAGGGTTTTGATCTCCATTCTTCCTATCTCCATCGATCTTGCTTGATATATTTGCTCTCAGATTTTTATATGCACAAGAGCTCAACAAAGAACGGAATGTGGTTGCAAGTAGGATCGTAGTGTAGCCAAGTACTCCAAAATCAGTCATTAGGGTTTGACAATGAAGAAAGCATCTCCTTAGATAGAAGACACAATAGGAAATGGAGGGTTAAGATTGAGAGGTGTAAAAAGAGAGGTCGGCTAGGATTAGAGGGTAGGTAAAAGAAATACCAAAATAATGAAAGGGGTAGGTAGTGTATGAATTAAGAGATGAATGACATGTGCCATGTGTAGAAAAAGATAATGAATTAATTAAATAAATAAAGATTTATTTAATTAATAGAAGAAGTAGGACAATTAAATAAATAAAATATTTATTTAATTTAGGAAAGGGATAATTTAAATAAATAAATGTATTTATTTAAATGAGAAATAAGGCTAGAAGAGGATAAATGAATTAATTAAATAAATAAAAATTTATTTAATTAATAGAAGAATTAGGCTTAGATAATTAAATAAATAAAATATTTATTTAATTAGACATGACAATTTTGGGTGTCTACATTTTGCCCCTCTTTGAGACAATGCGGCTTGTCGCGTTGTTTCAAAGAAGATAAGATGAACTGATACAAAGTTGCCCCAAGATGGGAATTATATGCCCCCTCGAGAGATTGGATGAAAATGTCTAAAAAGATTGCAGACAATCTCTCGATAAGAAAGAAAGGCTAGAATGGGTTGACCGAATAAAGTGACAAAGTCACAGGATGAAGAATACTGACTCGGGAAATGAAGGCGAGGGCTAAGGTAGGCTATAAGTTAGACCATGGGCAAAAGACATCCTCATTGTCATCCACACCCTTACGAGATCATAGTGCAGAGCGAGAAAAGAGCAGCAGCAGTCAGCAGCGATGGCCTTCGTTCATAGATTCGACCGCGTTCGGCGATTCCAGAGGCCAGCAGAGGCAGGAGAGCCGGTAAGTACCACCAAACCTCCTTGTGCTTTCACGCATTTCAATTTTTGTCATTAATGCTCAATAGGTAGCAATAAATGCGCTAGGAATAGGGTATTTAAAAAATGCAAAAACGTAGAACCGTGTCTGTGTCAGTGCCAGGCGCGTCTGTGTCCAACAGGCGCGTCTGTGTCGGGTCCAGGCGCGTCTATGCCTGGGACCGCGTTTGTGATAAAGGCAGACGCGTTTGTGAATTTTAGATGCGTCTGTGCCCTTTAGGGGCGTTTATGTTCCCTAGCCGCGTTTGTGAATGACATAGACATGTGTGTGTTCAGAAAGCGCGTCTGTGTTGCAGAAGCGCGTTTGTGCAGTCTATGAGCGCGTTTATGAGTTTAAAGTGCGTTTGTGTGTCAAAAATGCATGGTTTTGGTCTTCGAGGTCAAATCGGCAATTCTGTGATGAACATACGCTGTCGATTGGATAAGCTACTGAGAGGATACACTCAAGCAGGTCCTCTAGAAAGACTAGGATAGGTCAAGGCACTTTGTGATGAACAGGGAGCACCAAGATAGGCAGCACCTTGTGATAAACAGGGAGTGCAAATGTGAGTAACACTTTGTGATGAACAGGGAATGTCACACACGTAGTACTTTGTGATGAACAGGGAGCACTACTAGGATAGATAGCAACACTTTGTGATGAACAGTGAGTGTCACTAGGATAGATAACCATATGCATTTAGATAGCAAGTAGCATTTTGTGATAAACAGTGAATGCCACGATAACTGACATGATTGATTGTTTGACTGCAGGAGTATCTGCCTATACTGGAGTCACGGGAGAGATTCCCGTCGACACAGAGATTGCGACCAGAGTTGTCGATTCAGGACAGGATTGCTATTGAGGAGATGGGCCTTAGACATGTGCTATATGTGCCTGAGTTTCGGGCAAACATGGGTTTGCTGACTGCGCTGGCGGAGAGATGGCACTCCAAGACTTGCATGTTTCACTTGCCTATGGGGGAGATGACAGTGACGCTCGAGGATGTATACAGGATATTGCATATACCGATTGATGGAGAGCTGATTCCATATGATCATGATGGAGACAGAGAGGCGCTGAGATGGGTATTCCAGGATCCCGGGTTGGAGATGAGAGCAGGGCACGTGGCATGGGATACCATGACCGCGACAGGTTTAGCTTTGCCAGCTGTTATTGGAGGAGCCATCAGTGGTTTCTTGTGTCCTGACAGGGCTACACGAGGGTTGGCAGTGGGCTGGGGAGGAGCACTGGAGACACTAGTGACTGAGCACACCAGATATGCCTGGGGTCCATGTGTCCTGGTGCATTTGTACTATGAGCTGCATCAGTTTGTCTATCACGGATCCGTAGGACTGGGCTGCGGAGTGACGCTGTTACAGGTGTGGGCATATGAGCACCTTCCTATCACATGGCCGATTCATTTCAGGGGCAGAGGACATGGACGGAGTTTTGTACATTTGTATGATATGATTACGTCACAGCCTCGGATTGGCCGGCTAGAGCACTGGAGGCGTGTTATAGATGATATTGACACAGTCATCTGGAGGTCGTACCTGGGGTGCGAGGAGTGGGAGGATGACGCCGTGGAGCTGCCATATACATTTAGGAGCAGATACCTAATTGGGCAGACGCCCTATATTTTAGAGAGACAGCTGGTTGACAAGGTAGGCAGACAGTTCGGCCAGATTCAGAGGATGCCACGAGGCTCGGGCATGTATGCCCGTACAGTCAGGGATCAGGCACAGTTCGGACCGCTGTTATCGTATGATCAGGCCATGACACAGATGATAGAGATGATGCCACTACCCTGGGATATGTGGCCAGAGGTGGAGGATGCAGGGATGGACGCAGAGTACTCTACATATTGGGTAGAGCATCCGTTTCCACGGTTGACAGATCCAGGAGAGCTGCTGGAGGGAGAGGTTGGAGGGGATGATGATGATGATGGAGGAGGAGATGGAGGTAGGGGCCGACAGAGGCGGAGGGGAGTAGTGGGGGAGAGACAGGTGGCACCTCGGAGAGAGGGAGGACAAGAGGGAGCAGCCCAGGTGGTGAGGGGTCGAGGTGGATTGCCCCTACAGGTACCAGTAGCACAGGGTCCTAGAGCACAGGGACCTAGACAGGGACAGGTGCAGGGACAGGCACAGGTATAGAGACAGGTGTAGGTTCCCAGGCATGGTCAGAGACAGGTACCTATTCAGGCACTGAGACAGGTACAGGGGGAGGTACAGGAGCAGGCACCTGCAGAGGAGGAGCCACAGGCAGAGGCTGAGGGTGGAGATCCTGAAGAGGATGAGCTGCTAGAGCTGAGAGAGATCTGCCAGGGCCAGGCAGACGAGATCCAGGAGTTAGAGTGGGAGAGGGATCGCCTCAGGATCAGGCTCCGAGATACAGAGCGAGAGAGGGATCAGGCCATCCAGCGATATACTGAGGTCGAGACAACTCTGAGGGCAGGGAGGTAGGCGGCAGAGGACGTAGGGGCAGGCTACGCATATGTGTTGCGAGCCAGAGAGGAGATAGGTTATTGGAGGGACTTGTACTATGGTGTCGTGCTAGCGGATCAGCGGGCGAGGAGCTTCCATAGACCATCGCGTACAGCGACGGCTATAGGAGGGAGTCGTAGGAGGCAGGCATCTAGTGGTGGGGTCATGGGTCCTCCACCACCACCAGACAGGCAGGGGGATCCTGGAGTGGGTCCATCTACAGCTCAGCATCTGTCGAGGCCAGGCGGCTCCGAGGGAGGGAGTTCATCATAGCCATAGAGGGCTCCCCTTTGTATCAGTATATGTACCATTTTTGTATTGTAGACACCTACGGGTGATTTTGTAGCCATATGATTTTTTTGACATCATTGTATCATGACACATTTTGATTATATATGAGATGAGTCACCATTTTTGCGGCAGCTATATGCATGTGTACCTTATGTGATGAGATATTCTTATGTGATATATGTCTTATGATATGGATGCTTATATGATGCAATGCAATGTATTTTTGTTCTTTTTAGGTTGTATATGTGATGCATGATGCAAATGTGAATGTATGTAATGCAAATGAATATGATAATGCAAATGATTATTTACATAATGAAAATGTGAGATGTGCTAACATGTGTTGTATGCAGGATGTGATGCAATTGTGATATCTATATGTATGTATGAAATGCTTATATGTGGTGATGTAGGTGTAACTATATGAAATGCAAATGTTTTTGGTGTGTCATTATACTCAGTCATGTGATAGCGGGCTACGCGGACTCGAGAAGGACAATGGAAGTCAATCAAAAAAGGGGGATGGAAGACAGAAGATATGAATGTGAAAGAGCTTCTTGTGCGTTATCATCATTGAGCTTTATTATGGCAGAATAGGTTATGACAATCGAGGCATTTGTTCGGCCCAGAAAGTCATTGTACCTGTTTGCATGGAGATAAGACAGTCACAAACAAGGAATGCCCCAGTTCATACTAGACTCACAGTGTCCTCATATCCTTGGACAAGTCATAGCATTACTAAAAGACAATCCACAGACAACAAATGCAAATAGGTGATGATACCCCATCCTCGCCTTTCTAGTCAAAGACATCCTGGAGATAGAATCTCTAGTCAAAGACATCCTGGAAAAGCTAAAAGACATGTCACCAAAAAGATAAAATCAAAAGAAAACCAAGACTCGACACCAACATCCACTGTAGTCCTCAAGTTTAGTGTCTCTTGTCACTTGTTTAAGTCTTATTCGATTGTGGTCACAATGTTCACTTTCACAAAAAGGATAGATAGCACTGAACCATATGTTGTCTGAGTCTGTTGAAAGATTTGATTTTGTTGAAGCTCATTGTTGCTGCTGTGTCTCATTTGAAACTGACTGAATCCATGAAACTGATACTTTATTGTGGAGAAGATGGAACTTTATTGTGGACTGGCGATGCAGATGTTGCTTTATTGTGTATTGTGCGCGGATAGACTTGAAGGAAGCTGGAAGAAACTGTACTCCTCGAAACATGTGATGTTCTTAGTTCCACACCCATTACTAGACGTAGGATTTGCCTTAGCCACAGATAGGATCTGATTTATTATGGATGGAAAGGGAGTGAAAAGGGAGGGTTATGGATGGCTAACCAATCTTAGGCAGATCAATAACAAGCCATGATGGGAATAGGTAAGTTTATTGTGAGTGAATAGGTTGTGAGTGTGTGCAAAGTGAAAGATGAAAGAGAATCGTGAAAGAGGGAGGAGCAAAGTCTCTACGCATGGCGTTGGTGACCCAGTTTTCACCATGGTACTTGCCCGGGGCGCCATCGAAGTGGTTTTCACCGTTGGACGAAATTATTTCTCTTTACTTTTTTTGATTTTTCAATTTTTTTGTGTCACAAGGCGCCTGTTTGCCAGGTTTTCACCAAGTAACGATTTTTTTGTTTTATAATTTTTTTGTATTTTTGAATTTTTTGATTTTTTTGTATTTTGAATTAGGATACTCTAAAAAGCTATGTGTAGAACCTACGAAGGTGCATGTTGTTGATAGGGTCCTCCAAAGATTCACCTTCTGTAGTTGAGAGCTGATATGCCCCAGATCCATATACCGCTGTGATGATGTAAGGACCAAGCCAGTTTGGTTCGAACTTGCCCTTCTTATCTCTATCTTGCTGATTCTTGGGGTTCTCTCTGAGGACTAAGTCACCTACCTCAAATGTGCGAGGCTTGACTTTGTGATTGTAGCTACGACTCATTCTTTGTTGGTAAGCCTTGAGATGATTAAAATTAGTGTGTCTTCGTTCCTCCAGCAATTCTAGTTCTTGTAAGCGAGAGACCCTATAATCTTCATCGTTGATTATGTTTCTCAAGGAGACCCGTAAAGAAGGTAACTCGACCTCAATAGGCAAGATGGCTTTAGCGCCGTAGACAAGTGAGTAGGGTGTAGCTCCTGTAGGTGTGCGGACACTTGCACGGTAGGCCCAAAGTGCAGGATTAAGTTGGATATGCCAGTTACGGCCAGCGTCGTCGACTGTCTTTTTGAGGATTTTAAGAATTGTTTTGTTAGACGCCTCAGCTTGGCCATTACCTTGGGGGTAATATGGTGTGGAGAAATGATGAGAGATATGGAAGCGGTCACAGAGTTCACAAACATCCTGATTTTTGAAGGGACGCCCGTTATCAGTAATAATGGAAGTAGGAATCCCGTATCGGCAAATGTAGTTCAAGATGAAGGTAGCGATTTGTTTCCCAGTAACTTGTGTGAGAGGCACAGCTTCAATCCACTTTGTGAAATACTCTGTGGCTGTGATAACGAATTTATGACCATTGGAAGAAGGAGGGTGAATCTTGCCTATGAGATCGAGTCCCCACTGACAAAAGGGCCAAGGAGATGCAAGTGGTTGTAGTTCTTGTGCTGGTGTATGTATGAGGTCTCCATGAATTTGACACTGCTTACATTTCTTGACAAACTGATATGAGTCTTTTTCCATAGTAGGCTAGTAGTATCTAGTCCTGATGAGTTTCTTGGCCAAGGTAGGACCACTAGTATGCGGACCACATATCCCTTCATGCACTTCTCGTAACGCAATCTGAGCTTCGTCACTCTCTAAACATCTAAGAAGGGTGCCATCTAGACCTCGTCGGTATAGGATATCAGCTAAAATGACGTATCGAGAGGATTGGCGAATGAAAGTACGGTGTTGATTGTTCGATAGATTGGGAGGTAAGATATTGTCTCTAAGGTATGTGAATATGGAACCATATAACTGGGATTCAGGACCAACAACGCATATCATTTTAGTAAGAGTGATCTCATATGAGGGAATCAACAGGTTGTCTACTAGGAATTCATAGCAGGTCTCATTTTGTGGTAGATCAATGAGCGAAGCAATTGTAGCCATGGCATCTGCAGCACGATTTTGTTCTCTTGGTATCTGCTCAAATTCTATCTTTGTGAAGTGTTGTTTCAGATCATCTACCAGTTGTTTGTAAGGCATTAGTTTTTCATCTTTTGTTTGGTAATCATCAGTTGCTTGACGGATAACAAGTTGAGAATCCCCAAAAACACAAAGTTCCTAGATCTTCCACTGAACTGCAATTCTTAATCCAGTTGTTAATGCCTCATATTCCGCTATATTGTTGGTGCAAGGAAATGATAAGCGGTATGATTTTGGTATAGAATCGCCTTGAGGAGTTATAAAGAGTATACCCGCTCCTGCCCCGTGCTATGTATATGAGCCGTCAAAATATAATTGCCATGGCTTTGCAGGTGATATTGTTAGAATGGACTCATATGGAAATTCTGACTGTAGAGGAACATCATCTATCATGGGAGCATCTGCTAATTGATCTGTAATTGCTTGTCCTTTTATTGCTTTTCTATCTACATACTCGATGTCGAATTCACTCAAAATCATTACCCACTTGGCCAGCCGTCCAGTAAGTGTAGCTTTGTTGAGAAGATATTTTAGTGGATCAATTCTGGCAATCAACTTAGTCTTGTGAGTGAGCATATAATGTCGTAATTTCTGTGAAGCAAAGACCACAGCGAGACATGCACGCTCGATTGGTGTGTAATTTAACTCATATCCCACCAATGTGCGACTGATATAGTATACTGCTTTTTCCTTGCCGTCAGGTATTTGCTGTGCTAGGAGTGCCCCCAGTGCCGTTGGAGTAGCTGATATGTAAAGTAGCAACGGTTGATCTGGAATTGGTGGCATTAAAACTGGTGGGTTCAAAAGATAGTCTTTGAGCACCTGAAAAGCCTGTTGACAGTTCTCATCCCATTTGAACTTGATGTTTTTGTGTAGCAGGTGCTGGAAAGGATTACACTTATCTGCAAGTTGTGCTATGAATCTTCGTATGGATTGGAGTCTCCCTTGTAAAGATCGAAGTTGACTGATATTCTTGGGTGGTGGCATGTCCAAGATAGCCTTGACCTTTGCTGGATCGGCTTCTATTCCTCTTTTAGACACAATGAATCCTAGGAGCTTCCCGGAGGTTACTCCAAAGACACATTTCTTTGGATTTAGTCTTACCTTGTATTTTTCCAGCCGATCAAAGACAACTGTAAGTATGTCCAAGTGTGTATCTTTGTCTATTGATTTTCCCAAAAGATCGTCAACATAATCTTCTACGGTTATGTGCATGAGATCATGAAAGATAGTAGTCATTGCTCTTTGATAAGTAGCGCCTGCATTTTTCAGCCCAAAGGGCATGACATTCCAACAGAAGGTTCCCCATGGACAAGTGAATGATGTTTTATGTTGATCTTCAGGTGCAATCCTGATTTGATTATATCCAGAAAATCCGTCCATTAAACATAACATTTCATGACCTGCTGTGAGATCAACGATCAAGTCAATGTTTGGTAATGGGAAATCGTCCTTTGGACAAGCCTTGTTGATATCTCTGAAGTCTGTACATATTCGGATACTGCGATCTGGTTTGCTGACAGGTACTAAATTCGAGATCCATTCGGGATAATCAATTGGTCATATGAATCCTACATCCAATAATTTCTCCAGCTCTGCTTTGACGAGTAATGCCACTTGTGGGTTCATTTTCCTCAATTTTTATTTTACTGGCTTTGCCCCCGGTTTGACTGTCAAATGATGCATTACCAAATCCGGATCTAGTCCAGGCATATTAGCGTATGACCATGCAAAGTTGATTTGTCGTTCCTTGAAGAAGCTTATGAATTTTGCCCTTTCCGACTCTGTCAATGATTGAGCCAAGAATATGTTGTGTGGAACCTCTTCTGTACCAATGTTTGTCTTTATAGTCTCCTCTACCAACATGGATGATTTTTCCTCATATGACGCTGGGAGAATGTCGAGCCTTCCATCTTCGGGTGCCTCAGAGAGGTTTTCGCCCTCAGATACGTCCTTTCTTTTTACTTTTTTAGAATCAGAGAGCGCCACAGTGTGGTTTTCGCCATAAGACCCTTGTTTTGTTTTTATTTTCACATTTTTGCGACTGGAAGGTCCGACACCCTCACCAAAGTATGCCACATTGTTGAGCTCTATGGTGTATCCTGCCTTATGGTCCCCAGGGGGAAGATCATCTCGAATGCCAAGATAGTCAACAATAGCTTCGTCATTTTGAAATGTATCAAATTGTGCTGGTCCTTCATGATCCCAGTCAATGAGTTGGGGGTGAACAAGGGGAAGTTCTTTAGTGTTTTCAGAGTTTGTAGGGCTAATAGTGAAGATGTGGTTATATTCAGGTATGTCAAGGCAATCGTCGAGGTCATCGATGGCACTCTCCTCATCAGTTTCGATCGTGAGTGAATCCAAATTGTCATCACTAGTAGAGCCTTCTGGGACAGGTGTCCTCATCCTATGTGATTTTGACCTAAGACCTTGAAACGAAGACTGTGCGGGATCCTTATGGTTTGGTTCTTGACCAACTCTGAATTTTTTATAAAATTCCTCCTCCTCTGTAGGTTCATTTGGCTCTCTGAATGTCTCGGTGAGTTCATAGTCACTGGAGGATTTGTCTGAACCCCATTCCCATTCATTTGAATCTGTAGAATAATAATCCTTTTGTTGAACTTCAACGACTTTGATTTGTGAGGTTCTTTCTGTTCTTTTATTGTGAATCTTGGAATTCAGAAAACCCAGTCCCTTTGAGCGTTCCCTTCTTGTAGTTAGCTCAGGTTGTAAGGGCTCCATGACACCTTCTTTGCATAACCCGAGAGGGCTTTTTCCATCATACCCGAATCTTTGCAGAATTTTGAAGCCTTTGCCATAGTTCTCACAGGGTATAATAATTTGATCTTGTGTGTCCTCTTCAATGTCTTTATAGAGCATTTTATATAAATTTTCTTCTTCTAGTTCGCCCCATCTTTGAAAGGTAGTAGGATCCCATTTGAGTATCATGATGGATATTTGCTTGTTAGGATGTGGCCTCCCATATTCTTTTGGAGAGCTCATGACTTGCCGTAAAAACATGGTCTGATTCAAAGTGTATTCTCCCATGCCTTTATCTTGAAACTTGCCTCTAAGTTCACCTTGTTTGGATGTCAAGGGTTTTAATGACTCAGGGTCAATGTATGCCGAAGAAGGAGTAGCCTCACGGTTACTGGGAATGATAGTCTCAGTATGTGATCTCAAGTTATTGCAATATATGAATGGATTTGGATCACCATTGACTGTTACCTCGACTCCATTATGAGGAAACTTAATGCATTGATGATATGTTGATGGGACTGCCCTCATTTCATGAATCCAAGGATGTCCTAGCAATATGTTGTATGTGAGATCTAGATCTAGGACTTGACAAACCACATCCTTTGTGACTGGCCCTATTCTTAGCGGTAAGGTAATTGTGCCCTTGGATGAATGCTCTTCATCATCATAAGCCTTGATGGTGATTTGCTTTGTAGAATTCACAGCTTTGTCAGAATATCCCAATTGTCTGATGGTGCTCAATGTACAAATATTTAGACCTGCTCCTCCATCTATCAGGACTCGCTTTATTCGATGTTTATGTATGAAAGCTTCAACGTGTAAAGGTGCATTATGTGGCTGACTCATGGAGGCATCATCGGCTTCTGTGAATGTGAGGGAGTGTGGAACAGATAGGTATCCCACCATGGCTTGAAACTGGTCCACGTTCAGATCAGTAGGGATAGCAGTGTCTCTCAAGATTTTGTCAAGGATGGCTTTATGTGCAGGGGATATACGTAAGAGCTCAAGAATGGAGATGAGCGCGGGTGTCTTCCCTAATTGTTCTACAAGGTCGTACTCAGGCTTGATTGATGAAGGAGCCGTATTCTTAGTGGAGGCACCTGGCAATGTAATTTTACCTCGACGGGTTGTAACATGACATTCAGAGGTAGGTTCAGACGAAGATCCAACACCCCTTAGGAAAATCCTAGGTCGCTGAGGAGGATTCTCAGGATTTTTGTTTTTGATAGTAATAGTAGAAATATGATTGTCCATCGAGATGTGATTGATAGTAGAATCATAATTGTAAGGTGCTCTAGTGTAATTGGCTTGATCATCTGTGACTTTGCCTTTTCCTTTGTCATGTTTTGGGAATGGTTCCTTAAACATCTCATGCTCTTGATTAGATGAATGTCCCTTAATCTCAATGTCGCCTCTATCAATGAGATCTTGCACAATGTTTTTCAATCGATGGCAATTACTTGTCTTATGACCCTTGCTCTTATGAAATTCACAAAACTCATCATCATTCCACCAATTTGGTTTGACCTTTGGTTCATATGGAGGAAAATCTGGGACTATGATCACTTTGTTTGCCACAAGCTTTTTGAATACTGATTCAAGTGGTTCTCCCAATGGAGTGTACTTCCTTCGTGGTCTAGAAGTTGTTTGAGTGTTCACTTGATTGTTGGTAGAACTTGATCCAGAAAAGACGAACTTGGGTCTCATTGTATTGGCATCAACGACACCATCATTAGCTGTGTTCTTGTTCTTGTTCCAAAATTTTGGTTTGTCCTTTCCTTTAAAGTCTTCTTTGTTTTCTTTGAATAGCTTAATAACTCCTTGTTCAATCAAGACCTTTTCTGTTGCTAGGCCCTTTTCAATAACATCCTTGAATGTAGACAAACAAGCTTTTCTGAGATCATAGCCAATAGCCTTATTAACATTTTGAGTGAACATTTCTACCATTTGTTTCTGCGGGATTTCGCAAGAGCATCTGCTAGCTAAATTTCTCCATCTTTGTAAAAATGTTGCGAAAGATTCTCCTTCCTTTTGTTTAGTATTGCACAAGGTAGTAACTAAGACATCTGTTTCTATGTTGTAAGAGAAATGCTAAATGAATGCCTCTGCTAAGTCGCCCCATGACTTAATACCAGGAGGTAATTGAGAAAACCATTCCATAGCTTGATCGCCTAAGCTCTGTGGGAACAACCTCATCAAGTATGTTTCTTCTGCCGCTACCTCAATGCAAGCTATGAACAATTGTCTTATATGTGCCTTGGGGTCTCCTCTCCCTCTATATTTATCAAATTTTGGCGTCACAAAGTGTGCAGGAAATGGAGGCATTGGAATGCTCTTATCAAAGAGATAAGGACATATATCTCTCATAGTGTATGTAGGTTTTGATGTACTCATGTCCTCCATCTTCTTTTGTAGATCTCTAATTTGTTGCTCCAAATTATTCTTGGGAGGAGATTGATTTCTTGTAGCATACCCCATGTTTGAAACACCCATTTGAGGAGGAGCTTGTTGCATGTATGGATGATACTGATCATAGACATGTCCATATGGAGGTCTATATTGTTGCGGCACATATGGGGCACTTGGCATAACTTCTTGTTGAGGGACCCCATATCTATTTTGTGCATATATACCACATTCAATAGGCATTTCATTTTCCATTGTGTTGCCCCCAATTTTGACATGAGGTCTCCTTGTGTCAAAATTTTGGGGATGCCTTTGAGTATCTACTTGTTTTGATTGATCCATACCTTGAGCATGTGATTGAGCATATCTGTCTGCATAAGGCTTCCATGATGGTCTTCGAAGGTAAGTATCATATGTTTGAGCTTGTGTATGTGGGATCTCTGGTTTTTGAAGCAAAACTGATGGTGACTCAGGCATCATATTCGGTCCTCTATTTCCTCCACTATTTGGTCTCCTTTGATCCATGTTGGTTTGAGTTTGTTGTGAGGGTCGACTTTCCATTAGTCGAGATAAGTCAAAGTCATGCGGTATTTTAGCTCCACTTTGTGCCATCATGTGTAAAAAGTATTGACGATCTCTCCTCATTATCTCTTCAACCAATCTATTGAAATGAGGATTCATTATGGATTCTTCTATGTCTGCTGATAGTATTGAAGAGTTGTCCACATTGTCATTGTGCGTAGCATTGTTGTTTATAGTATTTGCGCTTTCCACATTTGGATTGTTTCTATAAACATTCATGTTTGGTAATGTAGTGTGCTTAGGATTGTAGAATAGATCATTGTCATACTCATAAGAACTCATGTTTACGGATTCTTGAGCTTCTTTAGCTATTCTCCTAGATTTTTGAAGGCGTGTTTCAACCATGAACTAGATATTTGACCAAGCTGTGAGAGACTGGATGAAAAATGGAAAAAGTATGGAAGACCAAGAGTTGTATGGAGTGTAAATGAATCTGAGGTGTACTTGCAATGTCCAAAGTGTAAGACCAAGTATGTAAGTAGTAGAGTAGGTGTGACTTCCAAAGAGAGGATCGTTTCTCTTGATGAGGTAAGCTGACCTTGACTCTAAGTAAGACCAAATGAGACCCAAAGGTAAGAAACCTTGATGAGGGACCACTTAGCAAAGTGTAGTAGTATGTAGTGTGTTGAAAGAGTATGATGAGGGAAAGCAAGTGACCTTTTTGACTCAAGTTTTGACAAGTGTGAATGTAAAATGAGATGTGAAGCAATGATGGACTATATGAAACCTTAGAACAGGCTGAATGCTAGATGAAACCTAAAGAGACAACCTAGGAAGCTCAAGTATGCCGAAACTGATTTCCTTTGTTTGCTGGACTATTAAAGTTTTCAATTCCTGACACAGATGCCTCTGTATACTTCACAGACGCGATTCCCAGACACAGACGCTTCTCTGTTTGACGCAGACGCGGATAAAAACACAGACGCTATTCTACCCTTCACAGATGCGATTATATGACACAGACGCGGTTAAAACAGACACAGATGCGTTTCTGTAAACTTAGTGCAATTTTTTCCGATCTGTGAAATTGTTTTGTTGTGACCAAATCCGACTGTTTGACTATTTTTCGTGACAAGAGGACACAATGTTGATGACTCAATGTTTGCAAACTGTTTAGACTCCAAAAGTGTGTTGTTTGATGTAAAAAGTTTTGCATACACTTGAAGACACAAAAGACACAATGTTTTGTTGTTTTGTCTTGAATGTTTGAGTGTTTAGCATAAGACAAGCACAAATCTTAGGGCTGGCCAAGACAATAGTTGTTGATCCCACATAGGGTTTTACCCCCGAGGATACGCTATTCAGAGCGGATACTTAGATGCTTGACCTCACTGGCTCCACCCTTGACACTCACTTCTCGGGTCAGCCAAGCATCAGTCCCCATGAAAACTCCCCATGGCGAACTTTGTATCTCTACTAAGAACCGTATGTGTGTGGGCCACTACCAGAGGTCCGACCTCCTGCCTCAACAACTAGAAGGATTTGGGCTTCTAAAACAAAAAGGTGCTAGTAAGGGCATCCGCTCGTGTGGCCATACATGCAGCACTTTCAGCTCTGTAAATACAAAAGGCTCCTAGCCGGTAGGGGTTACGCCCTACAAATGATCAAATAAATTTGATCAAACGGGTTTATGGGGAGACATAGTGTCGGTATGAACTAATCAGCACATGTTATTCATAGTTTTCACCATGAATACATTTGATTATAGTGGTTTGGAAGAGGTGGGTTTTCCTCGCTACCACTTGGGTTGTTCTCTTCTCACTAGTAGTCCTAATGACCACACGGGAAGACAGGCCCTCTCAAGATTAAACAAAAAGAGCCTATTGCTCAAGACACAAAAGACAATGATTCAATTTTAGTGCACCAATGGAAGTGTTTGCTAATCTATGAAAACAAGGCACACAACAAAATTACAAAACCCTAGCCAAGGCCCTGCAACAAGATTATTAGTAGTTTGGGTTGTTTCAAATGATAACCCCTTCCTGCAAGCACACAAGTTAGGTAAATTTTAGAAAACCCAAAAGACTTTGTGAAAAGGGGCCTTCAACAAAAACGTTTTTGCCTCCAAAGCAAGCTGCACAAACTTGGTTAGCTAGGTCTGCAAGGGTTAGCCGAAAATAAACCAGATCTGAAATCCTAAGTACAAAATCCGAAAACCCGAATCAAAGAAAAATTAAAAATTGCAAAACAGAAAGCACAGATGCAGTTATAACAGACACAGACGCGTCTGTATTACACAGACGTGGTTCTGTGATGCACAGACGCGCTCAGATTACGCAGACGCTTTTCCCGAACACAGACGCGATAATATCAAGCACAGACGCGATTTTAATTCACAGACACGGTTCCAGAATCCTGCAAAAATAAATTCTGGCAAAAACATAGGCGCGATTCACGATATTGCAGACGCTTCTAAAACACAAAAACGCGATCCGAACGCTCGCAAACGCGGAAAAACCTAAAATGTCATCGAAAATTGTCTGATCTGCAACTTCAAAAATGCAAAATCTGCAACAAAAATGTTAAATGCAAAGGGACAAGAGTCCCACCGGGCGTGCCAAAATGTTTATGGTGAAAATGGATAGCAAATAACAACAATATTGAGAGGCTAAATGAATTCAACCACTAAACCCTAGCCTAACAACAACAAAGATCCACCATAACATATGAAGATTACCTAAGACAATGCAAATAACTCAAAAATCACAAAGATTATACCATCACATGTCCAATAGGGTTTTGATCTCCATTCTTCCTATCTCCATCGATCTTGCTTGATATATTTGCTCTCAGATTTTTATATGCACAAGAGCTCAACAAAGAATGGAATGTGGTTGCAAGTAGGATCGTAGTGTAGCCAAGTACTCCAAAATCAGTCATTAGGGTTTGACAATGAAGAAAGCATCTCCTTAAATAGAAGACACAATAGGAAATGGAGGGTTAAGATTGAGAGGTGTAAAAAGAGAGGTCGGCTAGGATTAGAGGGTAGGTAAAAGAAATACCAAAATAATGAAAGGGGTAGGTAGTGTATGAATTAAGAGATGAATGACATGTGCCATGTGTAGAAAAAGATAATGAATTAATTAAATAAATAAAGATTTATTTAATTAATAGAAGAAGTAGGACAATTAAATAAATAAAATATTTATTTAATTTAGGAAAGGGATAATTTAAATAAATAAATGTATTTATTTAAATGAGAAATAAGGCTAGAAGAGGATAAATGAATTAATTAAATAAATAAAAATTTATTTAATTAATAGAAGAATTAGGCTTAGATAATTAAATAAATAAAATATTTATTTAATTAGACATGACAATTTTGGGTCTCTACAGTAACAGATCTTAAATGTTAGTACTTGTTTCAGGCAATAGTTGTAGTGCGGCAAGATCAATGAGTACATCTTTATAATATGGGTATTGCTAAATTTTATAAGTCAATGCATTCATGACGTGATACCTATTAACATAGTAATCATAACTTAACCCTTCCAAATTAGTTCTATGGACAATAAGGATTTCTAAATCTTGAATTTTTCGTGGCAAGGAAATAGCAATTTCTGAAATATCTTGTGGGAAGTTAATTGTGTGGCCTGAATATTTATATTGGTCTCCCCTTGCATGAGTAACTTGCAAAACAGGAGCAACCATTGCTATGAGTATTTCTTCTACTTGGGAAAGACACTTTAAATATAAAAGGTTGCTCACCTAGGTCCATATTGTTTGATGATGAGAAACGGTGAATTCTTCTTTCAGTAGAATATCTCATGCAAACAACTGCATGGTCTACATATTTAATAATCATGCCCACATTGCTTTCTCTACAAAAATCAAAACATGCCTCTGTGAGCTCCAACTTGTCAAAAAAAAATTCAGAAGTTAGACAATGTGTGTTGGAATGTAGGAGTGTGCAGGATGAGCTCAGGAGCAGTACAATGTGTTTGGAGAACATTATTTGGCTGAGGTTCATTGGTTTGCATTTCTAATAGTGTTTGGAAGTTACTATCAAATTCTTGGTGTGCACATCATTTCATTTGTCATTTGTTGGAGATATTCACCCTATTCTTTGCATAGTAAATTCTATTTGTTTGCTTCCTCCTGGATTTGATGGCATCATCTTGTTGTGTGGAAGGTTGAAAATATATCTAATAGTTGTAAGAGAACACGAGTGTATTAGAATTATAACAATTGAAGAGAGAAGGCATTGAAGCATGTATGACAACAAGGATACAGTTACATTGTTTTGTATTAATAGAACTGCAAGAAAATCAGGGCACATACATAGACATATAATATATATATATAGTTAGAGATTTCTATATAGATAAATATGTGTGTATATATAGGCACATGGAAATACATATACATACATACATACATATGTACATAGATATGCATATGTATGTAAATACATATATAATTGTACTGAGACATATGCATATATATAAATACGTGTATCTATATAAAAGTATATAAGAATAAATATATGTATTTTTGTGGATATATTTAGGTGTATAAAAACATATTTGGATTGTGACATGTGTCCCTTGCACGAATCTTGGTGAAGTGGAGAATAGAAAGTGATGGCAACTAAAAATCGGTTAATCCTAATATGTAATTTTCTTCTCTATTGTTTTCTAGTCCTCATTTGCTTGTAAATTGTTTTTGTTGTGCAAGGTTTCGGTTGATTAGTGTTTACTCTGTTGAGTGCACACTTTAGCAGTGAGATCCTTTGCTGAAGTTGTTATATATATATATATATATATATATATATATGAGATGTATGTATATATACATATCAATGAAATATGTGTAAATCTGTATAGATAGATATGCACATATATAAATACACGTATATGTATATATATTTATTTGGACATATATGTATATATATACATATCTATATATGGTATTTTTTATATAGAATTGTACATGTCTATGTTTATATTAAAATCTATATATACATATGTACATATGTACATATATAAATAAATATTATGTATGTGTATATTAGGTTTCATGTATAGATTACTTAAAACCAGGTAACCCTAATCTCTAATTTTCTTTTGTTTTGTTTTCTGGTCCTCACTATATATATATAGGCATAGATATATACTTATATATACATACAGATGTATGTATAAATATGCACATGTATATATACATATGAATGAAAATATGTGTATATTTGTATATATAGATATGCACATATATAAATACATGTATATGTTTATATAACTGTATAACTTTGTATATATATTTATTTAGAGATACATATATATACATATCTATATATGGTAATTTCTATATAGAAATGTACATGACTATGTTTATATACAATTATACATATGTATATATATAAATAAATATGTATGTGTATATTAGTTTTCATGCAAAGATTACCTTTTTATGTTTTCTATGTGTATGAATAGTCAGTACTTATATATGGAAGAAATCTCAAGGAAATGAAATTTATTTCGCAAGGCAACTAACCAGCATAGATGAGTATGTAGTCAAACACATTGTGCAATGCAGCGACGAGTGCTTCAACAAAAGTTAAACACCTTGTATATTTAGAAGTAGATGTACATATGTATTTATCTATATGCAAAGATGAACATTCTTAGTGTTCAATATGTGAGTGCAGACATAAATATGTAAATGGGTGTATGTATATAAAAACATGTAAGCATAGATGCATACTCTTGAAATTCTTATTGGAGACATTGATATAAAGAAGTTACTTATTTAATAAATAAGTGGAAGCCTTTTTCTATTACAATATGTAAGTGTACATAAATGAACTAATTTAAATTGTAATATGAAGTGCAAAACTAATAAGCATGACATAAGGAAAGCATTTGTAAATAAATAACACTCAATTATTTAATGCACGTACAACAAGGTGGCAATACCAGCACGGGGGTTTCAGATTTGTTAGATAGAGTAAAATATACTAACATAGGAGCAAGTATTTATAACTATAAGAAATATATATATAGGTAATTGATGATTTAGAGAGAGAAACCAAACATATATGCACATATAGTTATGGAAACATATAAACAAAGGTGTAGGCAAAGTGGGATTGAAAGGAATAGCGACAAGCTTGTACAAATATTCAAATGTACAATTAACTATAGGATTATACATATATAAAATATGGAAAATTGGAAATGTAATAAGTGTTGTGTGAAGTGAAAGTATTGTAAATAGGCAAGAGGTATAGTATAGGGATAAGGTTGTGCAAAGAGGTGAGCAATCTTTGCAAGTAAAGCATCGCACTCAGCTTTATAATCAACATCGAAGATCTTGTTAATTGTAACCTTCATCTTAGGTTCAGAATTGTATGTGTCAGTAGAAATCAATAGAGTGAACGTGTAGCGATGTGAAACAACTATATTAATGACAGCACAAGGTGTTTGTGTTGTGGTGGCATCATTTTGCAGTATGTAAAGATCTTTTGCAATTTTTTTTTATAAAATCAATTCCCACCTCATCAAAAGCAGTTGCCCAAACAATTCTTGTTGCATGTTGTAGTTTCATTGGTAAAAGGTAATTGTAATTGCACTCTACCATGCTCATTTGACATATAGGAAAAAACCATGAATCGTTAACCTACTAAGTGCATTTTTTTACAAGGTTTACCATTAACTTTCAGTGGACAAGTTGCGTAATAGAAATCATTATCTGCGACGTTCACAAATCTCAGATTAACAACTATAGTGGTTTGAATTATTTCTGGTTTGACACTCATGCGTTCATGGATTGATGCAATAGTCATCTTAGTGTATCTTCCATCAATATGAGTAAACCCTGAAGAGAAATCATGAGGATGCAATAGAAGAAGTCCTCTTAGCATGAAGGGTTATGCCTCTGGGAAAGGAGGATTAATATGTAATGTTGCAAATGTCATATTGACAACCTTCCCATTAAAGTACCCTACATGGGCATTGCATACAAAAAGGATAAGAGCAACATCAGGGGTTAACATATTTTTTAAGTCATGGCCTCTTTGTTCTAATGTTGACCCCCACATATTGACATCAATTGTTGAACCCGACAAATCCTTAATTTTAACAATTCGCTTCTTTGTTTCACTGCCATCCTTCCTATGGATTGTGATGGAATCTCCAACATATACAACAACATCAATGATCTCAACCAATGTATTATTAGTCAGCTGAACCACTTCGCTAATTGGGGTGAAAGGGGACCAGGTCTGAGCGGGATCAACATCAGGGGTGCGATATTTCAATATTAAAGAATCAGATAGGAAGATCTTTAGATGGTTGTTTAATTTATTATATTTTGTGTTTTATGGAGCCCTTAGAAATGACATAGTGAGCACCTACCTCCACACGATCACAATGTAGTTGAGATATTTGATCAAAACATGTAACCCTAACTTCAAAACCCTCAGTGTCTACAATGTCAAATATGAAGACTTGCCCATTCTTGGTAGGTGTACTATATGACCGTATTGGTCATTTGTTAGTAATTTTTCCTTTGATTGTCCATTTGTTTTGGTAGGGATTTCAACTTTTGATAGGGCTTATGTTATTGAAGGTCGTACTTTGTGGGGATGGTAGTGCAGCAACAAACTGAAGGGAACGTTTAGAGGATAAAGATTTTTCTTGCCCCGAAATTCTGGTTGTTGTTCTTTCAATAGGTATGTAGGTTTACCAAATAATTGACAGCCACTTTGTTTGATCTGTAGACTAAGTATTATAATAGTCCTATAAAATGAAAATAGTTTTGTTTCAGTTTCTATGGATTGTTGCAGGAAACCATTGAATATTAAAGAAGGATATTTTAATAAACATAGCATCTTTCCTACCTTGTGTTCCATACATATCTGCAAGTATAACTTGTCAAGAGAACAGTAGAAGCTATTTTTAGAGTATCTGAATCTATCAGATCTGTATACTTAGAATGCAGAATTTCCAGTTGCATGTATGTGCTATCAAACAACACAAGTTTATATCTATTTGTGTCATCTTTCGCACCCTACATTTTTTGGAATGACAAAACCTAGAGCAATGCTGAAGGAAGGTCATCCCTAGCATTGATAGATTGAATTGCACATGGGGTGAAGGAACTGTCTTGGGCAAGTGCCTACAAATAGATAATATCAACACTGAGGACTTAATGTGAAGGGGTACTAAGACATATATATGGAGATCCCTTCACGTATAGTTGAGTGTTTTGGAATGCATGCAATTAAAGAATTTTAAACCATTGAATGTGGCAATGATATAAAAATGCATGAATTAAAGAATTCTTAACTATATTTGTGTATGCTAGAAAACAAGGAGCATGTTGAAATGGAAGGCATGAAAGTAATTTAAAATGTATTATGAATGAGGGATATTATGAAAGTAATAATGACAAAGTTACAATTTTGAAAAGGTAGAACTTATTAGCTTACCGAAGTGTACATTGCGGATTGTTGTAGAGATTCAAAGGTAGCTGATGGAGATGACATATTGGATTGCATTATTTAAAATCGACAAGAATGGCAGCACTAAACATGCATGAGAGTATAGTTCATTAACAAACTCTTATATTTTTTTGTAAGTATATGTTTAATTTTTTCTAAAAATGTAATATTGTATAGGTTGTCCTTAAATAAAGCTATTGACAGATAAAGACATGTGCAGAAATGAATAACTTAGTGAGATGGAAATAATTTTGCATTTTTTAATTAAACTATAGAAAAGAATGCATTTTATTTGCAGAGAAGACAAATGCACATCACAAGAGAAGCACGGGTTACCTGACTTTTAGTGCACAAATGGTTTTAGTTTTAGTGTGAGGAAAGCAGGTGTTGTCGTCTAGACTAGTATATTGCCTTGTAGAATAAAGTTGATTTTGATCCTATTATGAGGTTGAAAACATCCTTATTAGAAGACATAGAACAACATAATGGATTGAGAAATTTTGTGTCAAGGATAAGAACCTAACTAAACCCTAATAAATCAAAAACTTGCACACAAAAATGAGGAATAGAAATGAAAGAACAACAAATTTGTAGTCACTCATTTCTTTAAATAATCACCTTAATTGTTCGGTGTGGAGCCTGATTAGTCTCCAAGTGGGAGATTGTTGAAATGTGGCAACTGATCAACAAATTACTGTACACTTAGCATGTATCCTTGCTAGGGTCTGGGGCCGGGTTGGGCCTTGGGCAGGGGTTTGGGGGTGGCAGCCCCCAAGAAAAAAAAAATTGTCATTTTTCGTTGATGAAAACCGACATTGTAATAAAACCCTAAAAAGGTCGACTTTGTTGGTTGCCCTAAAAAACTCATGTTATAAGCGACTGGGATGCTTAAGGCATTGTAAGGTTGATGTACTATTTTTGCTAGATAATAAGAAAGATTGGACGGCTGTGTATGGTGGACGTAACCCATTCTAGGTGAACCACGTTAAATCTCTGTGTTATCTGTGTCTTGTTTTATTTCTTTATCTTTTGTATTTAGATCTGCATATAATTGTTAGTTCATATTTGCTTCGGATCTGCTTGAAACCCTAACATTAATTACAATCTCATTGGGAGGTGTATCAAAATGTTGGTATAGATATCGTCTCATGTCTATATGATCCTAGTACGAGGTTGGAAATTTCCTTATTAGAAGACATATAATGACATAATGGATTCAAAAAGTTTGTGCCAAGGACAACCAACAAACTAAACCTTAATGGCTTGAAAACTTGCACACCAAAAATAATGCACCAGAAATGAGGAATGGATAGCAAAAAATGGTAAATTTGCAGACACCCATTTCTTTTAATAATCGCCTTAATTACAAACTCATTGAGAGTGGTATGAGAACGTTGGTGGAGATATCATCTGATTTCTATATCTCATGTATATATGAAGGGCACTAAAATGGGTCACATTCTCATTTTAATCTCAAATCACCATCTGTCAATGGATACTTATAGTTTATGCATGGTCAACTGTAAAGGTTGAGAAAAGTCAATACAAGTTATAGACCTGTGAAAGATTGTAAGGAAGACCTAAACTCGTACTCAATATTTTAAGAAGATTTGTTCTCTGATCGAACTTCTAGATTCCAATTGTAATTTTGAGTTAACATTTTTTTTATACATATTAAGATAGTTGTATTAAATTTAAAATATTTCAATTATAAAACATTCTTATTGTTCAAAGCTTATTTAAATAATTAATCAAAAAAAATTATTAGACTAATATAATAAAGGTGCAACCATAGGAAAAATAGAAAGGTAAAAAATGCTTGAAAACCAAAATCATCACACTAGTAAAACTAAACAGTAAAAACAACATACTGTAATAGAGATATGTGTGTGTCATCACATAGCTGTAAAATGTGCATAACATCACAATACATAGGAAAATCAGCACAAAGTCATGGATTAATTTTCTAATTTGGTGCAAAAGCTTCTAATTAAAATAGCTCAACAAAAATTTGAACGATCAATGACATTTTTGCTTCTCAATTAGATGATATTACTTCTGAAATACAATAAAGAACTTTGTTAATTGCATCTGAGGTTTCATAGCAAGCTATTTTCACTGACTACACAAGTTTTCTCAGTGTAATTTTAACACAATTTTTATTGTTTCCAATGTAATGGGCCATTGTAATTATCAGTACTCATATGTATGCACTTATGTGTTCATCAGAATGGGGCAGAAGGAAACCCAAAATAGAGTATTTAAAGCAAAGCAAAACTGAAACAACACAGTGTTGCATGGATATTTCTTTTATGTTACTTGTAATAGGTACACCAAGACAAAAAATCACAGTACTGATTTATGAGTTGCACATATAAGAATTGAGTATGAAGAGTATGAAGATTACTTCAAATATCAAAATATAATCAAAATAAGAACTAAACCCATGAAACAGTGTGTAATTAACTTTAATCAGTATCTACCCATGCAACCCATCCATCTTGATTATCATTCCACTTAAGGATCTTATCTCCTAGCTCAAAAACACCTAGTGGATCAATTAACTGTTCAAGAGTCGGTATAGGAAGAGGACAGAGTTTGAGTTTGTAATACTATCATCATCATTGCCCATACTAGGAATGGTGGAAATAGGAGTGGCAGCAATAGGAGGAGGGGTTTTTGACTGCTTGACCATTCTACGTTCGAGATGATCAATAACCTTTATGAGGTTCTACTTTATCTTGTTGCTCTCTTCCAAAAGCTTCCTCACGACACTGTTAATGTCCTCTCTTTCTTGCATCCCTCTATTAATTGTAAAATTTTGATTCTATTATTGTGTCACTATTCTGTGAGAACCAACAAGTGAAAATACATCGTTAAAAAACTTAATACAAGAGAAAAAGGCGGCCAATGCCAAAGTAAAACAAAACATTGTTGAAGAATGCAAAAATGACTAATTCACTGCTCACGACAACCACCAAAGTAAAACGTAGTCAATTGGAAAGTTGCAGGGTAGAAACAATTCAGAGGAAAATGAGGACCGGAAAACAAAAGAGAAGAAAATTACAAAAATGAATTTGATTTAATAAATTATAAATTTGCTTAACATTACAAGAACAGGAAAATTAGAGATGACCCTTACATTCAGTAAATTACAAACTAGGTTAATATTAGAGAAAGAAACCTCTTCTAGGCGGTCAAAATAGTGCACCTCAATGAGGTCTAATGCACCTTTTGTAGGTAGTCTAAATAACGCACCTCAACCAGCTCTATTGTATTCAACAAATGCACTTCACAGACAGTTAAACTCAACCAACGGGAAATGAAACCATAATAAATGTAAGGTGCATAATTATCAATGATTGGCCTCTTCTTAAAATAATATTAAGGTGACTATGGTATCACATAGATACTTTAAAAGTACAGGTAACAAATCAAATCTACAGGTTATAACGTAATGAAAACAAGGTGGTTGTTTTGTAATGGCCACTTACTTTACTGTATTGTGTTTGTCTTAGATCTTAACTGTTGGTTATGTTTTGTTGATTGTTAATTTTGTAAATACTGACACATTCATTGCAATAACAGACTTTACATTTAACATGCAAAGCTATATGAATATTGAGTCAAGGGTATATGCATGAAGTTGTGGTACCAAAAAGGTGCCACACTTCAAAAAAAAATGAAAAATGCTCATAAGGCACAACACTATAGGGCATGTACCCTATAATGCGCATGCCTTATGAGCATTTTAAGCTTTAAAAAAACCCATGTCCACATTTTGGATGCATTTTGCATTCCCAAACCCATGTTTTGGCGATTTCAGGTGCCATTTTCTTGGGCTCGCCCTTTGTAAAAGCTTGATATTAGGCACTAAGTTGTCCATCTCTCATCAAAATGCTACCATGCCATCGAAGAGCTTGAAGAGGTGTGTATTTTTATTTTCTTATTGTCATTTTTTTATTAATTTGAAGATTAAACTAGGTTTATTGATTTAAATTTATTTTCATTATTAGGAAATGAGATTAGACAAGAAAATGTTGAAAACACTCAATCACCTCCTCATGAAGACCATATTGAAGAAGAAGCAAATCAATCACCTCCTCATGAAGACCATTTTGAAGAAGAAGCACATCAAGAACCTCCTACAATCCCTAGACATCCCATAGGTACACAAGAAAACCTATTAGGTCAAATAGAAAATAGCCAAAAAGAGCTTGAAGGTTTAATCACAAGTCTAAAAGATCCCACTGGAACAAACTCCCGTAGGACAAACCTTGCCAGTTCTTTGCAATCTATTGTATCTCCATACAATTTGTGAGTGGGCAAATAAATTTTTGGTCTAGTAAGAAGGAAGAACAAAAGTAATTTTATGATAACAAATTATCATATGCGGCAGTGAAGAAAAAGAAAATTAATAAATTCGACTTGTGTTCTTTTTTTATGGACCCCCGAACGAATCAACCTTTACACCCTAGATGTAGGAGATTCCCTATTCATTGGTGTCATCGTGAAGGGATTAAGAACAATTTTGGGCATAGGTGGTGGATAGTATTTGATCAGCCCCCATGCAATAAACATGAGGTACCCCAATACTTTTTGAGAAAACTGTACTGTGAGTTTGTCCTTAATGAGATCCAAAACTATTTTGATTTTCTATATTTCCAAGGTAGAGGTGGGGGTTCCTCGCATGATAGAGAGGGTTCATAGCGTGACCCAAATCTCCCACCAAGACCCTTGGCCACACCTATGGTGGAGTATGTTATTATTCCTTCTATTGTGAAGGAGAGTATTGAGGTCGAAACTCTAGACTCGATTAGCTTACTCACCCAGACCCTTATACAGTATGTTAGGCCTCCAGTAGAGGGTGATGTGAGTGATGATGGTGATTCTTCTAGGCATCGAGTTCCAGCTCATTTTTGTCGATCTTGTGGTTCTCTTTGTACTTATGATCCTAATAGTTCTAAGAATGCACATGCACGAGCAGAGTTTACTACAGAGAACATTGTCATGACATAATCCTTGTTGAACGAAACATTTGGCATTGATACCCAGGTGAATTTCATTACAAGTTCATTTCATTTTTTTTATTAAATCTTATATGTAAATTTGAGAATATATCTAAATTAGTAAATTATTATGATAAAAAATCAGGGTCAAAGTGTTCACAATACTAGCAACATTCCTACAACACCCTTTTTCACAACTTCGTCGACTCCACAAGTATACAACGAGTGAAGAAATATAATTATTATATGTAGATAGTTGAACCTTATGTGAATGATTTTCTAATTACTCATTTTGGGGATGTCAAATAGTTTGATGCTAGAGCCTCAACATCAACACCTCGCAGTGTATTTCATCGACAATCTTTCGCCTAGGTAAACAATTTATCTTTAATGTTGTTATTAAATAATATAGATAGTTTTGGTGATTAATATACTTTGTTTAATTTTCAGATGTTGACATTAGAGACTCCTCCTGATGTTCGTGCATCAATGGAAAGCAGTGTTGCTACAACAGTAGCAAAGACATATTTGTAAATTTAGTAAATTTAGCATTACATTTGTTATCTTAATAATATGTTATTGAAAATTTTAACGACACTTGTATTTAGTTTAATTTATATTGTGATGCTTACAGGAGGGGCTTGTCACTCCAGATCATGAACGTGCACCTGATGTGGATGAACATCATGATTATTTGTATGTGGTGTAGCATCCTAAAATTGCGACACTTGCAATTTCGACTACATTTCGGTCTTCACGATAGCGACGCAACACGCAACCTAAATGGAGACCCTGAAACTTGCTCACGACACTAAAAACTGCATTTTTCAAGCACCCTGGCCTGAACCTCCTTGCACCCTGCTGTCCCGGGAGGTGGGACCAGAGCGCCCAGCGCCCTGGTCCTTCAGGACCAGGGCACCCAGTGCCCTGGTCCCCCAGGACCATGGCGCCCAGCGCCCTGGTCCCTGGGCCTATTTTGGGCCCGGTCTCCTAAGGGGTCTCGGGTCTTTTTGTTTGCAAATTGGAAATTACATTCCCTGGTCGGCCTAAGGTCGAGAAAATCAGTCTTTTAACCCTAATTGACAAGTATATAAACTACATTTTCCTCTCTCATTTAGATGGATGGAAAGTAGATGGAAAAAAGACGAAAGCAAGATTCAAACATTCAAGCATTCAAGCATTCAAGCATTCAAGAATTCCTTCTAAGTCTCCATTCAAGGCTAAGTGTTGCATTCAAGACAAGGATTCAACCATTGAAGAGGAGATCACTTACTACATAATACATACAACAAACAACAACATCTATACCTTCCCACATAAGGATACAAACATCCTTACAACAAGGTATTAGTACTTGTTTTACAGTCATTTACATTTACAGCACTTGCTCATTTCTTGGTTAATTCCAAAACCGGGGTTTGACCTAAAGGCAAACCCCTAATCCCTAACCCCCCAATCGTCTTCGCTTTTCTGTGTGTAGGTTGCAGGTACGCGGCTGAAATTGAAGATCTGGAATCCTTGTGCAGAGACGAACAGATCCCCCTTCGTTTCGCAGATTTTTCGGAGGACCGTGGCGCCGGGCGCCATCATCCTGACAACTTTTGCTCAAATTTGCAGGACAGCGCCGTATCGACATTTTACTGCTAATTCCAGGTCCGCAACTTCATCCTATATCCCTATCTCAGTTGATAAGCGAATCTTTCTCACTTTCTATGTATTCCTAGCTTAATTCTCCTATGCACATTCTTTACAAAAGAGGGTAGCCTTGCTTTCTTAACCCTTGAAACTCATTTAGCATCCAATCTTGCATTGCGTGGGATTGGATCTTGTGGGTTTCAACCCCTCTTTTGAATGTAAAGTCTCTCCCTTAAGTGAAAACCATCAACCCTAGCGAACCTCCCTTCTCTCTCCTCGGAGTTGGAAGAGGGGAGAGCAACTAGGGTTTGATTGCGATTTTTCGCTTTACATTTTGGTGAACCCGACGTGAACATCCTTTTTGATTTTTCATGCTTAGATCTGAAAATTGATTCCTTGATTACATTTCCATGTTTGATCTTTTGCAAAATTTTAGAGGTGATTGCATAAAAACCCTAAAATTTCTTTTTAGTAATTGAACTTGTGAAATATTTAATTGTTAATGCTTGCTTCAGATCTGCCCTTCTGTTACAAATTATCAATTCATGTCTGTGCTTTAATTTTGAAAATTAAGTGGTTAAGTGTCAAAACCCTAATTTTTGAAACCCTCTTGATTCAACCTTTGTCCGACAATTTCAGCGATCAAAACACCTCCAAATCAGCTATAACTTTGGATTCCGCAATAAAATCACAATATCTTTCATCCCTAAAAATTTGGAAAAAAGTTGCGAGGACCGTGTGCACTCCGAGTGCCATCGTCCCCGACATTTTTTCCAAAATTTCAGGAGCGAGATATTACTGTATTTTCCTGCTAAAATCCAGAATTTTGGCTGATTTTATCAATTATAACACTTTCAAAATTACAGTCAAAGTTGGTCTTGTGATTGCTTGGTTTAAGGATTCTAATCATTCAAAAATCATCGAAATTGAAATTTTGTGTCAAAATTGTGTTTCTTACTGTCCTAAATCTGAAAAGTGTGTTTGCATTCATTCGAAATTTCAGTGCTTCATTCAAATTCTTGCAATTTGTGACTTTTGAAATTAAGTGCTTAATTACAACAACTTTGATTTCCGCTTTCAAAATTGAATTTTGCGTGAAATTGAGTCAACTTTTAAATTTCAAAACTTGCATTGCTTTTGGCATTCCCTCTAAAATCATAAAATTCAAAATTTCAGTTTCCCTCTCTTTTTCAAAATTCAAATTTTGCATTTTTCGACAATCTTGATAGGGTTCAATTTTGAATTTGCAACTTTAATTTGGCCTATCTACAGATCGTAAAATCACTCAATTTTTTCAGATTAGCTTTAAAATCATCATACCTTTCATCCCTGCAAATTTTGAAAAAAGTTGCAAGGACCGTGTTGCACTCCGAGCGCCACGGTCCCGGACATTTTTTCCGAAATTTTGGGAGACTGTCGTGATTGCATTTAACAGCCTAAATCTGGAAGATTGGCTGATTTTACTGAAAATTGCTACCTCTAAATTCAAAATCTTCTCTCTCTTTCTAGTGCATGAGTTTTACAACAATAAGCCCTACTTACACTATTCCCGTTAGATGAAGCCGTAGAATTAAGTCTTTCCGAGGTTTAATTACCGAGGAGATGGAACCTAATTTGAATAGCCTTTTTAACGAGGACATGGGAAATTCCTCTAATCCTCCTAATGATGAAGAAGCTCTCCATGAGGTTTCTGTAGAACAACTTTCAAAATTGGATAACCAATTTGATGATTTTCACCAATGGATGTCTCATGAGTATCCCGATAGTCAAGCTCTTCCTTTAATTGAGGGTCTAAAACATATGCTTCAAAGTGATAAGAATGGAATTGATATTTTGCGTGGTATTGCACACATTGTGGATTCGAATGTGATGCCTATGAAGAGTTGTGTCGAATCTTTAGGTTATACACAACCTCCTACACAAGTCAATCATTCTATTCCTTTGACAACTTCTATTGCTAGCATACCTACCTTTACATCAAACATAATGACTACTTCAATACAAGACATTCCTCCTGTGATCACCAGTCATGGGGGCAATCCCTCTTCTTCAAGTAACCCTATTCCTTCATTCAATCTGACTTCTTCATTCATTCCTTCAATAAGTGTCCCTATTACATCTCCGCAAATGAACATGACGCAATGGGGCAATTCATTTAATCATCCCATTCCTCCTTGTAGTGTTCCTCCTGTCCAATCATCTCCTATGACTAATTATCATAGAGTCCCACCACCTTACTCTCTACCTTCTTTCAATAACATAACACCTTTATCTCAATCTAACACATCTAATGTGAACTCTTCGACTGAAGCGACCATTAACAATCTTGCACAAACTGTCTCTTCTTTACAGCAACAAATTGCCTCTATGAATCAATCTAAGTTTAGTGTGCCCACATTTGATGTTGCGAGCCCACTTTCTCTTGACATTGTTCGAGCTATCCCTCCTAAACATGTTGAAATCCCGCATTTGGAACTTTATAATGGTAAAGGAGATCCTCTAACACATGTTAAGACTTTTCAAACAATTTGTACTGATTTTGCTTATGACCCAAGGTTGCTTGCAAAACTGTTTACTAGAACATTAAGAGACAAATCCCTACAATGGTATTGCTCGTTGCCTTCTTATTCTATTACTTCTTTCGAACAACTTGCAAATGCTTTCATTCAACAATTTCAAAACAATATAAGTCCTAAAGTTACTTTGATCGATTTAATGCATTGTAAACAAGGTGTTAAAGAAAAAGTGACTGATTTCATTGGTAGATATAAGCATTTGTATGCTCAAATTTCTTTTCCAGTGCCTGACAATGATATTCAAAGAATCTTTATTTCTAATTTACAAAAAGATATTCGAGACAAACTTCTATTTTCTGAGTTTACTTCTTTCCAACAGTTGTGTGCCACTCTTCACAATTATCAACTGACTGTGAGTCAAATGGAACAATCACATCCTATGGCTCCGAGTGATAAGGGTGATAGCAGTCAACAACCATTTGGGAAGTTTAAACCGAACAGAGATTCCATTAAATTCAATGAAAACATCATCAACAACAATGTGAATGTAGCATCAGGTGTGCCTCCTATTTCTAAGTTTTTCAAGAAAGAAAGAAAGTATACTCCTTTGAATGAATCATTGCATAGTATTATGAATAAGTTATTGGAACAAAATGTGCTTACTCTTCCTCCTATAAGGCAAATTGATCCTACAAAGATTACTTCACCTTATTTTGATAACAAATCTTTTTGTCACTTTCATCGTCAGCCTGGGCATGATACTGAAAAATGTTTTTCTTTAAAGGGTAAAATTCAAGATTTGATTGATAATAATACTATTTCTGTTTCTGGAGTGAATGATAAAGGCAATACATCTGTAGCTCCTCCTAATCAAAATCTTCAGATTTTTACTGATCCATTACCTTCTCATACCTCTAATGCAATTGAGGCTAATGATTCCTCTCTCTCATCTGATGGTCTTGTGTCTATGACTCCGAATGTGATTAACTTTGTAGAGCAGCAAGAAATTCCTAAAGAACCTTCCATCACATTTGATTCTAGTGAAACCATTAGGGCACCTGATGGTCCTTTATACATAGTTGCAAAAGTTAAGAATACACCTTGCCATGGAGTGCTTATTGATCCTTCGTGCATGGTTAATGTTATTACTGAAGAATTTCTTTTTACTTTGCAATTGAATCAAGTGATCTATGACAAAACAGATGTGATTGTGAAATTATTTGATGCATTTTCTTCTCCTGCAATTGGTTCTATTACATTGCCTATTGAAGTTCATAACAAATCTCTTGATGTGAACTTTGCTATTATTCCTTCATCCGAACAATTTCGTGTGAAGCTTGGCTATCCTTGGCTATCTTCCATGAAAGTTATTGCTTCTCCTATTCATAAGTGTTTAAAATTTCCCCATAATGGTGAATTTGTTACTGTCAATCATAGTCTCTTTAAACCAGCTGAAAGAACCTCTAGCGTTCCTATTGATTACTTTTGGCCTAAACAATTCCAATCTCTTCCTCCGCGAAGTGATCATCTTTTCAAATCTTATCAAAAGTGGAAAACAGATATGATCTTATCTTTAAGTGACCTAGAACACCTAAACTTGATATTCCTATCATTCTTGAGAAGGAAGTTCTTCCTTTGAAAGATAAAACTAATGTCTTTCCTCAAGAAGATTCCCAACCCATCCCTATGGATGTGACTGTGTCTATGCCTAATAAACCTTCTAAAAGTAGACCTATACCTCCTCGTCATGATGGACTTGGTCTTCTTCCTAAACCAAAAATTCCTCCTTTATATGGAGCAGTTCCTCCTCCTTCTTTTTATAGAGAGAAGAGACCTTCTTCTTCTCCTATTATCCAGCCTAAGAGACCACAACCTAAACACCCAAGTGATAAGGATGAGAACATTCCTCCTCCTCAATCTTCTCCACTTCCTACTAAGACTAGACGAAATCGTTCTGCATGTGAACGTCGACGAAAGCGTCATCTTAGGGCTCAAGCAGTTGCTTCTCAAACTTTGTAATCTCCAAAGACACCTTCAACAAGCATTATTCCATTTTCTCCTCAGCCGGAGATTGAGCCAAAATCTCCTAAACATAAGATGCATGATGGTCTTGATCCTGTGCGAGTTAAAGATCCTATTTTTATAAATCTTGATGATGATCTTGATGAAAATGTTATTCATAATGAAAATGTTACTCCTCTTGCTTCTGATAGTGAATATGAACTTGTTGATGTTGATAACCATTTATCTAATGAATTTTCTAAAGCACTTATCCTAGCTCCTAGACAAGAACAACGTGGCTCGGAACATGAACATAGCCCTTGTTTGGATCTTGTGATAGCTCCATCTGCTGTGTTGGATGTTCCTCCTCTAGCGTGTTCCCTGCCTTCCCGAAACATTGATCAGCAAGATCGGGGGGTAGATGACGTGCTAGACTAGTTACATTAGCATAGCAGATTCTCTCCTCTCTTTTGTTACTTCTTCTATATGTTATTCTCATTCTTCTATTTGTTGTCCTTAGTGTTGTCTACTTGAGGACGATGCAAAACATTGAGATCTCTTTTGGTCTCTCTCATGTTGACTCAAAAGACACATGTGTTCCCTTCTTCTAGGTGACCTTCCTTGATTGGGGAATGAAGAACAATTATGCATACATACATATGATATATATACATGACTTATCATACAGCATACTGACCCCGAGGAAAGCGAAGTCACCTTGTGCTTTGTGTTTTGTGTCTATTATCCTTGGGTTTATCTCACACTTGGGGGCTAAATCTTTGTGATAACGTGCTCCTTTCCTTATGTGTATCACTACATTAAAACAATCACCCCCGTTGAGGCGTGTACGATCGCTTTAACGTAGGGGGGCATACACCCTGTCTATCCCTTCACGATACTTGAAAATTCCTTGACGAACTTAGTTTTGCCTTGAAAATTTTCGGTATTTCTCTTGCATGACTCATAGTGAGGGAACCTTACTACTGACAGTCATGGTTCTCCCTCGTGATCTTCCCTTTTACTTTGTCAATCGAAGTCGTAAGATCCTTAGTCCACTGGGGGCTTGGTGTGTCTTGCCTCCTTGACGTGGTGAAAGTCTTTCAATGTTGTTTCCTTGTACTTTACCGGAAGTATGAGCATACATACTCCCGCTAAAGTGGGGGCTAAATGTAGCTTCCTAAAATTGCGACACTTGCAATTTCGACTGCATTTCGGTCTTCACGATGGCGACGCAACATGCAACCTGAATGGAGACCCTGAAACTTGCTCACGACACTAAAAACTGCATTTTTCAAGCACCCTGGCCTGAACCTCCTTGCACCCTGCTGTCCCGGGAGGTGGGACCAGAGCGCCCAGCGCCCTGGTCCTTCAGGACCAGGGCGCCCAGCGCCCTGGTCCCCCAGGACCATGGCGCCCAGCACCCTGGTCCCTGGGCCTATTTTGGGCCCGGTCTCCTAAGGGGTCTCGGGTCTTTTTGTTTGCAAATTGGAAATTACATTCCCTGGTCGGCCTAAGGTCGAGAAAATCAGTCTTTTAACCCTAATTGACAAGTATATAAACTACATTTTCCTCTCTCATTTAGATGGATGGAAAGTAGATGGAAAAAAGGCGAAAGCAAGATTCAAACATTCAAGCATTCAAGCATTCAAGCATTCAAGAATTCCTTCTAAGTCTCCATTCAAGGCTAAGTGTTGCATTCAAGACAAGGATTCAACCATTGAAGAGGAGATCACTTACTACATACTACATACAACAAACAACAACATCTATACCTTCACACATAAGGATACAAACATCCTTACAACAAGGTATTAGTACTTGTTTTACAGTCATTTACATTTACAGCACTTGCTCATTTCTTGGTTAATTCCAAAACTGGGGTTTGACCTAAAGGCAAACCCCTAATCCCTAACCCCCCAATCGTCTTCATTTTTCTGTGTGTAGGTTGCAGGTACGCGGCTGAAATTGAAGATCTGGAACCCTTGTGCAGAGACGAACAGATCCCCCTTCGTTTCACAGATTTTTCGGAGGACCGTGGCATCGGGCGCCATCGTCCCGACAACTTTTGCTCAAATTTGCAGGACAGCGCCGTATCAACATTTTACTGCTAATTCTAGGTCCGCAGCTTCATCCTATATCCCTATCTCAGTTTATAAGCGAATCTTTCTCACTTTCTATGTATTCCTAGCTTAATTCTCCTATGCACATTCTTTACAAAAGAGGGTAGCCTTGCTTTCTTAACCCTTGAAACTCATTTAGCATCCAATCTTGCATTGCATGGGATTGGATCTTGTGGGTTTCAACCCCTCTTTTGAATGTAAAGTCTCTCCCTTAAGTGAAAACCATCAACCCTAGCGAACCTCCCTTCTCTCTCCTCGGAGTTGGAAGAGGGGAGAGCAACTAGGGTTCGATTGCGATTTTCTGCTTTACATGTGGTAAGTGACTATTCTATTATATGTCATTCTAAAATTCAATTTTTGTATATGCTAACATCGTTCTTTTCATTGTATCAGGTGGAGTTACAAAAAAGTCTAGAGAGGAGGTCGAGTGGACGTACTTGAAAGACACCTGCATCATATACATCTCTATCCCCTCGACAGGCAAAGATATCTTGTGATTTGTTTCCTTCCCCTAGAGGGAAATGAATAGAATAGGGTCCTATGTTGTATGCCTATATGGCAATTTTGAACATATGATTTTTATTACGAATATATGACATTCTATCTCCATATGGATTTTGTCAAGCTCCTATTTGACTTTATTAGATACCATGTTGTATGCCTATATGGAAAATTTGAACATATGTTTTGTATTACGAATATGTGACATTCTATGTCCATATGGCTTTTGGCAAGCCCCTATTTGACTTTATTGGATATCATGTTGTATGCCTTTATAGAAATTTTGAACATATATTTTTTTTTATGAATACGTGAAATTCCATGTCCATATGGCTTTTAGCAAGACTATTTATTTATATTGGATATATTTGATAGTTTTAACAGTATACAATGTTGCATGGATTTGTAATATTTTGGTTAATGAAAATCATTTATAATGGTTATCCATAATTGCAGTACAAATGATTAAATGAATAATTGCACAAAGTTTATTGTTACTTAAGATTTGAACCTAAACATGTGTTTGTAATCCAAGACACAAGCTTATGCAGATCAACACAAATTCAATAGTTATAGTCAAAATAAGACTATATAAAGGAAACATGGAAAGAACCAAAATTAGACAATGTAAGACACCATTGTACCAATACCCATTCTAAAAAAATTGCATAGCCCATAAACTTATATTCATCTAATGCATGCACTTAAGAAATTTCGCTGTTGGGGTGTGGCTCGCAATGATCGAGCGAGTTTTAGAGAAAAATGAAGGCATTCCTAGCATAAACCTAGCCACCCCGATGTGTACGAGCTGACGGTTGGGTGTCGCGACGAGCGGATTGAAAGATGGGGCATTGTGCAACTTTTCATTGAACTCATCTTACGCTTTTTTGTCGCAATCGAGAAAGTGTCACCATGAGCAACTAGATCTAATTCTACTAAAACCAAGAGAGGATTTTTTAGAGTGCCATAACATGACCTAGTAGGATTAGATGACTTGTTCTTATGATTAACAGGCTCCGAGAAACACGATGTCGAATATTGACAACTTTGAGCAACTTGAGCACTTAGGCGATTTCACTGCTAGGGTGTGGCCCGCAATGATTAGGTGAGTTGGAGGATGAAAAGAAGGCATTCCTAGCATAAACCTAGCCACCCTGATGTGTACGAGTTGATGGTTTGGTGCCACGACGAGCGGATTGAAAGATGGGGCATTGTGCAACTTTTCATTGAATCCATCTAATGCTTTTTGTCGCAACCGAGAAAGTGCTGCCATGAGCAACTAGATCCGACTCTACCAAAACTAAGAGAGGTGTCTTTAGAGTGCCATAACATGACCCCATAGGATTAGACAACTTGTTCTTATGATTAACGGGCACTGAGAAATGTGATGCCTAATATTGACAACTTTGAGCAACTTGAGCACTTAGGCGATTTTGCTGCCAGGGTGTGGCCCGCAACAATTGGGCGAGTTGAGGAGAAAAAAGAAGGCATTCCTAGCATAAAAATGACCACCCCAATGTGTAAAAGCTAACGGTTTGGTGCCATGACAAGCGGATTGAAAGATGGGGCATTGTGCAACTTTTCATTGAACCCATCTGATGCTTTTTGTTGCAACCGAGAAAGTGTCTCCGCGAGCAACTAGATCCAAGTCTACCGAAACTGAGAGAGGATTTTTTAGAGTGACATAACATGACCCCGTAGGATTAGATGACTTGTTCTTATTATTAACGGGCACAGAGAAATGCAATGCCAAATATTGACAACTTTGAACAACTTGAGCACTTAGGCGATTTCACTGCTAGGGTGTGGCCTGCAATGATCGGGCGAGTTGGACAGAAAAAAGAAGGCATTCCTAGCATAAACCCAACCACCCTGATGTGTATGACCTAATGATTTGGTGCCGTGACAAACGGATTGAAAGATGGGGCATTATGCAACTTTTCATTGAACCCATCTGACGCTTTTTGTCGCAACCGAGAAAGTTTCGCCACGAGCAACTGGATCCGAGTCTATCGAAACCGAGAGAGGGATTTTTAGAGTGCCATAACATGACCCTGTAGGATCATACAGATCATTCTTATGATTAACAGGTGTAGACACCTAAAAATGTCTCATTGATCATGTACTAATTATTCTTCTAATTGATTAAATAATCTTTATTATTTAATTAAGTCAATTAAACTTATTCTTCTAAATTATTCTAATTTCATATTTCCTCATCATCTTATTAATTATTCTATTTCCTATTCTATCATCATTTAATCATTTTCTAAATATTAATTAAATATTAATTATTTAATTAATTCTGATTAATTCCCCAATTTAAATAATCTTTATTATTTAAATAAATTACTAATTACTCAATTTCTATCTCTAATCATCTAATCATTCAACCCTCTTCTAAATATTTATTATTTAATTAAATTCTATTTCTAAATAATTAAATAGTTTCTTTAAATTATTTAATTAACTAATTAATTCTTCCATTTCCAAATCCCCAAATTCTAATTTCATTTAATTTCATATTTTTCTAATTTCTTCCAAATTCAAATACATGTGCATGATTTCAAAAACCAAATTGAAAATCAAAGTTAAGTTCTAAATATATTCAAAGGCTAAATTGAATTAATAAATTCAATTATTTGAATAATATCTCATGCAAAGATTAAATTAATAATTTAAATCTAAATGCAAGCACATGCTAAATTAATTAATTAAATCAATTAATTAATTAAATCATTTATCTCTCCAACTTCTATTTCCATCCTTTAGTTAGCTTTTTCTAAATTTAGCTCTCGGTGTCATCCTCTTTATTTCCTCTAATCATTCTTTTTCTTCCTTCAGTTAACTCTTTCATCAATCAGTTGACTCCTTTAATCTATTCAATCTATTGAGTTCCACTCCTACAATCAACAATTCAACTATCAAATTGCATTTGAGCTCACCTAAGTTTACACCTCTTGATCATTTTGTTCCACCTTTCAATCAATCTTCTCCAATTTTCTATAAATTGAGCATCCAATCTCCATTTTCAACAATCACGAACTTCGAATCTTTGTGTCACTTGTAGGTTATGAGCACAATATCTGAGAGCCATCATACCATGAAGAGAAGAAGAGAAATGGAAGCAATATGCACATCTTGGAATAGGGAGTTTTATTTGAATTGATTTCATTCTTCATTCTTGTTTTGCTTGATGATTGCATTATTTCATTGTCTAGTTTGTTAGATTTGTTAATTAGATATGGATTCGTGATTTCCCTGGTGTTTCTAATTGATAGCTTTAAGATGAATTCTAGCATGCATTACATTTTGGTGAACCCGACGTGAACTAACAGCAATTTAACCTTTTTCTGTGTTCTATGTGATTTTTGCAGATTGTGCGGATTTTTTATTTTTTTTGCAGGTTGCACGAATTTTGAGAAAAGATTTTCCGTCACGCAATTGAGCTTACTTCATCATGAAATCACATAGATAGAATCACACATTAGACCCTTCATGGTCACACATTCATCCAGACAGAATCACGCATTCGTCCAAATAGAGTCACACAATCACCCTGTCCTCATCACACAATAGCCCTTTCTGGGTCACGCATCCGCAGGGTTAATTGTTGTTTTATTTTTCTTCTGTCTGTTATTAGTTTTGTATAATTCTATCTTAAATTTGGTTAATTAGGGATCAAAATTACTTTTTTATTTCAGGATTTGATTAACACAGTTTATGGCAAGAAAAGTTCAGTTCAAAATTTCAGGAGTGAGAAGGACGAAGCAACAAAGGAGGGAAGCTAAACTATATCAAAAATTTCTCCAAGTAGAAAAATTGATACAAGATTTGGAAGAACAACTGGCCTTAGACAGATATAATAACCTAGTTCTTTCTTATACAATTAAATATGATCTAATCAATATTGAATGGATGATGAGGGATTTGGCTAGGGCTTCACAATTGGTTTCGCAGGTTCCTGATCGAGTTTAGTTTTCTTGTTTTTTCTTTTTCTAATTTTTGTTGTTGTCTATATTCTATCATGCAATCGACCTGTTAGTGATACGCAATCGAGCAGATAAAGTCACACATTCACTCTGTCAGATTTATTCATTCGGTCTGTCATATTCACGCATTCGCTCAGTAAGTATCACGCAATCGCTCAGGTAGTATTATGCAATCACCTCTGTCAAGTTTTCAGTTTCTATTTTCTGTTGGTTTATTTCACTACTAATCTTCTTTTTACAGCCTGTGGTAGATTTGTAGAGAGGATTAGATTAGTAATTTCGCATGCACATCTCACAACAGTTAAAATTGACATGCATGGATAAATCTCACACTTCAATTTTTAGTGCTTAAAATCAACAACAGTTAAAATTGACATGCATGGATAATCTCACACTTCGTTGTTGGTGCTTAAAATGAACATGGGCTAAAATTGACATGCGTGTATCTCACACTTGGTTTTTGGTGCTTAAAAATCAAACAAATGGTTAAAATTGACATGAATGTCGTCATTCTTTGATTTGGTGTTTAAAATTGACATGCACATGCGGATCTAACACCTAAATTTGGGCTATAAAAAGAACATGAATCAGGCTGCATTAGATTAAATCATTTTTCATTTTCTTAAGGGAAAAGAACTTTTCATTGTGTCTGGGGTGGACCTATTGTTGCGCTAACTACCTTTCTACCCACCATCAAGCCTATGGGAGAAAGAAGGAAGGTGACAACGACATCCAAATTTTATTTTTGTTCTACGTAGTGAGGGGTATCTTTGACTGGTGATTTCATCACCTCATAGAGGTACTTCGAATTGGGATGCATTGGGGATATCATCTCTCCCAACATACTCTCGAGCAAGTTTTTCGAGCCGCTATATAAATATATTGGTCAGGTGGCTAGAGTGTTGAGTGAATTTGACATATGTGGGGGCCTTCCCTGCACCGATAAGCTCAATTAAAGCCTTAAGTGGCTTGCTTTGAGAATCTATCATTGGATCGGGACCCCTCGAAACCTAATACTAAGAAGCAAATTAGTTGCCAAAAATCCTACATTTAGTGGTTCCAAGAGTGTGGATCGTACCCCATAGATACCCTTCATGTACCTTACACTATGATACAGGAATCCCTCAACTAAAAGATATTCGGATCTTCGGGGTAAGAGAGACTAGCATGCCCAAGAAGTGTGTGTCGTGGAGTGGAGCCAATGCTGCCAAACTCTCTATCTATTCATTTTGTTTTAGTATTTTATTGTAAGGGTCTCACTGAATGGTGTCCACTATCCAGCCTAAGATTGTATTCCATGCTTTTTTATGTATCGTTGTACTAGACCAGTATTGAGTCAGTCCATTGGGCTATTTCAAGCCCTATCCCACATATCTCCGATTTTTCTGAGATTGTTTGAAAATTGAGCCAGTTAGCTATACATACCTACCAACCATTGTTCTCGGATTTGGAAAACTGCAAAACATTGTCCTACACACGAAGTTACCAAAAACAAAGTCCATTTTGAAACTGATTCTCAAAACGTCCTTACATACTTGTGATCTTAGGCATAGTCCCATTTTACATCCTCATTATTGTCCTAATTCTTTTGCATAGTCCCATTTTACGTCCTCATTATCATCCTAAATCTTTTGCATAGTCCAATTTTATGTCCTCATTATCGTCCTAAGTCTTTTGCATAGTCCCATTTTACATCCTCATTATCACCCTAAGTTTTTTGCATTATCATCCTCATATACATCTGCATCTAGACCTCATATACGTCTAAAGTCCATTATCATTTATAGGTCCAGAGCATGTGCCTTCATGGGTCTCCCAGGTGATGGCTTGCTCCCCTTCGAGCAACCTAATCTAGTTCCAAACGGTGGTCAACGAGAAATCATTGATGGTCTAGCTAACTTAGCTTGGGATTTAAGAAGAAGTGCACCCCAGTATATGGGAGTTATATATGAGATAGATATTGATTCTAGGATTGCCCATAAGATTGATAGAGAGATTGAGGCCAAACAACTTCATCAACAAATAGAAAGACTTGCATTAGAGAAAGCTAGAAAGGCTAAAAAGGTCTCACATCAAAATCCTCAATAGAGAGTCTAGTATAGTATTGCATACCTCATATTTATGTCTACTATCTAGTGTTAGGTCATCATCTTGCATAGAACCATCATCATATAGGACATTTTTAGATGCCCGTCACAAGGTCCTAGAAAGAAAAAGGAATGATGGACCTGAACAACACACAGTCTATAAACCCTACTTGGAACATGGACATGTCAATAGGTCAACACTCAGGTACACAAACAATGTCCACCATAAATGAATTACAACAACATCTGACAAAGGAAGAAATTGAGTCCGCACAGCAAGACCCGCATGTCATCATGATCCTAGATGAACTTATACATAGTGATAGGGACAAGTATCTTTCGCTATTAATACAAAATGGGGCAAAATTACTTGAAGATTTTGATGTCACAAAGATTTTACCACTAGGAAAAACTTTAGGTCAAGATAACAATCAAACATTACCCTTGATGCAAATACAAGCAACGACCTCTAGTCTTCCTCAAAACGTACCTCTTCCAACAAATGTCAACACAAGTGCAAACTTTCAAACAAGTGTGTCATCTTCAGTGATCAATGCTAGTATACCATCACAGAGCCTACCAATAATCTCAAGTATCTCAACACCTATTCAAACGCAAGCGACAAGTGTAAACCAACCTCCAATTTCCTATTCTATGGGATCCACATATGGTTATCAAAATCCAAACCTAGGTACTACCGATGCAACAGGTACAAGTCAACCAAACATGGGTTCACATATCACCTATTTTACAACACCTACAGGAACACACAACACACAAAGTTATAATCTTGGTACATTCCAACAACCTCCTAGTTATGCAACCACGAATCCTTTTGTGGGACATAAAAACACACAAGGTATACCTTTGACATCAACTGATATTTTGACACAACAAATACAGAGTTTGCAACAACAGATGATGACCATGCAAACTGGTACCGATAAAAAGAGCTACACAATGCAGGACTTACATCCTTATCCATTTGATCACACAGTATACATGCCACCTTTCCCACAACACTTTGAAACACCCAAATTTGATAGATATCGAGGGAAGGGTGATCCTAGAGATCATATCAAAGAATTTTTCATGGCATGTATAGAAGTTGCCTCAAAAGATACTTATCTAATGAGACTATTCCCTAAAAGTCTGGGAGGTCTGGCTTTAGAGTGGTTTTCACATCTACCACCAACCATCACATCATGGGGAGAATTAGCTGAACAATTTATTGCAAATTTCTCACACAACATTGACACCCCAGTTAGTTTGATGGATTTATGTGCAGCTAAGCAATACGAGAATGAAATATTTGCATCCTTCATACAATGATGGAGGGCTCTCTACAGAAGATGCAAGACAGTTATCCCAGAAATAGAGCAAGTGGATATGTTTATAGAAAACTTGATTCCAAAGATTAAGTATCCAATACAAATGTAGTGCCTTACCACATTCAAACAAATCATAGAAAAGGCTCTCAAATGTGAGAAGGGCTTGATAGAACAAGGTCTTATTAAGTATGGCAACACAAACAATAGTGACAAATCTAAGTTTTGGTCAAAAAACAAAAATGTGACCAATGATGGTATTGTAGACACTAGAACTATAAACAGAACCCAACCCGTTTTATCATTTGGAATGAGTAAATTCTACGCAAAATACGAACACAAGATAGCCCAGGGTAAACACTCCAAGAAGAAATTACACGCCTTTAGGAGAACCTATTGAGTTGGCGCTAAAAAAGTTAATATAGACAAACATGATCACTCTACCTGAGGTAAGAATATATGAACTAGGTTCGTTCAAACCCACATGGTGGAATGACAATGATTTCTACGATTATCATAGGACTAAAGGCCAAAAATGGCAAGTTGCTACAAACTAAAAAACTTGGTCCAAGATATGATAGACCAAGGGGACATCACAATTGATACAGATAAGACCTCAACAAACACAAATCATATGATTTTTAAGGATCCATTTGTTAAGCATGACAATGGAAAAGCAACCACATCAGGTACCCAAGACAACACGACTAACTACATGAAAGTCTCATACAACTACACTATTCATGCCATTAGTTTAGGAGATACGACAAACAAAGATTCACAAGAAACATCTGATCAGGAAGACCAATATCAAGACACTCATAAAGATGACAACCAAATTTTCATGATATCCGAAGGACCAAAGTATGATGAGGATACGAATCTTTGTCTCCAAGACTGGGGGCAGGATCAACCATCTCACTCAGATTGGTTTGAAGATGGACTCATTGAACATATTATGAATGTCAAACATACACATTGGGACTATGACGAAGGATTTAATATAAATCTAGATAAAACAGCTTATGATACCAATGATACAATTGCTACAATCACAATTACTCCCAGAGACAGAGACTGTGCAATCATTACTTGTAGGTCAAAGGTAACCTTACAAGGGATACCACAAAATCATCCACCAACAGTAGGGACTTACAATGTAGTTGACTAGCTTAAGAAAACTTTGGCACAAATATCCTTATTCGAACTACTGCGTATTTCACCCAATCATAGAGCTATAATGGACAAAGCACTCCAAGATTCAGTAGTAGATAGAGATATACATGAACGTGCCTTCCAGTCTATGGTAGGAAATTTGACACAAGGTACACATATTGCATTTATGGAGCAAGATATTCCTAGTGATAAAATGCTTCATAATGACCCACTACCTCTGGAAGCTTACATTCACAAGAAAAGGATTAGAAGAGTACTTATAGATGGGGGAGTCGGTCTGGACATTTATACATTAAAGCTAGTCAAAGCATTAGGATATTCTGAACTTCACATTGATTCCTCCAAAAGGATAAACATCAAGGCTTATGATGATGAAGAACGTCCATCTAAAGACATTGTAACATTACCTATACAAGTAGGACCAATAATGACAAAGGTTTCTTTTCAAGTCTTGGATAGAGAACTGGGATATAACATGTTATTGGGCTGCCCATGGATCCACACCATGCAAGTAGTACCATCCACATTTCATCAGTGTGTCAAATTCCCATACAGTGGTATTGAAATTACCATAAAGGGTGATCCAAATCCATTCTAACATTGTAATTATCTAAAAGACAGTGTAGATAATCAGGTACCTATCAATCAGGCTGCACCTCTCACTACACAGTTGGAAATGTTAAAGATCACAGAAACACAAAAAGATATGCCTACAACATCCTCCTTACAAATAAAGGATATGGGTTGTGGAGAGTACTCTATTGCAAACACTTCAAATGGGAAACAATTATCTCTTTCTCCTAAGTCCTTTGAGAAACCTCATACTACAGTACAAAAGAAAGACAAAGGAAAAGAAATTGTCAGATACTCAGACTCATACTCTTTCATTAGATGGGGAGACTTAGAGGAAGAATCCTTGAATGAATATGTTAACCATTAGATATATAGAGAAGAAGATCAAATGACAACACCCAGAATACATACAGATCAGTATGACAATGGATTCAAAATACTCCAAAGACATGGATATGATGGTACCATAGGCCTGGGGTTACAAAAATAAGGAAGACTAGAACCTGTTGTTCCTAATGATAATTTGGGAAATCAAGGATTAGGATACAAGCATGTACAACATATCACACAAGCCAGACAGCATACCCTTGATATACTAAATTGACCAAGCAAACCATCAGATTACATATCACAAAGGAATTTGTCCACACAAGCTCTTCCATCTTCATCTCAAACAGGCAATCAGGTACCTACATCACCTAGCATAGAATTAGATGGGGAAGACATGAGACAACTCTTGCAAGAACCTACCACAGAGTTACAAAATGATGCAGTTATTGACACAATAGTACAAGCTAATGTGGCAACAAATGCAGGATTACCCCCACCACCTGAATCCCACCCATGGTTATTATCACTACTTCTACCACGAGAGGCAACTCAGGCTCAACCTAATGAAATAGATGAAGAAAGATTGCAAAGGCTTATACCTGGCTTAAGAAGAGTCACTAATGTACAAAGAAGACTAGTCAATCTACAACGGAATTAGGGACAGGAACAAGAAGAAATAAGTGATGATAGCCCATATGATGAAACATATATTGACAGTGAGACAGATTCTCATGACTATGAATTCTTATCACTCCATGATTCTACCCCACCAGAAAGTGTAATCTCAAACAATCAAGTCTTCATGTTATCAGACTCTACTACAGAAGAGAATAATGATTTACCCCTAGTACATTCACACTTGATTGATTGGGGGCAAGAAGGAAAACCAACGTTGGATTGGTTTGAAAACGATGAAGCAATTTTAGAATTTCTAGGAGTTAGAGAAGGATTTCTATAAGTTGATCATAAAGCAGGGTTTGCTATAGACCTAAATAGAACGACATACTTTGGAGAAGAAAGTACTTCTCAAACAGAAGATAAGAATCAAACTACCCATAATGACAAAAGTGATTTGGGTAATCTTCCTATGGAAAGAGAAAGTTCAACATTACTTACAGAGGAAATAGAAGAAGTAAACATAGCAGAAGGGGAAGTTGTACATAACATCCATCTGGCAAAATCATTGAGCAAAGAAGAAAAAGACAGATTCATTCATTTTTTCAAACAATGACCTATCAACTTTGCTTGGTCCTATTCAGACATGCCAGGCTTAGATTCTGAATTAGTGTTGCATCATTTACCATTAACACCAGGAGTTAAACCTTACAAACAAAAATTGATAAAAATGCATCCAAGTATCGCATTACTGGTTAAAAAAGAATTACAAAAGTTGCTGCAAGTAGGTTTTATCAGACCTATTGACTATGCGGAATGGATATCAAACCTGGTACCTGTGACTAAGCCCACGAGAGGCATCAGAATCTATACCGATTTTTGAGATCTAAATAAAGCTTGCCCTAAGGATGACTTCCCGCTACCTAATATCGACATGATAGTTGACCTAACAGCTGGAAATGAGATGTTATCCTTAATGGATGGTTTTTAAGGATGCAACCAAATTAAAATTGCACCAGAAGATCAACATAAAATGGCCTTTACATGTCCATGGGGAACGTACTGCCGGAATGTGATGCCATTTGGTCTTAAAAATGCTAGCACAACATACCAAAGAGCCATGACAACATTATTTCATGACATGATCCATAACATAATGGAAGATTATGTGGATGACATATTGGCTAAATCGCAAACTAGAGAAAGTCACCTTGTAGTTCTTAGATAGATATTTGATCGGTTGGAACAATATAATGTCAAATTAAACCCAAAGAAATGTGTGTCTGGCGTAACAGTGGGTAAACTATTAGGGTTTATAGTATCAAACAGAGGAATTGAAATAGACCCTGCCAAGGTCAAGGCAATCATTGATATGCAACCTCCATCAACACTTAAACAACTTAGAGGATTACAAGGGAGATTGCAATCCATAAGGAGATTCATAGCACAATTGGCAGATAAGTGTCACCCATTCCAGCATTTACTCAAGAAAGGAGTTATTTTTAAATGGACAGAACAATGCCAGGAAGCTTTCCAAGCTCTAAAAGAGTATCTTTTGAACACACCGGTGTTAATATCCCCTATTCCAGGACAACCTCTATTGTTGTACATATCAGCAACAAACTCAACTCTGGGAGCTCTATTGGCACAGCATGACAAAAATGGAAAAGAAATATCCATTTATTATATAAGTAGGACTCTGATCAACTATGAGCTTAATTACACCCCCATAGAGAGAGCTTGCTTAGCAATAATCTTTGCATCCCAAAATCTCAGACACTACATGTTGAGTCATAAGGTACAACTCATTGCACTGTTTGACCCACTCAAATACCTATTGAGCAGAGCAACATTGACTGGGCGATTGGTTAAGTGGGTTATGATCTTGAGCGAGTTTGATATAGAATACATAGACAGAAAATCTATCAAAGGACAAATCATAGCAAATCAATTAGCAGAGGCTCCTCTACAAGACAGTCACCCATTGCTGATAGACTTTCCAGATGAATCTGTGTTTACACTAACTACCTCAATAATGTGGAAGTTGTACTTTGATGGATCATATACAAATCATGGATCCGGAGCAGGTATTGTCTTCATTACTCCTCAAGGGGATGTTATACCTAAGTCATTTAGGATCAATTTCCCATGCACCAACAATATGGCAGAATATGAAGCTCTCCTCATAGGACTTCATATAGCTGTGTAGTGGAAAATACAAGAGTTACAGGTCTATGGTGATTCACAGTTGATTGTGAACCAAGTCAATGATGATTACAATACGAAGGATGACAAACTCATGCCTTATAAGAAGTTGGTCGAAGATTACAAGGAGCACTTTAGCAAAATTACCTTCGAACAAATCCCTAGAGTACAAAACAAGGCAACAGATGCAATGGCAACAATAGGGTCTCTTCTAAATATGCCTGCTAATGAAACTCAATTTGAGTTTATCATAGAATAGTTAATGCTACCTGCATATGAGACCCCCCTATCAGACTATGTATGTGCAATTGTGGGACCAAAATCACCTTGGTACAATGAAATATATACATATTTGAATACCCAATACATGTCACCAGATATGTCTAGAAATCAAAAGAAGACCTTTATTCATCAAGCATCTAGATACACCATCATAGCTGATACTCTGTATAGAAAGGGTTTCGATGGAACTCTTCTCTGATGTCTAGATGAGAACGAAGCACACCTTGCTTTAAAAGAAGTCCATGATGGAATCTGTGGGGCTCACCAAAGTAGTCTGCCATTGTCAAAGAAACTACTGAGAACCGGGTATTATTGGCCAACCATGGAAAAAGATCCTTACAAGTATGTACAGAAGTGTAAACAATGCCAAATGCATGGATACCTTATTCATGCACCAGCACAAGATCTTCAACCCATCACATCACCGTGGCCATTTTCACAATGGGGATTAGATCTTGTAGGTAGAATCAACCCTACTTCGTCCAACGAGCACACGTTTATCTTGACAACCACTGAATACTTTACAAAATGGGTTGAGGCAATTCCTTTAACATACACTATGGGAAAGCAGATATCAAAATTTATGCTCAACTACATTATATGTAGATACAAAGTTCCAATGTGCTTTGTTACAGATAACAGGCATCCATTTAAAAACCAGGAAGTGAAAGAATTGTGTGACAAATTTCACATACAACAGAGATTTGCCATGCCATATTATCCACAAAGTAATGGACAAGCAGAGGCTACAAATAATACAATATTGAAAATTCTTAAGAAAGTAGTCACTGACACAGGACGAGACTGGCATCTCCAGCTAAATCCCACTCTCTAGGCTTATAGAACAGGAGTACACACCCCTACAAGAGCAACACCATATTCCTTGGTCTATGGTACAGAAGCGATACTCCCCATTGAAATAGAAATACCATCTGTAAGAGTATCCTTGCATAACACTATATCAGAAGAAGACTACAAGGTAGCAAGGTTGCAAGAACTAGAAACCCTTGATGAAAAATGACAAACAACATTCAATCATTTACAAGGATATCAAAATAGACTGAGGCGAAGCTATAATAAAAGGGTCCACCCACAAACCTTTCAAGTGGGGGATCTAGTACTTAAAGAGAATCAAAGGAACTTAGTAGAATGAGAAAGGCCGGGGAAATTTGAACCTAATTGGCTAGGTCCTTTCATTATAACGAGGGTCATAGGCAATGGTGCCTATCATTTGGCTACCTTGGAGGGAAATCCAATCTCTGACCCTATGAATAGCATGCATCTTAAGCAGTATTACACCTAAGGGTTATGTAGTTTAGGTTTTACATTCCACATTGCATATCATATCATTTAAAACACTGCATTACATATAGTTTATTTTTCAAACGCATCGCATTCTTAAAGTTCTGCATTCTCACATAGAAGCATCAAATAAAACAAGGCAACTGTTCACGTTTATCATTCATTTGCATCCTGAAAAGAAAACAAGGGTCATCACCTTTCTTAGATATTCGGACATGAAGTCTTTGGGGTTCTAAAGTCATTCATTCTCAACATTACCCTGCGACAACATTTTACTTATGGTTGGGTAGTGATTTCACTATTTGAGACTTGGTAACCCACAATCTATCAATTGCTATATCTTACACCTTAACGAGATCTCTAATTCATTCTAGACACCTAGTTGATCATATGACTAGTGAAAAATCTAAAATTCTACTTTAGCGCTCCTATAATTGTCACACCCAAGTAGGTTTCATTACTTACAAGTCAAGGCAAGAAAATAAAAATAAAAAGAGCTATGCCAAATATCCATCTAAAGGCAAAAAGAGCAATGATATATAACTGAAATATCATGTATACAAATATGATAAAAAGCTTGACTATGGGAACATGCTAGTAACTCCATCAGGGCTATGAACGCCTACTGGCAATGGAGCAATATTTGAGAAATTACAATCTATAACCTCATCGGAGCTCTCAAGGCTTGCTGGCAGCGAGGCTCTATTCGAGATGCTTTTGAAGTTAGAAAAACCATGTAGCTAGTCATATAGGATGCTAAGGATCTTTAGTGAACACAAGAGCAGGAATTAACTCATCTGCACACACATGGGCAAAAGAAGATCAAAGTTTCAAGAACCAATGGGGAAGTTTTTCGCATCTCCATTTGTAAATCCTAGTCACTAAGTGTGTTGAGATGAATGTTCTGAAGGGTCTTAGAGATCAATTGACCGCTTATCTACAAAATGTTTTGCACCTTCATTTTCAATCAGTGTATTACAAATGTTAAAAAACAAAGACAGTCAACCTTGTTCGAATAGGAAGTGCATCTTCATCCTGTATATTGCATTCACATAGGTCATGTCAAAAATTTCTTTGTCTCCACACGCATTCTATAGATCATCATGTCATATGGGTCTGCACACTGGGGGCATAACTAAAAAAATCCAAAAAAATCAGATAAAGTCCTGAAAAAATCCAAAAAAATTAGATAAAGTCTTGAAAAAATCCAAAAAATCAGATAAAGTCCTAAAAAAATTTTAAAAAATCAGTTAAAAGTCCTAAAAAAATCCAAAAAAATAAAATATGATCCTGAAAAAATCAATCAAAAACATTCAAATACGATCCTAAAAAAATCATCCAAAAACATTCAAATACAATCCTGAAAAAATCTACCAAAAACATTCAAAAATCTACCTACATAATTCAAAAACATCGAAAAAGCTCTTGGAAAAGAACTAAAAATCAAAAATCAATCAATCAAAAAACTTGCAATAACATGTCTTATGAGAAACAAATACCTTAGTAGATATCCAGCAAACACTTCGCATGAAGTTAACAAAGGATACGACTATCTAGTCAAACATCTGCAATCAACTGATCAAACTATCTTATCAATCATATCATATCCATATCAATGTGATCATTATCTTGTCTTAAATAGAAGAGGATACACTCGAAATCAGATAGGTCAGTCTTAAACGGGGTTCGCAACTTTCTGAGATCAGACATTATCAACCATCACATCAAACAACTGAGAACGAAGGCACAAGGTCAGTATAGCTGCTGAATTTTGTTTGGGTTAGTCTTTATCTTTTTATCATTTGACAATAGATATTGTTTCTATGCTACTCAAGGATGTCCAAAAGCAACTAGAGGAGCTATGATGAGCATTATCTTTTTCTTTGTTTGTTGTTTGTGGTGTGAATCGATGAAATTCTAGGGAAATTACTCTAGTGGGTGTCTGTGATAAGAGCCTTCACATCAAGGTGAAATTGCCACACATACCTCGACCCCTAATGCAATTCCCAAAATGGAGGGTTCACTCCTTGTCTGCTACGTGTTTGTTTCTACAATGAGATATCTTTGCATCTTGGTTCCTTACACCTTGATGTGCTAAGCTTCATTGTTCGATAATAAGACTCAGTGATGAATATATATTGATGCAATAAAATATGTGACACAGGTTCGTGATTCATTCAATTTCATTTTCATTATCATCTCATTTTCTTATTGATAGTTTGTTAATTTCTCATCTTCTATCTAAATCACATTCTTTCTAACATTCTTTCTATCATCAAATTTTTCTTTCTCTATCATCTAACTAACATTTCTTCAAGGTGTATCTGAGTTAAAATTGGTTCAACCATTATCATACCAAAAAAGCATTCATTATAGATTCGTTTGCATTAATATAGATTCATTTGCATTCATATAGATTCGTTTGCATTCACTTAGATTTCATTTGCATCGTTAATCCATACATATACTACCATTGCATTTTATAATCATATAAAATCAAATAGATATGCATTACAAAACTCATAGCATCACATAAATCATACATGGAAAGCAAAAAATAATATACATAGATCATTTCCAAAAAAACCACATGCTATATATATAACTCAAAAATGATAATTTGTGTGAATGCAATAAATAAGCCCGAAGGCTCAGATAACATGATCAACCAACACTGCCTCTATCAGTAGGTGGATCCTATCCACTACATCCTACCCCAGGATGTCGAGGTGGTCCCATAACACCACCACTGCTAGTCTGTCATGAAGTAGATCTACTCGATCTCCTCCCCATGAATGCACTGAAGCTAGGCTCTCTCTGACCCTCAGGGATGGCTCTCTCATATGCCTATCTATAATAAATAGCCTCCTGCGCAGCAGTGAAATATCTCTCTCCCTGGTCACATGCATATGTACCTTCTCTAAAAAGCTGATCAAAGGCATCCATAGTAATCTGACATCATCACACTACCTCATCTCTCTCCCACTAAAGACACACTTTCTCTGCCTCTAGGGCACCATAATCTGCACGATAGGTCTCTCACTCAATATCTTATCTAGCAACCTCATCCTCCAAGCTCTGCACTCACGCTCTAAGAGTCTATAGCTCATCCTCATCACCAACCTCTCCTATCCCACCCTCTACGGCAAGCGCATCCTCCAACTCTAGCATATCATCATCATCATCCCCACCCTTGCTACTCGATGACTCCGAGGAATCATCATTGTCCTTACTACTAATAGACTTAGTGTCTCCACCAATGTCTATATCCTCATCTCCATCATCTCCACCACCTCCTCCCCCATCTCCATCATCTCCACCATCTCCACCACCTCCTCCCCCATCTCCTCCATCTCCTCCGGCTCTCTCCCCTGCGTCTATCCTCAACCGTTGTCTAGGATGGCAAATCTACTGTGCTATAATCGGAATAGTAGGATCAGTCAAAGGCACTGGCCTATGCCTAGCAAACCATGCATCATACTCCACTGTCGTCCCTAGATCTGCTCCACCCCTACCCCAACCCCAGAGTAATGGCTGCAACGAATCAAACTCAGCAGAGGCAACATGTGGCTGAACACACACACCCCAATGAGATACCTCACGAGATACATGAGCAAAATATGTAGTAACCACAAGTGTCACCTATACCTCACCAAACCATCTAAGAACACGTCTAGGTAGATACATCTCTATGATCCGCTGAGTCTCGAAGGTCCTACCAATAAGATATCTCTGTTGGCGGCAGAAAGACAAGTGTACTACATCATCAGGCCAACCGGGGCAATCTAAGTAAGGTCTCCAAATGAAATGCTGCAATATATCCAACTAATGTCTCCAATACAAGGTGTTCCTCGAACCCCTATGTCTGATACCAGTTGTATATCTGAAAGCATAAGGCTCACCAGGCTACAAATCTACATGAATGACAGGCCTAGAAATAGAAATGTGCTCCCATGCCCATGTCTACAACAAAGTAACACCACAATTGATAGAACGGTATCCCAGATACACAATACCATGCATCTGATAGTACAACATGGCAAGTAGACAAGGACCCCAAGCATATAGTCGACGATGCATAATCATATCATGGAGCACTTTGCCCCATCCAACTGGAAACCCATGACCTCATTGATCAAGTATCAGTAAACCACCGACAATACCGCATAATACAACGGTCAGGTCATCATAGTCTAATCGGGCCCAAGGGATCTCATAACGGCCACTGATCTGCAAATCCTAAATCTCACACTCAAAAAGTGCACATAGTCCAGCAATGCCATCATCATGGTCATATAAAACCCTCTCACCATGAATGGGAATACGCAGTATACGCCATACATCCTCTAAGGTAATGGATGCCTCACCAGTTGGAAGATGAAATGAACACGTCTCTAAGTAGCACCGCTCTATCAAAGCTATAATCATGGCCCTGTTGGCCATCACCTCTGGCAAATGCAATACATGGTAAAGACCAAGCTGATGAATATGCTCAATCTCATCATCTGGTAGGTCAGCTTGAAGATCAAGTCCACTAGGCCTGCTCTGTCGACAATATAACACTCCGATGTTCTCTTGCAAACGAGAAAATGATCAAAATAGCAGATGTCGAATCTAGATAAACTTACAATATTTTCAAATGAATGACAAAAACTTACATTTACAATGAATGCGTAATAGTTATGACTTATGCGGTACAAATATGGCTCTTGCATGACGATTGAAGCTAATGCGTGACACAATGAGCGCATGCATGACAAATAACACTTATGCGAAATGATATACACAAATGCGGCATGATACAGCTAATGTGTGATGCTTACGATGCATGCGTAACATTTACAGTGAATGCGGTACACTAAGCACTAATGCGTAAAAGTCGACAAGCGATTGCGTAATGCATAGCAAAAAGTGATCATGAAATTTTTTTGGAAAAAAGGCATAAAAACAGGAAAAAATCAAGGAAAAGCAATGAAAAATACCATGCCACCAATCCCAGGAGGTCTTTGAAATGAACATACTCGGTTTGACAAGTGCAATCGAGCTCTATAACCAGACATGATGACCAAAAACTCAGAAACAGGCACAAAAATTGCAAATAAACCAAAGAACTACCAAATCACAAATGAGCAAATAAAAACCTAGAATTATCTATTTATAGCTCAAAATTAGGGTTTTACGACACCTTGATGCCCATGGTCCCCACCAGCTTCAAACAACTAGTAGCCTACTCAAACGATCTCAAAATGAAATGAAATTTCATATGCTGGTTCCTTACACTGGTATCGAAACAATGGTATGAATTTTTGAATTTTTCGACCACCTTTTCCGAGGGGGCATATTTACACTACACAGCAATACCAAGGCATACTGGGGCAAAAATTTTCATTTTCTTTGAAACAATGTCATTCTGACTTTGTCTCAAAGAGGGGCAAATGTAGACACCTAAAAATGTCTCATTGATCATGTACTAATTATTCCTCTAATTGATTAAATAATCTTTATTATTCAATTAAGTCAGTTAAACTTATTCTTCTAAATTCTTCTAATTTCATATTTCCTCATCATCTTATTAATTATTCTATTTCCTATTCTATCATCATTTCATCATTTAATCATTTTCTAAATATTAATTAAATATTAATTATTTAATTAATTTTGATTAATTCCCCAATTTAAATAATCTTTATTATTTAAATAATTACTAATTACTCAATTTCTATCTCTAATCATCTAATCATTCAACCCTCTTCTAAATATTAATTAAATATTTATTATTTAATTAATTGTGATTTAATCCTTTAAATTAAATAGTCTTTATTATTTAATTAAATTCTATTTCTAAATAATTAAATAGTTTCTTTAAATTATCTAATTAACTAATTAATTCTTCCATTTCCAAATTCCCAAATTCTAATTTCATTTAATTTCATATTCTTCTAATTTCTTCCAAATTCAAATACATGTGCATGATTTCAAAAACCAAATTGAAAATCAAAGTTAAGTTCTAAATATATTCAAAGGCTAAATTGAATTAATAAATTCAATTATTTGAATAATATCTCATGCAAAGATTAAATTAATAATTTAAATCTAAATGCAAGCACATGCTAAATTAATTAATTAAATCAATTAATTAATTAAATCATTTATCTCTCCAACTTCTATTTCCATCCTTCAGTTAGCTTTTTCTAAATTTAGCTCTCTGTGTCATCCTCTTTATTTCCTCCAATCATTCTTTTTCTTCCTTCAGTTAACTCTTTCATCAATTAGTTGACTCCTTTAATCTATTCAATCTATTGAGTTCCACTCCTACAATCAACAATTCAACTATCAAATTGCATTTGAGCTCACCTAAGTTTACACCTCTTGATCATTTTGTTCCACCTTTCAATCAATCTTCTCCAATTTTCTATAAATTGAGCATCCAATCTCCATTTTCAACAATCACAAACTTCGAATCTTTGTGTCACTTGCAAGTTACCAGTACAATATCTGAGAGCCATCATACCATGAAGTGAAGAAGAGCAATGGAAGCAATATGCACATCTTGGAATAGGGAGTTTTATTTGAATTGATTTCATTCTTAATTCCTGTTTTGCTTGATGATTGCATTATTTCATTGTCTAGTATGTTAGATTTGTTAATTAGACAGGGATTCATGATTTTCCTAGTGTTTCTAATTGATAGCTTTAAGATGAATTCTAGCATGCATTACAACGGGCACTGAGAAACGCGATGCTGAATATTGACAACTTTGAGCAACTTGAGCACTTAGGCAATTTCGCTCCCAGGGTGTGGCTCACAACAATCGAGCGAGTTGGAGAGAAAAAACAAGGCATTCCTAGCATAAACGTAGCCACCCCAGTGCGTACGAGCTGACGGTTCAATGCTATGACAAGCGGATTGAAAGATGGGGTATTGTGCAACTTTTCATTGAACCCATCTAACGCTTTTTTTCAAAACTGAAAAAGTGTCACCACGAGCAACTAGATCTAATTCTACCAAAACTGAGAGAGGTGTTTTTAGAGTGACACAACATGACCCCGTAGGATCAGATAGCTCGTTCTTATGATTAATGGGCATTGAGAAACATGATGCCAAATATTGACAACTTTGAGCAACTTGAGCACTTAGATGATTTTGCTGCCAGGGTGTGGCCCACAACAATCGGGCGAGTTGGAGAGAAAAAAGAAGGCATTCCTAGCATAAAATTGACCACCCCAACATGTAAAAGTTAATGACTTGGTGCCATGACAAGCGGATTGAAAGATGGGGCATTGTGCAACTTTTCATTGAACCCATCTGACGCTTTTTGTCGCAACCGAGAAAGTGTCTCCATGAGCAACTGGATCCAAGTCTACCAAAACCAAGAGAGGATTTTTTAGAGTGACATAACATGACCCCATAGGATTAGATTAATTATTCTTATTATTAACAAGCGCAGAGAAACGCTATGCCGAATATTGACCTTTTTGAGCAACTTTAGCACTTAGGCAATTTCGCTGCCAAGGTGTGGCCCGCAATGATCGAGCGAGCTGGAGAGAAAAAATAAGGCATTCCTAGTGTAAAACTAGCCACCTTGATGTGTACGAGCTGATGGTTTGGTGTTGTGAGGAGCGGATTGAAAGATGGGGCATTGTGCAACTTTTCATTGAACCCATCTGACACTTTTTGTCGCAACCGAGAAATTGTCATCACGAACAACTGGATTCGAGTCTACCAAAACTGAAAGACAATTTTTTAGAGTGCCATAACATGACCCCCTAGGATCAGATGGCTTGTTCTTATGAGTAACGGGCGTCGAGAAACGCGATGCCAAATATTGACAACTTTGAGCAACTTGAGCACTTAGACGATTTCGATGCCAGGGTGTGGCCCACAATGATCAGGTGAGTTGGAGAGAAAATTGAAGGCATTCCTAACATAAACCCAGCGACCCTGACATGTATGAGCTCACGATTCGGTTCCGCGATGAGCAGATTGAAAGATGGGGCATTGTGCAACTTTTCATTGAACCCATTTGACGCTTTTTGTTGCAATTGAGAAAGTGTCACCATGAGAAACTAGATCCGATTCTACCAAAACTAAAAGAGGCTTTTTTAGAGTGCCATAACATGACCTTGTAGGATCAAATGACTTGTTCTTATGATTAACGAGCACTGAGAAACGTAATGCCAAATATTGACAACTTTGAGCAACTTGAGCACTTAGGCAATTTCGATGCCAAGGTGTGGCCTACAATGATCAGGCGAGTTGGAGAGAAAAAAGAAGGTATTCCTAGCATAAACCCAACCACCCCGACATGTACGAGCTGATGGTTCAGTGTCGCAATGAGCGGATTGAAAGATGGGGCATTGTGCAACTTTTCATTGAACTCATCTGACGCTTTTTGTCACAACTGAGAAAGTGTTGCCACAACCAACTGGATCTGAGTCTACTAAAACTAAGAGAGGATTTTAGAGTGCCATAACATAACCCCATAGGATTAGATGGCTCATTCTTATGATTAACGAGCGTCGAGAAACGCGATGCTAAATATTGACAACTTTGAGCAACTTGAGCACTTAAGCGATTTCGCTGCCAGGGTGTGGCCTGCAACGATCAGGTGATTTGGAGAGAAAAAAGAAGGAATTCCTAGTGTAAAATCAACCACCTTGATGCGTATGAGCTAACAGGTCAGTGTTGTGATGAGCGGATTGAAAAATGGGGTATTGTGCAACTTTTCATTGAACCCATCTAATGCTTTTTGTCGCAACCGAGAAAGTGTCACCACAAGCAATTAGATCCTAGTCTACCTAAACCAAGAGATGTTTTTTTATAGTGCCATAACATGATCTCGGAGGATCAGACTAATCTTTCTTACATGTCACTAACATCGAGAAAAACAATGCCGAATTTTGACAATTTTTCACACTTTGAGTGATTGATAACAAATTAGCAATTTTTACATCTTTTACCATATTAGCCTAAAACTTCACAAAATGATCCCATGTGATCTCTAATGGTCCAAAATGACATTATTTACATAAAATCACACAAAACAAGACAAAAACACAATTCTTTATATTACAATGCCTCGAGTAGTCAAAAATACAAGTCATGTACATATATCCAAATAAGATTGATATTACAATTTTTTACATTTACATTTAATCCAATGAACCATCTGGATCTTCTCTACTCTTTATTGTGTCTAGTATGACCTCATGGTCAGACTCACTAACCTTCCATAGGTTCTTGTTTAGTGGTCTACCCCCATATCTGATCAAATGAACATTTGAAGCTACAACAAGGTTAGAATAATGAAGAATCTTCCTATGTGTCTTGAAGTCCTCGAACAACCACAAGTTAGACTTCTTCACTGGGTACCTTCTAAGCCATGTACCATTAACAACTACTGATCCTGTGGGGTACTCAATATTTTCTCCATCTACCATAGGGCTATCCAATTTCTTTTTTGCATCCACACAACGACACAAGTAATAATATGTTCCTTCTTCATTGTCTTCAGCTACAATTACTGCATAAACATGCCCTGCAATGATAAAGTGAGAAGAATTTAGCAAACAACTAAGGTAAAATATTAAAGCACAAAAAATTGTGTGTGGATAATTTACCTGGTTGGACTAAATCTAACATATGGTCAAAGTCAACTGATGCTTCCATCTGTGTTATTTGTAGTGCACTCAGAGGTCGATATGTCTCAAGTGGGATTAGAGGCCTCATACACCATTCTTCCACCCACTCCTTTGACTCACACTCATTATAGGCACCATATCTACATGAAGAACAATAACATGCTATCCACCGCGTATGGATAGTCCATGAACCTGCATTAGAGATTTTGAAAGAGTGTAGCTCACTCAATCCTATCAATGTACAACAATCTTCTAATTTTGCAATGTTAGTATCATCCACCAACCAAAAAAATCTGCAAACTAAAGACTTACCTTGATTACCTAGACCAATTGTACCATTTCACCATTGAACAATTGATTTTGCATCTTTCAAGTTTGCATTCCCTTTTCACTTTAACTCTTCTCATGCTAAAGCTCTTTTAATACATGCTCCTGCACCATCATGCTCCCCTTTTCCATGCCCAACCTTAGAGAAATTCCACATATGTTGAATAGCAGTCAACTTATGCATCCTACTCAATGAATAAAACATCTGAGAGTTCTTAAATTGTGATGCACAACTATCTAACCATATGATATGTTGATGGAATGATATGCCTCAGCTAACCAAATCATCGTAGAATATCTAGAAACAACCTTGCACAAACTCTGTAGAGTGTGAGCGATCATCACTGATGTAAAAATGATAATCCCTCAATATCTTCCTATCCTCTTTCATACTATCATGTGCATGAATGAATGCTATATGCACAAATATAGCAACTTGTGTGGAGTTGTAATATTGTGATTGCACCTCGTTCTACGGTTGTAGTGTGAAGTTCTCTGCAAAGTCAACAACTGAAACAATTGTATGAAGTGGAAAAGTGTCCTTACATAACTTAAATTGTGAGTCCAACCAATGAGCTCGATGGTTATGCCTTACATACTCATACACTATATTCTCATGAAAGATGCCCATAAACTGATACACTGGAATCTTCTCACTAACCAATTCACACCTTTTTGCTTCTTTTCCATCTTTTAGCATGTAGGCCACTATCTTATATTTTTCGAATTCTACTAATTCACTACCAATTTCTTGTCCAATATCCATATGTTGAAAAAAAATTTAAACGTCACAATCCACCACAATCAACACATGTGCCATTCAAGCGACACTTATTGTAATATACTTGACCATCTACTCTTTCACATAAGATGCTAGATATGAATTTTGTGAGATTTTTCCAAGGTCAAGAGGAAATGGAAAGCAAAAATAAGAGAGACAAAATAGATGATAGGTGTAGTCACATAAATCTGTCCCGCTTAATTAAATAAATATTCGCTATTTATTTGATTAAAAATCCACTAGCCATCAGTTAATTAAATTAATATTTAATTAATTCATCTCCAAACATTCTTCTGTTAATTAAATAAATTATTCAATTTATTTTAATTAATTCATTAAACCAAATTCACAATCAATTAAATGAATAAAATCTATTTATTTTATTAAATCTCCTTTTCCTCTTTTAAATAAATTAAATAAAAACATTTATTTAAATCATTATCCCCCCCCCACTTGCATTTTCCTACAAATGCAACTTGCACACATTTATTGAAATAAATGAATTTTTATTTTAATAAAATCCTATTTTCCCTCACCCACCAAATCCACTTGCAAAATCTAATCCCCTTCTAGATTCTTCTAACCCTTTCCTAATTAGCCTAATCCATCCCCTAATTATTGTCATATTCCTAAGCAAAATGGAGTCACTTCTCAAAGACTTCAAAAGTCTTTGAAAAGCATTTAATTCTTTGTGTGTTCAACAAATTAACCCCCAAAGTCTTCCAAGACCATTAATGGCTCTTACATGACCATTTATGGCTCTTACATAACCATTTATGGTTATTTCAAACTTGTCTCCCCAAACATTTATTGTTTTGACCACATTTATCCTTTTCACATTTGCACAAGAGTTTATCCATTGGATAAAAGCTTTATTCTTTGAATAAAGAGTTTATTCATTCAACCAATCTTGACTTTAACTCCCTAGGGTCATATCAAGCATTTAATGTTTATTCCCTCTCCTCTCAACCTATCTTACATTGACACTTGTCATCTTGGGATTGGATTGAAAGCCCTCACATGGATTGAAATCATTCAATCCTGACCCTTGTTGAGATTGCTCAATCTCAACCATCCATTGCTCCATTTTTCCTATAAATAGAGCCCATTTCTTCATAATCCAGATCCTAAAAACTTGTATGCATTTAACCTATAGGCATTTTAGAGAGAATTTAGCATAGCAAACTCATGTATTGTCATTTTGGTTAAAATAAATCATTTTAGCATCAATAGCTTAATATTAGCTTCTTTATTTACATTTAGAGCAATATTTCAATCTCAATCCTCCATAAGCATCCATAGTGCAAAAAACTATTGAGAGCTACACTATTTTGGAACTTGAGAGGAGAGGAACAAGGGAGAAGGAGCTAAGAACATGCTAAAAGGCATTTGGAGATGCCTCATTATCTTCGTTTCATTAGTTAGATATATTAGCATGATTTTAGTATCTCTCTTGATATGCCTGTTTAGATTAGTTTTTGATTGACTAACACTAACGGTTTCTTGTCTTGTGTGTTATTTATCATTGACTAACCTTGTCCATTTTGCAGCGCATCATTTAGTGAACCCGACGTGAATCCAAACACCAAAAGGATCATTATTTTTTACCCATTAACATGTTTGAATGTTGAAAATGTCACACAGGTTGCGCTTTGGCACTATTGAACTCGTTCTAGCACTATCGATACTTATGGTTTTAGCGCTATTGTTCTTACAATAGCGCTATTGTATCAAGTTCAGCGCTTTTGACACTGTTTTGGCACGTTTGACATAGTTTTGGCGCTCTTCACCCTATTTCAGCGCTTTTTCCTTCTTTGTTTCTCTTTTCTTTTAGCGCGTTTGTGTTAAGTAGTGCCTCTGTTCAAACACAAACTAGCGCTATTGTAATAGAACATTGTAAAAAAGGACCTTGTAACCGAAAAGTGAAAGTTTTTAGGCTTGTGGAAGCCCCCCTTAAACATGGATTTTACTAACTAGTTGTTGTTTGTGCAGGTTTAAAACTCACCATTAAAAATCACAAACTTTCTTTTGGTGCTTTAAAACTTGAACAAAACAAATTTTCCTTGCTTTCTAGTTAGGGTCACTTGTCTTTGGTGCATTAAAACTGAACAAGACAACATTTGCTTTCATTGCAAGTTAGGACTCATTTTCTTTTGGGGCTTAAAATCAATAATTTGATTTCCTTGCATCAAACTAAAGCATTTACAATCCACACTTCAAATTTTGGTGCACATAAAATACACAATCCACTTGTTTTGATTTTTGCAAGCGATTTTACTTCATGCAAACATGTTTTTCATTAAGTTGACCAGGACTTCCCATTTCTAGATTACAACACATTTTGCCATTGAAAGTTAAAAAGAACACCATGACTATTGGAGCAACATCTCCAAATAGTTAGATCACATTGCAATGGTGGATTAAAAAGAACAAGTGCTTTTCGTGCTTGGCACACTTGTGCACAAAGTCAGTCGAGTGGTCCCACTTCTAACACACACTATCCTCTCCCTTGGCTTTCATGGTCCTAAGTGCAAGAGAAAAGTGTTAGTGACACTCAAAATTTTATCTTTTTAAGAGAGGCCTACCAAGAGACACATCACTCTTGGGAACGACCTCGCGTGGTAAATCCTTCGAGTTGCTATAGAAATTAGGTGAGAACGAAAGCTGTAGCCTTGGGTATAGCTGTTCCTACAATGTAACTGGTCGAAAGGACAAATGGGCCCCACCACTAGTTACAAGGCTCTTAAGTGAATCACTGCAGAATGAACTTATGTCCAAAAACATCGAACATGACTAAACACCTTTAAGTAGTAGCCCACCCGTTCTATTGATTGAGGATATTTGCGATATAATTTAGTGCAAGAGCATAGATGGTTTTTCTCTCAAGATACTCACCATACATATTTCCTTGAGTAGAAACATAGCTTTTTGAAAAGTCACTTGTGACTTGATAAAAGTGGTGACTCCCCCATCATAGGGATCATCTATTTGTTATGCTCGTGCAAGACTTAGTATATCGCATCCTTACCTGCCACGGCGGGATTCATAAGGTATGTAGTACCAAAGTCGAAGAAATATCAAGATGTGGGCTAGATTTATCACAACTAGCCATTTGACCTTAGGGATAAAAAGTGTTTGAAGTGTGTTCATTTTAAAGACCAAGTGCAAATTGAGCCGACTTCAGGCTTTGGAAATACACCTTAAAATATATCTAAAGGAAGGGTCATATACAAGTCCAAGGATTGGGTTGATCTAGACCCATACTCATTTGTGCCTTTGGGGGCAACATTCTTGTGTTTGTGTGCTTGCTTTATTTTCTTGTCAAAGAAAAATCAGAAAAAAATCACTTCCAAAAACAAAGTATTCATCCAACCAAACATTTCTCAAAACAACCAAACACATCAAAAACAAAGTGCAAATAACAAAGAGTCAAATTTTATGACCATTCTTCACATCTTGCGAAAGAAGAAGCGTCATCAGAATATCAACTTGAAAAGAAGACCATTAAACTCAAAGGCTTTGATCAAAAGGAGGAAATTCTTCTATATAAATAGACAAATCTTTGTCTCACATAGAGTCTTTCTGCGTCACATGTGTCTCTACCTTCAAGGCAAAACAAATGAATTTAATTCAGAGACTTTGAACCTCAGAGTTTTTATGCAATATAAAGCTCTGAGTTATCACAAAAACCAATGAGGTAAGATTAATCCCAACTTTTTCCCAAACATCTGTATCACATACAACACAGCTCGAGAAATACCACCAACACCTGAAAGGGAAGAGATAGAGTTTGTCCCATTTGTGACACAAATTTTTTATTGAAGTTGAAAACATTTCATCCATTATCTTACTCATACATCATCACTTCATCATCAATCCGTCCCAACTCTCAAAACATTAAGAGGTTCTTGTCCCAAGTTCTCTTTTAGATATTGCTTGAATCAAAAACATCACATCACTTTTTAGATTGTTTCTACATCTAGAATAAGCTCATCCTAAGAGACATATCTACGCAGGATAAAACTAGTTCATGAGTGAATCCTCTCATTACTAGGTAGTTCAATCTATAACACATCTCAGATTTCTCTACACCTTATCACATCAAATCTTATCAAAACAAGCAAGCAATTCAAAGAAGGAATTTCGGTTACATCTACCTTAAAAGTGCTAGAGATCTACATGCAACACAAATCACCAACCATCAATCTTTCATTTCATCAACAACTCATCATCATTTTCACTCAACTTCAACAAAAGTTTGTAAACAAAATGGCTCAAACCCGATCACGGTCAAGGCAACGAGAAATAGAAATGGAAGAAGAAGAAGAGGAAAATCTCAATGAATTTTAAGAAGCACTTGGAGGAAATGTGAATGACGAAAACCCAAGTACTCCTACTCCTGCAATAATAGAAAGGGCTCAGCATAACCCTCTCTTTAATAGACTGTTTGACGAAATACTCAGGAGCAATGTGGATGCTCATTTCTTAAAACTCGCTCAAGAAGGAGCAAAACTCCCCTCTGACTTTGATCTTGCCCAATTAAGACAAGCATCAGAAAGACAAAGTCGCCATGAAGAGGAAAGAGGTAGAGATCCCATCAAATATAACATTCCTCAAGGTAACCCACCACCTCCTCCTCCAAATGAAATGGAGATGTTGCAGCAACAAGTCGAGAATCTTGCCCAACAACTTCATAGTGGTGTCAAGACTAACCAATTCTCACTCAATGACATCTGTCCCTATCCTTTTGATAGGAATCTTTATATGCCACCCTTTCCACGAGGATTCGAAACACCCAAATTTGAAAAATATAGAGGAAAGGGAGATCCTCGTGATCATGTCAGAGAATTTCATTCCTCTTGTCTCGAAGTGGCATATGAAGACACATACCTAATGCGCCTTTTTCCCCAAAGCTTGGGAGAAACAACCACATCATGATTTTCTCGACTACCAGGTGGTATTAGAACATTTGAGGAACTCATTCAGAAGTTCCTAGCTCATTATTCTCATAACATTGAGCGCGACATCACCATGGCTGATCTGTGCAACACCAAACAAAAACCAGGTGAACTTTTCTCAGTATTCCTGCAACGATGGCGCCAAATGTCTAGCAGACGTTCTCTTCAGTTACTTGAATGAGAACTAGTGGAAATATTCATTTCCAACTTAAACGAAGAAATGGAATTTCACCTAGATGTCAAAGACACAGACTCTTTTAATGATATGATCACCAAGGGTTTGAAATGTGAATGAGCCCTCATCAAGAAAGGACTCATCAAAATCTATAATGAACCAAAGGATGGTCCTCGCCCATGCTTCAATAGTGATAAACCAAGCTTCTGGAACAAAAAAAAGAATATCATCAACGATGGGGTTGTGGATGCCAGGACTACACAAAATGCACAACCTGTGGTTCAATTTGCAGAACAAAATCCTCCACCTTAGAATAACACAAATGTCCCTTTAAATCAAGGTCTCATCACATCTCACGATGAACCTAGACCTCGTTAGCAAAAACAAAAAAGAACATACACTCCCTTAGGGGAACCCATTGAAACAGTATTACGACAACTCATTTCTCAAAATTTGGTTACTCTACCTAAACTATCAAACTATGAGCCTCAGGTCAAATCGGCATGGTGGAGAGATACTGAACACTGTGATTTCCACCAAGGAAGAGGACACAAGACAAGTAATTGTCATCGATTAAAAGATCTTATTCAGGATCTTATTGACCGAGGAGAAATTGAAATTGAAGGACATGACCCAAAAACAACAAATAATGATCATCTGATGTTCAAAAATCCACTTCCATCACAAGATCAAAGGGGTCCTTCCACTTCCAGGCAAGGAACTGATACCACTGATTATACATAGGCTGCATATAATTACACTATAAATCATCTGTATGATGCCAGTGAACAAGTTGCAACTATAACCTTCAAAAATCCCAACTCAAATTGCAATGTTGTTACACGTCATGGCAAGGTCACCATAAAGGCAGCTCCACAAGGCACCACCTCCATACCAAAGCAATACAATCTTGTGGAACAATTAGACAAAACGTCGGTGCTCATATCCATTTTAGAGCTATTGTGCCTATCACCATCTCATAAAAATACCTTGGATCAAGCACTCCAAGAGGCGTTAGTCCCTGCAAACCTAAATACAAACCAATTTCAAGCCATGGTTGGAAGTCTAAAGTCATCACCTTGTCTCACTTTTTTTGAAAGTGACAACTCTTCCTTCCAGCAACCTCATAACGTTTCGCTACACATCGAAGGCTTTATCAACCAACATAGGATCAAGCGAGTCTTGATAGATAATGGAGCAGGCCTAAATATTTGTACACTATAGTTGGTCACAGCATTGGGATATGCAGTAGAATCAGTGGATCCTCATAAGAAGATCACAATCAAAGCCTATGATGATGCAGAGCGTTCATCCAAAGGAGTTGTGGTACTACCAATCTGAGTAGGCCCTGTGGTAAAGCACATCATCTGTCAAGTTCTGGACCTTCCTCTACCATACAATCTATTATTAGGAAGACCTTGGATACATGCCATGCAAGTCGTACCATCTACCTACCATCAATGTATCAAGTTCCCACATAACAATGTAGAATCACAATCCTGGGCGATGCAAATCCCTTTGCATATTGCCATAATATCAGCCATCAACCAGAGATTACCGTTCCTAATAATAGAGAAGCCATTTCCTCCACATCATATATAAGTCCAGCCTCTCTTGCTAGTTCCAACACCACTATACCCAAGCAAGAAAAGCTTAAGATGAAAATAGCAAAGGAAGGTCTTGGAGGATACAACTTAAGTCAACTCTTTTGTGTGGGACAAATGCCCACTTCTCCTAGAACGCATGGTAAACCACAGTAGGTACTCCAACAACCACTGATCACGCCAGCATGTGCTTTGATGCCTTTCATCCTTGGAAAGAGTCAAGAAGAAGAAACCCAAGATGAGGACTTAGCGGACTAGATCTATAAAGATCCCATCACCACTAATATACCGCAAGTTAAACTGCCTACAAATCAGTATGGCAAAGGTCTCCTCATTATGCAAAGAATGGGGTATGATGGTCAGAGTGCTTTGGGATATCGCAAACAAGGACGACATGAACCTCTACTGCTGGAATTAAAGCCCAAAGGTAATATAGGCCTAGGCTTTGAAAAAGAGATCTTTTCTAAACTCAAATTCAAAGGAAAACCCAGCAAACCATTATGTTAGCCTACTACAAAAAGGACACCTTTCATTATCAAAGAAGCCTCAAGCACCATCCCAACACAACCATCACTAATGCCACTCATCCCACCAAATGAACTTGTAATCCCATCAACAACACCATTAGCAGCAACAAGTGTATCAAAACCTGTAGCATCTATGGCACTAGTAGTTCCAACAGAAGCCACTGAGTCAATATTACCAATACTCCCTATACCAGATTCCTTAATCCCCATCGACCTTCCTGCAGCACCAATCACTACAAAGGTACATCAACCAATCACACTTGTAGTATTTAACTCAAAAGACATCCTAGTATGGTATAGCAATCGGATGCTGGAAAGTGATTCAGAGACTGACTCACATGAATGGGAATTTGATTACGTATAGCTTAACACTTCAGATGAGGAAGATACATCACTACCTCTGCCACACAAAGACATCCCTGTTTATAGAGAAGCACAGATAAAGACCACTTGGGTTCCTAAACTAGAAACATCTTCCACAGACCCTACGTATCATCCTACGCTCGATTCTGACAAGGAGAGTACCATCAACAACCTTCACCATAACGTCTTAACCCTCATTGATACATCTAACGCACTTAACCTAATTGATGAAGTAATGCACATTATCCACCCTGAACTCATTGAATGGAACCAACCAAATCCCCCATGTCTTGACTTCTTCCAAAATGATGAGGCTATCATTGACTTTTTGGAATTAAGGGATAACCTACCAGGCAGGGATCACAAAGCTGGATTCACCATTGAACTTAATAGCGCAGCATACTTCGAGGCAAATGCCAAACCTTTCAACTACAAAAATATAACAATAAAACATGGATCTTCCAGTGAAAACCACACTGTGGCACTGTTTGATCCGACAAAAGTAAAAAGAAAGAGTGTATCCAACAGTGAAAACCTCTCTGAGGCGCCTAAGGATGAAGGGTTTGACATTCTCCCTGCTAGTACACAACAGGAATGATCAATGATTCTCATCAAGGAAACCAAAGAATGCAATGTAGGGACTCCTGAAAATCCTCATATCATACATCTGGCATCTCTTCTCACCCCAGAGGAACAGCCTAAATTTATAGAGTTCTTCCAGAAGTGTCAGATCAACTTTGCATGGTCATATGCAGACATGCCTGGGCTTGATCCTAATTTAGTCATGCATCACCTCACCATCACAGAAGGAGCCAAACCTGTCAAGCAGAAGCTTCGTAAGATGCATCCTCAAATTGCAGTACTAGTCAAAACAGAACTTAAGAAACTCCTAGACATTGGTTTCATTAGACCAATTGATTATGTAGAATGGATCTCCAACATTGTGCCTATCGGCAAACCAAAAGGGGGCATCCACATTTGTACTTGTAGACGTATAAAAATGACCACATTCCTAAATGAATATTTTATGTTACATTGTGAGATAGAGAACCATGGGACCCTCCTTGGGAAGCTGAGTAACGCATCGTTACTCCATAGCTTGCATCAAGAAGTCCGGTGTGTGTGTGTGGACTCGTATTTCTCATAATTTTCACGTTTTAAGTTTTATTCACCCACTTTTCCACCATACAGTACTGACTTCAGAGATCTAAATAAAGTTTGTCCTAAGGATGACTTCCCCCTTCCAAATATTGACATCATAGTGGATCTAACAGCAGGACACACCATGCTTTCACTCATGGATGGCTTTTCAAGATACAATCAGATAAAGATCACACCAGAAGATCAACATAAGACAGCCTTCACCTGTCCATGGGGCACATATTGCTGGAATGTAATGCCTTTTGGTCTAAAGAATGCAGGAGCGACCTATCAATGAGCAATGACCACCATCTTCTATGACATGATGCATACTATGATGGAAGATTATGTTGATGACTTACTCACAAAATCACTCACTAGAGAAGGGCATCTCCACATCTTAGATAAAATCTTTGATAGACTAGAACAATACCATGATCGACTCAACCCAAAGAAATGTGTCTTTGGAGTAACCTCTGGGAAACTTTTAGGATACATTGTCTCAAGCAAAGGCATTGAGGTCGATCCAGCAAAGGTTAAAGAAATTATGGACATGCCACCTCCAAAGAATATCAATCAGCTAAGGACACTACAAGGACAAATCCAATCTATCCACAGATTCATTGCACAACTGGCCAATAAGTGTCACCCATTCACACACCTGCTACACAAGAACATCTGCTTTCAGTGGGATGCTAGATGCCAGCAAGCATTTCAGACACTTAAAGACTATCTCATGAATCCACCATTGTTGATGCCACCAGATCCAAGTAGACCGTTGTTACTCTATATCTCAACAACAAGCATAGCATTGGGTGTACTACTGGCACAACATAATACAAAAGGAAAAGAGTGTGTTGTTTACTACATCTCTTGCACACTAGTGGGCTATGAACTCAATTACACGCCTATTGAGCGAGCTTGCTTAGCAATAATCTTAGCAGCCACTAAATTAAGGCATTATCTATTGACGCACAAAGTACAACTCATTGCAAAGATTGATCCACTCAAGTATTTACTCAGCAAAGCAGCATTGACAGGTCACTTGGCCAAATGGGTGATGATTCTAAGTGAATTTGACATCGAGTATGTAGATTGTAAAGCTATCAAAGGTCAAGTTATTGCAGATCAATTGGCTGATGCACCTCTCATAGGCGATCATCCTCTCATTTCCAATTTTCCAGATGAAGAGATATTCATGATCACAACAACACAACCATGGAAACTATACTTTGATGGTTCATACACTAGGCACGGCTCGGGGGCAGGCATTATGTTTATCACACCTCAAGGTGACAGCATCCCGAAGTCTTACAGGCTCACATTTCCATGCACTAACAACATAGCAGAGTATGACGCCTTGATCACAGGACTCAGGCTAGTCGTACAATGGAAGTTACAAGAACTGCAAGTATATGGCGACTCACAACTGGTCATTCGGCAAGCAACAGATGAATATCAGACCAAGGATGATAAACTCATGCCATATAAGCAAATGATGGACAATCTAAAGACATCATTTACTGCTATCACTTTTGAGCAAATACCAAGAGATCAGAATTGAGTTGCTGATGCTATAGCTACCATCACATCTCTCCTAGATCTTCCACAGAATTCAACACACTACGAGTTCTTGGTAGAACAGCTTTGGATTCCCGCTTATGATATCCCTGAATCCGAAATGATATGTCGCCTTGTCGGTTCTGAATCCCCATGGTACGGTGAGTTCTACACCTATCTCCACGATCACACCCTTCCTCCCAACCAATCGAATAACCAATGAAAAACCTTCATTCGCTAAACTGCTCGATATACCATTATTGCTGAAACCCTATACCATCATGGTCTTGATGGTACTCTCCTTAGATGTCTGGAACAAGGTGAGATAACAAAGGCTTTGGAAGAAGTCCATGAAGGAATTTGTGGAACCCATGCAAGTGGTCCATCACTAGCCAAGAAACTCCTGCACAATGGATACTATTGGCCCTCTATGGAAAAAGATTCCTACTACTTTGTCAGAAAATGCAAGAAATGTCAAGTTCATGGCGACCTGATACATGCACCAACCTAGGAATTGCAACCAATCACAACACTATGGCCTTTTTGTCAATGGGGCCTTGACCTTGTGGGTAAAATCCATCCATCTTCATCCAATGGCCATAAATTCATTATTACCGCCACCGAATATTTCACAAAGTGGATCGAAGCTATTCCACTTACCCAAGTCACCGGCAAGCAGATTGCCTCATTCATCCTCAATTACATCATCTATTGGTATGGTGTACCCATGTCCATCATCACAAATAACGGGCTTCCTTTCAAAAATCAGGATGTCCGTGAACTCTGTGAGAAATTTCATATCCAACACCACTTTTCCACCCCCTATTACCCACAAGGCAATGGTCAGGCCGAAGCATCCAATAAAAACATATTGAGGATCCTAAAGAAGACATTCAATGATGCCGGCAGTGATTGGCATGTTCAACTGAATCCAGCGCTATGGGCATATCGAACTAGCATTCGAACCCCTACAGGTGCAACTCCTTATTCATTGGTCTATGGTGGAGAAGCTATCTTGCCTATTGAGGTTGAGATACCATCCTTATAGGTTTCCTTGCACAATCTCATCGATGATGAAGCATATAGAGTCTCACGCCTTCAGGACTTAGAGTTACTTGATGAGAAGCGACAAGCTGCATACAACCACCTCAAATCCTATCAGCAGCGCATGAGCAAAAGCTACAATCACCAAGTTAGACCTCGTACATTTGAGGTAGGTGATCTTGTTCTATGAGAGAATCCTCGCAACCAACCAAACAGAGAACATCAGGGCAAGTTTGAATCAAACTAGCTGGGCCCATATGTTGTCATTGCTGAATTTGGGTCCAGGGCATATCAGTTGGCTACATCAGAAGGAGAACCGCTCGCAAATCCAATCAACAGCATGCACCTCAAACGGTTTTATACCTAAGCTAAACAAAGCATCAGGCTCCCCTGTACACCAGAAAATACCAAAAACATTCAGAAAAATGTCCTAAAGAAATACAAAAAACATTCAAAAAAAAAAAAAAAAAGACAAATCATGCATCCAAACAGTGAACAACCACTCCGATGGCACCTTGGATAAGTGCGATGGTAAAAACCTGGCAAACAGGCACCACTTGCAAAGACAATGGCTCCAATATCTTCCAGGCTCGTTGCAATCACATTCATACATACACACATCCATCCATCCAAACCATGGCTTGTTATTTGATCTGTAATTAGAGATAGTACTTCATGCATCTTGCATCCCACTTTTTCATAGTCATGTCTACACTTGGGGGCAATACCCTTAAAATCTAGATGATGGAAGTGGATTCTACATTACTTATGATTCATTGGCAAAAACATTCAAAACTATCTCACAAAATCCAAAAGTATTCAAAACAATCATCAAAATACCAAAAACATTCAAAACTGTCTCACAAAATCCAAAAACATTCAAAACTATCTCACAAAATCCAAAAACATCAAAAATCAATCAAAAACATGGCAACACATTGTACATACTCATCCACGTAGATACCAAACAAACATTGTGATATACTCCACAAAATGACCAGTTATCAATCGACCACACAATCAACATCAACACTCAAAACTGTCTTCAACAAGGATGCATCCTTCCTTAACAAAACAAAGACAAGATGACATTTTCTTTGACAAGAAAATTCTGTTTATGCTATCAAATACTTGGTTGATTTATGGGCTAGTTATTTATATCAGGTTCCTACAGCATTGTTTGTGTATCTTCAGTGCATTATTCCGATGAAGTTCTGGGGCATGTACTAATGGTGTCTACGTGGGAAGTTCACCAAGCTATGTGATCTTATGCCAAATGCAGTCATAGATCATTACAACTTGCTGACTATAGCGTATACCTCGACCATATGGGCATGAACCATTACCAAGGATCCTTATTCTTTATTCTTTATGTATATATTGTTTGTTTGCAGGAACAATTCTTGTTCTTTGGTTCCCCCTCCTCATCCAAACTAGATAAAGGTTTTTATCTCTTAGTACGGTATGCACTTGTCTCAAGATATGATCAGCCTAAGATCAAGGAGGACGATCCAAGTCATGCATGAATGCAGATAATCCTTGTTTGTTCCGCAAGCAATACTCTGGTTGACTTGACCCTTATATCAAGTCGTTTGTATTTACTTGCTATATAAAATCCATGTAAGGAATACTCAGGTCATCTTGAATCATTGCGTAAAGATGCTTGTATTTTCTTCCAGCATTTTAAACTTCAATGATGAAAATAGAGCACTATGGATCGTCATTTCCATCTCATCTGTTTATATCTTGCATTCCATTGCATATCACCCATCCATTCATTCATTCACATATAGGCTTTTTATGCACAAGTGACCATTAAAACTGGTCTTGGATACAATCATGACCGAGTACTCTGATACATTATCAATCCATCATGCAAAATCTCAAAAACCTTGCATTCCTCATGGTCATATCATCATCACATTTAGTTGCATCTCGCATTAAGAACATTCATGTCATTTTTAACTTAACATTACATGTAGTTCATTTTGGACATTAGTTTTCATTAATCATTCGCATCATTGCATAAACATGATAATTAGATTCATTCATGGGATCAAAATTGTCCTTGCTTAAGCCATTTACTATTCATTCATTTAGTGTCAATTATCCATCATCATTTCATTATCCTTTATCATTTATCATTGCATCCATTCATTAGTGAAAAAGTGCATTCATTCATCCATTTATTAAAGTATCTTATTATGCTCATTTTAGGATTCATTTCACATTGCATTCATGATCCTCTTTTTAATTGCATTAAGGTGTAGTTATTAAAACCATAAGTTATAGTATCATCACATTATCATTTTTACTTAAATCATATTTAAGCATTTAGAATCATAAACCCATTTGTTTCCAAAACATTGGTTCATACCATTATATATATCCATTATACATATACATTCATTTAAAACATTATCATATAAAAATTTGTACTTTACATTTTGTTTATCCATATTACATTCATCTAAAAACATCTAGATGCATATCCACACATAAAATCATTCATCATCGCATAAATCATCTCATCATTATATTGCAATAGGAAACACCAAAATCCTGTTCATAAATCATCATAAGCATACATCATCATCATGGCATTACATACATCAAGCATTACATCAAAAATCAAAACAAATCATACATATATAAACCTGCATTTATATGTCAGTATCCCACATCATACATCATCATAAAAACATGCATATAAGAAACATCTCATCAAATGCATACATATACACAAATCCATCTAAGCAATAACTCATCATCCTGCATAAACATCCATGCATATCAAATGCATATCATCAAAATATGGGATCTCCTCATATATATCATTTCATATATCAGAGTACAATGAAGTCTACACAATCGGCTACCAAGAGCCATCCAAGATACAGTCCAAAAAATAAACAAAGATACAAATACATATATGCCAAAATACTCTCTCAAATGCCACTCTAGCCAGATGTTGTACCACCATCGCCACCTGCTCCCCCACTGGTGCCTGCACCACCTGATCCATCTCTCCGTGGAGGCCTCATCGAACCCCCACTCACTCCTGCATCCCCTAATCTCTCCCTCCGTAGAGGACCCATCACACCCCCACTGCTCTGCACCCTTTGCGATCGCTCTGATCTGGCCTGCCGCATCTGAGAATAACTAAGAGCTCACTGACTAACTGGCACCACCTGCTCATATAAACCCTGCCAATAGTCTATCTCTACCTATGCTCGTCGCATCTCCCTCATCACCTCCCCCGTAGGCCGTGCTCCTACTCCAATCCGGACTCTCTCCTGCAGCTCTGTCAATCTCTCCACTGCACTATCCCTCTCCTGCAAAACCACCACTAGCTCTGACTCTCGTGCAAATAGCTGCACATCCCTAGCTGCCACCTCCGCCTCCAAATCCTCTATTCGGGTCTACAAACGTACTATCATGTGATCTCAAAGATCTCCAATGGCTCCCTCCCCGGTATCCATAGCCACCTCACTTATACCACCCTCTCTAGTAGCTCCCTCCCCTCTGTCCATCAGGATCTCCCTCTCCATCCCCCTCCCACCGAGCCGAACTCCTCCCTGTATCAATGGTCCCTGTGATATCTATAGAGGCAGTCCACCTCTCCCTCTCTGCTGACTCCGCATCCCCAACCCACCACCTCCTCCACCTCCTCCTCCTCCTCCACCTCCTCCTCCCCCTACCCTCGGTCCTCGACCTCCTGCCCTCCTTCGTCTCCATCCCCTCTCATCCTCAAAATCTGGGATTGGCTCTGCTGGATCAGATATCTGTAAGATCGGGTGCGTTGTCCGGTACTGCGTATACTCATCTGACACTCCTACATCCATGACCCTCAATCGTATGTCCCACGGTCTCGCCTGCAGTGTCCGAAACTCTGCCAGGGCCTGATCATATGGTAGCACTAGCCCCCATGCGTACCTCTCCTGAATAACCCGAGCATACTCTCCTGATCCACTGGGCAGTCCCTGCTACCGTCCAAACTGTCTCAGCACTCTCCCGGGCACCTGTCTCTCCACATGGTATGAGGTCCTCCCAATGAGGAATTGAGTCATAAAAATGTAGGGCAGTGCCTTTGCATCATCATCCCATGGCTCACACTCTAGCTATGGTCGCCATATAACTGCATCCAGATCGTCCAGTGCCCGCCACCACCACTCTAACTTCCCCCAGTGGGGCTGACTCATCATGTCGCTATACATGAACATATATGGCTGATCTACTGCACGGAATCTCAAACTCATTGGTCGAGTCACTGGTAGGTGCTCCCAGGCCCAAATATGCAGAAGTGTCACGCCCACTGCTAAGGAACCCCTCCCCCAATAGACTGCCTCATGAAGCTCCTGGTATAGGTGCGTCAATATGCACGACTCCCACGTAAATCGAGTCCCTTCGGTAATCATCATCTCGATCACCTGCCCCCACCCCACGGCCAAACCATGTGATCGCCTATCCAGACAAAGCAGTCCTCCCACGATACCTGACATGACTGCTGGAAGAGACTCATATAACACTGCTATCTCCTCCTAGGCAATAGAACCATCATCAATAAAAACGTCCTCATCAAAAATCCTCTGAACTGCAAGGGTCCCCCAGGATTTGTCATATGTGACCAGCTCCCCCCGAATCAGAATCTGCAGGATGCGCCACACATCCTCTAGGGTCATTGTCATCTCCCCCTATGTCAAATGGAAGGTGCACATCTCGCTGTGCCATCGCTCGGCTAATGCTATGATCAAACCGTGATTCATCTGAATCATGAGCATGTGCATCACCTCATACAAACCAGTAGCAGCAATACAATCTCTCTCTGCCTTTGTCAATCGACCTCGCAACCCCTGTGTCGCAGGATGTTGCTCGCGTGGCTGCAACACGCCTAGCTCCTCTTACACATGGACATTCATCAATCACCATCAGTTGTTTTGTTTTCAAACTTTCTTAAGTTTAAACCTAGACTATCAATAGATACTTTGATCAAGTATCTTCAAGTCTCAACAGATAAGCAATCATGGCCACCTAGACTTCAACGGACATTTATCCTAACAAATGACCTAAGTCTCATCAGGCTGCTATGGTTCAAAACAACTCCCACTTCACATCGCCATCCATCCATCATTAACATCGGGAGATTTTCTTCATCCAAACTAGGGCATCTCTTCATCCTAAAACAAAAGTGCTATTTTACCAACAAAAGCGCTAGTTTCTCAACAATAGCACTACAACCCTAACAAAAGCGCTCAATCAGCTATCCAATAGCGCTCAAATTACAAATGCGCTAAAACAACTACACAGTAGCGTTCATTAAGTTCAATAGCGCTCAATTAAGCACTCAATAGCACCTATTAATCGATAGCACCTAAACATGCATACAATAGCGCTAAAACATTGCCAAAGCACTCGAACAATGGGGCAATAGTGCCATTGTGGCACAGTAGCACTAGTTCATGGAGCAAAAGTGTCAAAACCATAGTTCTAGCGCTCTTGCTCTGACTCGACTTAGACTCAGCTAAAAGCCTATCAAAAATGTGTCAAAATTCAAAATTTCAATTTACGTACCACTGGTCCGTAGTCGTCTGGCCGCTAGAACCGTCGGACTCACTCAAATCTGTGCTCGGTAATCGGTATCGGCATCTTGACTGCTGCTCGCTCCTCCAAATGTCCCTATCAGAGCTCTGGTTTCACACTGGTCGTGGTCATAAATGATCCTGTTTTCACCCCTTTCACCCCATTTATACCCTTTGCCGTCACCATAACTTTCCCCCGCTCACCGCCGTGGTCCCCGTGAACTTCCCGAGCTCCCCATTTCTCCATTTTTCCTCCATTTTCTTCTATTTTTCACCCGTATGGCTAACTCCTTCTCTTCTACCACCCTGCCAATTTTCATTTTTTTTCAAGATATCGCCCGATTTTTTGAAATTTTTTGGCCCATCTCTTGAGGAGGCATACCACCCATTAAATTTACATTTTATGGGGCATTTTTTCACACCAGTTTTTCTTTCTTTGAAACGACGCGATAAACTGCACCGTCTCAAAAAGGGGCAAATGCAGTCACACAAATCTATCTAGCTTAATTAAATAAATATTTGCTATTTATTTGATTAAAAATCCACTAGCCATCAGTTAATTAAATTAATATTTAATTAATTCATCTCCAAACATTCTTCTATTAATTAAATAAATTATTCAATTTATTTTAATTAATTTATTAAACCAAATTCACAATCAATTAAATGAATAAAATCTATTTATTTAATTAAATCCCCTTTTCCTCTTTTAAATAAATTAAATAAAAACATTTATTTAAATCATTATCCCCCCCCACTTGCGTTTTTCTACAAATGCAACTTGCACACATTTATTGAAATAAATGAATTTTTATTTTAATAAAATCCTATTTTCCCTCACCCACCAAATCCACTTGCAAAATCTAATCCCCTTCTAGATTGTTCTAACCCTTTCCTAATTAGTCTAATTCATCCCCTAATTATTGTCACATTCCTAAGCAAAATGGAGTCACTTCTCAAAGACTTCAAAAGTCTTTGAAAAGCATTTAATGTTTTGTGTGTTCAACAAATTAACCCCCAAAGTCTTCCAAGACCACTAATGGCTCTTACATGACCATTTATGGCTCTTACATAACCATTTATGGTTATTTCAAACTTGTCTCCCCAAACATTTATTGTTTTGACCACATTTATCCTTTTCACATTTGCACAAGAGTTTATCCATTGGATAAAAGTTTTATTCTTTGAATAAAGAGTTTATTCATTCAACCAATCTTGACTTTAACTCCCTAGAGTCATATCAAGCATTTAATGCTTATTCCCTCTCCTCTCAACCTATCTCACATTGACACTTGTCATCCTGGGATTGGGTTGAAAGCCCTCACATGGATTTGAAATCATTCAATCCTGACCCTTGTTGAGATTGCTCAATCTCAACCATCCATTGCTCCATTTTTCTTATAAATAGAGCCCATTTCTTCATAATCCAGATCCTAAAAACTTGTATGCATTTAACCTATAGGCATTTTAGAGAGCATTTAGCATAGCAAACTCATGTATTGTCATTTTGATTAAAATAAATCATTTTAGCATCAATAGCTTAATATTAGCTTCTTTATTTACATTTAGAGCAATATTTCAATCTCAATCTTCCATAAGCATCCATAGTGCAAAAAGCTGCTGAGAGCTACACTATTTTGGAACTTGGAGAGGAGAGGAACAAGGGAGAAGGAGCTAAGAACATGCTAACAGGCATTTGGAGATGCCTCATTATCTTTGTTTCATTAGTTAGATATATTAGCATGATTTTAGTATCTCTCTTGATATGCCTGTTTAGATTAGTTTTTGATTGACTAACACTAACGGTTTCTTGTCTTGTGTGTTATTTATCATTGACTAACCATGTCCATTTTGCAGTGCATCAATAGGAATAAACTGTATTCTATCAAGATGCAAAATATGATCAGCTAGATCATTACAAGATATAGATTGATTGCCCGTTGTCCATACAAACAATGTAGATGAGCCTTCTTATATAGGCAAGGCTTATGGATATGTGAGCATACAAACATGACATGTGGCTCAATAAGAAATAAGGGTAGGTAGGAAATAGGTGTGGGTAGGTAAGAGAAATAATATAATATTCCACATGAGGTGGAATGTAACAACAAGATAATATCAACACCATAAAAGGTGGAAATTCTCCTACACAAACTATCCCAATGTGGCACAAACACCCAAGTGTCTCATACTCAAACTACAATTAAATGCATGTACTTAAGTAAACTTAAGTAAGGTGTAATAATATCCATGATGATTAATTATTTACACCAACAAATTCCCTTGAAGATGTCGGTGGACCATTTATGTTGCATTCTTGCAAAACATTGTTAGCATGCAAATCTATACATATGTGTTGATAAACATCATAATGGTTAGAAAATTCAATATGTACTCTACAACAACAAGTTGTGTGTGTGTGATTTATTTTGACATAAAAATGCTTTACCATTTCAAATAATCTTTGACTAATTTTAATTTGAGGATACATACGTTGAAACTTGGCAAAAAATTGTGTTTGAGTCTATAAAGCGGAAAATCGCGATCGAACCCTAGTTGTTCTCCCCTCTTCCAACTCCGAGGAGAGAGAAGGGAGGTTCGCTAGGATTCGATGGTTTTCACTTAGGGGAGAGACTTTACATTCAAAAGAGGGGTTGAAACCCACAAGATCCAATCCCACACAATGCAAGATTGGATGCTAAGTGTGTTTCAAGGGTTAAGACAGCAAGGCTACCCTCTTTTGTAAAGAATGTTGATAGAAGAATTAAGCTAGGAATGCATAGAAAGTGACAAAGATTCGTTTATAAACTGAGATAGGGATATAGGATGAAGCTGCGGACCTGGAATTAGCAGTAAAATGTCGATACGGCGTTGTCCTGCAAATTTGAGCAAAAGTTGTCGGGACAATGGCACCTGGCGCCACGGTCCTCGGAAAAATCCGCGAAACGAAGGGGGATCTGTTCGTCTCTGCACAAGGATTCCAGATCTTCAATTTCAGCCGCGTACCTGCAACCTACACACAGAAAAGTGAAGACGATTGGGGGGTTAGGGATTAGGGGTTTGCCTTTAGGTCAAACCCCGGTTTTGGAATTAACCAAGAAATGAGCAAGAGCTGTAAATGTAAATGACTGTAAAACAAGTACTAATACCTTGTTCTAAGGATGTTTGTATCCTTATGTGCGAAGGTATAGATGTTGTATGTTGTATGTTGTAGCATGTAGTATGTGATCTCCTCTTCAATGGTTGAATCCTTGTCTTGAATGCAACACTTAGCCTTGAATGGAGACTTGAAATGATCAATTGCTTGAAGGAATGCTTGAATGCTTGAATGCTCGAGTATAATTTCCACGCCTTTTTTCATCATGTCGAATGAAAGAGGAAAATGTAGTTTATATACTTGTCATTTAAGGCTGATAGACTGATTTTCCTGACCTTAGGCCGACCAGGAAAGTTAATTTCCAAATTGCAAACAAAAAGACCCGAGACCCCTTAGGAGACCGGGCCCAAAATAGGACCCAGGGACCAGGGCGCTGGGCGCCCTGGTCCTGAAGGACCAGGGCGCTGGGCGCTCTGGTCCCAACTCCCGGGACAGCAGGGTGCAAGGAGGTTCAGGCCAGGGTGCTTGAAAAATGCAGTTTTCAGTGTCGTGAGCAAGTTTCGGGGTCTCCATTCAGGTTGCGTGTTGCGTCACCATCGTAAAGACCGAAATACAGTCGAAATTGCAAGTGTCACAATTTTAGGACGCTACAGAGTCATATCCAAAAAATGTTTCGGATGTGGATCACGAATTTTATTACCAATCCTCCTTCTTACAACATCTCTTTGATTTCAAGAGACCCTTGTGTTATTCTTCCAAAAATCTTCAATTAGGGATCTCAAGGCTTCAACAATTGCTTTATCTTTCTGTGGTAATCTACCGAAAAATGCCCATAACTCATTATTATATGGATCCTCCGCTCTTTGTCACCTTCCCATAGCTCTCATTAGAGTTTGTCTACTTATCTTCAATTGTTTACTTGTCTTTCTAAGGAGGTGAGCTTTCTTAGTTTGAGTGCTTACAATTGTTGATGTAATGACATGTCGTGTGGCATTACTATCTTTTGTGCGTGAGTTAGAACCAGCAGTATCATATGCATTCATTAGATTCTTCACAATAGATTTGTCGCTTGATTCAATCAATGTTCTTAGCCCAAGAATCTTCATTATGGGCCTAAATTTCAGATTTCTCGTCATTTCAACAAATAGTTGACATCTTCCTGTCTCATTTAAAGGCTCAAAAAATATTTTCCATATCCAGTTAGCATGTCTTTGACAAGTACGCTTTGGAATCTTGTCAACCATTGGTTTCAAAACATTAGCATCAATATCAATCAAATACTTAGGCTTTCTATGCAAAACTCTAGGAGGTGTTCTCAAACTTTGAGTTACCTCAAGATTAGGAATGTCAACAACATTAGGGATAGGTAGCATACCTTCAACCAGAGATGAAAATGATGACATAGCTTGAAATTGAGGTGTACAAGATGGTGTAGCTCCAATACTTGATGTCAGTCGTGAAGTACTTGCAATGTCAAATGTCATAGAGGGAGTGCATTCAATATGAGATGTTGTAGACACCAATGGTGTGCCAATAAGAGATGGTGTGCCTCCAACTTGAGATGTAAGAGATGGGGTGCCTTCAGCTTGAATTGTGGTAGACATGATCTCAACCTCGGAATTGAATTGTCTCATTGCACGAAGGTTTTGCATGTGTTGCCTTTGTGTGGCCAATTTTGTCTCTCTTAGATTGGATGGATATTTCATGTTCCTCTTCAATTGGTAACTCTTCTTCTATGGTATTCAATTTCCTTTCTTCATGAAGTTGCTTCATTCCTTCTCTTTTTTTGTATTCTTAGCTTCACACTCTTCTAGTGTTACATTTTTTGGTCATTTCCTCGGCATGATGATGATTTCTATATGTACATGCACATAAAAGAAAATAAAGTGAATTCATAAAGAGATTTCAAGAGGCGTAAGGGGCAGTCCTAATGGATCTATGACTGTCCTAATTATGTTAGGACATTCCTAATGCATCTATGACTGTCCTAATTATGCATATGTTAAAATGGATATATGAAATTAAAATTATTTCATGTATTCCTTTTTTAAATTATTTCATAAGATCTTAAAAAGGATGTATGAAATTGCAAATTTTGTTTTAAACCACTAAACAAATAATTTTCTTATGCAACTTCCTTCAAATGCATTGTTAAATCTAATGTAAATCTAATAGGATTATAATTAATTTTGACTCACACTTTTTTTCTAACATTTAAACAAAATAACACTTAATAAGTATTTAAATTCTAAAAACAAGAAAATATTACCTCAAATATTCAAATTTGATTTAAAAAAACTATGTTCTTCCTCTTTGACATTTCCAAATGAAAACAAAGGTGGTGGAGAGCTAATGGAATGTATAAAATAACCTTGCATAAAATCTCAACACCATGCAAAAAGCATTTTTTTGTCTGATCATGCGTAGAAAGAAGACAAAATGAGAGAATGTGAGATTGGATCACGAGTCAAGGGTCCCATATAACCATTTTTTAGTGCAGCTCATTTCGCTAGCCATATTTGGTGCTAACCAAATAAATTCCATTGAAATTTTTCAACCTTTGATAAATTTCTACTCAATACCCTATAATCTATACTTTATACCCTATAGTTTGATAGCCATAACCATAAAAATTAAATCATTTCAAACCTATAACAAATACCCTAAGATCATATGACCAAATATGCTAAATCCTTGACCCTATACAATAACCATAGACCCTATAACCCAATATGCTAAACCATATGAGGTCATTATGGGTCATATGGTGTCCTAAGGGGTCATATGATGTCTTATGACCCCTTAGGACATCATATGACCCCTTAGGACACAATGTGAACCCTAATGATATGTAAGGAGTTATATGGTATCCTAAGGGGTCATAGGACACTATATGACCTGTTAGGACACCATATGACCCCTTAGGACACCATATGACCCATAACAACACTATATGGTATTCTAAGGGGTCACATGGTGTCCTAAGGGGTCATATGGTGTCTTATGACCCATTAGGACACCATATGACCCATAACAACACTATATGGTGTTCTAAGGGGCCACATGGTGTCGTAAGGGGTCATATGGTATCCTATGACCCCTTAGGGCACAATATGGTGTCGTTATGGTTTGTATGGTGTCTTAAGGGGTCATATGATTTCCTATGACCCCTTAGGACACCATATGACCCCTTAGGACAAAATATGGTGTCGTTATGGGTTGTATGGTGTCCTAAGGGGTCATATGGTGTCCTATGGGGCCATAGGACACCATATGACCCCTTAGGTGTCGTAAGGGATCATATTGTGTCTTAACGGGTCATAACACAAGGTGTTGTTAGGGATCATATTGTGTCTTAATGGGTCATATGGTGTGTTATGACCCCTTAAGACACCATATGACCCCTTGGGACACCATACGACCCATAATGACACCATATGGTGTCCTAAGGGGTCATAGGACACCATATGCCCCCTTAGGACACAATGTGAACCCTAACGACACGTAAGGCATTATATAGTATCCTAAGGGGTCATAGGACACTATATGACCCGTTAGGACACCATATGACCCATAAAGACACTATATGGTGTTCTAAGTGGTCACATGGTGTCGTAAGGGGCCATATGGTGTCCTATGACCCCTTAGGACACCATATGATCCCTTAGGACACAATATGGTGTCGTTATGGGTCGTATAGTTTCATAAGGGGTTGTATGATGTCCTATGGGGTCATAGGACACCATATGACCCCTTAGGTGTCGTTAGGGATCATATTGTGTCTTAACGAGTCATATGGTGTGTTATGAACCCTTAAGACATAATATGACCCCTTAGGGCACCTTATGTTGTCATTATGGGTCATATGGTGTCCTATGGGATCATAAGACACCTAATGACCACTTAGGACACCATACAACCCATAATGACACCATATGGTGTCCTAAGGGGTCATATAGTGTCCTAAGGGGTCATAGGATACCATATGATCCCTTAGGACACAATATGAAACCTAACGACATGTAAGGGGTTATGTGGTATCCTAAGGGGTCATAGGACACTATATAACCCGTTAGGATACCATATGACCCCTTAGGACACCATATGACCCATAACAACACTATATGGTGTTCTAAGGGGTCACATGGTGTTCTAAGGGTTCATCTAGTGTCCTATGACCCCTTAGGACACCATATGACCCCTTAGGAGACAATATGGTGTTGTTATGGGTTGTATGGTGTCATAAGGGGTCATATGGTGTCCTATGATCGCTTAAGACACCATATCACCCCTTAGGACATAATATGGTGTGATTATGGGTCGTATGGTGTCTTAAGGGGTCATATGGTGTCCTTTGGGGTCATAGCACACCACATGACCCCTTAGGTGTCATTAGGGATCATATTGTGTCTTAACGGGTCATATAGTGTGTTATGACCCCTTAAGACACCATATGACCCCTTAGGACACCTTATGTTGTCATTATGGGTCGTATGGTGTCCTAAGGGATCATCGCATACCATAAGACCATACTGACTCCATATGGTGTCCTAAGGGGTCATAGGACACCATACGAACCATACTGACACCATATGGTGTACTAAGGGGTCATATTATGTCCTAAGGGGTTATATTATGACCCCTTAGGACACCATATGACCCCTAACGACACCTAAGGGGTCATATGGTGTCCTATGACCCATTAAGACACCATATGGTGTCATTATGGGTTGTATGGTGTCCTAAGGGGTCATATGGTGTCCTATGACCACTTAGGACAAAATATGGCATCATTATGGGTCCTATGGTAACCTAAGAGGTCATATGGTGTCTTATTACCCCTTAGGACATCATATGACCCCTTACGTGTCGTTAGGGGTCATATTGTGTCCTAAGAGGTCATATGGTGTCCTATGACCCCTTAGGACATAGAGAGGGGATGGAGTGAGGAAGAAACTGAGAGAAAGAGGTGAGAGAGGGAATTAGATGGGTGTAAGGATGAAGAAGGAGATAGCTCAAGGGATAGGAGAATAAGATAATTGTGAGAGCTAGAGAGGGGAGGGACAAAGAAGAGTATGTATCTATAAGAATGAAGAGCCCGAGAAGAGGTAAGGGGAGAGAGAGAATATGAGATCTAGTTCATAGAGAGAGATGGAACTGCAAGGGAAGGGAGATAAAGAAGGAAGAGGTCAGATGGGAGTTTCTATGTACACATTTGGCGCTCTCCCTATTTGGCGAGCGCCAAATGGAAAAATCCATTCATCACATTTGGCGCATGCCAAATAGGGCGAGCACCATATTTGGCTCGCGCCAAATGGCCCGCTTAGGGAAACACCAAACCTATGGGTTGGATTTGCCTTGGGCATCCAACCCAAAAGTTTGGATGACCATTTCAGGCTAGAGATGTGTTTTTATCAGAACATTGAAAATTTTGACATATTTTTTGTCGTTCTCTCTGCTAGGTTTGCACGTGTTTCAATGAAGTTAAAAAAAATACCGTGGTAAACTTGAGCTCCCTCTTATCTATCCAACAGTGTAATTTATTTCAAATTTTGATTTCATTAAGTCTTTCATCTATAATTTATTTTGTCAGTGTGTCTATTTTTTGTCAAAAACCAACATGCACTATTTTGGGTATAGATTTTTACACATTCATCAGATTTTGAAAAAACTTACATTTTTAGAAACTAGACTCCATTCTACACAGTTTAAATAAAAAAAGTTTTGATTTTTGATTTGTTTTCAATGATTTTAGGGGGGAGCACGCTCAAATTTTTGTTTTTCAAGATGCATCCATTTCAAAAATTAGTAAAAAATCTTATACTCATTAAAAAATTAGCTGAAAAATCTGGCATAAACTACAAGGTGTTAGCTAATTTCTCACTAAAGCGATTTTAAAAATTCAAAAAAAAAGTTAACATTTTAGGGGGGCCACAACAAACGCTATGTTATGTTTTTTGCATGAAAACAAGACCACTTTTTTTGGCGCCCCTTTTTGAAGCCCTTAATCTCCACCATTTTCAAAAAAAATTAGTAGTTTAGAAATTAGACTCAAAGCACTCTGGCTCTTGTTCTTGTTGCATCTTCAAATTTGGAGTGTAACTATCTTCAATTTGTCGTTGAAGTTCAAACTTTGCTGATTTTAGAAAAAAAAAAGTGGCATCTTAAGACCCCCTTTTGGTACTTCAACTTGGTGCACATACCCTCAACTACTATGGTATCTCACAGATACTAAAAGAAATACATGTAACCAATATATATATATATATATATATATATATATATAAAGAGTTGTTATGAAAATATTAAGATCATGTAAAGCAACGAAATCAACTCCTAACTAAGGTGCATAATTATGTATGATTCGCCTCTTCTTAAATCAATATTGAAACAACTACTATGGTAGGAGATTGTTTACAAAAATCAGGTCTAGAGGTTATACCCTAATGAAAACAAGGCGATTTTGTAAATAGTGTGACATTGATTGCAAAAACAAATTTTACAGTTAACTTACAAAACATATAAGTTTGAAAACTTACCTAGGAATGTCTCTTGCCACTTCCACTTCGTCTCCCACTGACTTTCACAAACCTTGTTAATGGGGGTTAAAATATCGTACCTCAACCACCACGAAACCCTAATAAGTTCAAAGGAAAACAAACAAAAATTGAAGTGACCTGATAGATTTTAAAAATTACAAACTGTAAAAGCACTTATAGAGGAAAAAAAATTAGGGTTAACAAGTTAAAAAATCTCACCTCCAACCGCGCTAATGCATTCACCAAAAGCACTCCCAGCCAAAGAACGAGACCTCAATGAAGGAAAGAAACCACGCAAAGTAAACCCTAATCAACTAGAAACCTGCGGAGCAAAAAGAATTCACGAGAAAATTAGGACCGGGAAACAAAAGAGAAGAAAATTGCATATTAGGATAAACCAGTGAAAAAAGCTCACCTACAATCGTTGTAATGCATTCACCAAATGCACTCGTAGCCGAAGAATGCAACTTTAATCAAGCCAACAAACCTGGGGTCTAATGCATTCACCAAATGTAGTCGCAGTCGAAGAATAGAAGCTTAATGAACCCAAGAAACTGAGCAAAGTAAACCCTAATAAACCGAAAACTTGCAGAGCAAAAACAATTCAAGAGAAAATGAGGAGTGGAAAACAAAACAAAAGAAAATGACAGATTAGGGTTAAGTAGTTTTTATTTAGACTGTAATCAAACGAAAACTTACAAACCCAAAACAATTCACAAGAAAATGAGGACTGGAAAACAAAACAAAACAAAATGATAGATTAGGGTTAACCAGTTTTCATTACCCATCACTTACCATTCGTAAACCTAATCAACCGAAAGCTTGCAGAACAAATCAATCGCAAACTTGCAGAGCAACAAAAATTCACAAGAAAATGAGGGCTGGAAAACAAACACAAGAAAATGACAGATTAGGGTTAACCGATTTTTATTTCGTATCCATTACCGTTTGTAAACCCTAAGCAACCAAAAACTTGCAGAGAAAAAACAATTCGTGAAAAAATGAGGACCGAAAAACAAAACACAAGGAAATGACAGATTAGGGTTAACTGGTTTTCATTGCCATTCATTTACCATTCGCCACTTCTTCGAGATTCGTGCAATACACACAACACAATCTAAGGCAAAATCAAGTTGCCCACATGTCATCACCGCGAACACGTCTCACTCGCCAAGGAAAAATTGTCGGGCACCGAAAATCAATGCTCGTTGGAATGTCTTACACTTCGACGGACAAAAGGCCCACTAAAAGCCTATATATACTTCCCTTAACATAATTTTCTCATATAACTTTTCGTAACGCAATTTTTTTTCATACACCTCTTACTATTTAACTTCTAATGAAATCTCATTTTCCATCTCTTAATAATTAAGATTCACAATTGAAAAAGACATTTAGAAGGAAGAGAACACCACTCTCATCTATTGATGATATCATGGATGATGAAAATGAATTTTTTAATGGAGGATGCGTTGTAATTGTTTTATTCAAAAAGATAGCATGGGAAATATCGCCGGAGACCGTCTTTCACATAACCAACGCCATCTGAAACGGCCTGTGTTGTTCCAGCAGAGGGAAGAAAGAGATGGAATACCCGATTCAACAGCCCCAGGCAGTCTGCGTTGTGGCTCAATACTTCTGCGCCCCCTACCCTGTCGAACTCACTGTAAAGAGGAAACTCCTCACTCTTACCGGAGGAGACTTTACCGTCTCCGATTCCAACGGTAATGTCGTCTTCAAAGTCGCCGGAAAGGTACTCAGCCTCCATGACCGCCGCGTTCTGCAGGACGCCGCTGGAAATCCCCTGCTCACCATGAAAGAAAAGGTAAAATAAACCCTAACTTATGTAAATGAACCAAATTTCAGGGTTTGATTTGTGTGAATTGCAGGCGTTAACGATGCACAGGCGATGGGAAGCATTCAGGGGCGAAAACTCCGATCAGCAGAGTTTTATCTTCTCTGCGAAGAAATCGTCGCTGTTTCAGCTGAAGACGGCTCTTGATGTGTTCAGGGCCGGTAATAAGGACGAAAAACTGTGTGATTTTCATGTAAAGGGCAGCTATTTCGACCGATCTTGCACGGTTTATCAAGGCAACAGGATCGTCGCAGAGGTGAACAGTGAAAATTGGCCCTAATTTTGATATTCTGCTTCTAGTTGTGCTGTTGTATTTGGAGGTAAAACCCTAACCTTTGTATTGTATTAATCAGATGAAGAGGAAATACACAGTGGCAAACGTGTTAATTGGGAAGGACACGTTTTCGGTGATCGTGCAGCCTGGTGTGGATTACGCCTTCATTTCTGCTCTCATTGTTATTCTGGACGAGATCAACAAAGAAGGTACCTCTGAAGACTAGACAAATCTTTTGTGCTGCTGCTTCATTTGGATCCACCAACACGTCTGGACACAATTGTTTTTTTTGCTTGTCTTTTTTTATTGGGAAAATTGTCGTGCTTCTCGACTAAGTTTATTGGAAAATTGCCGTGCTTAAAATTTTCAGACGACTACAAAAATATCTTATCGCTACTGCATTATCGTTAAAGTAGATGTGGAAACTTTATTGTAGGATTAGTCTGCACTTTACACGGTAAAAATAAAACTCAAGGTAAATCACTTTTTATTAACAAACATTCATTTTCAAAATTAATTTTCTAATCCTAAGGAATTAATTTCCTTAGGATAATGTTTTTAATCTTATTGGTTTTTGTGAAATTTTAGTAAATAATATATATTTTTTAAATAATTTTATTTAATATAGATTCAAAGTTATTATAGAATGTAAGTATTGTTCAAGAAATTTTAGAAATTTATTATTAATATTATTTTTGTACTTAGATTCAATATAGATGGTGGGTAAAGAAATTATTATAGAGAACAAGTATTGTTCATGAAATTTTAGAAATTATCAGTAATATAATACATTTTTTCTTTAATTTCTGTATAAACCTATTTTTTTTCCAATTAAAAAATAAGTTATTGTAGAGTGTAAGTATTATTCAAGAAATTTTAGAAATTATCACTAGTATTATTTTTGTACTATAGATGGTGGGTAAAGAAACTATTAAAGAGAACAAGTATTATTCATGAATTATTAGAAACTATTGCTAATATTATTTTTATACTTAGATGGAACATAGATGGTGGGTAAAGAAACTATCATAGGGACATGTATTGTCGAAGAAATTTTAGAAACTATCACTAGTATTATTTTTATATTTAGATGGAATCTAGAGTATTTACTTGCATTGTTGTTTGCTAGCATCTAAAATTATTGAAAAATAAATTCCATAGGATAAGTCTGCATTTTACACACGTAAAAATAAAACTTAAGGTAAATCACATTTTATTAACAAACATTCATTTTCAAAGTTAATTCAGTAAAAGGAGCCAGATGATGTTTTTAGTTTTATTCGTATTTGTGAAATTTTCCTAAATATTTTGTTTGGAAAGAATAATTTTACTTAATATAAATTGCAAAGAAGTTATTATAGAGTACAATTAAAGTTGAAGAAATTTTAGAAATTATCACTAGTATTATTTTTGTACTTAGAGGAAACATGGATGGTGGGTAAAGAAACTATTATAGAGAACAAGTATTAATGAAATTTTAGAAACTATTGCTAGTATTGTTTTTCTACTTAAATGGAACATAGATGGTGGGAAAAGAAACTATTATGGAGAACAAGTATTGTTCATGAAATTTTAGAAACAATTGCTATCATTATTTTTGTAATTAGTTGGAACCTAGAAGGTGGAATGTTAGTTTACTTACATTGTTGTTTGGTAGCATCTAGAGCTATTGAGAAATAACTTTTTTGGTTGGGACATGTATAATGACAAAAGGGTCTCCAAATAAATTTGTCAATATAATTGGATAGTCACGAAAACCATTTCATATATAAAAATTCAATACCAAATAATTTAAATAATATGGATAATAAAACGAAGTATTAAATCATCAACTATGTTTTTTAATCAAGAAGATGGAGACTAATATATGTAAGTACATGTAAAAATATCAAGAATATGGAGAGATTAAAAATGAACATGTAGAGAACCACTAGGGTTGGCAAGGTCATAAGAATGCTAAGAATAAGGAATTAGATATACCAAATGATTTTGTTTTGTTGGAAATGAGGTGTATATAATGATAAATGGTTTGTTTTTATTTTATTTTATTTATTTATTTTCTTTGTATAGGACATTAGCACAATCACATAGACATACTTGTACCAATGTTGATATTCATATGGAATTAAACACAAAAACACTAAAATGGATTCAAAACACAATGATATGATAATTTTGATGTTTGTTCTAAAAAGTAGTCTAAAACACATGACATAAAATAGGTACAATTTTTAATGTGAAAATGTAGAATATGCAAATTTTGACCTTTTTTTTTTCCCACTTTAGTAGGTTGACTAAACTAAGTGAGGAGGATGCACTAAATAAGATGATGTGAATACAAGAAATAAAATAGAAAGGGGATAATTCAAGTCAAACAACATGGTATAAGAGTGAAGGTCCATACTCTCAAGCAAAGATGTTAGAAAATTGAAAAATTTGCATAGTATATACATTATTTTTAAAATAAAAATACATTAGAAACACGGGATTGCATCACAAATCCATCCAAAAGATAGAGACTTACAACATCCTTTAATCAAGTCTAGATTAAAACTTTATCTAATGTGCACATGATTAAAGGATGATTAAGTGATAATGGAGGATTAGGTTAGATAATAGAAAGTAGAAAAGATGATCAATTAAATAAACTAAAATTTTTAGTTAATTTACAAAGAAATCAGAATAAAGTGTTTAGTTAAATAATTGTTTAGTAAAGGCTAAGTCTTAGGAAGAAATGGAAAAATGATTTTGAATGAGAAATGAGGATAGCAAGAAATATTAATTAATTAATATTGATGTTAGGAGTGGAGGTAATTGATCAAATGTAAACGATTAATTGTGAAAGAAATAATTAGATTTGACAAAATATCAATGTTAAATGTCTACAAACCTACTAATTAGAGGAAACACACTAGTTACAAGCCATGTTCCAATCATCATTCATTCTTTGCTCACCCAACCCCACAATTACTAACTTTAAAGAAACCAAAAATGATAACTAAAAGCCCATTAATAAATCTCACAAGTACCAATAGTCACCCACTTTACCCCCAATAGTTAGCAGTTTTGGACTTTGATTGAAGGAGTTGTGCAACGTTATTGATACCCATAGCGCATGACTATTAGGGCATTTGTGCATAAGTATTGGGCATTTTTGAGGTGGTTGTAGTGCATGGTCATCGTGACATCTTTAAGTAGGTATCAAACAACACTTTGAAATGACCACTTTTTGACCTTTGTGCACATAATGAATCCCACAACATGTATTGTTACTACTCAAAATTCATAACAATAGCTATAAATAATTAATTTGCATACAAAGACAACTAAAAAAATTGTTGAAATCCAATGTACTGTTTAAGATTTATAAGCTCACAAAGTTAGCTATAATGTCTACTAATAAACTTCCCTTGCATAATTTTTTTCATATAACTCCTACTATTTAAGTACTAATAAATTCTCACTTTTCATCTCTTATATTTAAGATTCACAATTACAAAAAGACATTTGGAAGGAAGAGAACACCACTCTCATCTATTGAGATATTAGGGATGATGAAAATGACTTTTTGGATCAAGGATGTGTCAACACTGGCTATCTAGCCACATAAAACGAGTGACACTTCCCATACCACCTTACCTGGTGCAACATTTGTGTGCTCTCAGTACCATTGCTATTTTAATTATAATTTAATTTTCACCACCATTAAAAAATTTAAGTTTAATTTTATGTTTAAAGAGTTATTGATATAGTATATAAAAAATATTCATTTTATATAATTATAGATTATAATTATAATTTTAATATATTTTTAATATCAAATATATATAATGAACAACTTATAAATCATAATTAAGTTAAATATTCATTTTATTGCTAGTATAAAATTATATATGTATAATTTTAAAATAAATATATAATTATATATAATCTATAAATATATAAACTAAATATTTTTAATATATTACATTAATTAAAAAATTATTATTATTATAAATCAAGAATTAATCAAACTTAATTATATTTTTTGAAAAGTTAAAAGTTAATAGATAATATTTTTTATCTAAATTATATAAGTAAACATTTATTAATGATTTTAATATAAATATCAATATTTTTAATATTTATTAGTAAGTATACATTTACATTAAAATTTGTTTCCCCATGTTAAATTATTGATACTTAAACATATTTATTCAAATAATATTTATGTATAAATTATTAAGAAATATTTTTTTAACATCTTTATAGTTTATATATTTATAATATTTAATTTTATATAAATTTAATTTTTTATACTCATATAATTTAGAAATTTAATCTTTTTAAAGATATAAATAGTTAAAAACTATTTTCTTATTAAAATTTTTAATTCCTAAATATTCTTATTAAATTATTAATTCTTAAATATATTTATTATAATAATAGAATATATATGGTGAAAATGGAGAGCGATATGCAGAAGGGTGATGCAGAGGACATGAGCTCGAGAAAACCTGTCAAATAGTGAACACTAGAAGTCGATTGGGATGAATATGGCGTTAAACAGACTGAGTCTGAAGAAAGCAATGATAACATTTGCGGGAATTTGAACCGTTGCAAGGATACAAGAAAGGGTTCTTTTACAGACGGTATTGAAATTGACCTAACTAAAAGTATCGAAAATGAGAAGTTGATCTTCGACCAACATGCGATTATTGCAAAATTTTTAGGGCCAAAACTGTCAAGAAAAGAAATTCACACCTGGGTAGTGGAACATTGGGGGAGGGACATAATGTTAAAATTCCTACCCAAGGGCTTCTTCGTTGTCATATTTCCCAATGAAGATGATAGAGACCACATCATTAATCTTCAAAATTGGTTCTGGGATGAGCATCCCTTGTATATTCAGCTCTGGGCTCTAAACTTTGACCCCACATCAATGGCGGTGTATGATAAACCAATATGGATCCGATTATCAACCTCTTGATAGAATATTGGAGCGAAGCGTGTTTGGAAATGATCGGAAGATCCCTTGGCACGTTATTGGAAATTGATGAAGAGATTGTAGAGGGAGATTTATACACATACGTTAGACTCAAAATAGCAGGCATAAAGACAATACCCACTTCGGTTATGCTTCTCACTGCGAATGGGGGTTGGAAACAACACATAGAAATTGAAAAAGAAATTGGTGTTTTCTCTCGATGTGGAAGTAAATTTCACAACATCGACAAGTGCAGATTGTTTTTAAGAAAGGTCTTTAAATGCCCACACAAAAAACCAAAACAGGTATGGAAGGCTAAAAGAAAAATTCAGGAAACTGAAATCCTACTCTTAGAAGGTCCTAAATTCATTAAAAGTGGTGCTAATCAAGATGTAAGCTCGGAAACTCCCAATCAAGACATTCCATTGGATGGTAACCTAATCCCAAACAATGACACAATGGTGTATCCAATCAAAGATCTCACTGCGAAGGAAGTTTTGCAGCAATCGAATTCGGATACAACTTAACCAGGTAGTGATGATGACGGCTTGAATATTGTGGATCCAAGATACATCAGCCAATCTGCAAATATCATCCTTGGAAGAGCAAAAGGCACAAGAGGGAGGAAAAGTCACAAAACAGTTAGGGAACAGAGGGCAAATGAGAAGGGTATTGTTAGTATTGTGAGATTTTGCCAAGATCAAGAGGCAATGGAAAGCACAAATAAGAGAGAACAAAATAGATGATAGGAATACATAGTATTCTATCAAGATGAAAATACTGATCAACTGGATCATCAAGCGTTAATCAATCAATTACATACAATGTAGATGAGCCTGCTTATATAGGCAAGGCAATATGGATATGTGAGCACACAAACATGACATGTGGCTCAATAAGAAACAAGGGTAGGTAGGAAATAGGTGTGGGTAGGTAGGAGAAACAATATAATATTCCACATGAGGTGGAATGTAACAACAAGATAAGATCAATGCCATAAAAGGTGGAAATTCTCCTACACACACTATCCCAATGTGACACAAACACCCAAGTGTCTCATATCCAAACTACTATTAAATGCATGTACCTAAGTAAACTTAAGTAAGGTGTAATAATATCCAAGCTGAATAATTATTTACACCAACACCCCCCCTTAAGTGCAACTTAGGGGAATGCACTAAAGTCTACAATGCAACTAAGAAATGCAAAATGGGTCCCGGCTACGAGGCCATGTTAGGTACCCATGTACAAATGCAAATGCAATCTCCCACAAAGCAAGAAAAGAGAGAAAAACCCAATGGGAAAAAACCCTCCCCCAAAAGAGAGATGATGAAAGCACACAATGCTCTCAATGATGAATGAGAAGAACAAAACTATGTCTACCCCATAAGAGAGAAGAAGAGACCATGAAGCCCCCCCTCAATGTCGAATCTCCTACAAAGATGGTCCAATGATGATGACCAAAATACCTCCCCATAAGGAAGAAAGAGAGCTAATGCTGCACCATTAATGTCAAAGTATGACAAAACCAGGTACCAAGTCGATGACGATGAATCACTCGCTGCACAAAAATGAGGATCAGACATGGAGACAACCTGCTGTAAGCATCATTTGGATACTCATAAATAGTAGAAATACTAATACAATCCAAGTCTCATGGGATCCATGCACAAATGTGTACAATCTAAGTTTCAACTGGAGCCATGCACCAAGTCTCACGAGATATTCCTAATCTATGTGTACAAGAGGATTACATCAAATATGTCAACAATGACAAGATACAAAGAAGTGTGGTACTTTATGATAGTGTGAGTACAACATTGCTCAAGAAAGAGCATACATCATGATAAAATATTCAAATTTGGAAACATGAAACGGATGCCACCAACAAAGAAGCCCTGTTAAATATTGCAGATGAAGATGCCTCTAAATGGAATTTCACCAAGAGATATAAATGAACAACTGACCCCCATAAGAAGATCATGTTGGCACTTTCAAATAATGGCAAAGTGGACTTCTGATTTCAACTTTACAACTTCTCAAAATGAGATATAAGAGACTTCAACAAATACTGCTTGTGATCTAAACTAAGATCCAAGCAAAATACAAGTACCAAATAGGCCAAAAATGACCAAATACTGAAAGTACAATTTCTACTCAAAATCAATGCAAACAAATGGAAGATTATGAAAGTAGACAAAAAATTATGCACTTTCAAAAAAACGACACCTGAAAAGGAGTCCATATGAGCCCAAATGAAGCCTCCAAAGTTGTAAAAATTGGGATTTCACGATTTCCGAAAAACCTGTATCTAAAAATTAAAAAATTCCCACACCACTGTATAGATCACAAAAATCTACCCCAAAACAAAAAAAATTGCTCGACAAAAGGAGTCTGGATGAGTGAGATATCGCTATTTGAAAATTGCTTGCAAAATTATAAATTCTGGAAAATTTCTGCCACAACTTCAAACTTCAAATGCCTCTAAATTTGGCCTCCGAAGTTCGATTTGGATGAAATAAAAGGAAAAACTGAATTTCTTGGAACTCCTCAATCCAATGGTGACCTCAGATTTGACCCATCAAGCTTCAATAATAATCTGCAATAGAAAGCTCCAAAATGCAAACCCCAAATAGCATCAAATTTCTCTCAATTGGCAAACCAATGACACTCTAATGACTCTGATACCATGTGAGATTTTTCCAAGATCAAGAGGAAATGGAAAGCACAAATAAGAGAGAACAAAATAGATGATAGGAATAAACAGTATTCTATCAAGATGAAAATACTGATCAACTGGATCATCAAGTATTAATCAATCAATTACATACAATGTAGATGAGCTTGCTTATACAGGCAAGGCTATATGGACATGCGAGCACACAAACATGACATGTGGCTCAATAAGAAACAAGGGTAGGTAGGAAATAGGTGTGGGTAGGTAGGAGAAACAATATAATATTCCACATAAGGTGGAATGTAACAACAAGATAAGATCAACACCATAAAAGGTGGATATTCTCCTACACACACTATCCCAATGTGGCACAAACACCCAAGTGTCTCATACGCAAACTACTATTAAATGCATGTACCTAAGTAAACTTAAGTAAGGTGTAATAATATCCAAGATGAATAATTATTTACACCAACAAGTATGATGAAATTCTTGAATCCGGTCAAGGGAGGCAAGCCCTCCCTTGGGGGAAGATGAGGCTTACCTCATGGAATGTCAGGGGCCTCTCGGCTCTGACAAAAAATGCCCGATCAAAAGAACTTTGGCCAAGCTTGATTCAGAGGTTTATATTCTACAGGAAATAAAATTGAGTAAGGAAAAGGCGGTCGAGTTCATCAAATATTGTTATAAGTGGGAAGGTATTTTTCAAGATGCCAGGTGCTCGGCTAGGGGCTTGGGAATGATGTGGAACTCTTCCAAAATAGATGTGCATCCCATTGCCTCTTTTGATCACTGGATGACATGCATCATTGTCTGCAAGCAATCCAATATCTCATATCCGTTGTTTAACATTTATGATCCCATTAAAATGGAAGAAAAACTTAAAGTTTGGAATGAGGTCTTCAATCAAGATAGCCAGTTGGATTATGGTAAGGTCATTGTTGCTGGTGACTTCAATGCTCTTTTGGACATTGATGAGAAGGTGGGTGGTCTTTGGAAGCCCTCAAAAGTGATAGACGACTTTCGAGAATTTGTATCTAATTGCAAACTGATAGATATCATACCAAAGAATGGAAGATTCACTTGGACCAACAAAAGACTAAACTTTGCCAATATATCAGAAAGGTTGGATTGCTTCCTGGTGGGGTAATGGTGGATAAATGGCGACTACTCTCTAGAAATGAAAATTGTGCCTCAAATGGGCTCGAATCATCTACCACTGTCATTATCCATTGCTCAGGAAAATCGGAATCATAAGGACTACTTCAAATTCTTAAGCATGTGGTGGAGGGATGAAACATTCCTTGACAATTTGAAAAATTGGTGGCAGGAAGGCAACATATACTCTAGCTCCCCTAGCTTTAAATTTATCAAAAGAAATCAGTCCCTGAGAAATAAAATTAAAGATTGGAATAAAAACTCATTCAAAAATATTTTTGTTGAGAAAGGTAGAATTGAGGAAAAACTAGAAGAGATCGGTAATAAGTGTTGAAATGTGGCGACTGATCAACAAAGTACTGTACACTCAGCATGTATCCTCGCCGGGGTCCGGGGCCGGGCCGGGCCCCGGGTAGGGGTTTGGGAATAGCAGCCCTTGAGAGAAGCGGGGGTTCGGGGGCGACAGCCCCCGAGAAATTTTTTTTTTGCCGTTTTTCGTTGATGAAAACCGACATTGTAATAAAACCCTAAAAAGGCCGACTTTGTTTGTTGCCCTAAAAACACATGTTATAAGCGACTGGGATGCTTAAGGCATTGTAAAGGTTGATGTACTTTTTTTGCTGGATAATAAGAAAGATTGGACGGCTGTGTATGGTGGACGTAACCCATTCTGGGTGAACCACGTTAAATCTCTGTGTTATCTGTGTCTTGTTTTATTTCTTTATCTTTTGTATTTAAATCTGCATATAATTGTTAGTTCATATTTGCTTCGGATCTGCTTGAAACCCTAACAATTGGTATCAGAGCGAGGTTTTCTGTAAATTGGCAGGACTTTTAGATTTGAGTGGGAGCAATGGAGGATTCCAAATTCAAGGTCGAAAAGTTTAACGGCCAGAATTATCAGTTATGGAAAATGTAGATGGAGGATTACCTGTATCAAAAGGATTTGTGGCGGCCATTGGAAGGAAAAGCAAAGAAACCGACCACAATATCAGATGAAGAGTGGGACATTTTAGATAGAAAGGCACTGGGATCCATTCGATTGTGCCTTGCGTCGTTTGTAGCATTCAATATAACAGAAGCAAAAACGACTGTAGATTTGATGGCAACATTGGCTAAGTTGTATGAGAAACCCTCGGCTTCAAATAAGGTATTTCTTATGAAGCGTTTGTTTAATTTGAAAATGAGTGAGGGAGGATCTGTAGCGGAGCACTTAAATGAATTTAATACAATTACCAGTCAATTGTCTTCGGTAAAAATTACCTTTGCAGAAGAGGTTAGGGCTCTCTTGATTTTATGTTATTTGCCAGAAAGCTGGAATAGCTTGGTTATGGCTGTAAGTAACTCTGTCTCTGGTAAAAATACTTTGGTATTTGATGATATTGTTGGTGTTATCCTAAGCGAGGAAATGCGAAGGAAAAGCACAGGTGAGACTTCAACATCATCGGGTAGTGTTTTGAATGTGGAGAACAGAGGAAGATCAAAGGAAAGAGGAAAAGGCCCTGGGAATGAGAAGTCACGAGGGAAGTCAAAGAAAGGACGCTCTCAATCTAGAAGAAAGAAAGATTGCTGGTACTGCAGAAAGCCTGGTCATCTAAAGAAAGACTGTTGGTCTCGGAAAAACAAAGAAGGAGACAAAAATGAAAATGACAGTAAGGAAGCTAATATTGCAAGTAATACTTTACAAGATGCTTTAATCTTATGTTTGGATAATGTTAATGATTCTTGGGTAATAGATTCTGGGGCTTCATTTCATGCTACACCCCATAGAAAATATTTTCTAGATTATGTTCAAGGTGATTTTGGACAGGTATATTTGGGTGATGATGAGCCCTGTCAAATTGTTGGAAAAGGAAAGATAAAGATCAAGTTGCAGAATGGTAATGACTGGTTTCTGCAGGAGGTAAGACATGTTCCTAATTTAAGAAGAAATTTAATTTCTGCAGGGCAACTAGGTAGTGAAGGTTGCATAGTTACCTTCTCAGACAGTATGTGGAAGGTCACTAAAGGATCATTAGTAGTAGCTAAAGGTGCGAAGGTAGGCACATTATATCTATGTACTGGTAACACTTACTCCACCTTAGCTGTTACAGATAAAGTTACTGCAGGGACAACAACAATAAATGTTGCAAGAACAGATTCGATAATGTGGCACCATAGGCTTGGGCACATGAGTGAGAAAGGGATGAAAATCCTTCACTCTAAAAATCTATTGCCAGGACTAAAGAAGATTGATTTAGAGTTCTGTGAAAACTGTGTTTATGGTAAACAGAAAAGAGTCAGACTTCTCAAGGTTGGGAAAGAGAAGAAGAGTGAGAAGTTAGAGCTTGTACATTCAGATGTATGGGGACCGGCTCAGGTATCATCTCTTGGTGGCTCTTGTTATTATGTTATTTTTATTGATGACTCAACCAGGAAAACATGGGTATATTTCCTAAAACAAAAATCAGATGTTTTTGAAACTTTCAAGAAATGGAAAGCTTTGGTTGAGAATGAGACAGGAAAAAAGTTGAAGTGTCTCAAATCAGATAATGGAGGTGAGTATTGCAGCAAAGCATTTGAAGATTACTGTTCCTTAAATGGGATTCGAAAGCAGAAGACAGTTCCAGGAACTCCACAGGAAAATGGTGTGTCAGAGAGAATGAATAGGACCATCATGGAACGTGCGAGGAGCATGAGATTGCATGCTGGATTGCCCTTACATTTTTGGGCAGATGTTGTACATACTGCTGTCTATTTGATAAATAGAGGACCTTCAACTCCTTTGGATGGTGGTATTCCAGAGGAGGCATGGACTGGTAAAAAGGTAAATTATTCTTTTCTAAAAACTTTTGGTTGCGAAGCTTTTGTCTATGTTGATAAAGAAAACATAACCAAGCTTGATGCTAAATCTCAGAAATGTACCTTCATTGGATATGGGATAGATGAATATGGCTATCGGTTATGGGATTTTGAAAATAAGAAAATAATTAGAAGTAGAGATGTTATATTCAATGAGAAGGTTATGTATAAAGAACAGATGCAGGAAAACAAGCATGAACAGGAGAAACAAGAATATGTGGTGTTGGATGAGATTCCTGAAAACGAAATGCCACAGGTACCTGATGCTCAGCAACAACAGATTGTCCCACGAACTCCTGCAAGTGTTAGACGTTCTACGAAGACAAGTAGACCCCCTGAAAGATTTTCTCCTTCTTTGTATTCTATTTTATTAACGGATTCTGGTGAACCAGAAGAATATGAAGAAGCAATGTAGGTAGATGCCAAACAACAGTGGGAGCTAGGCATGAAAGAGGAGATGGACTCCTTGATGAAAAATAAGACTTGGGACTTAGTCCCTTTACCTGCAGAAAAAAGAGCCTTGCCTAACAAATGGGTTTATCGGCTGAAGGAGGAGGAAGGAGGTCAGAAAAGATATAAGGCCAGACTTGTGGTAAAAGGTTTTGCATAGAAAAAGGGTATAGATTATGATGAAATATTTTCTCCAGTTGTAAAAATGACTTCTATTAGAACTGTACTTAGTCTTGTGGCTGCAGATGATTTACATCTTGAACAATTAGATGTCAAAACAGCTTTTCTCCATGGAGATCTGGAGGAGGAAATTTACATGTTGCAACTACAGGGATATGAGGTCAAAGGTAAGGAGAACTTGGTGTGCAGGTTGAAGAAAAGTCTGTATGGCCTAAAGCAAGCACCCCGACAATGGTATTTAAAATTTGATAGTTTCATGGCTGAACACGGTTATCATAGATGTCATTCTAATCATTGTGTATATTTTAAGAGATTTGATAATGGCAGTTATATTATCCTGTTGCTTTATGTTGATGACATGCTTGTTGCTGGGTCTAACATGCAACATATAAATGATCTTAAACAGAAATTAGCCAGGTCATTTGCTATGAAGGATTTGGGTGCAGCTAAGCAAATTCTCGGTATGAGGATTACACGGGACAGAAAAAATCGAACCTTAAATTTGTCCCAATGTGAGTATATAAAGAAGGTGTTGAAAAGATTTAACATGCAGGATGCAAAAGCAGTTAGTACACCTTTGGCTAGTCATTTCAAATTGACTAAGGAGATGTGCCCAAAGGCATAGGAAGAGGTTAATAAAATGTCTAACATCCCATATTCATCAGCTGTTGGTAGTCTGATGTATGCAATGGTATGCACAAGGCCAGATATTGCACATGCAGTGGGAGTTGTGAGCAGGTTTATGAGTAATCCGGGTATGGAACATTGGAATGCTGTGAAATGGATTCTTCGGTATTTGAAAGGAGCTACTACAAAAGCATTATGTTTCAAAGGATCTAATGCTGCTCTAAGTGGATTTGTTGACTCTGATCTGGCTGGTGATATTGATTCACGGAGGAGTACTACATGGTATGTTTTTACTATAGGGGGAACTGCAGTCAGTTGGATTTCTAGGCTGCAAAAGGTTGTTGCACTTTCAACCACTGAAGCTGAGTATGTTGCTGCTACAGAAGCCAGCAAAGAGATGATTTGGTTGCAATATTTTCTAAAGGAATTGGGTCAGACACAAGAGGATAGTCCATTATATACTGATAGCCAGAGTGCCATTCATCTTGCGAAGAACTCTGCTTTTCATTCAAGGACAAAGCACATTCAGCTCAGGTACCACTTCATCTGGACTGTTTTGGAGGAGGGTCAGTTATGGCTTGAGAAGATTCACACAAGTGAGAATCCTGCCGATATGTTCACAAAGCAGTTCCACAGGAGAAGCTGATTTTTTCATCAGTTTCTGTTGGTCTTCTTGATTGATAATTGTGGAATTTATACCAGTCAAGTCCTAATGTTTTATCCAGCGGGTGTTGCATGTACAGTGGTGTCGTGTAGTATCAGTCTCCAAGTGGGAGATTGTTGAAATGTGGCGACTGATCAACAAAGTACTGTACACTCAGCACGTATCCTTGCCGGGGTCCAGGGCTGGGCCGGGCCCCGGGCAGGGGTTCGGGGGCGGCAGCCCCCGAGAAAAGCAAGGGTTCGGGGGTGGTAGCCCCCGAGAAAATTTTTTTTTGCCGTTTTTCGTTGATGAAAACCGACATTGTAATAAAACCCTAAAAAGGCCGACTTTGTTTGTTGCCCTAAAAACGCATGTTATAAGCAGCTGGGATGCTTAAGGCATTGTAAAGGTTGATGTACTTTTTTTGCTGGATAATAAGAAAGATTGGACGGCTGTGTATGGTGGACGTAACCCATTCTGGGTGAACCACGTTAAATCTCTGTGTTATCTGTGTCCTGTTTTATTTCTTTATCTTTTGTATTTAAATCTGCATATAATTGTTAGTTCATATTTGCTTCGGATCTGCTTGAAACCCTAACAATAAGGTAATGCAATTTGGCATGACCAATGTGGAGTTTGAATTAGAGAAATCACTGAAAGCACAATATTTGGAAATTCTGAAGAGGGAAGAACTATATTGGAAAGACAAATCTAGGGAACTTTGGATTGCCAAGAGGTATTTTAATACCAAATTTTTTCATGCTTCGTCAAAAGCTAGAAGGATCAATAATAAGATATGCTCAATTAAGGATGATAATGGGAATTTAAAAACTTCGGACACTGATTTGGAGTGAATTGCTCTTAACTACTTTGAGGAAATCTTGGGCAGCTCTGAGGATGAAAATACGGGCGCAATTCCAATTGTTGAGGAAGTCATTAACCCCCTGATTTCTTGCTCTGATTGCGACATGCTCCTGGCTCCTTATTCTTTGGAGGAAATTAAAAAGGTCACTTTCACACTTCATCCACACAAGGCACCTGGACCTGATGGCGTTACAATAGAGCTCTTTCAAAAATGTTGCGATTTCATGGGAAAGGATATATGGAATGTGGTTGAAGAATTTCAGAAAAAGCATAAGTTTGTGAAAGAGATTAACCACACCATTATCAGTCTTATTACCAAAAAACTGGATTGCGACACCATGTCTGATTACCGCCCAATATCATTATGTAACACCATTTATAAAATAATATCCAAGGCAATGGCTGAAAGATTGAAGGAATTGCTTCCAAAGCAAGTCTCTGAAAAATCAGAATGGATTCACTCCGGGTAGGGAAATTGCAGAGAGCATCATCTTGGTATCAGAAGTCATACACTCACTCCACAAAGAAAACCTAAAAGGTATGATTATTAAACTTGATGTTGCCAAAGCTTATGATAAGGTGATTTGAAATTTTCTTTTCCATGTCCTTGTCAGATTTGGTTTTATTGAGAAATTAATACATGAGTAAGATAAGCTCCTAAAGATGGGCACATTGAAAAATTCCAAGGCTCATTCACTTGCTATGCAAGAAAGTGAGAAGAACAATTCAAAATCAAATCAACAATCAAAAATAAAAGGGAAGAAAGCTCCATATCTAAAAAAAGAAGGCAATCCCAAACCTTGAGATGGATCTACAAGCTCGAAGGAAAAGAAGGATAGAAAGGGCAAATCAAAGTGCAACTATTGTAATCGTGGTTACCATCTGGAATCATCATGCATGAAGAAGACCATTGATCCCACGGTGCAAACATTTCAGTAGAACAATCTTGGTAATCTGATTCCAGAAAGTGCAAAGAAGAAGTAGGAAGAAAAAGCACCAGAAACAAGAAATAATGCACATGCATTAATTGCTATTCATTCTCATCCAAATGCATGGATCATTGACTCTAGAGCTTCACATCACATGGCAGCCACAAAAGATGCTCTCTCCTCTTTAAAACCATATGTTGGTTCTCCTATTCTCATGGGAGATAACTCTCCAATAGAGGCAACCAAAATAGGGAGAGTAAAGTTTGGAATTGGAAGTTTTGAGAATCTCTTGCACATTCCAAAGTTTTCTTCCAATCTTCTCTCTGTCTATCAAATTACACATACTAGCACTGGAAGGAGAATTGAATTCACCCCAGATTCGGTGAGCATATTTGACATGCAAGACAACTCTAAGATTGTTGTTGGTAAGGTGAATCATCAATCTCATTTGTATACATTTTTTGACTTTGTTGCTAAATCAAATTCTACTTTACTGCTAACGCATGCCAATGATGAAAGTAGAATTTAGCATGAAAGATTTGGTCATTTAAACTTTAGATACATTCAGCAACTTAGCAAACACGGGATGGTGAAAGGCTTTCCTATCATAGAATTTTCTAATGGAATTTGCGAAGGTTGTGCTCTTGGCAAGCATCCACAAGAAAATTTCCCAAAAGGGAATGCATGGAGAGCCTCATGTCCCTTAGAGCTTGTTCACAGTGATCTCATGGGTCCATTTCCTAAACCTTCCATGAGAAAAGATAGATATGTCCTAACATTCATAAATGATTACACAAGATACACATGGGTGTATTTCCTCAAGTTTAAGTCTGAAGTGTTTGAGAACCTAAAGATTTTCAAAGCCCATGTAGAGAATCAGTCTGGAAAAATGATCAAGATCCTCCATACAAATAATGGGGAGGAGTATGTCAATAATGATGTTCAACATATTTGTGATGAAGCTAGAATACAACTACAGAACATAGTTCCTTATACTCCGCAACAAAATGAGGTAGATAAGAGGAAGAACCGATCTTTAAAGGAGATGGCTAGTTGCATGTTTCATGCTAGATCCCTTCCTTCCAAATTGTGGGTTGAAGCAACCAACTATGCTTCATACATATAGAATAGATCTCCTCATAAATCTGTCACCGGAAAAACACCTTTTGAAGCATGGAGTGGTAAGCAACCAGAAGTCACACATTTCCGCATTTTTGGATCACATGCATGGGCTCGCATTCATGCAGATAAGAGGAAGGCTTTGGAGCCTCAAAGCAAAGAATGCATCTTTGTTGGATACCCAAATGATGTAAAGGGATATAGATTACTAGATCTCTCAATAAAAACTCTCTTCATTGAGAGGAGTGTCTACTTTGATGAAAGTCTCATGCAAGCATCTCATATGCAACATGCCACCACTTTTGTGCTACCTCTTCCTATAGATCTCAAAGATGATGCATCCAATGATTCTGAATCTAATCTAGATGAACAAGATCATGCATGTCAAGGTCCACATTCAGTCTTTGATAAGGATTGAAGTGATGATCATGTATCCCTTGTGATAAATCAAAGAACGAGGAGCTTAGCTGATATATATGATGGCTCTCATGCACTCTCAGCTACTGGGCTGGTCATACCAATGCATGCCTATGTGGCTCACACATCTGACCCTCAAAATTATGCAGAAGCTATAGGTAATTCTCTTTGGGAAGAAGCTATGGATGAGGAATACAACTCTCTTATTGCAAACCAGACATGGGATTTGGTTCCACTTCCATCTGATCGCAAGCTTGTTAGGTGTAAGTGGATCTTCAGGACAAATAAAGCAGCCAATGGACAAGTGAGTAGATACAAAGCAAGATTGGTAGCTAAAGGATTTCAGCAAGTTCATGGCATTGACTATGATGAGACTTTTGCACCAGTGGCAAAAATGGACTCCATTCGATTGGCTCTTGCCATTGCAGCAGCAAGAAGGTGGGAGGTACATCAAATGGATGTAAAGAATGCATTTCTTCACGATGATCTCAAGGAGGAGATCTACATTGAGTAACCACCTGGGTATGTACAAATTCCGCATTGGTATGCAAACTCAAGAAATCTCTCTATGACCTCAAGCAGGAACCTAGAGCATGGTATGCGAAAATGGATTCTTATCTTCTATCTCAAAATTTTGTGCGATGCAAATTTAATCCAAATGTTTATATGATGAGTTCACATCTAACTATTTGCTACTCATAGTACTCTATGTAGATGATCTATTAATAACAAGTGATTCCATCACAGCCATTGAGACCATCAAAACTGCTTTGCATGAAAGATTTTCTATGACAAACATGGGTCTTCTACACTTTTTTCTCGGCCTTGAACTTAGCTAAAATGCATCAGGAATTACAGTTGCTCAATCAAAATATGCGAGAGATCTCTTGACTCAGTTTCACATGACTGACTACAAGCCTACAGCCACATCTTTCCTATCTGCGGTGAAGCTTGAAGATGGCAAGAACACACCCTTGGTTGATTGTACACACTACCGTCAGCTTGTAGGGAGTCTTCTTGATCTCACTCACTCTCGTCCAAATCTCTCATATGCAGTGGGGGTTGTCTCCAGATACATGCAAGAGATGTATGAGCTACATTGGAAAGTTGTGAAGTGTATTCTTCGATATGTTCGAGGAACCAGCAACTATGGGATTCCTTATTCGGTAGGATGCACTTTGGATCTCAAATGTTGTCTATACTGATTCTGATTGGGTTGGTGATAATATTGATCGCAAGTCCACTTCAAGATATGTTCCTAGTTTGGGATATGGCCCCATTTGTTGGTCAAGTAAGAAGCAATCTGCCATTGCCTTATCATCTGCAGAGGCCGAATATAGAGGTGCAGTCAATGTTACCATTCAAGCTATTTAGTTGTAGAACTTCCTCACTGAGCTTGGTATACATTTTCATCATCCAACTGTCATCTAGTGTGACAATCAGAGTAAATTGAAGTTTTCCAGAGATCCTGTACAACAATAATGAACCAAACACATCGAGGTTCACATGCACTTCATCCGAAATTTGATTCATGATGGAGTCATTGATTTGCAGTATTGTCCTACTTCTCAACAAATTGTAGACATCTTCACAAAGATGTTCACAAAATAGAAGTTTCACTCTCTCAAGACATTCTTGGAGTGAAGGACACTACCACATAATAGTTTTCATGCTTAATTAGCATCTATTTTGAGGGGGGTTTTGTTCCCAGTGGATTTTCCCTCTTTCCTCTTTTATTTTCTTTCATTAGGCTTGTCTCCTTAATTAGACTTAAGGGCGGTGGCGGGGGCTGGGGCGGGGGCGTGTTAGCAGTAGTCTGCTTCATGCAACCTGCATGCATAACATGCATCGCTTCATGCAATCCTGATTTATGCGAACTAATAACCGTCTCAAACCGTCTCATGCATTAAGTCCAACTAATGCAACAGCTAGTTTAACCAATTTCAGCGTAATTTCTTTAATACAGTTATTTAGCTTTTATTCATGCATTTTTCATAATAATGCATTAGCTAATTTTGATTGTAATAAATTGTATTTCAATTAATGAGAAAGTTAGTTCTGTTTTTATCAAAGTTCTGAATTTACTTCTGTTTATTCTCAAGTTTTATTTTGTTCTTCAATTTCCACTAGACCCTGGCAATCTGTGTGCAGATTTCATAGAAATTTCACACAAAGAAGGTACCTCTGAAGACTGACAAATCTTTTGTGGTGCTGCTTCATTTGAATCTGCAACACGTCTGGACACCATGTTTCTTCTCTCTTTTTTTTTTGGCCTTATCGACTGGCTTAATTGCCGATTAAATTAATGCTTGTTTATTATGTAATTTGGCTTGTTTATGGCATACGCTTTTTTCATTGGTAAAATTGTAGTGCTTGTCGTTTTCGTCTATTGGAAAGTTGTCGTACTTAGATTTTTTCAGATGGCTAGAAATATCTTATAGCTATTCCATTAACATTAAAGTAGGTTTGAAAACTTTATCATAGGATTAGTCTGCAATTTACAGACGTTGTAAACTTAAAATTCACCGTAAATTAAATTTTATTAGCATTAAATTTCAAAGTTAATTTCCTAATCTTCAGGAGTTAGAATAACATTTTTATTTTAATTGGTATTTGTGAAAATTTTGTAATCTTTTAGGCACAAGGATTTAGGGATTGCAAAGAAAACTTCAGTTGTTATAGATTGCAATGAAATTAGTATAGAGTGCAAGTATTGTTCAACTATTTTAGAAAATACCATCATTAATATTATTTTGCAAAATCAATGGTTGTCAATACACTCTATTGGTGCAAGATGATTGAATGTATTGCATCCATCTATCTCACCTGGTTATTAGAACTGAGCAAAAAGGGTGATAAAGTATAGGAAGGAAAGGCAGGGCAACAAGTTTTGCATTGTTTATGTCTGCCGCTTAACTTTCTTGTGAACATTTCTTTTTATTTCACTTTACATTATGTGGGCAAGAGATGAGCTGGCATGAAAAGGTTTAAGGTGGGCGACAGGTTAGTCAATCACAACCATTAATTGCAAAATCGACGGTGTAAAATGCACAACTAACATGCGTGTTAGTCAATCCGTATTGTCATTTTAGAGCTAGAATAGACGCATCCTTTAAGATGCATGTTGCACAATTCTCTAAACCCACAAAATGTCAGCAAATCACCATTTTCTTGCCAAAACACAGTACGACTATCCATTAATGTTGTACTACGAAAACAAATTTTGTCAAGCAAAGTTTAGATGTCTGTGAATGTAGATGCAAGATAAAGCGCATGGGCTATAGATGAAATATCCCAAAATAAATCTGATCTCATGGAATGCCATGATAGCAAGAAATAAACAAACGGATCTGTTGAGGATATTAGAGCTCTAATGCAAATAAAATTGACAGATGTAAAGTGAAAGCTAGCATCATGTCTATACTCCTTTCCTTAAACTTGATGGTTGATTCTAAAACCAGTACTTTGGGTACAGACATTATACTTAAATGAATTTATTAGCTAAATATTGAGGAAACAAATATCGAGTCCCACAACTTGACATCAAACTACCTTAAAAACAAAAAGAATGTAGTTAATATTGATACCTAACATCTTCACAAGAAATTCAATGGCTCTTGATATATGATGGTAGCTAGTCACACCGCTTTTCACTTATAGTCATTGTGTTATCTTTTGCAGGATTCTTGCACATACTATCACACTAAGTTTAAGATGAAGGTGTTAATGGCATACCACAAATAGTGATCTTAAAATGATATAGTGACCAATATAAGTCTTACAATGATATTAGTTGTTCAAATAAAAAATAGTTGGTTGTGTTATTAAAATTTTGGGTGTGACATTGGGTATCAAACTTAGATATGGGAACTCTAGAAATGATAATAACTAGAGGTAATTAGTTTGTATTGTGTGAAAATTCAATTATTTTTCCTTTATCTACTATTGCAAGGATTCACAAATATAGAGAGAACACTAACCACATTATAGGTTTCAATTAAGTATATTATTCTCAATATTGGTCATGAATTTTTTCTATGAAATCTAATTATCATAGTTACAATAATCAAAATAACTGCAAGGATGAGTTGGGACATTTTGAGAAACATAATATTTTATAAATACTATTGCAACCTAAATTGTGGGTTAGGTGAGTACAATTGTATAGTTTTCAAGACTATATACCTTCCATTTGGAAAATTGTATCATAGCAAGGAGTAGGTCTATAGTAAGTGAAAGAACTTTTTAGAAATAAGATGATGTAAATGGTAGCAAAACTACTTAGGTCGACCTTATTGTCACCTATGAATATGAAAAAATTGTATCCTAATTGTTTCCATGCTTGAAAATGTGTTGAATATTGATTAGAGAAAAGACGATCATGAATCTATCTAATCAAAACATATAAACATGTGCAATGAAAATAACAAATCTTAAAGGAAATGGAAGAAATTAAACTAAATTAAGAAACTCCCTATTCCAGATTTTGCTTCCATTGTTATTCTCCAAGTCGCTTTTTGATGGCTCTCAGGTATTGCACTAGGATTTCTTGCATAGATTAGCAACTATTTTGAAGATTGAGATCTAGCTTGAAAATGAGAAAAGAGATTGAATTTATAGATTTTCAACACATGAGGGGTGAGAACTTGAACTCAAGTGTTGATTGATAGATAACTAAAATTGATTGATCAGTAAACTCAATAGATTGATCTGTTAATAGGATTGATTGATTTGTCAACATGATTGATTGGAGAGTGAACTCAATTGATTAACCAGTAGACTGAATCGACTAGCTAGTTGACTAAATTGATTGATTAGATGGATTAGAAGACTAAATTGATTGATTATTCAGAAAAGGTTGATTTTGAGTGAAAATGGGTGATTGAAGAGATAATTGAGTTAACTGATCTTTGATCAATCAGTTTGATTTCAACATTTGCTGTAGGATTTTGAAATTGAATTTGATTTTCGTTTTCAATTTGGATTTGAATTTGGACTTTGGAATGCTGAAATGCACATGAAATTAACTGAAATTCACATTTGGTGAAATGTTAATTTGGAAGAAATCAAATTAATTGGAATTAGGTGAAATTCGAATGTGGGGAAAATTTAAAATGAAATTAGATGAAATTAATTAGAATTAGCATTTAGGGAATTAGAAGAATAATTAATTAATTAAAATAATTTAAATTAAATTATTTAAACATTAGAAATGGAATTTAATTAAATAATAAAGATTATTTAACTGTAAAATGTCACGATTGATTAAATAATTAATATTTAATTAATATTTGAAATAGGGTTAACTGATTAAAATGATTTGAGAATAGAAATTGATTAATTAGAAATGTTGAATGTGATGATCAGAAGAAATAATTAGTTTAATCAAATAATTAAAGAATTACTTAATTAATTAGACGAATAATTAGTGTGCGATTGATGAGACATTTTTAGGTGTCTACATTTGCCCCTTTGACACAATTTCGAAATGACATTGTTTCAAAGAAAACAAAAATTTTTTTTGCCCTAGTATGCCCCAGCAACACTTAGGGTGTAAATATGCCCCCTCGGAAAAAGTGGTCCAAAAATTATGAAATTAAGACCATTTTTTTGAAAATATGCTAGTAATCGATCATGTGAAGTTTGGTGAGGTTTCGATCTCATTTGATATGGCTACAACTACGTTTAAGTTGGAAGGGACCACAACCATTAGGGTGGCAAAAACCCTAATTTTGAGCTATAAATTAGAAAATGGTTTTGATTTGAGCTCATTTGCACTCATTTTCTTTGTAGGAGTTCTTTTGATTTTTTAGTACTTTTGGCATCCTTGGAGCGAGATGGTAGGTCACAAAGCGAGGTTGCACTTGTCTGAGCGAGTGTGATCCTATCACAGACCTCCCGACATTGGTGGCATGGTGAGTCTTTAAAAAAAATTGCATGTTTTTGTCTGTTTTTTCCAAATTTTTCATCAATGTTTGTAAGTGCCAAAAATTTGTGATTCTCAATTGCCATTTGATTTATTCGCAATTGACATTACTTGTTCGCACTTGCATTTATTACTCACATTTGAATTGTTTTATTTGCAATTGATATAAGTAGTGCGCAATTGAGAATTTTAATTCACAATTGCTATAAATGGTCCACATTTGCTATAATTGATCCGCATTTGCTTTAATTGTTCTGCATTTGCAACAATCAGTTTGCATTTGACATTCCATTAATATTTTTTGTGTTTTCTCTTGATGACATATCTAATTCATTTTCTTTTTTCAAATGCAGGAGAATTATCCAATCTTGATAGTAAGATAGACGAGGCCAAATAGTCTTGATCGACGACATGAGTTAGATGTCGAGGATATAGCTTTGCTTCGACAGGTTGGCTTATGTCATATAGTGTGCTTGCCTGAGGTTATAGCCAGTAGGGCCATGATTACTGCATTGATTGAGCAGTGGTATTCCAAGACTTGCTCATTTTAGCTTTCGACAGGTGAGGCATCCATCACACTTGAGGAAGTGGGGTGTATTCTACACATTCCCATATATGGTGCACAAGTTACATTTAATTGTAGTGATGGAGTATCTGCCTTATGTGCTTTGTTTGAGTGTTCTGAGGATGATATTCATATGCGGGGTCATTATGAGATTCATTGGGATGATTTAGATTATGATGATCTCACCGTTGTTCTTTATTGCATTGTTGCTGGATTGTTGATCCTTGATAGACATACCCATGGTTTCCCTATTGGATGGGGACGAGTGATTCATGATATGGTTATTGATAAATGAGTGTTTACTTGGGCTCCCTGTCTTCTTGCCACTATATATCATCAGATGTATGGGATCATATAATTACAACAAAAATCCATTGGATGTGGTGTTACTTTTCTCCAAATATGGGCTTGGGAGCACATAGTTATATTTTGTCCTATGATAAATGTATATTTATAGCCAAAGCAGCCATATGCCTATAGATATATTGTTGGAGTGAGACATAGGGTTTCGGGTACCATTTTGTAATGGTGACATCAAATAGATACCTTATCTTGCTTGTCTCAGTTGGGTTGATGATGCCCAGCACCTTCCTTTTTGTTGACATCAAAGATACCTTATTGGGTGAGATGTTGGTGGTCACAGAGTTATTGATATGCATCTGCCTGGCCATGTACTCTAACAAATTGGGGAGATACAAGGTGTTCCAGATGTTATAGCCTATTTTGCTCGTACTACTCGCGAGATTGGTGATTGGTGTGCATGTGTGCAGCCTCATGTTGCCATTGCAGATTTTAATGGTCTTGCTCCTATTCAATGGGGTTGGTTATTTGGTGTTGCAGATTCAGGGACTACACCACAGTATGATACATGGTGGTTACAGTATAGGCCCATACCTTTGACAGATTTGATAGTATTGATTGCATCCCATCAGATTAGGCATAGCAGGGGTCCCAGGGGGAGAGGGAGAGGATGAGGGAGAGATGGAGGGGGATAAGATGGAGGAGGGAGATATGGGGGAGGGAGAGATGGAGGTTGAGGAGGTCGAGGAGGATGGGATAGAGATCAGATAGATATGATAGAAATAGTTGTGGAGCAGGTTGAGAGTTGAGAGAAGGAAGTGGATATCGGTGGAGACACCACATCTATGAGCAGTTCTGATGGGAGAGATAGTGATAGCAGTGAGTCAGTTTCAGGCTCATCGAGCAACAATGGAGATGAGGGTGGGGATGATATTGATATGCCCCAAGCCATGGAGATGGGAGGTGTGGAGGGAGGTGATGATGAGGATATATTGAGGGCTCAGGTTAGGAGTTTGGAGGACTTGGTCTCTACTTTGCGGCAGTGGCGGATGGAGGATAGAGATGTGTATTGGTAGGTGGTGGAGAATCTTGCTATAGAGGGATAGTTTCCAGAGGGAGAGAGATGATGCAGTGAGGCAGATGTAGTTGGTTCAGGCTGCTTATGACCAGCATTTTTCTCTCGGTACTGATGCACGCAAACATTCTGATAGACTTTACTACACAGTGCAGGAGGCCTTATATTATAGATAGCTCTACCATGGAGTTGTACCTGAGGCACAAAGAGCTCCTAAATTTAGTGAGTTTAGAGGCCATTCTGGTTCTAGTATGTCTTATACATGGAGGACCAGCAATGGTGGTGTTATGGGTCCACCTTGGACATCTTCGGGACATCCTAGGGTAGGATCTAGCAAGCAGGATCCACCTAGAGATGGAGGCAGCATTAGTTGAGATGATTTGTTATTGATGAGATATGATGTAATTTTGACACATTGATGAGATATATGACATGCATTTTTGGCAATGAGTTATGCCTTATTTTATGATGAATTCTATGATCTAATGTTTTTTCTTTTATTGCATGCTTACTTGATGATGCAACTAATGTGAATGTGATATGATACAGTCTATGTGATGTGATTTAGTTAATGATTTATGAATCTATGTGTGATAATGATCTAAAATTGACTAAGTGAAATGCTTGTGAATGAAACTATTACACAATATGTGAATGTGCAAAAATGACCTAATGTAACATTATATGTAAATGTGAAATGATTTATGTGATATGCAATGTGATGTTTTTGTTGTGTCAAAATAGGTGTTGAAATTTGTGAATTTTGGAAGAATTGTTAGTTGTTAGATGGAAAATAGATAAGAAGTTATGATATGAAATGATAAATCAATTGAACCAACCTTTATTTATTCCAGAAGTAGATTTGATAAGAACAACTTGATTGATAAAACTTTGATGAGAGAGTCTTTGTTGCTTTATTCATAGTGCAATACATTATCATCATTGAGCCTTATTATGTAACAATGAATCTTATTACACTAGGGTATGAGGAACCAAGATGTATAGATATCTCATTGCAAGAAACAAACAGGTAGAAAACAAGGAATGAAGCCTCCATTTCGGAAATTATGTTGGGAGTCGAGGTATGTGTGGCATTCAAAGAGTGAATGTACTTATCACAAACACCCACAACACAATTGTGCCAAAACTTCATCGGTTCAAACCACAAACAACAAACAAAGAAAAGGAATCATGCCCATCATGGCTCCTCTAGTCACTTTTTGGACATCCTTGAGTAGCTAAAAGCAATGATATTTGCCAATTTGATAAAAAGATTCAACCAAAATAGACATAACTCAGCAGCTGGACTGACTATGTCTTTGCTTTTATATATTTGATGTGATTGCGATAATTTTTGGTTTTAGAAGTTTTGGACCCGTATAAGAGTGACTTGTCTGGTTTCGAGTGTATAGACTTTGTTTAAGACAAGATGTTGATCACGTTGATAGTTTGATAGTGATTCGATAAATTAGACAGTTGATTAGCTTGATTGCAGATGTGTTGACAAGATAGTCGTATCCTTTGTTTAACTTCGTGCGAAGTGTTTGTTGGATATCTGCTAGGGTGCTTGATTCTTGCGAGAAAATTTATTGCAAGTTATTAATTGATTTTTAAATGTTATTGTATTTTGTAAATTGATATTTGAATTTTTTTGGATTGATTTTTCAAGACTTTATATGAATGTTTTTTATTGATTTTTCAGGATCGTATTTGAATGTTTAGGGTTGTTTCAGGACTTTTTAGGATTTTTAGGATTTTTAGGATTTTTTCAATTATGCCTCCAAGTATGCAAACCTATGATGACATGATGATCTGCATAATGTGGTGGACACAATGAATTTTCAATATGAGTTATGCTAATGCAGTATGCGAAATGAAGATGTAATACTTATTCAAACAAGGATGAATGTGTGTACCCTTCATTTTGAAATGAACTGATTGAATTGAAGGTGTGAAACATTTCAGAGATAGGAGTTCAATCAATTCTCAAAATACTTTAGACTATCCAATCTAACACATTGTGTAGCCAAGATTTATGAATGGAGGTGTGGAAAACTTCTCCATCAATTCTTGAAAGTTTGATCTTCTTTTGCCAATGTGTGTGCACTTGAATTCATTCTGACTCTTATAACCATAAAAGACCCTTGGAATCCTATGTGGCTAGCTATGTGAGTTATTCTAACTTCAAAAGAATCTTGGATAGAGCCTCATTGCCAACAAGCTTTTAGGGCTTCGACGAGGTTATGCACTGTAATCTCTCAAATATTGCTCCATTTCCAGCGAGTGTCCATAGCCCTGATGGATTTATTTGCATGTTACCAAAGTCAATCTTTTTATTTTCGCACTTGTATGCATGATATTTTAGTAATATATCATTGTTTATTTTTCCTTGAGATGGATATTTGGCATAGTATTTTTCTTTTCTTTTTTTCATTTTCTTGTCTTGAATTGTAAGTAATGAAACCTACTTAGGTATGACAATCACAATGGTGCTGAAGTAGAATTTTGGATTTTTCACTAGCCACAAGACCAACTAGGTATATGTAATGACTTAGAGTATTTGATTAATGTGTGAGATATAGAAATTGATAGATTTTGGGTAACAAGGTTCAATAGTGAAACCTCCACACAACCATAGATAAAGCTTAATGACAAGGTGACATTGAAATGAATGACTAAAGGCCTCTAAGGACTTCATGATCAAGTATCTAGGAAATGAGACAACCTTCATTCCTTTCAATGCAGACAGGTGAATAATTCAAACAATCATCCCTTGTTATTGATGCAACGACATGTTATGAAAATGGTGCATTTATAAAGGTAACTATATGAGATGCAATTCTTTCCAAAATGATATGCAATTACAGAAAGTAAATTTAAACTCAGCCCTTTAGATATAATATCTTTTTAGGTGCAAGTTGTTAATGGGATCAGGGAGTGGATCTACCTCCATCGTTTGCAAATGATAAGCATAGTTTCCAACTACTTTGGTTATGACAAAAGGACCTAACCAATTAGGCTCAAACTTTCCTGGTTTTTTGTGTTCAACGAGATTCCTTTGATTTTCTTTAAGAACAATATCTCCTACTTCGAAGAAACATGGGTTTACTCTTTTGTTGTAGCTTCTCATTATATTTTGATATCCTTGCAAATGATTTAGCGCTTTTCCATTTTTCATCTAGGAATTCTAGTTCTTGCAAACGTGCTACTCTGTAGTCTTCTTGTAATATAATGTGTTTCAGAGAGACTCATAGTGATGGAAATTCTATCTTGATAGGAAAAATAACTTCTGAACCATAAACCAAAGAGTAAGGTGTGGCACCAGTGGCTATGCGGACACCAGTTCGATAGGTCTAGAGAGATGGGTTCTGTATACACCAAAAAATTGGCTATGAGCAATTAAATAAATATTTTATATTTATTTAATAATTATTCATCTATTAAATAGTTAATTTGAAAAGATTAATTAATTTAATTCATTTTCATAGCTTTCTATTAATTAATATTTAATTAATTCATTCATTATCTTATTTTTCTAATTAATTAAATATCTAATATTTAATTATCCTTATAACCAAGTTAATTAAATATCTAATATTTAATTATTCATCTAACCAAGTTAATTAAATATCTAATATTTAATTATCTCCTCCAAAAATTAAATATCCAATAATTAATAGTTATTCTCCTATCCTATAGTCTCAAATATTAAATAATTATTAAATTATTTAATCCCTTATCCAACTCACCCTCCATCTCCATTTCATCTTCCCTTTGCCAACTTATCCATCATGTGGCTAAGGAAATTAATATTTTTTAAATATTAATTCATGATTTATCTCCAACCTCCAAAATTAATGAATATTGTGTACGTACACATATTTCATAACCATTTCCTATATTCTCTCCAACACCCCTACTCCTAGGAAGGACTTGAGTCCACTTGTCCTATCATGCCTAAATTTCCTCCAACCATCCCTAGATTCCCTCAGTCAGCAACCCAGTCAAGGTGAGATGAGTGACACTTGTCTTCTCCTTCCCCCTTTCTCTCAACCTTCACCTTTTCTCATAGCCATCCGAATTTGCAGATCTGATCATGACCATTGATCTGAGCCACATCATCTTATCCTCTCAAAGTCTATAAAATCAAGAGCTTCAGTTGAGAGAGAGTTAGACTTCAAGAGACTGCAAGTGCATTTTGCAAGCTAATCATATGCATCCGTGAGTTTTTGAAGCAAATAGCAAATAACAATTATCATATAGTATCATTTAGCATAATCATTTAGTATAATCATGTAGCATTTGCATATCATAGTATCAGTTAACTACAAGTTATCAGTCCATTCTTCATATGCCATCTTGGAAGCCAACAATGCATTGTCTGAGAGCACACCATCTGCAACCAGGAACAGTGGAGTTAGGACACAATGAGACATAAATCATGAAGGTAAAATAATGTTTTATTTTAATATGTACTTCATGTAGTTTCATTGGTTGAATTTGGATTTCATGTATGCATTTCCATTTGTATTTTGTGAAACTAACTTATTATAGGTAATATTCTAAGGATGAAATTCAAGCTCACACATTTTCGCGCCCACCGTGGGGCTGGACCTCACATATACCTTTAAAAATCTTGCAAAAAAATAAAATTAATGTATTTGTAATACAAATTCATGCATGTGTGAATTTTAACAACACTTTTGCATCATAGGTTAGCGCATTTGCATCATAGGTTAGCGCTTTTGTCTATAAATCAGTGCTTTCACATCTTAGGTTAGTGCATATGTTATGGAGGTTAGCGCTTTTGTTCGAAAATCAGTGTTTTCGCATCTTAGGTTAGCGCATATGTCATGTAGGTTAGCGCTTTTGTCTGGAAATCAATGCTTTCGCATCTTAGGTTAGCGCTTTTATGACACAGGTTAGTGCTTTTGTAACAAGGACTAGCGCATTTGATAGATAATTTAGCACAATGAAAAATTTGTAACTATGATTTGAAATTAGGCTTGTGGAAACCCACCTAAGGTTTTTGGATTTTCACTAACTTCTTTTTATTGCAGGTTTCTAACAATTTCTTGCAGATTTGGAGGAGTTAAGTTAGGATTTAGTGATTTCTTTTCTAGCTTTATCAAAGTTGGTTAAAAAGAACTCATATTTTCTTTTGGGTAAAAAGAACTTCATTTTTCAATTTGGTGTTCTAAAAAGTACCTCACTTGTTTTTGGGCTCTAAAAATAATCACATTTTCAAGGTAAAAAGAACAACAAATCAAACATTTACTTTCTTGTAAGGTTGGGATTCACACCTCAAATTTTGGGCTCTAAAAAGAACAACAATCTTTCATTTTCTTGCAAAGGTAAAAAGCACAATCAATCTTATATTTTGCAAGTTAAAAAGAACAATCAACTTGTCTATTTTTACAATGCAAGTTACTTTTTGCAACGATTTTCATTTTTTTGACCAGGATTTCCAATTCCTAGTTTAGAAAATCATTTTCTATGTGGGGCTAAAATAAACACCATGCTTGTTAGAGCAACATCTCCAAATAGGACTTAGCCAACAAATTGCTTTGAAAAGGTTAAAAAGAACGCTTGTATTCTGTGTCTCGAAAGTAGTAGGTATATGATCTCCCCTTAATTGGGTGATAAAAAAGCCAAACCCACTTTTTTTATGCTTTCTTTACTTTCAAGCAATTAATCCTTTAGAGGGCCTGCCTTCTCGAGCTGCCTTGAGGGGGCCAATGAGAGGGGAACGACCTAAAGTGGAAATGGGCTAATACCGAGTCCTTCCGATCCACTATAAATAAATCATGTTTGTGACGAAAGTTCAAACAACATGTGCTTATAAGTTCATACCGACACTATGTTTCCCCATAAACCCTATGGAGTGTAACCTCTATAGGCTGGGAACCTTTTGTATTTACAAAGCTAAAAGTGCCGCATGTATGGCCACATGACTGGAAGCCTTTACTAAAAAATATTTGTACTAATTGCCAAAAACCTTCTAGTTGTTGGCATAGGAGGTCAGACCTCTGAAGCGGCTCACACACATACGGTTCCTAGTAGAGATATAAAGTTTGCCATGAGGAGATTTCATGGAAACTAGTGCTTGGCTACTTGAAGAAGTGAGTGCCGATGGTGGAGCCAATGGGGTCAAGCATCTAAATATACACTTTGAATAGTGTAGCCTTGGGGGAAACTCCATGTGAGATTCAACAATTATTGTCTCAACCTGCCATAGGGATTTGTACTTGCTTGTGCTTTTCATTTATTAAAAAATGTGTCTTCTATGTCTGTAACATGTTCCAAATGGTCAAAAATTGAAGAAAATTATCATCTACAAAAGATCAAAATCAACAAATTTCTAAAAAAGTGTGATAAAAAAGGATAAAACAAAAAGCATTCCAACACTTGAAACACCAACTCAAAATCAAAGTATCAAAACATCAAAATATCAAAATAATTCTTGAGGTAGGTTTGTCTCTAAACCATCACGTATTTTCAAACTAGCTCAAACAACTAGGTTGCTAATCCTATAGGTTATTCCCAAAAGGTTCTATAAACATCAACATTCAACAAGCTATTGATTCAAACATCTTAAGTGCAAAAATCAACATCCTTGTCAAGTCTCTCATCAGGATAATCAAAACCTCTATCACGAAGCTTGATCAATCTATACTAGATTCCTAATCTTGGATATATCTTTCCTATTTTGAACTTAGGTTACATCAAAACCAAAATTGCACCAACATTGGAATCAAACTTATAAACTGTCAAATGCTTATATGACTTTTAAGTATCACCTTAAGAAAAGAAAACCCAGTTACAAAGCTACTCAGAAGAGAATAAGATTCTTGTATATCAATCGCAAGATCTTGCTGAAACATAGGACATTCCTACACCATTTTCGTCACTACTTACATGGCTGTGGTACAAAATTTGATAGTGAAACTCTACAAAGACCTGCTTTTCAACAAAGAGATGTTTTATCCCAACGAACAAACAATAGTGGTAAGATCAATAAAGCATATCTTCCTAAACCAATAATCACCTATTGACCTTATCCTTGAGAACTTTCGACAACTTTGAAATAAACACATGCTAGTTTGGACTAGAGCCCAACATGAACAACTTAGAAAACAACAACAAATGGAGGAAGAAGATACCACTTTTGGATTTACCACTGTTGATGAAGAAACCATCAATAGCACCATTAGAGACCTTGAACAAGATTTCAAATTTGATAGGCTAATGGAAAAATTGTTGGCAAAACAAAAAGAGAAATATCTCTTGGTGTTGGCAAAATCTGGAGCCAAACTACCACAAGACTTTAACATAGAAAGCTTAAAACAAGATGTGGAAACAACATCCAAAACATGGATGAGCAAAATAATGAAGATGTGAACAAAGAATGTAATGGAGAAACAAGGAAAGAAAGGGATGACAAAAGAAAAGAACGTAATGATAAAAGAAACAATGTGGATAATCCATTTTCAAACCTTACTCAACAAATACAAACTCTACAACAACAGATACAAGACATGCAAAATGGGACAAGTTCCAAGAAGTATTCATTAGAAGACATATGTCCATATCCCTTTGATAAAAAGCTAAATATGATACCATTTCCACAACATTGCAAGATTCCAAAATATGACAAATACGATGGAAGATCTGATCCTCAAGATCACATTAGGGAGTTTTGTACCATAAGCATGGAATTTTCTCATGATGAAACTTACCTTATGCATCTTTTTCCTAGGAGTTTAAATGGACAATCAATGGAGTGGTTTTCAAGATTGCCATCCAGAATTAAATCCTTTGGAGAACTAGTAAATAGATTTATTTCACAATATTCCTACAATATAAGGTTTGAAATAAAAATGCTAGATCTTTGCAATGTTAAACAAAAGAATGGTGAATCCTTTATGATCTTTTTACAATGATGGAAATGCATGTTTAATAGGTATCCCCAGGATGTACTTGATCAAGAAAAAATGGACATATTCATTGATAATTCTATCAGTGAAATGAGTTATTGACTAAGGATGCAATGTCCTTCCTCTTTTGCCAAAATGATCGAAAATGGTCTGAAAATAGAGAACGCAATGGTAAAGAAAGGAGAACTAAAACTTTATAATAATTCATACAACAACAAAAACAACAACAACAACAACAACAATGATAAACCCAAAATCTGGTCAAAGAATAGGAATGTCAGCAATGAAGGAAATGATGATAACAATACTGTGAAACAACAACAACCAATTTTTAATCTATCAAGTCAAATCCCAAGCAACAACAATCTAGAAAACAATAAAGCCAAGTCCTTTTTCTCTAATCCTCGGAGAAAATTTAAAAATATTGGAGAATCTTTAGAATTAGCTCTAAAAACTTTGCTTGCTAACAAATTGATTGTTTTACCAGAAGCAAGAATTTATGAACCACCAGTCAAGCCAAATTGGTGGAATGACAATCATTTTTGCAATTATCATCAGAATAAAGGACACCTAACAAATGATTGTCAAAGATTGAAACACATTATCCAAGATCTAATTGATAATGGAACCATCACGGTGGATAGCCATAAGATGAACGAATCACACTTGGCTTTTAAAACTCCACTTCCAAACTATGATAAAGGTGAATCATCCCAATTGGAAAATGACAAAGTAAATTACACTTATACATACGATGATGTAGTAAATGTGATCATTGTTAATGAAAATCAATCTTCAAAACCAATTAACGCTATCACAAGAAGCAAAGCGAAGGTTACCTTTCCAAGTATAGCAAAAGACTCAACATCCACATCACAACAATACAATTTAGTAGAGCAATTACAACGAATACCCGCTCAAATATCAATTCTGGAACTTCTCAAGATTTCACCTATGCATAAGGAAATTTTGGAGAAAGCTTTAGTGGAAACAACGGTTTCAAAAGATTTGGATATAGATCAATTCCAAAACATGGTAGGACATCTTATAGCTCCTCATTGCTTATCATTTTCTGAAAATGATGACGCATCCTTACAACATCCTCACAATGCTCCTTTATATGTTGAAGTCTCCATTAATAAAACTCGTGTCAAACGTGTACTCATAGATGGAGGAGCTGGCTTAAATATTTGTACATTAAGTTTGATAAAAGCTTTGGGATATTCAGAGAATGCAGTGGACCCGAAAAAGAAAATAACCATCAAGGCTTACAATGAAACAAAACGTTCTTCTAAAGGAACTGTTGTGCTACCAATAAAGATAGGACCCGTGGAAAAGAATACAATGTGTCAAGTTTTAGACTTGAATCTCTCCTACAACATTCTTCTAGGAAGACCCTGGATTCACAAGATACAAGCAGTTCCTTCTACATATCATCAACATGTGAAATTTCCTCATGAAGGGCAAGAGTTCACTATAATTGTAGATTCTAGTCAATATTGCAATAATTTGAAGCCAACACAAGATACATGAGTTCCACATAACAGAGAATTAGCATATCCTACTAAAGAAGTTCAAGCAAAGTTATGGGAAACTTTTGAAGAAAAGCTCAAGTTAAATGATGAAGGAATGGGAAAGTATTCTTTGAATAATTTTCCACTCTCCCCTAAGTCATATGGAAAACCTACAGATATTCAATCACATACATCCAGATATTCAATCACATACATCAAGCAAATCAAAACATATGTTTAAAGGAACCTTTGTTAGTGCTGGAACCCTTGAAGAAGAAAATGAAGACAAAGACATTCTTGGTTGGTTATACAAAGATGAAGATAAAACTATAGCAACAACAACAAAAGTCAATATTCCCATAAAACAATATGGCAAAGGATATGAAATCATGCAAAAGATGGGATATGAAGGAAAAGGACCAATTAGCAAGCAACATCAAGGTATTTCATAACCTATTTGTCTACACTCACAATCCATAGAAGATAAATCCGGTTTGGGATACCTAAAGTCTAATAAAAAACAACACAATACTCAACAACAAAAATGGAGAAAGAAATTAGTCTCTAAAGGAGACAATTGGCAAGAAAAGCTACATCAAGCGGTCGAAACAGTAACCAGTAAGCAAAAGAAGAAAGAAGAACATGAAAAGAAAGAAGAGGAGACTACCATCAAAGAGGAAGAAAAATCTTGTCGGCAAGTCCTAGAAATACAAACAAAAGAAAAATCTGAACAAGATATTCCAGAAGCAATAAAAATAGAGATGACAGAAATCAGAGAACTTTTTTGCACCATACGACATTCCAGTATGGTATAGTGGAGTAATCTTAGATCAGGATTTAGAAATAGATTCCAATGAGTATGAATGGAGACCAGATGCCTTATCTATTACATCAAGTAAAGAACATAATGAAGATCAAGCAACTATTACAAAAGAAGACTTGTCTATTACAAAACAAAAGATAAAATTAGAAAGAAGACAAGAGAAACTCAGAATTCAGAGAAAAGAGGCGTATGCAAAAAGAAAAGAGAATGACAAAAATAGCGACACAATGCCACAAGAAGCGCAAACAAGGATCAGATATGCAAGAACCATAGAAGAAATAAGAGATAGTCAAGTTGGATTAACTATTAGTCCAGAAGAAGCTGAGTTTCAAGGGAGACAAAATCTATTAAAAGAATCCTCTTTATCATGTACACAAGTCTATCAACTCCAAACTACAAATGAAGTCAATCAAGAAGAAATTTTCAATACCAAAGATGTGTGTGTTGATATAATCCATTCATTTAAGGGACAAACGTCAATTGAAGAACCACTTGAGTGTGAACTACAAAATGCTAATATTAATCTTGTTAAGACTAATTCGGAAAATCTTGAGAAAGACAATTCTCAAAAACATTCAATCTATGACAATACCTATTCTATGCTAAATTATGATCATTATGTCATGAACATTGAAACACCTAATGATGACAGTGATTATGATTTACCCCTTCTTCATCCTGAACTAATTGATTGGGATATTTTAGATAACCCCAAACTAAATGTCTTTTCCAATGATCATGACTTAGTTGTGTACCTTAATGCTATTGAACCCATCCCACCTAAGATATCTTCCACTATAGAATCAAGTGATGTTTCTCATATTCAGGAGAATGCCAAATTTTTCAGTCGCAAAAGTGAAATAAAACAAGGAAAGAGACCTATTGTTGAAAACCATTTCATGGCAACATTAGATCAATCAAAAGAGAAAATAAAGGGTGTGTCTGATGGTGAAAACCTCCTTGAGGTGCCAGAAGATGGAAAGTTTGACATTTTTCCTGCATATTTTCAAGAGAGGTCTGCTATCTTGATAGAACCAACAAAAGCAGTAAACATTGATACATCAAAGGATCCTAAAATACTTCATTTTGCTGCCTCATTATCAGAAAGAGAGAGGAAAGAATACATGGAATTCTTTAAGCAAAGACAAATAAATTTTGCTTGGTCTTATGCAGATATGCTAGGACTTAACCTAGATCTTATCATGCATCATCTTAATGTGGATTTAAAAGCAAAACTTGTTAAACAAAAGCTAAGAAAGATGCACCCACATATTGCTCTCCTTGTAAAAACTGAGCTCAAGAAATTATTGGAAGTGGGTTTCATAAGACCAGTGGCTTATCTAGAATGAGTTTCAAGTATTGTACCACTATCAAAACTAGATAAAAGCATAAAGGTTTGTACAAATTTCAGAGATTTGAATAAAGCATGTCCAAAAGATGATTTCCCACTACCAAACATCAATATCATAGTGGACTTATCAGCAAGACATGAGATGTTTTCATTAATGGATGGCTTCTCAGGATATAATCAAATAAGAATCACACCTGATGATCAAGAGAAGACAGCTTTGACCTGTGCATGGGGAATGTACTACTAGAATGTTATGCCATTTGGGCTTAAGAATGAACGAGCGACTTATCAAAGGGCTATGATGACAATTTTCCATGATATGATGCATACATTTATGGAAGATTATGTCGATGACATACTTGCAAAATATCACACAAAAAAAGAACATTTGAACATTTTAAGCAAGATTTTTGACAGGCTAGAAAGATATCAATAGAGATTAAATCCAAAGAAATGTGCATTCAGGGTAACCTCTGGAAAGCTCCTTGGGTACATTATATCAGCTCGTGGCATTGAAGTCGATCCTGGAAAAGTTAAAGTTGTCATGGAGATGGAATCACCTAAGAACATAAGTCAATTGTGATCTTTACAAGGAAGGTTGCAATCAATCAGGAGATTTGCATCCCAATTGGCCGATAGATGTCTTCCCTTTACCCATCTTCTACATAAAAATGTTCCATTCTAATGGGATCTAACATGTGAAGAAGCTTTCTTGCAAATAAAAGAATATCTTATGAGTCCCACAGTACTGATATCACCAACCAAAGGGAAACCACTGTTACTCTATGTCTCAGCAGCAAGTGTATCATTAGGTGCTCTCCTAGCTCAGCATGATGATGAAGGAAAGGAAAGAGTAGTTTATTATATCAGTAGAACACTTGTTGGATATGAGTTAAATTATTCATCAATTGAAAAGATATGTCTAGCAATTGTATTTGCAACTCAGAAGCTACGACATTATATGTTGATTCATTCTATAAAACTAATAGCAAAGATAGATCCTCTCAAATATTTATTGAGCAAGTCAACATTAACGGGGAGACTAGCCAAATGGGTTATGCTACTGAGTGAATTTGACATAGAATATGTTGACCAAAAAACTATCAAGGGACAAGTCATTGCTGATCAATTGGCTGATGCACCTTTACAAAATGACATGCCTTTGCACATCGAATTTCCTGATACAGATATCTTGATAGTAAGTACAAAATTTTGGGAATCGTACTTTGATGGTTCTTATACTCAATATGGATCAGGTGCAGGAATCTTTTTTATCACACCTCAAGGACATACAATTTTGAAATCATATAGACTACGATTTCCATGCACCAATAATACTGCAGAGTATGAAGCATTGGTTATAGGGCTCAAAATGGCCATTGAATGGAATGTCAAAGAACTACATGTCTATGGTGATTCAAAACTTGTCATTAATCAAATAAATGATGAATATCAAACAAAGGATGATAAGCTTATGCCATACAAACAGCTAGTGGAGGAATTTAAAGGACATTTTAAAGAAATCACATTCACCCAGATTCCCAGAAATGAGAATAAAGCAGCCGATGCAATGGCTACAATAGCATCTCTCTTGCAAAATAAAGAGAATCAACAACATTATGAATTTCTTGTGGAAGATATCTTAACCCCTACCATTCAATCCCAACATACTTATCGAATTTGCCATATATCAGGAACCGGTCAATCCTTATACGGTCAAACCTACCAATATTTGAAAGATCATATCCTTCCTTTGGAATTATCTCGTAATCAATGAAGAAACTTTATCCATCAGTCCTCTCGCTATACCATTATTGCTGATATCCTATATAGGCATGGTCTAGATGGTACATTGATGTCTTCAAAAAGATGAATCTGAGAGAGTTCTTAATGACATTCATGCAGATATTTGCAGTACACACTCAAGTGGTTTAACATTGGCTAAGAAACTTATTCGTATGGGTTACTTTTGGCCTACTATGGAAAGAGATTCATTCACCTATGCTAGAAAGTGTAAACAATGTCAAATTCATGGAAATCTAATTCATGTACTAGCACAAGAGTTATATCCTATGACAGGATCATGGCCATTTTCACAGTGGGGCCTAGATTTGGTAGGAAAGATCAATCCCTCATCTTCTAATGGACATAAGTTTATTTTGGTTACTACTGAATATTTTACTAAGTGGATTGAAACAATGCCTTTAACAACAGTGACAGGAAAACAAATATCATCGTTTATTTTAAATTATATAATCTGTTGCTATGGAGTTCCTATGACCATTATCACTGATAATGGAAGACCATTCAAAAATCAAGATGTAAAAGAGCTATGTGACAAATTTCATATCCAACATAGGTTCTCTACTCCATATTATCCACAAGGTAATGGTCAAGTTGAGGCATCAAACAAAAATATTTTAAAAATCTTGAAGAAAACAGTCAATGAAGTTGGAAACGACTAGCACATTCAGCTAAATCCTGCTCTTTGGGCATATCGAACTAGTGTCCGCACTCCAACAGGGGCAACTCCATATTGTTTGGTCTATGGATCAGAAGCTCTATTACCTATAGAAGTAGAGATACCTTCTCTACGAGTATCCTTGCATGGTCTTATACCAGAAGAAGAACAAAGAGTCTCTTGACTCCAGGAACTAGAACTGATTCAGGAACGTCGCCAAAATGCAACAGATCATTTAAAAGTATATCAACAAAGAATGGCAAGAAGCTATAACCACAAAGTCAAGCCACACATTTTCCAGATTGGAGATATAGTTCTAAGGGAAAATCCAAGAAATCAGCAAGATCGAGAAAAGAAGGGCAAATTTGAACCAAATTGGCTAGGACCTTTTGTCATAGTAGCAACATACGGATTAGGAGCATACAAATTATCTACACGAGAAGGTGATTGGTTTGATGAACCTATAAATTCTATCCATCTCAATAAATTCTATGCTTGAGATATAAAGTCCTGAAAAAAATTAATAAAAAGCATATAAAGTCCTGAAAAAAATTCAATAAAAAGCATATAAAATCCAACAAAAATGCAATAAATTCAGATGGTGAAAACCTAGTAAACAAGCACTATCTAAAAAGTGAGTTCCTCCATCTATGAGATCAATTTGCGCACCTATCCACTCCATCTTCTCGCACTTATCACTTCCATCTATCTTAGCTTATCCATTCCATCTTTCGCATCCATTGCTTTGAACCATTAGCAAGAAATATGTAGCTTACCAATAGTTATAACCTTTTGACATACTTGTCGTAGTCACTGTCTTAGATTTTATTAGCATCTATCAATCTGCATTTCTATTCTATCATGGTTTGGATCTTGATCAATTCATATATTCATAATAATTTTTGTTTCCATTGGGGGCAAAAATTCCAAATTCCTTTTGCTAAGGTGATCCTTTGAATCTTTAAAAAATCCAAAAACATTCGAAAAACTTAAAAAATCCAAAAACATATGGGTTTTGAAACAGATAAAAAGCAACAAAGCAATGAAAATCAAGGCATCTCATCAACAATAGAATCATGAAACTCAGAAACTGAAGAATCAATCAGCAAGCTATAAAGGATTATCAAAGATCATTCATATCAGTTAATGACCATAAGAACATGTGAATGACATACAAGATTCAATGTTTATATCTTGATTTTATTGCTAATCATGTACTCTATGCAACTCAAGGATGTCCATGACTAGAGGAGCTATGATGGAGCATGATTATTTTCTTTGATTGTTGTCTGTGGTTTATCTCTTACTATGGTATGAACTTGTCTCGGGATATGATTGACAAAAGATCAAGGAGGACGTTCCAAGTCATGCATGAAAGGGGATACTCCTTGTCTATTCTGCAAGCAATACTCAGGTCAGCTTGATCCATTATATCAAGTTGCTTGTATTAACTTGCTATATCAAAATCCATATAAGAAATACTCAGGTCATCTTGAATCATTATGTCAAGTTGCTTGTATTTTCTTAGAACATTTTAAAGCTCAATGATGAAATCAAGCACTATTACCCGATAGCATATGAAGAATGGCAGTATAAATTTTAGTTAGAGTATTTCATTAGCTCATTATCCAGTTGCATTATAAGCATTCATTTGTTAGCTGCATTATAAGCATTTCATTTCATTAACAGATCAATAGTCATAAATAAAGATTGAGTATACTTGGACAAATAAAAACAATTTGCATTTAATTATTGTAGGTGCATTCATTTTTAATCATTATCCATTTCATTTTAGCTACATTTTATCATTATATTAATTGCATTCAATTAAGTGCATTTCATTAACCATGTAAAGTATCATCATTATTATCTACATTATCATTTCATAACGATCATTTAGTTGCATCTTTTTCACTTAGATTCATAATCATTATAAGCATAACATATAAATAAATAAAAAATCAATCATTAGTGTGTAAATCCGTATAAATCATTGCATTAATTTCATTCAATTAAGGTACATATCATTTATCATGTAGTTTATTATTTGCATTATCATTCCATTTATCATTTAGTTGCATGCATAAAAATCCAAAAACATTTCATTTGTATGTACATCATCGTAAGCATTAAGCAATCATTTCATTTGCATTTTCATATAGGTCATTTGCATTTACATCATTTAAGTGAAATTTTCATTTGCATTCAGGATAAGTAAAATGAAAATCAAAAGCATTTATCATTTGCATCATGTAAGTCATTATCATCATATCATTATTCATCTACTCATTTGCATCCATAAAATCAAAGCATATAAGCATATAGAACATCATCAAATAGAGTAACATGCATAAATAAAAGCATCATCATATAGAATCCATGTCTGCATATAGATCATCATAAAACAATAAAGTCCAAGTATACAATGATATCAAATAAACAATACAAATGCTCCAAATCAAGTCACGGCTGTCCTGTACCACTACCACCTGACTCTATCCATCTTTGTGGCTGTAGGCGAGAAGATCCTTCAGATGCCTATCTACCATTCTCACCACTCCTCTGAGGAGGTCCCATGACCCCACCACTACTAGTATCCATCAACATGGTGGTTTGATAACTACCTGCTCTCTGGCTCTTTGCAACTACCTCCTCATATTGTCGTTGCCAGTAGGAAGTCTCCTTCGCGACCCAAAATAACGCTCTAACAATGTCCGCTGAGAGAGTACCTGATCCAACCTACTGAATATGATCTAGAAGACCCTAAGTATCCTGCTGTCTCCTAATAGCTATGTCTCTCTCAGTCATAAGAGTCTGTATCTATGCTCAAAGCTGATCAATATGTGCTCTCAGATTGTCAATAGTATCATGCCCTAGCACATCATGCTCTGGTATAACCACATCTAGCATATCCTGCACTAGTGCAACCTGCTCTAGTAAATCCTGTTGTGGTGCATGACCCCCAATCCCCTCACCACCAACCTGTCCAACTGTTGGAATCTCAGTCCGAGTAACTCTCCGAACCGGTCGTCTAATCAGGGGAACATGATCCTCAGGATCCTCATCATCACCACCATGAGCTGCAATAACTCTAGGATTTGGCTGAATCTGTCCAGAATCAATACCTCTCTCGCAACCCCCATCCAGTCCAGTCACCCTCCCTCCTGTCATTGGTAATCCTCTAGGCGATCTCATCCCTACCGTACTAGTATCCCTCCCAATCCGTCCAACATCTCTCCCACCCATAGGACAAGATCTATCAATCCTGCCAGCCAGTCCAAATGGTCCTCCGCGAACTCTCAATCGACGTCCTCTCCATCCAGGTCCACCACCACCACCTCCATCCCCACCATCATCTCCACCTCTCCCAGCCTCATGAGAAGCTCTAAGCTCTCATCTACGTCTCTGTCTCCTGATAACAGGATCATCTGAATCATCATCATCATCTCCTGAGCTAGGAGGAGGATCTGCTGGATTTGTAATCCGAGGAAATGGATGAGCTAATATATACTGAGCATACTCTGCAGTAACCCCAAGATCCAGAATGTGTAATCTCATATCATATACCACTCTCGGAGTAGTAATAAACTCTGCACGAGCAATCTCAAATGACAAAGATGATCCCCAATCTCGCCTATCTCTGTATCATCGCGCATATATCGTCACACCAACAGGCATAGGATGAATGATACCAAATTGTCTCAAAATCTAACCAATCAACTATCGCTCAACAATGAAAGGTGTCCGACCAATAAGATATCTACTCTACATAATAAGTGGTAATGTTTGTGCATCATCCATCCATGGCTCACAATCAACATATGGTCTCCAAGTAATACTATCTAAAGAATCAAGCACCCAATGCCAATACTCCATCTTACCCAGCTTATGCTGAGTAAGGATACCTGCATAAAAATAAACATATGGCTGCCTCTCTCCACGAACTCTATGATGGATAGGCTGTGTAATAGCAATGTGCTCCCAGCACCAGATCTATAATAAAGTACATCCTGTAGATAAAATAGCACTCTCATCATACACAACCTGGTGAAGATCATGATATAAATGTGCCAACATGCAAACACCCCAAGCATATTGCATCTGATGTTGCATCATGCTCAGAAGAACCTCACCTCATCCAATAGAAAAACCTCAAGATCACCTATCAAGACATATGAATCCTCCAATCAAACCAGCCAGAATAACAGAAAGAGTCTCGTAGTACATCACCATATCTACCCATCGGATCTCTCCTCTACCGATGCTCTCATTAGCAAACACGACTCTGCAAGCCTCCGTCCCAACTCGATCCTGATAATCATACTATACTAGCTCGCCAGCCACCAGGATGTGCAGAATCCTGTAGACATCCTCAAGAGTAACACTAATCTCACCCATCGGCAGGTGGAAAGTGTTATGCTCACTGTACCATCTCTCGGCTAAGGCAGTCAACAATCCTCTATTATTTGTAATCTCAGGCATAAATAATAAATGCTATAAACCACAAGAATCTATTTGTCTAATCTCGGCCTGGGACAACTCTGGAACCAAATGACGTATGGCCGGTAATTTCTCCCGACACTGGAGAACATCAAGTTTCTCCTGTTTTTCAAGAAAAATCAATCAATCAAATCAAACTGAAGCAATCTATGCTATTTATCTTTCAAATCAAATTGAAGCAACTTAAGCTATCAAATCATTTTAAACCTATCAGTCATGGTTTACTATCAATCACTGAGTTTAATCAAAAACTCTGCTAAGCCCTTGAATCAGAAACTAAATCGATTTCTTAGGAGCTACTTAATCATCAAATCTATCAATCAAGCTAATTAGAGCTACTTAATCATCAAATTTATCCATCAAGCTAATCAGAGCTACTCAATCATCAAATCTATCAATCAAGCTAATCAGAGCTACTCAATCTAGTAATCAAAGCTATCTATCGATCTATCAATCATGCAATCACTCAATCACGACTCTATTTCATCATACATGCGTATCAAACATGTTAAAACTAATCATCAAAGTGATTTATAGCTTTGTACCTATCAACAATCTCAAATTTAAACAAAAACACTATCTTTTTTAGCATATGCACTAATCAACGATGCATATGCGCTACTTTAAGCAAAAGCACTAATCAACAATGCATATGCACTAATTGACCATGCATATGCGTTGCTTTGTGCATTTGCGCTATCCTATTGAACATAAGCGCTAACAAATGACACATATGCGCTACTTTAAGCAAAAGTGCTAACATTCTATACAAATGCACTAAAATACAGAGCAAATGCGCTAAAACATTCATTTGCGCTAACCAAAATTGCATATGCGCTAAACTAAATTGCAAATGCGCTAATCTAAAATCAAAAAAATCAAAAATTTCAAAAATTCAAAAAAACAACGCCTAAAACATGAAATTTTGAACGAAAACTTGAAAACAAAGCTCAGGATAAGATACATACCAGATAACCATACTCGGCTGGCCACTGATATCGTTGAACTCGCTCAAATCGATGACACTCCACTAGAATCACCATTTTGGCCACCTCAGCAAGAATATTCTCTCCAAAAGCTAACAAGGATAACAATGAAGTTAAAATTAGCCTTAGTTAATTTTATATTTACTATTTGAAGAGTAATTAATTTCAAAAAGGGGCAATTTAATTTGTTTTTTAACAAATAAATTTAATTGACTGAATTTTTATCACATTATCATGAGATTAATCGTTCAAACTTAAATTTCAACAATTTTACGATCAATCTCCTGAGGGGGCACACAATCTGGATTTTCAATCTCTATCAGGCATTATCGAGACTTGATTTAATCTTTGAAACAATGTTGTCTCAACATCATTTCAAAGAGGGGCAAAATGTATACACCTTAAAATTGGCTATGAGCAATTAAATAAATATTTTATATTTATTTAATAATTATTCATCTATTAAATAGTTAATTTGAAAAGATTAATTAATTTAATTCATTTTCATATCTTTATATTAATTAATATTTTATTAATTAATTCATTTTCCTATTCTTCTAATAAATTAAATGTCTAATATTTAATTATCCTTATAACCAAGTTAATTAAATATCTAATATTTAATTATTCCTCTAAACAAGTTAATTAAATATCTAATATTTAATTATCTCCTCCAATAATTAAATATCCAATAATTAATAGTTATTCTCCTATCCTATAGTCTCAAATATTAAATAATTATTAAATTATTTAATCCCTTATCCAACTCACCCTCCATCTCCACTTCATCTTCCCTTTGCCAACTCATCCATCATGTGGCTAAGGAAATTAATATTTCTTAAATATTAATTCATGATTTATCTCCAACCTCCAAAATTAATGAATATTGTGTACGTACACATATTTCATAACCATTTCCTATATTCTCTCCAACACCCCTACTCCTAGGAAGGACTTGAGTCCACTTGTCCTATCATGCCTAAATTTCCTCCAACCATCCCTAGATTCCCTCAGTCAGCAACCCAGTCAAGGTGAGATGAGTGACACTTGTCTTCTCCTTCCCCCTTTCTCTCAACCTTCACCTTTTCTCATAGCCATCCGAATTTGCAGATCTGATCATGACCGTTGATCTGAGCCACATCATCTTATCCTCTCAAAGTCTATAAAATCAAGAGCTTCAGTTGAGAGAGAGTTAGACTTCAAGAGACTGCAAGTGCATTTTGCAAGCTAATCATATGCATCTGTGAGTTTTTGAAGAAAATAACAAATAACAATTATCATATAGTATCATTTAGCATTATCATTTAGTATAATCATGTAGCATTTGCATATCATAGTATCAGTTAACTACAAGTTATCAGTCCATTCTTCATATGCCATCTTGGAAGCCAACAGTGCATTGTCTAAGAGCACACCATCTGCAACCAGGAACAGTGGAGTTAGGACACAATGAGACATAAATCATGAAGGTAAAATAATGTTTTATTTTAATATGTACTTCATGTAGTTTCATTGGTTGAATTTGGATTTCATGTATGCATTTCCATTTGTATTTTGTGAAACTAACTTATTATAGGTAATATTCTAAGGATGAAATTCAAGCTCACACAGGTTCAACTAAAGATGCCAATCTCACCCAGTGTCGTTGACAACTTTCTTTAAAATTTTCAAAATGGTTGTATGTGTTGCCTCTGCTTGACCGTTGCTATGGGGATAGTAGGGCATTGCAAAACATTGCTCAATGTGAAATTGGTCGCAAAGTTCACTCACTTCTTGATTTTTGAAGGGTTGCTCATTGTCAGCTACAATGCACATGGAGACTTCATACCTGCAAATGATGTAATTCATAATGAACTTAGTTATTTGTTTTCCCGTTGTGAAGGTCATTGGGATTCCTTCAACCCATTTGCTAAATTACTTCATAGTTGTGAGTATAAACTTATGTGCATTGGAAGAGGTAGGGTGTATTTTCCCCACAAGATCTAATCCCCATTGTCAAAATGGCCATTGTGATGTTATTGGTTGAAGATCTTGAGCAAGTGCATGGATCAGGTTTCCATGTATTTGGTACTGCTTGCATCTTTGAATATACTTGTAAGCATCTTTTTCTATTGTAGACCAATAATAACTTGTTCGCAATAGTGTTTTTTCTAGAGCTTTTCCAAAAGAATGTGCCCCACATATGTCATCATGGACTTATTTTAGGGTGATTTGTGCTTACTCAAAATTGAGGCATCTAAGAAAAGTGTTGTCTACACTCTTTCTGTATAAATTGTCAGCAACATGAGTGAATTTCTTTCCAATTGTCAGATGAGTGTTTTTCTTTGATTTCATGAAAGATCACGAGATACATATTGATCATGAAGGTATGTATATATATCTCTATACCATGGGGACTTGGGTCCTGCTATCATACCTACATATTCAATGGATGGTATTTCATAAGTTGGCACAATTAGTTGTTCCAATTGAAAGTCAAAGTGAGTCCCATTGTTATGCATATCCAAGAGAGAGCCTACTATTATCATTGCATCGACTATCTTGTTTTGCGCTCTTGGTATTTGTTTAAATGTTACATTAGTGAAGTGTTGTTTGCATTGTCCACCAATTGTTTGTAGGGTGTCAAATTATCATCTTTTGTATTGTAATCATCATTGACCTGGTTAATAATGAGTTTTGAGTCTTCGAAGACTTGTAGTTCCATGATTTTCCATTGTAGTGTAATACGAAGTCCTATCACCAGGGCTTCATATTCAACAATGTTATTGGTGCAAGGGAAGTTGATCCTGAATGATTTGGGAATGGAATCTCCTTGAGGAGTTATGAATAGAATTATTTTCCTACTCCATGATTTGTGTGAGACCCATCAAAGTAAAGTTTCCAGTTTGCTTGTGTTGATACTGCAAATACTGATTCATCTAAAAAATCTACCACCATCAGATGACTATCTTGTAGGGGTGCCTCTGCAAGTTGATCTGCTATGATTTGTCCCTTGATGGTTTTTCTGCCGACATATTCAACATGTCGAATTCATTCAATATTATGACCCACTTGGCAATTTATTCGGTTAATGCTACTCTGTTCATCAAGTACTTGAGTGGATCAAAGTGTGCAATGGGTTTGAATTTATGACTCAACATATAGTGCCTTAGTTTTTGTGATGCAAAAACTATTACAAGACATGCTCTTTTTATTGGTGTGTAATTGATTTCATATCCAATGAGCATTCTACTGATGTAGTATACAACTCTTTCTTTCCCTTGTTCATCATGTTGTGTTAGAAGAGAACCTAAAGAGGAATTTGTTGCAGCTATATACATGAGTAATGGTTTCCCATGTATGGGTTGAACCAAGACTGGTATAGACAAAAGATATTATTTTAGTGTCTGGAATGCCTCTTGGCATTGTTGTGTCCATTTCAATGTAACACCTTTCTTTAAAATATGTTGAAATGATTGACACTTTTCTGCCAATTGGGAGAAGAAGCATCTTATGGATTGTAATTTGTCCTGCAAGCTTCTGAGTTTCTTGAGTGTAGTGGGTGATGGCACGTCTATAATGGATTTTACTTTCTCTGGCTCTATTTCAATGTCATGAATGGATACAATGAATCCCAAGAGTTTGCCAAATGTTACTCTGAAAACACTTTTTTTTGGATTGAGTCGTACATTGTATTGCTCAAGTCTATCAAATATTTTAGCCAATATGTTTAGATGATCATCTCTTGTGTTGGATTTTCTATAAAATCATCGACGTAGTCTTCCATGATTGTGTGTATCATATCGTGGAATAAAGTGGTCATTTCCCTTTGATAAGTAACACCTGCATTTTTAAGGCCAAACAACGTCACATTCTAGCAATATGTTCACCACGAACAAGTGAATGTTTAGGTTAGTCTTCTGGTGCAATTTTGATTTGATTATAACCAGAAAAACCATCCATGACTGATAGCATTTCATTTCCAGCTGTCAAGTCTACTATCATGTCTATGTTAGGGAGTGGAAAATCATCCTTTGGGCAAGCCTTGTTGAGATCTCTGAAGTCGGAGTAGATCCTGATACCTCTAGTAAGTTTAGTTACTGGGACTAGATTTGAAATCCACTCAACATAGTCTATGGGTCTAATGAAACCCACTTTCAACAACTTGTGTAGCTCGATTTTGACTAAGAAAGCTATGTGACGGTGCATCTTCCTAAGCTTATGTTTATATGGTTTTTCTCCTGGCAGTAATGGTAAATGATGTAAGACCAATTTAGGATCTAAGCCTGGCATATCTTCATAAGACCATGTAAAATTGATTGGTCTTTGTTTAAAGAATTTGATAAACTTCTCTTTTTCTATTGGATTCAGGAACTTTGCTAGGAGTATATTATGAACATTTTTCAGCATCACGGATGTTGATTTCTTCGGTTTCTTCTATCAATAGTGTTGATTGTTCTTTATCAATAGGAAGAGTGTCCATTATGTTATGAGTAATATTTTGTGCTTCTCCAAAATATGCAGTCTTCTCCAAATCTATTGCAAAGCCATCCATGTAATCATCATAAGGTATTTTGTTCCTTGCACCCAAGAATTAAGCTATGGCTTCATCATTTTGAAACCAGACTAATTGTTGTTTTTATTTTTGCCCCAAATCTATTAAGTGAGGATACTTAAGAAAAAGATCTTATTCTTCTGTTGGAAGAGATGTTGTCAAGAGCATAAAAAATGTATTGTTGTCATAGACATTTTTTACGGATGGTGGATAGATTGGTATATCTTCATATTAAATGCCATCATCTTTATCTGGTTGGTTGTCATAAGCTCTAAAGACTGAATATGTGCTACAACTGTGGGTAGATAGGAATTCATAATCATGTGAATTAGTAGTTACACTTTCTACATAGGTTTCTCTTTTGAATTCCTCTTCATCAATTTCCTCAATTGGAGATAGAGGAGTTTCATTTGTGTTGATGATATATGGGAAAGTAGTCTTATTTGTATCGTCTTCTTCTATGATAGTCGTGCAGGAGCACCTAGGATTTAAGCAAATTAGCTTTCACAATTTTGGCTTGTACTGACCCTAGCCAAGTCAATAGTGAATAAGGACTCTAGGAGGGTCCAAGAATTAGTATTTTGTGTCAATGTAGGCCTAGGTTAAGTTCATTTTCCTTAGGTTTGCATTTTTTGTGTAAATGGTGAGTTTGAGTAGCCAATTGACCTTTTTGATGGTCAAAAGTGTCAAAACTTGGTACAAGAATTAGGGAGGGATAAATAGGTCTTAGAAAAGTTTTAAAATTCATTTGTGATGACTTGGAATAGTTCTTGTAGGTTGGAAAGACCAAAAGTGAAAAAGTTGCAAAGTTGCAAAAGTTGCCATGACAACTTTTGAAAGTTGTCATGACAACTTTTGTCCTGAATTGGTTAGCATTGGATTTAGGGATTGTTTAATGCCCTAGGAGGAATCCAAACATGGGAAAACTATATATACCCTCTCTTGCATGTTTTCCAAGTTTGGAGAAGTGTGTGATGTAAGTTCAACAACTGAAACTACTCATTTTAAGTTTGGTTGGCAGCATTTTGGCTTGATTTTACTCATTTTGCAATTGAATATGGATTGAATTCATTGATCTAGAAATGGATTGAGTTACTCTTATGTTTTATTGAGTTTTTGGTTCATTTTTAGAGTCTTGTAAATACTGTTCATTGGTGTTTTCTTGTTCAAGTTTGCAAACAACCAGTTTTGGCTTGTAAATAGTAATTTTCTTGTAAATGTGGTTGCCCCATGATTTCCACACGTGTTGCCATCACGGTTTGATGGGACATGATGGGAAACCCTATGTATAGTGTACATATGTAGGTTCAAGTTCTGGAGAGGAGTTTGAGTATGACTGTCACCTTATTCTAGGCGAGCCCAGGAGCAACCCGACTAGAGGAGAAAAGGTGAAAATTAAGTGCTAAGTGTAAGGGTGTGTGCCAAATCATCATTTCCAAGTTTGGAAGGGTTCATGGAGTTGGGGTAGAATTTTCCATGTAGGGAGAAGCTTTGACAAATCCTTTTGATACCAAAAATCCAATTTGTTCATTCATTGCCGGTTAAAGGCCTTGTAAACCCTTCAAACCCTCATTTTGGGGTTCATACATTGTACGGCCAGGGGCCAAAACCACAAAAATCCTTTAGGAATAGGTGTATCTTTGAATAAAATGAAAAATTATTTGGGGATCCTTTGAATCATTTTTACCCAAGCCCTAGAAAATCGGATTTGGAGGCTTAATTAGGTCTAATTCCTTGTAGCCCTTTTCTAGGAAAGATTTTGAAATCGGTAAGAAACATAATGATTACAAGCCACTAATGGACCCCAAATGCATAAAAAACATGTTAGTAGACACCGCCACACCTCTACAAAATCTTATAATGATAGGAGGTCATTTTGACAGCTTGAAGCCAATAAGCTATAATTGAGCACCAGAGAAGCACTGTGAATTGGTAGGGTTCCTAGCCAAAACACTTGGAGAAAACACCTTAGAAAGAATAGGAAACAAGACCTAGAAGAAATTGAGAAGGAATCAAAGGTCTAGAGAGCAATTGGGCCTGATGAGTTGGTGCAATTGAGCAACACCAACTAGGTGAAGTGTTGAGAAAACTAGGTAAACCCCATCAAATTGGTATCAGAGCCTACAAGATTTGGGCTAAGTGAGTAGATGTCCTTAGTGGAATCTGTAGCAGAAAACAACATGGTGACCAATGTAGAGTTGGCAAAGAAAGTGGATGATCAAGAAGAAGAGAATAGACTCCTGAAGGAGAAGTTTCTAGAATTGGAGAGTAAGCTTGGAGAGGTAGAAACAAAGGCAGATGAAGTGTTGGTAAAGGTGGAAGGAGTAGAAGGGAAGGGTAAAGAAGTGTCAGAGATAGACAAGATTCCTGAACCTAGTCCTATCCTAGAGAAAGAACCTTTCTTGAAGGCATTGAAGGCCTTGAGTGGCAAATCATTGGAAGGATTGCCACTGTTCACTGGTAAGATGGAGGCATAAGTGGTCCTAGAGTGGATAGAAGGTATGGAGAACCATTTTGAATGTGAAGGCATAAATGAAGCCTAGAGAGTCAAGGTAGCCAATTCAAGGATGAGAGGAGCTTCCCTCACATGTTGGAAATTTGTGCAAGATGAAAGGAAGCAAATGGGCAAAACACCCATCTCTTCTTGGAAAGGGATGTTAGTCAAAATCAAAGACTTCTATCTCCTTGATGACTATGAAGTGCAAATTCATAGGAAGAGGCAAAACGTAACACAAAAAGATCTTGATGTTAGTAGCTATACAGAGGAGTTTCACAAACTTAGCCTTAAGTATCATGTGGTGGAAGAAGAGAGTCTCAAGGTTGCTAGGTACCTAAATGGTCTATGGTGGAACATCCAAGAAGAAATCAGTTTAATGAGCCCAAAAATAGTCCATCAAACCTATCAACTTTCCATTAAGGTGGAGGAAAAAATGAAAAGAAGACATGACTCAAGCAACAATGGGGGCAGGGGTAAAGGAAAAGACAATAGAAGCCATAAAGGAGGCTTTGGAGGAAGAAGTTCTAAACAAAGAACACAAGGAGAGTCTAAACTCACTGAGAAGCAAGATAGTGGCAGCAGCAAAGGAGGATTCAATAGAGGAAGGGGATCCAATAGTGGTTTCAGAGGAAGATCTAGTGGAAAAGATAGAGGTTCCTCATACTTTACAACAATGAAGTGTTACCATTGTAACCAACTTGGTCATCTAGCATATAGGTGTCCAGAGAAGAGATCATCATCACATGGTGGTGAGAGAAGAGTGAGTTATCTCCAAGAAGAGTCTTAAAGAAGCAAGACTTCAGAAGTTGCCTTAGAGTCAGAGGTAGGTGACAACTTGATGATAAGGAGAACATTGATCAAAGAACCAGTTAGATAAGAGCCAAGCCAAAGAAGGTCCTTATTTAGGATCAAATGCAAGATTATGGACAAAGTGTACAAAGTGATAATTGATTTAGGGTCTACAGACAACATTGTGTCAGAAGAGGCAGTGAGCAAGCTAAAATTGTAAAAGATACCTCACAACAATCCCTATAGAGTCACTTGGTTGAACAAAGGCCAACATGTCCTGGTAAATGAGCAAGCATGGGTGGATTTTACCATTGGAAGGTATAAGGACAAGGTGTTATGTGATTTCCTACCCATGGATGCATTCCATCTTCTATTAGGAAGACCATGGAAATTCGATAGACAAGCTATCCATGATGGAGCCAAGAATGCATACTCATTCAAGAAAGATGGAGTCACATTCAAGATTCAGTCTATCCTTGAGGAAGAAGAAAAGAGGGCAACAGGTCCTAATGTTCTTTTGGTGAGTGAAAACAGTTCCTAAAGACACTTAAGGAAGGTGAAGGTATAAGGTTTTCACTTGTGATGAAGCCCAAAGAAGAAGACAAGAAAGAGCAGCAATATTTGCCATTAGAGGTGCAAGATTTGTTGAAGAAATTCAAAGGTATAGTAAGTGAAGGACAACCAGCCACCCTACCTCCTAAAAGAACCATAAGCCATCAAATAGACTTCATTCTCGGAGCAGCCTTTCCTAATAAGGCAGCCTATAAAATGACTCCTCAACAAAACATTGAAATTGCCAAGCAAATCCAAGAGCTCTTAGACCAAGGCCTAATTAGGAAAAGTATTAGCCCTTGTGTTGTCCCTACCATGTTAGCACCAAAGAAAGGTGGTACTTGGAGATTGTGTATTGATTCTAGAGCCATAAAGAGGATCACCATCAAATATAGGTTCCCTATTCCTAGAATAGAAGACCTAATGGATTGTTTAGGGGAAGCCAAGTACTTTACTAAGATTGACCTTAAGAGTGGCTATCATTAAATTAGGATTAAGGAGGGTGATGAATGGAAAACTAAATTTACGACTACTAAAGGTCTTTATGAGTGGCTTGTAATGCCATTTGGCTTATCCAATACTCCAAGCACCTTCATGAGACTTGTGAATGAGGTGATGAAAGACTTTATAAGTAAATTTGTAGTAGTATATCTTGATGATATTCTCATTTTCAGGAAAGATAGGGCAAATCACATTAATCATTTGCAAGATGTATTACAAAGATTGTATGATGAAAAGCTAACCATGAATTTGGATAAGTGTGAGTTTGTCAAGCAAGAGTTGGTTTACCTTGGGTTTGTGTTGTCTCAAGGAAACCTCAAGATGGATCCAAGCAAGGTTGAAGCCATTGTAAATTGGCCTACTCCTAAGATAGCAACAGAGGTGAGAAGCTTCCATGGACTAGCTCAGTACTCCATGAAGTTCATTAGGAAGTTCAGTGCTATATGTGCACCAATGTTAGACAACATTAGAGGTGGAGTAAAAGAAAATTTTTAGTGGGGTGAAGCAGCAAACAAAGGTTTTGAAACCTTGAAGGATAAGATAGCTACCCAACTGGTACTAGTGTTGCCTAGTTTTGAGAAACTTTTCATTGTAGAATGTGATGCAAGCAATGTTGCAGTAGGTGTTGTCCTAAGTCAAGAAGAAAGACTAGTAGATTTCCATAGTGAGAAGCTAAGTGATGCCAAGAGGAAGTACTCCTCTTATGATCTTAAGTTGTATTCTTTACTGCAGACATTGAGGAAATGGAGACACTATCTCCTCCCTAAAGAATTTGTGGTCTATACGGACAACCAAGCATTGAGTTTCCTAAACTCACAAGATAAACTCAGTCATAAACACATGAAATGGGTGGAGTATATGTAGGCCTATACATTCACCATTAAGCACAAGAAGGGGCAGTTAAACCGAGTAGCTGATGCATTGAGTATAAAACTTTTGACATTCCAAGAAATCCAATTGAGAAGCATAGGTGTGGACAGTTTTAGAGACTTGTACCCAGAGGATGAAGACTTCTCAAATGCCTAAAAGGTGTGTAAGGAGTACCAAAATCACTTCTATAGTGAGTATTCTAATTTTACTTTACAAAATGAACTATTGTTCAAAGGTGGGCAGCTTTGTGTTCCTAGAGGCCCAATGAGGGAAAACTTTATTCAAGAAAAGCATAATGATAGTCGTAGTGGACATTTTGGATTCAATAAGACTCAAGAGTTGGTTCAAAGATACTATTATTGGCCAAGGATGAACCAAGATGTGAAGAAATATGTGAAGACTTGCATAGTTTGCCAAAAGGCCAAGGGTACTTCTACAAATGTTGGTTTGTACCAACCTCTTCCCTTACCAAATAGACCTTGGGAATGCATTAGCATGGATTTTGTAATAGGTTTACCAAGGACTAAGCAGGGATATAACAACATTTATGTCATTGTGGATAGATTTAGCAAAATGGCTCACTTTGTGCCTTGCAAGACTACTCATGATGCTTGCCAAATTGCTCAATTGTTCTTCAAAGAGGTGGTGAGGATACATGGTTTACCCATGAGCATTGTTTCAGATAGGGACTCAAATTTCATGAGTCATTTTTGGAAGATATTATGGCAAAATCTTGGCACCAACCTTTCTTTTGGATTAGCCTACCATCTTGAAATAGATGGGAAGACCGAAGTGGTGAATAGAAGCTTGGGAAACTTGTTAAGGTGCCTTACTAAAGAATATAGTCAAACATGGGATCAATTACTCTCACAACATGAATATGCATACAATGACACCATAAATAGGACTACCAGAAAGAGCCCTTTTGAAGTGGTCTATGGTGTGCACCCAAGAGGCATTTTGGAGTTGAGAGACTTAGAAAGTGCAACAAGAAGAAGTGGATATGCAGAGGACATTTCTCAATCAATGGAGGAGGTCCATGATTTAGTTAAACAAGCATTGATGGAGAACACAAGCAAACTTAAACAAAAAGTTGATGAAAAGAGGAAGAACCTAAAATTTCAAGTGGGAGATCTTGTCATGGTGAACTTGAACAAAGAAAGGCTATAGAAAGGAGTGTCAAACAAGTTTCAAATGAGAAGGATAGGTTCATGTGCCATTCTAGCCAAGTATGGAGAAAATGCCTACAAAGTGGATCTACTTAGTGACATAGGCTTGTCACCAGTTTTCAATATAGAAGACTTAGTTGCATACAAGGGACTAGTTCAAGGTTTATATTGTAGTCACTCAGAGGTTTTAGTTGATCTAAACAACCTTCAGTTACCAGCCAAACCAAATCCAATGGCCGAGAAGGTGTTGAGTTCAAGGATCGCCAATAAGATAAGGCATCAAGTCTATTGGGAGCACCTAATCAAATGGAAGGGTATGGATGATGCTAAAGCTACATGGGTGATGGAGATAGATTTTCAAAAGCTTGGAATTGATCATTATCTTATTCCTAAAGAGGTGACATGATCTTCTTTTGTTTGGGAGAATGATGCGGGAGCACCTAGGACTTAGGAAAATTAGCTTTCACAATTTTGGCTTGTAATGACCCTAGCCAATTCAGTAGTGAATAAGGACTCTAGAAGGGTCCAAGAGTTATTATTTTGTGTCAATGTAGGCCTAGGTTGAGTTCATTTTCCTTAGGTTTGCATTTTTTGTGTAAATAGTGAGTTTGAGTAGCCAATTGAACTTTTTGATGGTCAAAAGTGTCAAAACTTGGTGCAGGCATTAGGGAGGGCTAAATAGGTCTTATAAAAGTTTTAAAAGTCATTTGTGATGACTTGGAATAGGTCTTGTAGGTTGGAAAGACCAAAAGTGCAAAAGTTGCAAAGTTGCAAAAAATTGTCATGACAACTTTTGAAAGTTGTCATGACAACTTTTGTCCTGAATTGGTTAGCGTTGGAGTTAGGGATTGTTTAACGCCATAGGAGGAATACACACCTGGGAAACCAATATATACCCTCTCTTTCATGTTTTCCAAGGTTGGAGAAGTGTGTGATGTAAGTTCAACAACTGAAACTACTCATTTTCAGTTTTGTTGGCAACGTTTTGGCTTGATTTTACTCATTTTGCAATTGAATATGGATTAAATCCATTGATCTAGTAATGGATTGAGTTAATCCTATGTGTTATTGAGTTTTTGGTTTATTTTTAGAGTCTTGTAAATACTATTCATTGGTATTTTCTTGTTCAAGTTTGCAAACAACCAGTTTTGGCTTGTAAATAGCAATTTTCTTGTAAATATGGTTGCCCCATGAGTTCCACACGTGCTGCCATCATAATTTGTTGGGACATGATGGGAAACCCTCTTTATAGTGTACATATGCAGGTTAAAGTTTTGGAGAGGATTTTGAGTATGACTATCACTATATTCTAGGCAAGTCCAGGAGCAACCCGGCTAGAGGAGAAAAGGTGAAAATTAAGTGCTAAGTGCAGGGGTGTGTGCCAAATCATCATTTTAGAGTTTTGAGGGGTTCATGGAGTTGGGACAAACTTTTCCATGCAAGTTGAAGCTTTGACAAATCCTTTTGATACCAAAAACCCAATTTGTTCATTCACTGTCGCTTAAAGGCCTTGTAAACCCTTCAAAACCGTCATTTTGGGGTTCATCCATTGTATGGTGAAACCAAGGGCCAAAACCATAAAAATCCTTGTAGATCTAGTGTATCCCAAACCCCAATTCTTAAGATTTTTTGTAGGTAGTATGCGCTCAAAGATATCTTGTACATGTGCCCCAAGCCTGTGGTTCCATCATAACCATGGCATTTAAACATTTTGATACCATGACCATAATGTTCTAAGGGGAGTTCGACATTTGTAGTAACACTTTCTTCTTTGTACAACCATCATTTTATATCTTCTTCTAAAGATTCTTCATTGAGTTCTCCCCACCGGATGAAGGAGCAATCATCAAAAAATTGAATGATTTATTTTCCTTTGTGTTTACTTGTTGATTGTGGTAATACTCTCTTGAAGGATAGGAGAGATAGTTGCCCAACTGGTAATGTCCCGGAACATGAGTACTCGCCACACCCTTCATCTTTGATTTGAAGAGGAGGCACTGTGGGAGTGTAATGTGTTAATGCTGGTGCTTTTGCAACTTTTAGGGATTCCATTTGTAAGTGGCATGGAGTTGTTTGATTGTTTGGTACTTGATTATATGTGTCTGCCCTTAAATAATTCTAGTTTTGAAAGGGGTTTAGGTCGCCATGAATGTTGATCTCACTGCCATTATATGGGAACTTAACACATTGGTGAAAAGTCGATGGTACTGCTTGCATGGTATGTGTCCATGGCCGGCCTAACAACATTTTGTATCCCAACTCTCTATCTAAGACCTAAAAGGTGATATCTATTGTAAATAGTCCCACTTGTATTGACAAAGTCATGACACCTTTAGAAGGGTGTTCCTCATCATAAGCTTTGATATTTATTCTCTTGGTAGGATCAATATAATGTTTGGAATATCCTAAAGATTTAATCAAATGCAATGTGCATATGTTAAGGCCAGCTCCACCATCTATAAGTAATCTTCAAACCTTCTTTCGGTGAATCAAAGCTTCTAGGTGTAAGGGATCATTGTTCATGGGTTGGTCTATAGGTACATCCTACTAAAACAATGCAACCTTTGAAGCTTCCAATTTTCCAACCATGGACTAGAATGTGTTCTCATCAATATCTCTGGCAACAACTAAATCTTATAATGCTTTGTCAAGGACAACCTTATGAGTTGGCAAGATGCGCAATAACTCAAATAATAAAATTTGAGGTAGAGTTCATTTCAACTGATCCACATATTGTAATTACTAGTTATTGGAGAGGGATTTGATGTCACCCCTTGTAATGTGACCTTTGATCTTCTAGTGATGACAACACAGTCTCTGCTTTTAGGATTTATTGTGATTGTAGCCACTATTGCATCTCTTACACTAAGTGTGTTTATGGCATAATCAAATGCGACATTGGTATAGTTGGAAGTGTTGTTTTGTGCATTGGAACTAGAAGCCTTTCCTTTGTTATGCTTGACAAAAGGATCCTTTAAGATGGTATGATCTATGTTTGGTGTTTTAGTGGCATCAACAATAATATCACCTTGATCAATGAGGTCTTGTATGAGGTTATTTATCTTGTAGCAACTTGTTGTCTTGTGACCTTTATTGCAGTGGTATTCATAGAAATCATTGTCATTCCACTAAGTGGGCTTGAATGGACCTGGTTCATATGGCCTAGCTTTTGGTAGAGTTATGGTATTACTTTGTATTAAATTTTTAAGTGTTGATTCAATAGGTTCACCAAGGGATGTAAAGTTTCTTCTGGGTGTAACTACCCTTGGTGGTCTTGGATTTCTTAACTAAATTACATTGGTGTTGTTTATCTGGGTTTGATTCTTATTGGTAGAATCAACTAGTCCTTGTAGAGATACTTCTGGTTGAACTCTATTTACAACACGGGCATCAACAACTCTATCACTTGTGACATTTTTGTTCCTAGGCCAAAATTTTGGCCTTTCATTGTTTGTATTTGCATCTAGCCCATTATCTTTGTGGTGTTTAAGTATCCCTTTCTCTAATAAGCCTCTTTCACACTTAATGCCTTTCTTCGTGATGTTCTTGAAAGTGCTTAGGCACTACATTTGCAATGGATACTTAATTTGACGCACAAGATTTTCATTAAAAATCTCTACTTTCTCAACTTTATGGATGTGGCTAAGACATCTGCGATATAGGCCCCTCCATATTTGCAAGAATTTAGCGAAGGTTTCTCCTTCCTTTTTATTTGTTGCACATAAATCCATCAAGGTAATTGGATTATCTATATTGAATGCAAAGATTGATATGAATAACTTAGCCAGTTTTCCCCATGAATCAATCTTGGGTGGAAGGTGTGAAAACCATTCCAGTGTTGTCCCTCCAAGACTTTTGGAAAATAGCCCCATTAAGTATGTATCTTCATGGGATACCTCAATACATGGCGTGAATAATTCCCTTACATGATCTCGTAGATCACCTTTCCCTCTATATTTGTCTAACATTGGAGTTTCAAAATGTGGAGGAAATGGTGGCATGTATAAATTTATATCAAAAGGATATGGATGGAGGTCCTCCATTGTATATCTCTTTTTATCATTGATTTTTTGCATATTGGTCATCTTCTTGTGAAGATTCTCCATTTTGTGAGTTAGGATCTCTATTTCAGTCAATGGTGTATTGACTTGATAAGTGTTTCCCACAAAAGGGATAGTGTTTGATTATCTTGGAGCTTGCTAAAATGTGCAATGACCATGTAATTGTGTACCATAAGTCCCACTAGGTGGTGTAAAGTATGCAATATGTGTATTGATATTCGGCTGAGCTGAGCTAGTTGTCCCTTGATTCACATTTTTTCCATTGTAGGTGGATCCAACTAAAATTGAAGGTTAAATTATATTGGCTGAAGCAGTGTTTTGAGCTATGGTAGCTTGTATTGTTATGTTGGGCGATGTCTGGGATGTAACATTAGTACTTGTTGATGCCATTGTTGACTGTGTTGAAGTTGTAGCAGCTTGAGTACTTTGAGATACACCCTGGATTTTTGTAGAAAATGTTGCTTGAGCACTTCAGGAAAATTTTGATTCAATGTCATACCTGGTGGCAATATAGTGTAAATTTCCACCTCTAGAGGTAACTTGGCCCCATTTTGGACTAAGAGTGTGATATATTTGTCTCTATCATTGTTGATGAGGGCGTTGAGGATCATAAGTGTTTCTAGATATTGATGGGTTGCTTCCAATTCTTGTTTTGTCAAATTATGTTGTATCTCATCAATGGAAGGTAGCCTATTTGTGTTTATTGATAAGGTTGCGGGTCTTCGACCCTGTGTTTTTTTAATTTTAGATAGATTTATGTTCCATGTCGGGTTAACCAAATGGTTGTTGTTAGGATCCATTTGATGTTTTACCTTTTGAGCATGTGTTAATGGCATGAATGTTATTCTAAAGTGATCTTGACTCTTTAAGTCTTTCTAAAATGTGAATGCAAGACTCAACTAAATACAAGGTCCTATAAAGACACACTAAAATGCAATCTATGAATGAAGACTCACTACCAAGGATTTCAGAATTCAAACACAAGGCTTTCAACGTATTGCCAAAATGCTTCTAATTTTGCCTCTTCTTTGATTTGGTTTTCGAGGTCTATGTCAATTTGTACTGACTTCCAAACTTCATCATCTATGAGAGCTTGCACTATGTCGTATTGGTCTTGATCAACTATCAACTCCTCAACAAGAATATTCAAACTATCAATTATTTCTAATTGAACATTGTTTGGCCCAAGATTGGGTTGCTCAAATAGGAATTTATCGTCTCCTTTCAGACTCATATGTTAAAGACTACAATGCAGACTATGTTGAACCTAGGAATGATTGACACTTTTCTTTAAGAACTCTAACAAGGTTTTAGAAACTCTGCTATTGTGTTTTTGACCACTTGTCTGATGGCTTCCTTTTGAGCTGCCTTTTTAATATTTTTCCTCAATTTTTCATCAAGACGAACAGATTTCTGGATCTCATTATCTATGACAGTTTCAACTATGTCGTACTAGGTACGATTAACTTTTAATTTCCAAGCGAGGTTTTCCAAACTATCAATTATTGCTAATTGGTCCTTGTTTGGCCCAAGATCAGGTTGTTCAAATGGAAATTCGTCGTCTCCTTTCAAACCCATGTAATTAGGTATGCTTCTAAGACTCTAATGCAATACTGAATTCTATATGAATGGATGCAAACTTGATTGAAGACTACTCTTTTATGATGTGAGGACTTGTGCAAGGATTGTGTGTAATATGACAACACTAAAGGACTATGCATGAACTAAATGCCTAGGACTTAAGATCACTTGAAAATTCCATGTTTTCCATTTCTAGAGTGTTGCAAAAGTTTGAGTTTGATGTTGATATTGAAACTTGACCTTATTGATGTTGAAACTTGACTTTGTTGAGGTTTTGATCTTGATGAAACTTGAATTTGTTGGGGTTTTGATCTTGTTGAACTTTGGTATTGCAAAAACACAATAGTAAGCAAAGAAAACAATCTTAGAGAACAAGAGCACTTGTTTGAAGGACTTTTTCAAATCCCTATGAATGTTGAGACCTTTTTCAAGACCCCATTTTGTTTTTTATAGTATTTTTGGCAATTCAATGTCACATCAATCAAACTCTCCTAAGGTCAAAAGGTCACAAGTATTACCAAAGCCCACATCTTGATACTCTGTCAGCTTAAATATCCTTATCACACCCTAGGGTGTGCCCATTTTTTTGCCTTTTTCTAGAAATTAGACCAAAAAAGATTGTTCCTCAATTGGCCCGTTATCTTGGGAGATATATGGTGAGTGTCTTGGGGGTGAATTCTTCCCCACCCTTGCACTATGATAATCCAAGTGTCTGGTTACTAACTCGGTTTGGCTTCTATTGCTATGGTTTTTAATCAGGATTTCATTTAAAGATACCCTTTGAAGTCGTGCAAGCACAATTGAGGCCTATAGCCCAACAAAGTACCAAGCAATATGTAGTCATGCAAGAATGATTGACACCTCAAGACCCTACAAAGTGTTCAGTATGAGATAAACTCAAATATGCTCCATCCCCTGAGATTTTCAAGTCAAAAGGCAATTTTATTAGAGTGTGTTAGAATGCTTGGCTTTAGCCATACTCACTTGGGTCGTTCCCTTCACACCAACCCCCTCAAGGCAACTCAGGAAGGAAGGCCCTCTAAAGGATGTAAGTACAAAAATTAAATGAAAGCATAAAAGAAGAGACTTTGGTTTTCTAATCACCCATTGAAGGGGAGAGAATAATACATATCACTTAAAAAACACATGAAACATAATTCTTTTTATCCACTCAGTGAAATGCTTCTCTACTCTAAGTGGAGATGTTGCTCCAAATAGGCATGGTATTCATTTTTAATCCTCATAGCAATTTGTGAAGTAAAGAAAAGATTTTTGTTTTGTTCTTTTTAAAAGCACCAAATGAAAGTTTTCTACTCTAACCTTGCACATGAAAATGATGTTCATGGACACATGGTGGGCTATCCATCCTATCTTTCCCTCAGTTATAGAGCTCTGTCTTTTTACAATCAAAGAGTAATCCTGACAAAAATGAGCAAACATCAAAGACAGAGTGAAGAGAATTTCAACTTGCAATTGTGAATTAACTACTAATCAAATGTGAATTACCTACTGATCAAGTGTGAATTAATGTGTTGTCCATTGTGAATTATTGTGCTATCAATTGTGAACTGATCTCTGAGAAATTGCGGATCACTATCATATCGATTGTGGATCAAGAAGAGTTTAATTTAGATAGAAGAAAGAAGTTTAGTTTGTGGTGATGTCACTCCAGATCATGCGAGCCATCACTTCAATGTCATCATAAAAGTTGAATTTGGCAAGGAATCGATGAATATTTGTATGGTATTGAGTGATTGCCTCTCCTTCTTCAATTGCATGAAGTTCTCTTCCTGCCTTTAGAAGCCATTGGTATGTTCTTTATTCTCTTCTATGCTGTCTTGCCCTCTTGGCACCTGAAATTTTGAAAGTCACCTTTCTTATCATCAGATTAGATACATTTTATCCAAAAAAGACAAATTTTCCAAAATTTAAATTTTTTTATGGGTTAGGTGTACAAGACCAATTAATTAAGAAATGATAAATATAAATTGATTTTTGCCCCTTTCTAGAAATTGTGGTGGATTTTTAGCATTGCGAGAGATTTTAATAGCAATTGAGACATATTTTAACATCAATTGCAGATTAATATTGGCAAGTGCGAATTTCTACACTGTCAATTGCGGACTTGTGGTTTTGGGGCTTGTACGGACCTACAAAATCACATAAAATAAGAAATGAAGGTTAGATCTGATCGTTTTAGGTCGGGTTCACCATTGTTTCCATGCTTGAAAATGTGTTATATATTGATTAGAGGAAAGATGATCACAAATCTATCTAATCAAAACATACAAACATGTGCAATGAAAATAATAAATCTTAAAGGAAATGGAAGAAATTAAACTAAATTAAGAAACTCTCTATTCCAAATTTTACTTCCATTGTTCTTCTCCAAGTCGCTTTTTGATGGCTCTCGGGTATTGTACTAGGATTTCCTGCATAGATTAGCAACTATTTTGAAGACTATGATATAGCTTGAAAATGAGAAAAGAGATTGAATTTATAGATTTTCAACACAGAAGGGGTGAGAATTTGAACTCAAGTGTTGATTGATAGATAACTAAAATTTATTGATCAGTGAACTCAATAGATTGATTTGTTAATGGGATTGATTGGTTTGTTAACATGATTGATTGGAGAGTGAATTCAATTGATTAACCAGTAGACTAAATAGACTAGCTAATTGACTGAATTGATTGATTAGATGAATGATTAGATGGATTAGAAGACTAAATTGATTGATTGGTCAGAAAAAGCTGATTTTGAGTGAAAATGGGTGATTGAAGAGTTAACTGAATTAACTAATTTGATCAATCAGTTTGATTTCAACTTGTTTTGTAGGATTTTGAAATTGAATTTGATTTTTATTTTCAATTTAGATTTGAATTTGGACTTTTGAATGTTGAAATACACATGAAATTAATTGAAATTCACATATGGTGAAATGTTAATTTGGAAGAAATGAAATTAATTGGAATTAGGTGAAATTCAAATTTGGGGAAAATGTGAAATAAAATTAGATGAAATTAATTAGAATTAGCATTTGGGGAATTAGAAGAATAATTAATTAGTTTAAATAATTTAAATTAAATTATTTAAACATTAGAAATGGAATTTAATTAAATAATAAAGATTATTTAACTAAGTAAAATGTCACAATTAATTAAATAATTAATATTTGAAATAGGGTTAACTGATTAAAATGATTTGAGAATAGAAATTGAATAATTAGAAATGTTGAATGTGATGATCAGAAGAAATAATTAATTTAATCAAATAATTAAAGAATTACTTAATTAATTAGACGAATAATTAGTGTGAGATTGATGAGATATTTTTAGGTGTCTACACTACCTCTTAAATATGTCTTAGTAGTAAAACCATACTCAAGGTGATAGAAGTGGATTATGAAATTATTATGCAATTTGATATACTAGATTTCTTGTATTTATTTTTTATGGAAATCAAAAGATTTTTCTTAAGAATGTATGGCTAGCACCTAACAATTGATGGCAAAAGATACACTATGTCTTGCACAATGGATTTAATTAGGTTTTCAAATTTCTTTAAAATAATAAATAATTATTTAAATAGTTATGATATTCATTTCATTTGGAATTGATTCTCTAAATGTGAACCTTGTGTGTGGCTACTCTAATTTAAGTTAGTATATCACAAGGAATAACAAATTCATCTTGTTAAAGTAAGTCACCTTCTAGAGGTTGTTCATTTCAAACTTGTGCCTATAAAATCTTAGTCTCTTCTTCCAGGTCACTTTATTCCACCCTTAAAACTTGATTACGACATGCTTTTCCTTCCTTCTAAGTAAAGAAATTACTATGGATTTTAAGAGCTCAAACACCTTTTGTCATTATATCTCTTTGGTTAGAATGAAGATAATATTAATAGATTACATTTTGGAATAAAATATACTAAGAACATGTAAGGTATAACATCTGAAACATACATGTTTAGTCAAACCTATGGTTAAATCATTATTATTGTATAGTAGAAGACTTTAAAATAAATCTATTTTCCTCTCTCTCATTCACTCTATCTCTCCCTCCATATCTCCTAATCTTTACCTATATCTTTTTTTCTCTCTCTCTCAATCTCCTTCTCATTTTTCTCTCTATCTCTTTCTATCCATATCTTTCTCAACTTATATCTCCCAATGTCACTATCACTCTCCCTACCTCTCTATTTCTTTATCTATACCTCTTTATCTCTTTATATCACCCTCTATTTATATCTCTGCCTTTCTCCCAACTCCACCTCTCTCTCTCTCTCTCTCTCTCTCTCTCTCTCTCTCTCTCTCTCTCTCTGCCTATCCTCCTATACCTATCTCTCGTCTACCCCTCTCTATCTCTCCCCATTTCTTCCTCTGTCACTCTCTTCCTATAGCCTTATCTATCTATCCATCTCAACTTTTCTCTCCCTTTCTCTTCTCATATATAAAGTTGTCTTTCTTTCTCTTCCCATATATATATATATATTCCTCTTCTCCATTCCTCTCCATCTACCCCTATTTCTCCCTCCCTTTTTTCATCTCTACTTCTCTCTATTTATCTATCTCTATCCCCCTCTCTTTATATCCCTATCTCTCTATCACACCATCTATTTCTCTCTATATTTCTCCCTATCTACCTCTTACTCTATATCTCTTTATCTCATCCTCTCTATCTCTCACCCTCTATCTCTCACTCTCTATGTCCCTATCAGTTTGTTTGTTTTTCTACCCCTTATCTCTCTATCTCTCTATCTATTTTTATCCCTCTTCCTCTCTCTCACTCTATCTTCATCTCTACTTCTATTTTTCTCTCTCCCCCTCTATCTCTAGAAATTTTCCCTCTCTCTCTCTTTCTAGATCTCTATATCTCTTTGCCTCATAATATCTATCTCATAATCTCTCCATCTCTCTCTACCCCTTTATCATCTCCTCTCCTTACCTCGCTCTTTATATCACTCTTTATCTCTATTTATCTAACTCTCTCTCTCTCTCTCTCTCTCTCTCTCTCTCTCTCTCTCTCTCTCTCTCTCTCTCTCTCTCTCTCTCTCTCTCTCTCTCTCTCTCTCTCTCTCACATCTCCATCTCCATCTCCATATTCATCTCTATCTTTTCTTTATATCTATCCTCTTACCCCTCTCTTTCTCTTTCACTCTCCCTCCTTTTCTTTCTCCCTATTTAAATCCCTATTGCTCCCCCTCTCTCCCTATTGTAAACATAACAACAACCTATTGGTAATAGATCTTGGTTATCTTATTGATTCAAAGTTTTTTATTTTAGTCATGTTTGGATCCCTACTTGTGGATGCATAATTGATTACAAGCTATCACTTCCCCATTGAGAACTTTGTATTAAAAATAGAATTCCCTAAGTTTCCTATTAATTGACCTCAAGTACTACAAAAATGTATGCAAAAAATAGACCAAAATATTCCTCTTCATCATACCCATTGCACACCAAGGTGTGATTGCTAGTTGTATTGTATTGAGGTGAAACATAGATGATGGGTAAAGAAACTATGATATAGAGAAATTTTACAAATTATTGCTAGTATTAGTTTTATACTTAGATGGAACTTAGAAGGTGGATGCTAGTTTACTTTTATTGTTCTTTTCTAGCATTAGAGTTATTGAAAAATAAATTTGTTTGTTGGGAGAAGTATAATGGCAAAAGGGTCTCCAAATAAATTTTTCATATAGTTGGATAGTCATGAAAATCATTTCATATATAAAAATTAGTATTGAATAATTTAAATAATAAGAGACATTAAAATAAAGAATTCAATCATCAAATCTACTTTCAAATCAGGAAGATGGAGATTGATATATGTAAGAACATATACAAAGTCAATAATATGGAAAGAATAAAAGAGAACATGAAGAGAGCTCGTTAGGGATAGAAAGATCACAAAAATGTAAAGAATAAGGAATTAGATATACCAATCTAAAGTGATATTGAGAAAATCCAAAAATTGGCTACTAGGTATGAAAAAAATTACATTTCATAAGATAATAGCATGCTAGGACTAGTGAACAACACATTAAGATTGGGACATCAATTGTCTTCACCCAATCACTACAAAAAGGAGAATGACAACATCAGAAAAGGATATGGTAGCTTTCAACCAATAAAGTAATGTATTGTAATATAATAGATTGACCAATAATCATAATTCAATCACCTACCAAAATAAATATTAGAGAAAAATAAAAATCTAATGAATGGAACAAAAATGGGGCACTAAAAGCCTAAAAAAATGTCCATGAAAGAATCATTTGTTGTATTATGAAAGAGGAGATTAAGTGTATGGGAAGGTCCTGTTATATCACAAGAATAGTTGTAGATAATAGGAAATGAAATGTCACTAAAATAAGGCAATGGTCAATATTAAGACAAATTTTGCATATTAAAAAATGAACAACACACTCTAATATTGGGATTGGAAATTGCAAATAGGCCTAGCTATTTTTTATGTAGCCACAAATAATCATGTATAAACTGGTGATCCATTTTATTTGATAATTGGTAAGGAAACAACCATTCTAACTAGTATGTCTATGGTGGAATATTCTAACATGGATAATGGCCTAAAAATGAATTACAACAACATTAATTGCATATCTAAATGGATGTGTTGGAAGAATATTGGAAATAAGCCATTTGAGAGAATAAATAAATCAATTGCAAACCATAGAAAATGTTAAAATATCTAGAAATGTCTATTGCATTAACTTTAAATTTGGTTTGAAAACTTTATTATAGGATTAATCTGCACTTTACACATTTTATAAAGATAAAACTCAAGGTAAATTGAATTTTATTAACATTTGACTAATATTAAACTAAATTAATTTTTGAAATGACATTCATTTTCGAAGTTAAATTAGTTATCCTAAGGAGTTAGGATGATGGTTTTAGTTTTATTGGTATTTGAAAAACCTTAATAAATAATAGATTTTATTTTAAGGTGGGTAGATTTATGAGTTACAAAGAATAATTTGTTATTATAAATTACAAAGAACTGATTATAGAGTATAAGTATTGTTGAAGAAATTTTAGAAATTTGAATGAAACATGGATGGTGGGTAAGGAAATTATTATAGAGTGCAAATATTATTTAATAAATTTTAGAAATTATAACTAGTACTATTTTTGTATTCAGATGAAACATGATGATGGATGTTAGTTTACATGCATTGTTGTTTGAAAGTCGTGCAAGCATCTAGAGTTGTTGAGAAATAAATTTGTTTGTTGGGATCAACATAGTGGTTAAAGGGTTTCTAACAAACTTCTCAACATAGTTGGATAGTCATGAAAATCATTTAACACATGAAAAACTAAATTTACTAAATAATTTAAATAACAACAGATAATAACAAAAAGAATCAAATCATCAACCATTCTTTTGAATCAAGAAGATGGAGATTCATATTATTGGCCATCTAGTGGAATTGATTATGTGTTGCATTGATGTTTTGTCATTGATGCCAACACTAGTTGTTTCGATGCTTTACCGACACCCTTTTGGTCTCGATAGGTTGAGTGTTTTCTAGTTAACTTGGATCCAGCATGATCCAGTAGGCTCCAATATAGTCTGGTGATGGAATCAGCTTTTTCATGATACTTATACTCATATTTGGTCAGTTGGTTTTGGTCTGGTAATCGGTTGATATCCTGCCTGCTTAGAAGCTTGGTTTCTAGTTCCGACAAGGGTTTCACCTGCAGAGCTTTTGGTGGTGATCTTTGATGAATTGCATAAGTTGTGTTGGTGCAACTTCTGGTGGAGTTTTAGGATGTTGTTGATCATGTTCAAGACATGGTGGATGGACCTATATTGGGTCCCGGTTGATCTAGGTTATGGATCGGCTTTAATGTAACGTGTGGATAGGACCTATTAATGTATTTTTGTGATGTCTTATGTGTTGATATTATGTGTTTGGTCTAAGTCCGACATGGTTTGTAATTATGTAATTAGTTTATTGTTTGGTGGCCGACCTGATTGTGTATGGTCGAGGGTTTGTATATATAGATGTAAGATCTCATTGTAGATCATCATGGTTATTATTAGAGGTCATGGTGAAGGAATGTAATGTGTGAATAATGTAATATCATTTAGGTAGAGGATTTGGTCAATCATTGGATATTGAATTGGGTTTATGTAAGAGGTTTTAGTCCTCTGATATTGAGCTTAACCGAAACTCTACTTCGGCATAGGAGATGCTATCTTTTGCAGTTCAACACTTCTCTGGATTGTAGTCTAGATTTCTATGTAGTCAGTAAGGCTCCTTTTGTGATGAGAAGTGTGCTCTAGGTTGTTGGCCTTCCTGCAAATGCATGCCCCTCAATTTTAATTCACATACTTACTATAGAAGTATTATCTAATCGGGGGAAGGCTTCCCACCATGGTTTTTTCCTTTATTGGGCTTTCCACGTACAAATCTTGGTGTCATGTGGATGGTATTTATTTTATGATTATTGTTTATGATTAATTGGTTTATCTTCTATTCTAGTATTAATGTTTTTGGTTCCGATATTAAATTTTAAATTGCTAATGGTTCCAGTAATCTGTGACAACTGATTCACCCCCCCACCCCTCTCAGTTGTCTTCCTATTATTTGAATTGTCTAACAATTGGTATCAGAGCTTTGGTCCTCTCTACAGAAAGCTTAACCACTTGAGGAAGATCCTATGGTGACTAATAGTTCAAGTTCATCCAGTTCTTTTGGAGCTATCTTTCGAAGGGATATTTTGAGGCTTGATGGAACAAATTACACATTATGGAAGATTTGGATGGAGACTCATCCGAGATGTCTTGGCAAGGAGATTTGGGAGATCACATAGAATGGTGTCACACCCCATAATCCTGGATCTGGCAATCCTCCTCCAGGAAACCTAGAAAAGGATCTTGAGAATGATTGTAGAGCAAGAGAAGCCCTCTTGTGTGCACTCTTTGATCAACAAATAATGGGATTAACTGACAAATCATCTGGAAAAGCTATATGGAATAAGTTGGAGACTCTTAATGAAGGTGACCCTATAGTGAAGATTGCTAAACTTGATGGTTACCAGGTGAGATATGAAAACCTGAAGATGGAAGAAGATGAAAGGATTACTGCATTCATGGAAAGGGTAAATGAGATTGTTATGGGAATTCAATGTTGTGGTGGAACTCTAAGCGAAGATAAAATTATTTCTAAAGTCTTGAGAGCCCTAACATCAGCTTAAAAAATGAAGGTTAATGCTATTAATAGGTTGAGAACAATAGATAATACATCTGTTAATAGAGATACTTTGGTTAGGAAACTATCTTCTTTTGAGCTTGAAGAATTTGGACCTTCTAAACTGTGAAGTCTGAACCTGCTTTTCATGCATCTACATCTACAACTGGTAAGTAAGATTGGAAAGCTTTGTATGAAAAGAAATTGGAAGATATGAAGAGAGAAGATGATGAGTTTGAGCAACTTGAAGCATTATTTGGTAAAAAAGTACCTAAAGGACTAGTAGGAAGTAAGTATTAAGGAAAAGCACCTTTTAAATGTTTTGCATGTAATAAGATTGGTCATTTTGCATCTAGATGTCCTGAAAGGAATTCAAGATTTTAAGAAAGAGTTAGAATATTATTTAAGCCTAACCCTGGATATCAAAATAAGTATAAATACAAGAAAAATAGAGACAAATTATGTTACATAGAGAATGAGGAAGGCATTACTAATTCAAATGATGAAGCGACAGAAGATTGTGCTAGTGGATCCGACAATGGGAAGGAATGGGTATTCCTGGCTATCAAGGAAGATGATCCGGCACTGGAAGAGAATGTACTTGAAGAGAAGGCACTTGCTGCTAAAATTTGAGACAAGGATGAATGGGTATTGACAGTGGTTGTTCATATCATATGACTGGAGATAAAGGGAAGTTTATGTCTTTGCAAGAATTTGATGGTGGTCTAGTTAGATTTGGAGATGACAAGGCCTGTATGGTCAAAGGAAAAGGAAGTATATCATTGGATGATAAGAACAATATTGACAATGTTTATTATGTTAAAGGTTTGAGGCATAATCTTTTGAGTGTAGGACAATTGGTAGATAAGGGATTTCAATTACAGTTCAAGGATGGGAAATGCAAAATCATTAACAGATATGGCTTGGAGATGGCAACTGGTATATAGACAAAAGGTAATATATTTCATTTGAACTCTGATGAGAAGACATGTTTAATTACACATATTGATGAGAGTTGGCTATGGCATAAAAGATTGTGTCATGTAAATTTGGATTGCATTGTGAAGATCAGTTCATCTAAGGTAGTTAGGGATATACCTAAGATTATGAAGCCCTATAATCCCGTATGTAAAGAATGTCAAATGGATAAATGGGTCAAAATCTCTTTTAGGAGTATACAAGATAAATCAAATAATTTTCTTGATCTTATTCATACTAATTTATGTGGCCCTGCTAGAGTTAAAAGTTTTCAAGGTGATAGATATTTCATGCTAATCATTGATGATTATTCTAGAATGTTGTGGGTTACTTTTTTGAGAGAAAAATTTGAAGCATTTGAAAAGTTTAAAATATTCAAGGCTAAAGTGGAAACTGAGACAAGATTCAAGATTAAATGTTTGAGATCAGATCATGGTGGTGAATTCACATCCGGTGAGTTTAATAACTTTTGTGACAAGCATGGTATAAGATGACAATTTTCTGCTCCTCAGACACCTCAGCAGAGTGGAGTTGTGGAAAGGAAGAACATAACTATCTCGGATGTTGCTAGAATAATGATGATGGAAGCTAGTCTACCTCATATCTACTAGAGAGAAGCAGTGAGCACAACGGTTTATACTTTCAACAGAGTACATATCAAAGGAGAAACATGCAAGACACCTTATGAATTATGGTTTGGCAATACACCTATAGTTAAGTATTTAAGAATTTTTGGTAGTAAATGTTATATCAAGAGAGATGATATTATTGGGAAATTTTATCCTAGATGTGATGAAGGCATATTTCATGGTTATTCTAATGAAAGAAAATCATATAGATGTTATAACAAGAGATTGCAGAGAATTGTGGAGAGTGCTAATGTCAAAGTAGATGAGTTGAACAGAAATCAAATCAGAATTTATGAGAAGGAACCGATAATGGAAATGATTATATCTAAACTAGTAGCACCTTTACCAGAACAGAGAGTTGAACCAATTACTTTGGCAACATTAGAGAATTCTATAGTAACTGAAGATCAGGGAAGAGTAATAAAAAGTCAAAAGACTCCTAGGTATGTGAGATTGAATCATTCAGAAGATCAAATCATTGGGGATAAGAGCAATGGAGTGATGAAAAGAAGAAGACTGACAACTAATGAGGTATGTTTAATTTCACAAGTTGAATCGGTATCAGTAATTGAGGCATGTAAAGATGAATACTGGTTGAAAGCAATGGAAGATGAATTAGATCAGATTGAGAAAAATAATACATGGACTGTTAGGATAGCCGGTGGACAACTGAGAGGGGGGTGAATCAGTTGTCAATAGATTATATTGATTAAACCACTTTATAACCTTTAATCGAAGCACATAAACATTGAATACTAGGATAGCAGAAACAGATATCGGTAAGCAATAAAACTTAAGAATGAAATAGAGAATTAACACAATGCAACCATACCACATAACACCATGATTTATACATTGAAAACCCAGTAAAGGGAAAAACCACAGTGGGAAGCCTACCCATAGTCCGATGATACTTTTGCAGAAATTATGTGATATAATAAGGGGCTTGCACATGTAGGAAGGCACACTCCCTAGAGCGTACTGCTCATTACAAAGGAGTCTCACTGACTATTGTCGTGCATGTGAAGTGTGATACATGCAACCACAACACAAACACTCAATAGATCATTACAAGCATTGTTAACAAATAATAATCCAATAAAGATGAACCATGACAAAGTGACCTATTGCCTCCTAAGAGATGCGAGTATGGATTTTCTCTCAGATCTGGATAAGCAATCCTAGTGACTTGACTACACCTAGATGGAGGATTTGAAATGATAATGATATGCAAAAGTGAGATTGATTAAGCTAGATTGATCCAAGAGACTAATTAAGGTAATGATATGCATGATTAATCTATGACAATGATGATTCAATTAAGCTAGAAAAGAGATTGATTAAGCTACATCATTCAAGAATTATGCTAGAAAATGATCAAATTAAGCTAAATCTAAGATGCAATTACCTATAATAACAATGCTTAAATGATATGCCTATAGTAACAATGCCTAAATTGATAATGAGATGAGATCCTTTGTGCTCCAAAATGGGGGATATTTATAGGATTTCCAGGGCCAAGGGTGAGGTGGCAGGAATCAATGGTCAAGATTGAGTCTGAAGATATCAAGGGTTAAATTGGAGGAGGTTGGAGAAGAGGTTGGAGGAAGGGACACTTGTCATCTCTGTGGTGACAAGTGTCAAGGAGCCTTTCTCATGAGAGGGAAAGTGTCCAAGGGAGGAGACATGTGGTCAAAGTGCCATGTATCTCAAGGGAAGAATATCCATACCATAAAAGGTTAGGATAAGGAGGTTAGAATGTGCAAGATAGGATAGGGTTAGGCAAACCCAAGGTTAGGTGGAATGGGTTAGGTCAGAGGGATGCTTAGGTTAGGTGGTTAGAAGTTAGGAGGCATGTGGGTAATTTGAATTTAAAAATTCAAATAATAGGAAAAGACTAATTAATTTTCAACAACTCATAAAATGATTTGTTTTGATTAATTAGGGGATTAGAAGAATTGATTGAAATGGGAGGAAGATTAATTAATTTTAATTAATTAATCAAAGGGGACTATTGAAATGAACCTATTAAATAAATCCTTAGATTTATTAATAAGTAGATGAAAGGGAGAATTTTATCAAATTGCCTAATGAATTCAATTAAATTAGGAAGGGGGATTAATTAAATAATTGCTTATTTAATTAATTGTCTTCGAACCATTTTTAGGTGTATACAACTACAGAGAGGTTATAACCACCTCAAGATAATTGGATAACAATCCAAAAGAATGAACTACCAGAGATAGCATCTACCATGCCTAATTACAGTCATGGTTAAGCTCAATACCGGAGGCCTTTGACCTCTTACATAAACCCAATACGATCACCTATGATTGACCAAATCTCCTTCGCATATAATATTTCATTCCACAACCCTGACACCTAATCTACAATGAGATCTTACATCAATTTATACAAACCCTAAGGCCTAAACCAATTAGGTTGCCATTAAAATGATATTATAATAAGATCATTACATACATCCATATTACAATGATATGCCATGTCAACTTAAGACCAAAACAACAATAACCAATCCATAGAACATCCTGGTAACATGTAGAGAACACGTTAATATTATACCGGTCCATAAACTAGATAGGTACCAGACCTAATTTGGGTCCACCATGCCAAAGTGATGTCTCCAATCAGTTGAGCCATGATCAAGGATAACCTTCTGCATCCTGAATTCCATCTTGAAGCCGCACCTTCACCACTTGCACATCCTTTCAAAGATTCTCAGTGAAAGCTCTGCTGGTAAAACCTTAAACCCTTACCGATAACACAAGATATTCTACCAGCAACCAAAAATTTTATGTCGGTAACCAACCATAACAGACAGTGTTGACATAAATGATAGAACATCAATGCATCACATAATCAATTCCTCCATATTGCCAACATGGACCTTGGTTCTCCAACCTAAAAATAAAAATGTTATTGGAACTAAATGGGTTTTTAGGAATAAATTGAATGAGGATGGTCAAGTTATAAGGAATGAGGCTAGATTGGTTTGTAAAGGATATTCTCAGAAGGAAGGAATTGATTATGGAGTGAATTTTGTACCTATAGCTAGGATTGAAGCTATAAGATTATTTCTTGCCTATGTTGCTTACAAAAACTACAAGGTTTATTAGATGGATGTTAAATGTGCATTTTTTAATGGGGATCTTGATGAGGAAGTTTATATTGAGAAACCTAATGGTTTTTCACTATCAGATGATACAATTATGGTTTGCAGGTTAAGAAAAGATTTATATGGATTGAAACAAGAACTTGGAGCTTGGTATGCAAGGTTGGATAAATATATTTTAAAGCTTGGTTTTACTAAGGGCAGTATTGATAGTAATTTATATTATAAAATCACTGATGATGATATACTGATTACTCAAGTATTTGTTGATGATATTATTTTTAGAGGCGAAGATAAGTTATGCATATAATTTCTAAAAATATGGAGAAAGAACTTGAGATGCCTATGATTGGTGAGATAAAAAAATTCTTAGGTTTGCAGATTACTCAGACTAACAAAGGTATTTTCATCTATCAAATTAAATATGCTAAGGAATTGTTGAAGAAATTTGGTATGGGAGATTCTAAACCGATAAGTACTCCTATGGTTACAAGTGAGAAATTGACAAGAAAAGATGTTTCTACACTGGTAAATCCTACAAGATACAAATCTGTGATTGGAGGTTTGCTTTATTTGACATAGACTATGCCTGACATTATGAATGTTGTTTGTATTGTTTCAAGATTTTAGAGTGATCCTAGAGAAAATCATAAGATGGTAGTGAAAAAGATTTTTAGATACTTACAAGGTACATCAGAATATGGCTTATGGTACCCTAAGGATGATAACCTTACTTTATGTGCATATACAAATGTTGATTGGGTTGCAGATGTTGATGACCGAAAAAGTACTTCTAGTGGAACTTTCTTTCTTGGAAAGAAGTTGGTTTCATGGATCAGCAAGAAACAATCATGTAATTCTTTATCTACTACTAAAGCTAAGTATTTTGTTGCTGCTACTAATTGTACACAAGTTTTATGGATGAAGCAAATTTTGAAGGATATAAAGGTGGATTGTGATGCACCAGTAGTTATTCACTGTGATGACTCTGTTGCTATTGATATATCAAAGAATCTGGTATTTTAATCTAAAACAAAGCACATATCTATCAAGTATAACTTTTTGAAGGAGAAGCTGGAAGTAAATAAAGTTAGACTGGTTTATGTGAACACTAAAAAGTGGGTTGCAGATATTTTCAGTAAAACTTTGTCCAAGGAATCATTTGAATACCTGAGAGACAGATTGGGAGTTTCTTCCCCTCCGATGGAGACTTGATTGATGCGGTTTGGCATCAGTCCAATATGCATTATCAGAGATACTATTCATTCCGGCACTAATGTGGGATGCTACTTCTCAGGAGGAGGAGTCATCTTTGTGATTTAGTGGCTTATGTTTTTGCTTTGATATTTCTATCATATTTTTGGCATTGATGTGAAAAAGGAAAATAAATTCAGATCTTTACAGAGATATTATTCACAGGGGGAGATATTGATATTGAGAGCTATCTGTGGGAGATTGTTGGTTGTCTTCCATTGGGGGAGACTTGTTTGGCATTTCTTGGTACTTAGATGTTTTTCACATCTAGTGTTGTCATCAATGCCAAAGGGGGATATTGTTGGCCATCTAGTGGAATTGATTATGTGTTGCACTGATGTTTTGTCATTGATGCCAACACTAGTTATTTGGATGCTTTACCAACACCCTCCTATTCTTGATAGGTTGAGTGTTTTCTGGTTAACTTGGATCTGGCATGATCTGGTAGGCTCTGGTATAGTCTGGTGATAGAATTAGCTTGTTCATGATACTTATACTCATATTTGGTCAGTTGGTTTTGGTCTGGTAATCGGTTGATATCCTGCCCTCTTAGAAGATTGGTTTCTAGTTCTAGCAAGGGTTTCATCAACAGATATTTTGGTGGAGATCTTTGATGAATTGCATAAGTGGTGTTGGTGCAGCTTCTAGTGGAGTTTCAGGATGTTGTTGTTGATCATATTCAAGACTTGGGGGATGGAGATCATTACTGAAGCATATGGACCTATACTGGGTCCCAGTTGATCTAGGTTATGGACTGGCTTTAATGTAACGTATGGATAGGACCTATTAATGTATTTTCAAGATGTCTTATGTGTTGAAATTATTTGTTTGTTCTAAAGCCAACATGGTTTGTAATTATGTAATTGGTTTATTGTCTGGTGGCCGACCTAATTGTTTATGTTCGAGGGTTTGTGTATATAGATGTAAGATCTCATTGTAGATCATCATGGTTATTGTTAGAGGTCATGGTTAAGGAATGTAATGTGTGAATAATGTAATATCATTCAGGTAGAGGAGTTGGTCGATCATTGGAGATCCAATTGGTTTTATGTAAGAGGATTTAGTCCTCTGATATTGAGCTTAACCAGAACTGTACTCAGGCATAGGAGATGTTATCTTTTGCAGTTCAATGCTTCTCTGGATTGTAGTTTGGATTTCTATGTAGTCAGTGAGGATCCTTTTGTGATGAGAAGTGCACTCTAGGATGTTGGCACCCCTCAATTGTAATTCATGTACTTACTACAAAAGTATTATCTGACTATGGGTAGGCTTCCCATCGTGGTTTTTCCCTTTACTGGGTTTTCCATGTACAAATTTTGGTGTCATGTGGATGGTATTTATTTTGTGATTATTGTTTAAGCTTAATTGGTTTATCTTCTATTCTGGTATTAATGTTTTGGGTTCTATTATTAAATTTTAAATTACTAATGGTTTCAGTAATCTATGACAACTGATTCACCCACCCCCCCTCTCTTAGTTGTCTTCTGGTAATTTGAACTATCTAACACATATATGTAAATACATATACAAAATCAAGAATATAGAGAGAGAAAATGGATAGGAAGGGAACTCACTAGGGTTGGCAAGATCCCAAGAATGCCAAAAATAAGGAATAAGATATACCAATCTAGAGTGGCACTCAGAAAAGAAAATATTAGACTACAACTATCCAAAAATAATACATGTTTCATAATAGAATAACATGCAAAAACTAGTGAACAACATATTGAGATTGAGATATCAATTTTCTTTACCCAATAAGTAGAAAAAGGAGTATGGAAACATCAGAAAAGGATATGATAGCTTACAACCAAAAAAGTAATATATTGTGGCATATTATAATGAGCAATAATGATATTCCAAGCACTAAACAAAATGAAAATTCAAAAAATAAAAATCTAATGAACAAAATGTAACGTGAGGCACTGGAAATTTTTTAAATTAGTCTGAAGAAAATGCCCATGAAAGGATCATTTTCCTACTACGAAAGACAAGAATAAGTGTATGGGAATATGATGTCATAGCACAAGAATAGTTGTAGATAATATGAAATGAAATGCCAAAAGGAGAGAGATTGGACTAGTTTTGCTAATCCAAAAAGAATGATCTAAAATAATGCACCTTTTGCCAATGAAAAATCCACAAATAACACACTTTAATATTGGTATTGCAAATCTAAAGTATGTCTAACTAATTTTTCTAGTCATAGATAATGATGTATAAAAGAATTTTAATTGATAATTGGTAAGAAAATAACCATTCTAACTAGGATGCCTATGGAGGAATATTTCAACATGGCTAATAGCCTAAAAAAATCATTACAAAATCATTCATTGTATATCTAAATGGATGCATTAGAAGCATCTTGAAAATAAGGTGTTAGAGAGAGTCAATGAATCAATTGCCAAACACAACAAAATATGTTTGGTTTAGAATGAAAAAAAGGTGTCCCAAATTGTTTTCAATTTCTTCATTTTTAACTAGCATTTGGAAATGCATATAAAATGATTTTGTTTTGTTGAATAGGGGGTGTATATAATGGTAATATGGTTACTTTTATTTTATTTTATTATATAGTATTAGCACAATTATAGACACATAAATGTGTCAACATCCATATGAAACAAAACTAAAAAAAACACTAAAATTGATACAAAACACAATGAGATAACAATTGACATATGTACTATAAATGTGTTATTGTGCACTTTAGAAATTTTGTAAATATAAAAATCAATCTACTTTATACATAAATTACATTTGACTAACATTAAACCAAATTTGACAACATTTATTTTCAAAGTTAATTTAATAAAAATAATGAGTTACAATAATGCTTTTGGTTTTAATGGTATTTGTGAAATTTTAGTAAATAATAGGTCATTTTTTATGGCACAAGGATTTACGGTTTATAAAGAATAATTTTAATGAGAATAGATTGCAAGGAAGCCATTATAGAGTACATTGATGCAGCCATAATCGGTAAAACCCTCAAAAGAGAATTGATCGACTTATGCAACAAGGGTAACACAACGAAAGAAACAAGAAAATATAACAAGATCACAGAAACAAATCATATTATTGTCTTAGAACTTTCGGCAACCAACTGGTTATCCTCATACAATAATTATAGAACATCTGGTATTTAATTGGTTACATGCAGGCTATAAGCCAGTTACAATCCAACCAAGACTCTCAAAGTCAACCAGATCACTAAACACCAATCTCAATCCTTACTCCCGATTTCTACTTCCTCTATCCTACAAATGATTACATAATACCATATATATACCCTCTAAAACATATCCGAGTCGGTCATAAAAGATTACATTTACCAATGTAGGAAAATGAAACGTGTAAATAGGTCGGCCCTAAGAATCAAAAGAAATTCTTCTGGAAAATAACAACCAAGATCAGAAGGAAGGTCAGCCACATGCCAAAGAACATCGGACAAGACCCTAAATAAATCCACATGCCAAGAAACGCTCTGATAAAAAAGGAAGACTAACCGATAAGCACAAGAACTGTCCCCGAACCCATAAATAGTCAACCAAGAGCGATAACTAGCCAAAAAAGAATCCAAATGGGCTGATGCAGGAGCACCGGATTAGTTCAAATTGGCACTTTGTCTTTGATCCCAGTGAGACATTGATCTCGGTATTGGCCCGATATTGGTGTGCTCTTATTGGTTTGGAAGTTGTTCTTGGTGATTTGGGTCGATGTGTTATTGTTTATACATTTCACCATGAACTAATTGGTCTTTGGCCAACTTGATCGAGTTGTTATTGCTTGTTGATGGTATAAAGGTAAAGTTTAGAGATTCATTTAGAAGACAAAGGACAAAGGTCTCAAAGAAAGGAGAGACTGAGCAAAGATGTAGTTTCAGGAGAGATTCTGGTTCAGAAGGACTGAAGTTCGAAGGGACAAAAGTTTGGATCAATACAGAATAGTGCAGACTATTACCGAAGACCTATTTGTAAAGTAGAAGATTTACGGATCTTAGATTTGTGTTGCATGGATTGTTTTGTAATCCTAGGCTGCAATCCGGCAAGTGTAGCCATTGAAGGCTTATATAATTCTTTAAGTGATTGTGATGATGAATTTATTTGTTATCGATTATATTGTGTGTTGCTTCTACTAGTTAAGGTTGCTTTCCGATTAAACCTTGTGATGTTACTGGTTGTCGGTATCTTGCATAGTGTTTTGTGTTATGTCAGTATTATTTTATATTATGCCCATATCTTTCATGATGAATTGTGTTATGAGCTGCAAGGTGGGGATGTCCTTCATTGGATCTCCCTACCTTGATTGCATTAAGTGGTATTAGAGCTAGTTTGTGAACCTGTTGATCAAGGAAGACCCGGTTATGTACCATATTGTTGGGAAGGAAGTTGAGGCAGTTTGTAGACTTTTTCAGATCGTCGAATGTGAGGTAGTGCAAGGCTTGCAAAAAGAACGTTGAACTAAGAGCTTGAATTTAAGGTAATTAGTGGGTGGAGACTTGAACAGATCACCAAACCGAGGCAGGATACAGAGTGGACCGGTAGATCTCATCGAGGAGAGGCAATCAGAATCTATAGTCAAACTACTAAACCCCTAAGGCAATTGCAAGTAGCTATTGACAGATCGTCGAACTAGATCAAGTGATGGGACTCACTTTTCAATTAACCCCGAGAGTTTGATGCAGGAGCACCAGATTAGTTCAAACTGACACCTTGGATTTGATCCTGGCAACACATCGATCCTTCTATTGGCTCGGTATTGGTGTGCTCTTATCGGTTGGTTGGAAGTTGTTCTTGGTTATTTGGGCTGATGTGTTATTATTTATATGTTTCACCATGAACCGGCTGGTCTTTGGCCAACATGATTGAGTTGTTATTGCTTGCAGATGGTATAGAGGGAAAGTTTAGAGATTCATGTAGAAGATAGAGGATAGAGGTCAAAGAAAGGAGAGACTGAGTGAAGATGTAGTTTCCAAAGAGATTCTAATCTGAGGCGACTAAATTTTGGAGGGATTGAAGTTTGGATCAGTGTAGAATAGTGCAAACTATTACTAGAAACCTATTTGTCGAGCAAAAGATCTATGGATCTTATATTTGTGTTGCATGGATTGTTTTGTAATCCTATGCTATAGTCCAATAGGTGTAGTCATTGAAGGCTTGTGTAATTTTTTAAGTGGTTGTGATGATGAGTTTATTTGTTATTGGTTATATTGTGTGTTGCTTCTACTGGTTAAGGTTTCTTACTGGTTAAACCTTTTGCTCTGTTACCGGTTGTCGATATCTTGCATAGTGTTTTGTGTTGTGCTAGTATCTTTCATGGTGAATTATGTTGTGAGCTACAAGGTGGGGATGTTCTTCATTGGATATCCCTACCTTGAATGCATTAAGTGGTATCAAAGTTGGTTTGTGAACCTATTGATTGAGGAAGACCCGGTTATGTACCGATTGGTTGGAAAGGAAGTTGAGGCAGCTTGTAGACTTGTTTAGATCACTGAACGTGAGGTAGTGCAAGGCTTGCAAGTAGACCATTGAACCTAGAGCTTGAGTTTGAGGTAGTTAGTGGGTGGAGACTTGAACAGATCGTCAAACCAAGGCAGGCTACAAAGTGGACCGGTAGATCACCAAGGAGAGGCAACCGAAATCTGTAGTTAGACCGCTGAACCCCAGAGGTAGTAGCAAGTACCTACTAATAGATCACCGAACTAGATAAAGTGATGGGGCTCACTTTTCAATTAACCCTGAGAGTCTGATGTAGGAGCACCAGATTAGTTCAAACTGACACCTTGGATTTGATCCCGATGAGACATTGATCCCGGTATTGGTGTGCTCTTACTGTTTGGTTGGAAATTATTCTTGGTGATTTGGGCCGATGTGTTATTGTTTATATTTTTCACCATGAACTGGTTGGTCTTTAGCCGACTTGATCGAGTTGTTATTTCTTACAGATGGTATGAAGGGAAAGTTTAGATATTCATTTAAAAGATAGGGGACAAAGGTCAAGGAAAGGAGAGACCAAGTGAAGATGTTGTTTCTGGAGAGATTGTGGTCTGGGGGGGCTAAGGTTCGGAGGGACTGAAGTTCGGATCAGTGCAGTTTAGTGTAGACTATTACCGGAGACCTATTTATCGAGCAAAAGATCTACGGATCTTATATTTGTGTTGCATGAATTGTTTTGTAATCCCTGGCTGCGATCCAGTAGGTGTAGCCATTGAAGGCTTATGTAATTCTTTAAGTGACTGTGATGATGAATTTATTTGTTATAGGTTATATTGTGTGTTGCTTCTACCAGTTAAGGTTGCTTACCGGTTAAACCTTGTGTTCTGTTATTGGTTGTCGGTATCTTGCATAATGTTTTGTTTTATTCCGGTATTGTTTTGTGTTATGTTGGTATCTTTCATGGTGAATTATGTTATGAGCTGCAAGGCGGGGATGTCCTTCATTAGATCTCCCTACCTTGACTACGTTATTTTTTATGGCCCAAGGAATTACAGTTTATAAAGATTAATTTTAATGAGCATAGATTGCGGGAAAGCCATTGTAGAGTACATATATTGTTTAGAATATTCTAGAAACTATTATTTATACTATCTATGTACTTGGATGAAATCATAGATGGTTGATGTTAGCATGCATGTGTTATGGTCCAAAATTTGTGCTAGTGTTTTGGGATATTAATATATAAATTTGTTTGTTGGAACCCACATATTAGCAAAAGGGTCTCTAGACAAATTTGTTATCATAGTTGGATATTCATCAAAGCCATTTAATATGTATAAAAACAAATACTACATAATTTAAATAACAAGATATAATAAAAAAATAATAATATCATCAACCGTGCTTTTTAATCAAAATATAGATATATAGATATATATATATATATATATACACATACATATACATATATACATATACATATACATAATACATATATATGTATATATATATGTATATGTATATGTATATGTATATGTATATATGTATATGTATGTGTATATATATATATATATATATATATATATATATATATATATATATATATATATATATATATATATATATAAAAGTATAAGTACATATACAAAATCAAGATGATAAAGAGAATACAAATTATCATGAAGAGAACTCATTAGGATTGACAAGATCCCAAGAATGCAAAGAATAAGGAATAATGTTACCAATCTACAATGGTGTTGGGAAAAGGCAAGAATAAATTATTAGGTATCTAAAAATGATTTATTTTCCATAAAAAGATAGCATGACAAGACTACTGAAAAAACATTTAGACTAGGACATAAATTGTCCTTGCCCAGTCATTAGAAAAAAGGAAATGTCAACATTAGAAAAGGATATGGTAATTACAAACATCAAAGTAATGTATTAGAGCATACTATATTGATAAATAATCATATTATAGTCACCTACTAAAATAAATATTAGAGAAAAATGAAAAATCTAATGAAAGGAATAAAAAGTGAGGCACTAGAAATATCTAAAATAGTCTAAAAATATGTCCATGAAAGGATTTTTTTTTTAATTTTGAAAGAGGAGACTAAGTGTATGGGGAGGTGGTGTTATAGCACCAAAATAGTTTGTAGATGATAGGGGGAATAGCGAAAAGGAAAGTGATTGCATTACTAAAATAAGGCAATTATCTTAAATAAGATGCCTTTTGCATATTAAATTATCCAAGAACAACACCCTCTAAGATTGGCATTATAAATCTCAAATATTCCTTAAGTTTATATAAAAGAACAATCCATTTTAATTCGTAATTGGTAAGGAAATGACCTTTATAACTAGGATGCATATGGAGGAATATTTCAACATGAATAAACATCTAAAAAATGTATTACATAATCATTAATTGCATATCTAAATGGTTGCATTGCAAGAATATTGAAAATAAGGCATTAGAGAGAATGGAGAAATCAATTTATATTCATAGAAAATGTTGTTAGGTTTTAGAATAATAACAAGTGTTCCAATTTCTTTTTAATTTTCTTGTTTTTAACCAGCATTTTAAAAAGCATATAAAATTGATGAGGAGGTAGAGATAGAAGTTGGTCTTCTTGAGGTTGGTGGGCTTTTGTTCTCAATGTTCTTCCCAAATCAATCCCAAGGCACAAATGGGATTCTTCTAAACCTTTCTCCTATCTCCTCCTCTCTATTCAACACTGCTTGCACCCTATTGTATTGGACATCACTCCTCCTTACCTTCCATGCTAAGGCATTCAAGTCTGAAATGAGGTCCTCTTGAGTGTCACCAAAAATGAACAAGTTTGGTTGTCCAACTGGCTGAATCTCCTCTCTTCCAGGAATGGGCAACTGTTGGAGAACCATGGTTTACCTAATCTTATTTGCACCTTTAAGGATTTAAATCATATTAATCTATTGATTGAGCATCTGGATAGGTCTGCAAAGTATGATGATTGTCCTTCACCTTTCAAGAATGAAAATTTCCAAATTGGATGCAAAGAACGTTGGTTTACTCAAGGCAACTCCTAGGTTCAAATGGTCATTTTGATCAAATGAATTAATAAAATGCTGAGGAGCTTGTAGTAGGGTGTCTCAGGTCTTAACATATCAGTTTTGATGATTTAAAACCATCACTTACTCCTCCTTCCTTACCGATTTCATGAAATTGTCAAATTTGCTCCAAAACGGCTACAAGAATTAGCCCTAGTTTTTAATGAAAATTGTTCACCCTGCTTAATCTGTTAAAATTCATGACAAACCCTTGGAGATGTGGTCTATTGATGATGAAGACTCAAGGATTTTTTCTATGGAAAGTACTGTATGGACTGTTTGAGGACTGTCCCACAAAATAGGCACTTTTCAAGGGTTTTTAAGAGTTTTGGTGAGGGTTTGCAAATTAAAGGTCTCCTCCATGATGCTAGACCCAAGTTAAATGTTCAAACCTTGCTTTAACATATGCCAAACACCTCCAAAGATTCAAAACTTATCTGAGAACACTATTATTTTGTCAAACAAATACCACACTGCTGCATTTACATAGAAAAATCAGTCTAGATGACTGAGACAACAACTTTTCAAGGTTTTGCATACATTTCCAACATTGGTAAAGCAAATACAATGAAATTTTAACAAATATAGATGTAACTATGTCTTTTCATGAGTTGGAACAATCTGCAAAACAAATAGGAAAATAATTTTATTATGACTATTGTTCCTTCATCCACCTACACTGCACTTTGACTGCATTAAACTAATACAACTGTCTTTCTTGGTTTTTATTATTCCTTCACTCTGTCCCTAGCCTACAAAGGGGTGTTAATGGCATGATAGAAAATTGCATATAACTTCTCCAAAGAGCTTGTAAGTTTGAACACTCAAAAGGATGCCACAAAGTATGACAACATTATATGACTGTGACAAAGAATACACTGTTCTAGGATCCTTATTTAGGTCCTTTACAACCATTTGTGTAACTTGTCATATTAACATTGAAACCACTTGCAAATACCTTTCCATGATGCATAAAAGAGGAATCCATCATTCCACACTATCCATTAGGGAGGTTGGCAATGAGGTTTTATCCATGAAACAGTGACACACTATTTTTACAATCTGATTACACCTTTTCTTCTTGCAACCAACAAAGTCATGAGAGAGACAAGGATGGTAAAATACAATTAAGACTCTTGCCAACTTAATTCTTCTTCAACATATAAAAGTACAGTGCTATGAACAACAAAGTACCATTCACACAACATTAAGAATACCCAAGCCAAGTTGATCACTTCACATACTTGCCATGGGTTTACAAACACTTGTGCATTGCTAGAAAAGGAAGATAGATGTATGTTACAGTATGTACAAAGGATCCAACAAACTTCCTCAAAGCCATGGATGAAGAGACTTTGAAGAAATCAGTTGGACCATGAATGATCTTCCATTGGAACCACAAAACAATGCTTCTCTTAAGAACACTTCAAACAAAACCTATTCTAACTCACTACTAAAACATCAAAGGAGATCACATCAATCAAAAACAGGAGCAGTACGGACTGTACTCTCAAAAGTGCAGGAAACTAGTTAAAACTCACAGAAAATAAGAGCAAAACAAGTATTTTTCTTACTTTTCCAATGTAAACTGCCCATACAATGATTGGAACATGGTTTTTATACATGTGCCAACTTGTTGAAGCCTTTGTATGGATAGGTACAGGCTGGAACTAACCAAAACCACCAAAAGTCATTTTTTTGCACTTTTTGACAGCTTTTTGACAACTTTTGACAACTTTTGTTGCTCAAAAAGTTGCATTTTGACTCCCGGTGACTTGGAACTCAAATCAATGAGTCAACATCATTAGAAACACTAAATAAACATGATCCAATTCCTTTCAAGGCTTTACAACATCAAAAATTCAAAAATGCTCATTTGGACCCAAAATTGACAATTTTTGGCCCACTGAGAAAAAAAACAAAATCTTGGAAACTCTTAACACAAATGAGTTCCAAAACCTTATTACACCACAAAAAAAACCTATTAAACCTACTAGAAGCATAAAATAAACACACATGCTTAATTTACAATAAAATGTTATACCTACTAGGATTTGAGCATTCATGTGCTCAGGTGCTCCTGCACCATACTCCCCTAAGGACAAGAAGTCATGTGACTCCTTTGGGTAGTAAAGAAAGAGGAATTCCAGTTTTGAGAAAGTCACTTTCAGGTACCCAAGTGGCTTTAGAAACTGGTTTATCCTTCCACTTGATAAGATGCTCCATGTAGGTATGGTGTCTTGTCTTTTTGATAATTCTTGAATCTACTACCTGCTGAGGAATGGGAGTAGAAGAAGAGGGGAGAGAAAGATCAGAAAGGGAATGAGAAAGATCTAAAACTCTTTGTGAATCTGATGGTAGCTCCCCTTTGAATGGCACCAAATCTACAACATTGAAAATAGGAGACATAGAAACTTCATTAGGCAATTCAACTTTGTAAGCATTATGGCCATATTTAGCCAAGATTTTGCATGGTCCTACTCTTCTCATTTGCAACTTAGTAGGCACTCCTTTCTGTAACTATGACTTGTTGAGATGGACCATCACATAATCACCTACTAAAAACTGGACATCTCTTTTTGAAGCATCAACTCTCTCCTTAACTTTTTGAGTAGTGTCCTGTAAAGTCTTCTGTACCTGCTCATGAATTTCTTTCATAGACTGTGCCATATCTTCTGCTATACCACTCACTTGCTGCAAATTAGTTACATCATTTAACTTGAAAACACCTCTAGGATGTATTCCATAAACAATCTAAAATGGGCTCTTACCAGTGGATCTGTTTACACTATCATTGTATGCAAACTCTGCCTGATGGATGAGTTGATCCCAACTTTGCCCATATTCTTTGGTAAGACATCTAAGTAGGTTACCCAATGTTCTATTCACCACTTCTATTTGGCCATCTGTCTGTGGATGATAAGCTGAGCCAAAAGACAAGTTAGTACCCAATTTCTTCCATAAAGTTTTCCAAAAATGACCCAAAAACTTAGCATCTCTATCAGATACAATACTGGATGGCAAACCATAAATTCTTACAACTTCCTTAAAGAAAAGAAAAGCAATGTGACTAGCATCATTAGTGGTTTTGCAAGGTATGAAATGTGCCATTTTACTGAATCTGTCAACAACCACAAAAATACTATCACACCCTGCTTTAGTTCTGGGCAAACCTACCACAAAATCCATACTGATGCAATCCCAAGGCCTAGAAGGTATGGGAAGAGGCCGATACAAACCAGCATTAGTGCTAGTACCCTTGGCTTTCTGACATACCATGCATTTCTCAACATATTTCCTGACATCTGCCTGCATCTTAGGCCAAAAATAATGCCTTTGAACCAATTCCAAAGTCTTATTAAGACCAAAATGACCACTCAAGCAACCATTGTTCTTTTCCTGTATCAAATTCTCCCTCATTGAACCTTTTGGACCACACAGTTGTCCACCTCTGAATAACAATCCATTCTACAAAGTATAGTCAGCATATTCACTATGAAAAGTATTCTAAAAATCTTGACAAACCTTGTAAATATCAGCAAAATCAGAATCATGTGGATATAAATCCTTAAAACATTCTATACCAATACTTCTAATCTGAATTTCTTGAACAGTAAGTAACCTCCTACTCAATACATCAGCTACTTTATTGCACTGTCCTTTCTTATGCTTCAAAGTAAAGGTATATGCTTGCAAAGACTCTACCCATTTAACATGTCTGTGACTAAGCTTATCCTATGAATTGAGAAAACTAAGTGCCTGGTTGTCAGTGTAAACCACAAATTCTTTAGGAAGAAGATAATGCCTCCATTTTCTAAGTGCCTGAACCAAAGCATACATTTCAAGATCATATGAAGAATATTTCTTCTTAGCATCATTAAGCTTTTCACTGAAAAATGCAACAGGTCTATTATCCTGACTCAAAATAGCACCAATAGCAATATTACTTGCATCACACTCTAAGGTAAACAATTTGTCAAAACTAGGTAGAATCAACACTGGTTGGGTAGCAACTCTGACTTTCAGCAATTCAAATCCCTTGTTGGCTACTTCTGTCCACTGAAATTTCACTTTCACACCACCCTTAATGGTTTCCAACATAGGTGCACATATTTCACTGAAACCTTTGATAAATTTCCTATAAAATTGAGAAAGTCCATGAAAACTCCTAACATCACTAGCATTCTTAGGGGTTGGCCAATTAACTATGGCTTCTACCTTACTTGGATCCATCTTCAAGTCACCCCCTGAAACAACAAAACCCAAATAGACCAGCTCTTGCTTAAGGAAATCAAATTTCTCTAGATTGATAGTAAGTTGTTCATCATTCAATCTTTGTAAGACAATCTACAAATGTTGGAGGTGTTCTTCCTTTGTCTGACTGAAAATTAAGATGTCATCAAGGTACACAACTACAAACCTACCTATGAAGTCATGTAACACCTCATTCATCAATCTCATAAATGTACTGGGTGCATTTGTTAACCCAAATGGCATGACTAGCCATTCATACAACCCCTCATTTGTCTTGAAAGTTGTTTTCCATTCATCTCCCTCTTTGATGTGGATTTGATGATAACCACTTTTTAGGTCTATCTTACTGAAATATTTTGCTCCCCCTAAACAATCCATAAGATCTTCTATCCTAGGAATGGGGAATCTATACCTGATTGTGATCCTATTTATTGCTCTTGAATCTGTACAAAGTCTCCAAGCCCCACCTTTCTTAGGTGCTAACACTATGGGTACTGCACATGGACTAATACTTTTTCTAATCAATCCTTGGTCTAGGAGCTCGTGGATTTGTCTTGCCACTTCCTGATTTTGTTCAGGTGTCATTTTGTAAGCAGCTTTGTTTGGTAAGGATGCACCTGGGATGAAGTCTATCTAGTGGCTAATGGCTCTCTGAGGAGGTAGAGAGGTTGGTTGACCATCATTTACAATTGACTTAAACTAATATAGAAGTTGTTGCACCTCATATGGGATTTCTACCTTCTTTTCTTTCTTTTCATCAACTGGTTTAGTTACCAATGCAAAACCTATGCCATCACCTTCTTTTAAGGTATGAATGAACTCCTTTTCACCAACTAACAAAGTTTTGGGAACTTGTGTGGTTTGCTGCCCTCTCTTTCTTCATTAAGGGACTGAATTTTATAGTTGATACCATTCTTGAAAAATGAGTATGAGTTCTTTTCACCATCATATTGTGCTTTCCTATCAAATTGCCAAGGTCTTCCTAAAAGCAAATGACAAGCATCCATAGGTAGTATATCACACAAAATATTATCTTGGTACTCACCTATGTTAAACTCTACCCATGTTTGTTCATTCACCAATACATGCTGCCCTTTTTCCAACCATGTGACCTTGTAGGGCTCGTTGTGCTGTATTCGAGGTAGATGAAGTTTTGTAGTAGCTTCTTCTGATATGATGTTATCAGTTGATCCTAAGTCAATGATAACTTTGCACACCTTTCCTTGGATCTTACATTTGATCCTGAAAAGAGCTTTCCTTTGAGACATATCTTTTTGGGATGGCTCTTTCATGAGGATCCTCCTGATCATGAGGTTTTCCCCTTCTTCTGATGGTAGACACCTTTGATTTGGTGTGGTTTCCTCTTGCACAAAATGGACTCTCTTATCACCTCCTTGAGATGAACTTGGCTTCTCTGGGCATCTATATGTTGGATGGCCTAGTTTTTGATAGCTGTAACACTTCATTGTGGAGAAGTATGAACCTCTTCCAGGTCCATTAGATCTACCCCTATAGTTGGGTCTACTCTGAGAATCCCTGCTTTTCTCAATAAGCTTAGACTCTCCCTGGGACCTATGATCTGTGCATCTTCCCCCAAAACTGCCTCTATGACTGCCTATGTTTCTTCTGCCTCTACCTCTACCATTCTGTTCTTGTTTCTTCTTATTTCTCTCTTCTACCTTCAGTGCTAATTGAAAACACTTCTGTAATGTGTTGGGACACCATAGGCTTAACTCTTCCTGAATATTCCATCTTAACCCATTGAGATACCTAGCTACTCTAACATTTTCATCTTCTTGTACCTTAGATCTAAGGCTTAGTTTTTGGAATTCTTCAGTGTAACTACTGACATCTAGGTCTTTTTGTCTCAAGTTTTGTCTCTTCCTATGTAATTGGATTTCATAATCTTCAGGCATGTAGGTGTCTTTGATTTTAGTTACCATTGTCTTCCAGGTGGTTATGGGTTTCTTTCCCTCTTTCACCCTTCCCTCTTGGATGAATTTCCACCAAGTTAAGGCTGCCCCTCTCATTCTGGATTTGGCTACCTTCATTTTTTGTGCTTCAGTAATGCCATCACATTCAAAGTGATTCTCTAGACCCTTTATCCACTCCATTAGTGCTTCTGGTTCCATCTTGCCACTAAAAAGGGACACTCCATCTAGGGCCTTTCGAGTCAAAGCTTTCAAAGCTTGTAAAAAGGTTTCTTGTTCTCTATCCAAGATTAGATCTAGTTCTAGGACTTCTTCCTCTAAGGTCTCCTTCTTATCTTCAGCATTTTCTACTCTCTCACTGACTTCTTCAGTCTTGACTTCTACTTGGTTCAACTTTTTTTCAAGTTGTTGTAATCTTTCCCTAAGGAGTCTATTTTCTTCAACTTGATCCTCCATCCTCTTTGCTAACTCTGCATTGGTTACCATGTTGTTGGTGTTGTCTCCAACTGACTCACTACCTGACATGTGCTAATCTCTCAACCCAAATCTGAATTGGCTCTGATACCACTATGATGAGGAGGTAGAGATAGAAGTTGGTCTTCTTGAGGTTGGTGGGCTTTTGTTCTCAATGTTCTTCCCAAATCAATCCCTAGGCACAAATGGGATTCTTCTAAACCTTTCTCCTATCTCCTCCTCTCTATTCAACACTGCTTGCACCCTATTGTATTGGACATCACTCCTCCTTACCTTCCATGCTAAGGCATTCAAGTCTGAAATGAGGTCCTCTTGAGTGTCACCAAAAATGAACAAGTTTGGTTGTCCAACTGGCTGAATCTCCTCTCTTCCAGGAATGGGCAATTGTTGGAGAACCATGGTTTACCTAATCTTATTTGCACCTTTAAGGATTTCAACCATATTAATCTATTGATTGAGCATCTAGATAGGTCTACAAAGTATGATGACTGTCCTTCACCTTTCAAGAATGAAAATTTCCAAATTGGATGCAAAGAACGTTGGTTTACTCAAGGAAACTCCTAGGTTCAAATGACTTAATACAATGCTAAGGAGCTTGTAGTAGGGGTGTCTTGGGTCTTAACTTATCAGTTTTGATGATTTAAAACCATCACTTACTCCTCCTTCCTTACCAATTTCATGAAATTGTCAAATTTGCTCCAAAAAGGCTACAAGAATTAGCCCTAGTTTTTAATGAAAATTGTTCACCCTGCTCAATCTATTAAACTTCATGAAAAACCCTTGGAGATGTGGTCTATTGATGATGAAGACTCAAGGATTTTTTCTATGGAAAGTACTGTACAGACTGTTTGAGGACTATCCCACAAAATAGGCACTTTTCAAGGGTTTTTAAGAGTTTTGGTGAGGGTTTGCAAATTAAAGGTCTCCTCCATGATGCTAGACCCAAGTTAAATTTTCAAACCTTGCTTTAACATATGCCAAACACCTCCAAAGATTCAAAACTTATCTAAGCACACTGTTATTTTGTCAAACAAATACCACACTACTGCATTTACATAGAAAAATCAGTCTAGATGACTGAGACAACAACTTTTCAAGGTTTTGCATACATTTCCAACATTGGTAAAGCAAATACAATTAAAGTTTAACAAATATAGATGTAACTATGTCTTTTCATGAGTTGGAACAATCTGCAAAACAAATAGGAAAAGAATTTTATTATGACCGTTGTTCCTTCATCCGCCTACACTGCACTTTGACTGCATTAAACTGATACAACTGTCTTTCTTGGTTTTTATTATTCCTTCACTCTGTCCCTGGCCTGCAAAGGGGTGTTAATGGCATGATAGAAAACTACATATAACTTCTCCAAAGAGCTTGTAAGTTTGAACACTCAAAAGGATGCCACAAAGTATGACAACATTATATGACTGTGACAAAGAATACACTGTTCTAGGATCCTTATTTAGGTCCTTTACAACCAATTTGTGTAACTTGTCATATTAACATTGAAACCACTTGCAAATACCTTTCCATGATGCATAAAAGAGGAATCCATCATTCCACACTATCCATTAGGGAGGTTGGCAATGAGGTTTTATCCATGAAACAGTGACACACTGTTTTTACAATCTGATTACACCTTTGCTTCTTGCAACCAACCAAGTCATGATAGAGACAAGGATGGTAAAATACAATTAATACTCTTGCCAACTTAATTCTTCTTCAACATATAAAAGTACAGTGCTATGAACAACAAAGTACCATTCACACAACATTAAGAATACCCAAGCCAAGTTGATCACTTCACATACTTGCCATGGGTTTACAAACACTTGTGCATTGCTAGAAAAGGAAGATAGATGTATTTTACAGTATGTACAAAGGATCCAACAAACTTCCTCAAAGCCATGGATGAAGAGACTTTGAAGAAATCAGTTGGACCATGAATGATCTTCCATTGGAACCACAAAGCAATGCTTCTCTTAAGAAAACTTCAAACAAAACTTGTTCTAACTCACTACTAAAACATCAAAGGAGATCACATCAATCAAAAACAGGAGCAGTATGGACTGTACTCTCAAAAGTGCAGGAAACTAGTTAAAACTCACAGAAAATAAGAGCAAAACAAGTATTTTTCTTACTTTTCCAATGTAAACTGACCATACAATGATTGGAACATGGTTTTTATACATGTGCCAACTTTTTGAAGCCTTTGTATGGATAGGTATAGGCTAGAACTAACCAAAACCACCAAAAGTCATTTTTTTGCACTTTTTGACAGCTTTTTGACAACTTTTGACAACTTTTGTTGCTCAAAAAGTTGCATTTTGACTCCCAGTGACTTGGCACTCAAAATAATTACTCAAAATCATTAGAAACACTAAATAAACATGCTCCAATGCCTTTCAAGGCTTTACAACATCAAAAATTCAAAAATGCTCATTTGGATCCAAAATTGACAATTTTTGGCCCACTGAGAAAAAAAACAAAATCTTGGAAACTCTTAACACAAATGAGTTCCAAAACCTTATTACACCACAAAAAAAACCTATTAAACCTACTAGAAGCATAAAATAAACACACATGCTTAATTTACAATAAAATGTTATACCTGCTAGGATTTGAGCATTCAGGTGCTCAGGTGCTCCTGCACCAAAAATGATATTGTTTTGTTGAAAAAGAGGTGTATATAATTGTAGATGAAGAAATCTAATCTAAAATCTTATTAGATTAAGATCTAGATTATTTCCAGCATCCTCAATAGAGTAACCACAAGAACAAAACAAATGCAACACAAAAACAAACTATAGACACTAAAAAATGGTCAACACCCATGTCTCCTATTTTTTAACATATCATGTGTATAGTCTTTAATTAAACCCACTTTTGCTAACAATATCTTCTAAGTCCTAAATAAATAAATTAAATAATTTATTTATTTGTCTCATTTGTCTATTAATTAAATAAATTCATTTTATTTAATTAACTAGTTCATAAATATGAGCAATAAATTAATAAATCATTTTTATTAATTTATCATATTTATCTTCCTCCGAAATAAAGATAATTAATAAATTTTATTTATTAATTCAAATTTATTTGCTTTTTATGAGGAGAGAATTAATAAATCTTATCTATTAATTATCTCTATTTATCCTCTCGTGTGAGGATATTTCCTAATTTTCTTAATTTTTAATTATTAAATCTTTTCTTAAAATCCTCCTAATTTTCGAATTTGGAAACAAATATCTTTCCTTGATTTTCAAAAATCAATCTTTTTGGCAATATGTCATTAATTTTAATTTTAAATTCAAAAATGAGGTATGCATTTCAAAAATCTGTTTTTTGTGAGAGGATATTTTATTTATTTTCAATTCTTCTATTTATCATTTCAAATGAAGATATTTAATAATTATTAATTATGAAAATCTTCTTGATATTTTCAACTTGCTAATTTGGTATTTATCAGAAGATAATTAAAGATTTTATTATTTATTTTCATAATATCTTCTCATTTTCTTTCTTCTATCTTCGTCCTTCCCCGAATGGCAACTCTATTGTGCACTCGATTTGGTCCATCCATCTAACAAAAAATCTTTTCAATCTTAGCCATCCAATCAATCTCATTTTTTCTATAAATTGAGCTCTATTCTCATTGATTTTCAACCACACTTCTAGTATCCTTACGCTGTCCAATTTTCTATCATTTTGTCATTATCTTGCTTGCAGCACACTTGCTTTGTAGATGAGAGCCACATCCATTTGAAGGAGAAAGAAGAACAATGGAATCACATGAAGGAGACATCTACATTGGTTTGTTTTAATTTGATTGTTTTGTCTTCATGCTTTCATTGATTGAATTAGGAGTTATTTTCATAAGCTTTTAGGTTTGTGGTTACCTAATTGTATTCTTTGATGCCTTTTCCTAAATTCATAGTTACATTTTTTGGTGAACCTGACGTGAACATGCAAAGTCTAACAATTCTTTGAATCTATTTGTATGAAGGTTTAATGTGCTAATTCATTATTGCATGCAGGTTTTTTTCACTAGTCTATTATTACATGTAGGTTTTTTTCACTAATCTATTATTCCATTCAGATTTTTTGCACTAATCCATTGTTGCATGCAGGTTTTTTGAACTAATTTGTTGTTGCATGCAGGTTTAATGAGAGGATCTTTTGTTGCATGTGGTTTTTATGGAGTCTAAAGAATGATTCACATGAAATTTCTTAACATGCAATGGAAAACAATTTTTCACATAGCCTAATTAGGAGGTTTCAATGAACAACAATTTTTCACATAGCCTAATTAGGAGGTTTTAATGTACAACAATTTTTCACATAGCCTAATTAGGAGGCTTTAATGAACAAAAATTCCTCACATGGCCTAATTAGGAGGTTTGAATGAATCCTACAATTCTCACATAGTCTTAATTAGGATTTGGATCAAAGAACAACAAATTTCACATTTCATGCATGCAAAGGGTTTAAAATGAACATCAAATTGTATTTAATAATGGTTTAAATTGATCAAATCCTTTTCAAATTAATGTGGGATTAACCTTATCTATTCTTAATTAGGATGCAAATGAATCAATGAATATTTCATTTTCTAAAGGTTAAACAATGAATGTTTGTCATGTCTTCTTTTATTTTGCTTGTGTGTTTTTACCCTTAGAAGTGGGCCTACCTCCCAATTTGCCTGGCACTTCACACAAGAATTGGTGAGAGGGAATAACCCAAAGTGGTGATGAGCTAAGGCCAAGCTCTTCCAAACCACTCTAAATAACTATGTTTGCAATGACAGTTGTAAGCAACGGGTGTTGGAATGGTATAGCGACGATTAAATTCACCGGATCTATGCCCACCTGAATGGATGCCTTGACTAAAACCTCTTATTTTTAGAGACCAAAATCCCTCTATTTGTTGACTTAGGCATTGTGATATGTGCATGCCAAAGAAACCTCTTATGTACTCCTCAATTAGAGATAGCAAATTCTTGGGAATTGATGCCCCTTTAATTTCAAGCTTGGTATGCCCATAGAAGCCTTGGATTCGAAGCTTGGTATGCCCATAGAAGTGAGTGTCATGGAGGGGAGCTAGTGCTACCAAGATTATAACTATTCCGTTGAATGTGGTATTTTATGGTAAGAGGATTCAACAAATATTGTCCTTTCTAGCCTTAGGAAATTTTGTGAAGGTGAATGATTTTTTTGGGTCAAAGTCCAACAAAAGTTTTGTCTTCTATGTTTAACAAAAGTTGAATAAAAAACACAAGTGTCAAAAAAAGTCATTTTCAAGCAAGTCCAAACATTCTCCAAACTAAATTCAAAACAAGGTTCAAACAAAGGTCCAAAATCTTGTCCAAGTATTCATCCAACATTCAAACATGGCTTGTCAAAACATTGGAAATCCTTGTCTCAAAATACATGTCACTTAGGGTTAGACTTTTCATAGTCCACACTTAGGTCTTAGGACATAATCATTACTCTTCATTTTAGTCCATTTCATTTGTAGTGTCCTCATTTTGCAGTTAGGTTTAAAATCATTTTCCCTAGGCCTTGCATTGTCATTTTGCATACCCAAATTAGGTCCTCACTTAAGTGTAATTTTGCATACCAAATCTAGGTCCTCATTTAGATGACATTATCATTATTATATCCAAACTAGGTCCTCACTTAGGTTACATTTTGCATAATCATTGTTAATACCTAAATTAGGTCTTCACTTAGATCATACTAAACAAATCATACGTTTGCATTTACTTCCTTGGTATTAGGTCATTGGTCCTTAGTCATTTAGTCTCATAACATTAGATCATATCATTGTCCTTTTGCATAATAGTCTCAAATTTTGGTTTTGCCAAACTTGAAAATTCAAAACTTGAGATTAAACCCTAAGTCATTGTTAGGGAGTCTTGGCCTTGTCCAACATTTGTCCCTTTTTCATCAACATAATTTTGTCAAACCTAGCTTAGTATCCAAGCACATGGGTGAGACATTGTCAATTTGTCCTATTCCCATTTTGCCCTTTATCTTTTTAAGGTCTAGACTTCATTTCAATTTCCTAAGGGTCACATATTTAGGGTTGCATATTAAAGTTTGTCCAAATCTTGAAAATTCCAAAACATAAGTTGCATTGTCAATCATCTAGGTTTCACTTAGTTGCATACCCTTGTCATTCCAAAAATTCCAAAAAAAAAAAAACATAAGTTGCGTTATCATTGCACTTGGTTGTTGTTGGCATTATGATGCATTTTGTATGACCGGTGAAATAGTTGTCATTGTTGACAACATCATTTTCTAAGTCTCCACAATCCATAAGTAAAGGAGTAAAGGGTAACCGGTGAAGAACAAGAGTCCTTATTCTTATAGACAATGAGTAGACCAGTATACAAGGTTTTAACTGACTAAGTAGTGAGTAGACCAGTATACAGGGGTTAACCAGCTAAGCAGTGAGTAGACCAGTATACAGGAGGTAACTGGTTAGGCAAAATTGGACCGGTACATAGGCGACAACCGACAATATAGGAGTCTCAACTGACAGACTTAGAAACATCCAGATAACATCCAGTTGAACCGGCAATCTTCCCTTTTCAACCGGTGAGCTTATCAGCATGAACGCTTGTCTTGACCGATATTCCTAGAATGATTTTTGGAGAGTAATTTGATGCATGATAACAAAATTTTGAATCTGATTTTTGGAAGGAAAGTTGGCACCAAAACAAAATGCTAATATGTTCACATCATTCATTCTGATTGTGTTGTTGTCAATGTGAAAAAGATTTGTGTGGATGTAAATGAGGGGAGAAAAATAGAGTGTAGCAGATAGAGGTATGAATCGGTGAATCTAACACCAATCAGAAGAACAGAGCATGCAAAGTGGATCTATGAGACAGAGGTAGTGTCATCAGATAGATCAATTATCTTTGTTGCCTTCTAACAATTGCAGCATTGCAAATCCCTTAATAGGGTGAACCTTAATCGGTTCTTTATGTAAAATCTCTTAACCGAGTCACTTAAGCTCTGGAAGGAATTAGAGAAAAGCAAGAAAGAAATGAAAGTGAGAAGAAAATATGAAGGCAACACCAAAGCTTTAGACAAGATTTTGAGCAAGTAGAAGCAATCTAAGGATACCAGTGGCTTAGGATTTGAAGAGGGTCAAAGTTCAAATAGAAAAGACACATCCAATAAGGAGATATTGTTTACATCTTGAAATGAAGGTGAAGAGAAGAGGACATTCATTGTAAGCAATGATATTAGTAAGAAGACATATGCAAATTTTGTTAAGAATCGCCACACAAACCGGTATACACAAACAATAAACCGGAGACCATACTCAATGCACCAACATGCAGATCCAAGAAGAAATACAAGAGTTGATCATGAAGGATTCACCAAAGTTAGCAGCATGAAAGGAAGACCCTCGGTGAGGCAGTCATTTGCAGGACCAAGACAATCTAACTGATATGTTCCAAACTTTCATGGTTATTGTCACCTAGATAATAAATTCGGTCATAGAATGGTAGACTGTAGGAAAATGAATGTAAACCCCAGTTTTGAGAGTAGAAACTCATTTGTTGCATTACGATGTACAAATTTCACTTACTATAATTGTCATAATATTTATGAGTGTAGGAGAAGTGTACAGATGTCTTACAAGAATGCTTTGGATACATCTTTCAATGCTAATGTAAAATATTACAAGTGTCAAAATTTTGGTCACATGGAAAGGCATTGTAAGTTGAGAACTAGTGAGCAAAAGAAAATAGTTTCAGACCAAAAGATAGAGACTAAACTGGAACACAAGATGATAGAAGAGGAGAAGAAAGAAGAGAAATAGGTTTGGATAGATAAGGAGAATAATAAGACAGTGTCAAGGTTGATTGTGCAGACTGCTCTACATGTTGAAAGGAAGAATTTATGGGTAGATGATAGTGGCTTCTCAAATCACATGACCGGAGACAAGAAAATTTTTATCAAGCTTGATGATTCGAATGGTGGTTCTGTCCATTTTGGTGACAACTCCTCCATCAATATTAAAGGTTGTGGTACATTGAATATTGATGGCAAGCTTAAGGCTCATGATGTGTACTACATGGAAGGACCAAACCATAATCTGATGAGTGTAAGTCAGATGTGTGATAAAGGGTACAAGTTAACATTTGACTCTACCAGTTGTCAAATAAGAAATCAAAGTATTAGTTAGGTTGTGGCAAAAGGAAAGGGGTGAATTCACAAAGCTGGTTCCCACTTTTGCCAACGAAGGAATTTGGCGAAAGTGGGAATTTCGGATTTGCCAGTGTTCGAGCGAAATACAAATGTTCGCTCGGACTACCCCTGGGAAATCGAGCGAACCAAACTATTCAGTTGGGTTCGCTTGAACATCGAGTGGGTTCGCTCGAACATCGAGCATGCCAAAATTGAGCTCACTAGTTCGAGTGAATGGGGGTTCGCTCGAACCCCTTTTGGTTCGAGTGAACCCAATCCGATCGAACTCGTGTTCGTTCGAACCCCAAAAATTAGAAGTTTCTCCCAAAAAATTTCAGAGTTTTGAAGAATTAATGACTTCGGAGCTCTGGTTCAATGCACGAATGAAATAATCTTGATAACCCAAAAATATTAGATGGTAGTACTCGAAGCAAGCTTTCCAATGAATATAATTTTGTTATATTTTGAATTTATTATGTTCTTGATTTTTTAATTTTATTAAAAATTGGTTTTTCACCGAACATGAACTTCTCTGTTCAACGCATTGGGAAAAATAAGAAACTAATTCAAAAAAATTCTGAAAAATATCTATGCCCTTGGTATTGATGTCTTCTTTCTAACAAAAAAAATAAAATTGAATTTCGATTTATATAGAACAAGTTATGTGTTCAAACGTAAACCTATGTTTGAATTATGACTAGTCGGACTTCAAAACTTTATAAAATGAAAAATATTGAACATATCGCTATAAAACCAAATGCAAGCTCTGGATATTTATGTTACAAACCAAAATTCGAAAGAATTGAGTTTTTATCATTTATAGAAAAAAAGTTATGCGTTTCGGGAGGCACATCACTCTTAAAAAATGTAGTTTGTTGTAAAAAACTACTTTTCGAGGGAGATGGAAAATTTTTAAAAAAATCTTTCAAAAAAATTTGAAAAAAATGTATATAGAATCTACAAACAAAATGCTAGAAATCACTAATTTACATCATCTTCAAATTTTTAATAGTTTAAAAGTTATAGTTCTCGGAAGTTGAAGATTATTTTAAAAATGTACATCTCAGTGTCAAAAGTGGCAAAAAAGTGGGAACCATTATTGTGAGTTCACCCAAAGATAACAAATGGTAATGTCTAAAATCTAAAGGAATCCTATAAGTCCCAATGCATGATGGGATAGTTTGATGAAATTTGGTTGTGGCACCGGAGATTAGGTCATGTGAACTTTGACAATCCAGTGAAGATAAGCAAGAATCGGTATGTAAGAAACATTCTACAAATAACAAAACCAGCAAGTACATTTTGTGATGAATGTATCAGAGGCAAGAAAATCAAAGTAAGTTGCAAAACAAAAGAGTACAATACCTCAAGACCTCTAGAATTAGTGCATATAGATTTGTATGGTCCATCAAGGACAAGGGATCTGACTGGTGAGAGATACTTCATGTTGTTCATTGATGACTACTCAAGGATGACTTGGGTGACATTTTTGCATGAAAAATCACAAGCATTTGAAAGATTCAATATTTTTAGAAGGATGGTTGAAAATGGCAGTGGACACTGGTTAAAAAGTTTAAGATCATACTGGGGTGGAGAATATTCTTCAAATGAGTTTATTGACTAGTGTGAGAAACATGAAATCCGGAGACAGTATTCAACAGCAAGAACACCATAGCAGAATGGTGTGGTAGAAAGGAAGAATAGGACAGTAAAGGAAATGGCTAGAACAATTTTGAATGAGGATAGCATATTGGATACATATTGGAAGGAAGCAATTCATATTGTTTTCTATACATTAAACCGGGTATGGCTAAGAGTGAATAGTAGAATGACTCCCTATGAGTTATGGTACAACCGAAAACCATCACTCAAGCATTTTAGAGTGTTTGGAAGTAAGTGCTTTATCAAGAGAGATGTAGATGGATTAGGAAGTTTTTATTCTAGAATCTATGAAGGAATCTTCTTGGGTTACTCAACCAAGAGAAAAGCCTACAAATGCTACAACAAGAATTTGAGAAAAATGGTTGATAGTATAAATGTGAGAATAGATGAAGACCTACATAAGAAAGAATCTGCACCGGCACCCTATATTGATGTTTCAAATGATGATCATGAAGATCAATCTGAAAATGGACTGGTAGAGGAAGCACAAACCAAGAACTCCAACCACTATGTGGAGAAGAACCATCCAGAAGAACAGATCATAGAAAATAAAAATGAAGGTGTGCAAACCAGAAGAAGACTAGCCCAGAATGATGAGAAGGTAAATTTCTACCTCATCACAGAACTTGAACCCAAAACTTTTGATGAAGCTAGCAAAAGTGATAAATTGGTAGATGCCATGGATGAATAGTTGACACAAATTAAGAAGAATCAAACATCGGAACTTGTTCCTAGACCGACAGATAAGAATGTCATAGGTACCAAGTGGGTCTACCGGAATAAGATGAATGAAGAAGGAAAGATAATCCGGCATAAAGAAAGGTTAGTTTGAAAAGGGTATACTCAAGTGGAAGGTATTGACTTCGAAGAAACCTTTGCACAGGTTGCTAGTTTAGAGGCAATAAGAATGTTTTTAGATTTCTCTGCCTATAAAGGTTACAAGGTCTACCAAATGGAGGTCAAATCTACCTTTTTGAATGGTGACCTTGAAGAAGAGGTATATATGGAACAACTAGAGGGTTATCTTTTACATGATGATGAGAGTTTTGCATGTCGGTTTAAGAAAGCCTTGTATGGTTTGAAGCAGGCTCCTAGAGCATAGTATTCTCAGTTGGATAAATACTTGAAGGAGCAATGATTCCACAAAGGGAATGGATACAGTAACTTGTATTTCAAGGTAAATAGAGATCACATTATTATAGTGGTTGTATGTGTGGATGATATTATCTTTGGTGGAGACAAGGACATCATGTGCAAAGAATTTCCAGATTAGATGAAGACAAAATTTGAGATGTCCATACTAGGTGAGTCATCCTATTTTATTGGTTTACAAATCTTACAATAGGATAAAAGAATTTCATCTCTCAAACCAAGTATGCTAAAGATTTGTTAAAAAGGTTTCAAATGGAGGATAGAAAACCGATAAGTACTCCTATGGTTACCAGTTGTAAGCTGAACAAACTAGATGAGTCGCCAGAAGTTGAGCAAACACTGTATAGGTCTATGATTGGTAGTTTGTTATATCTAACAACATCTAGACCAGATATTGTACAAGATGTTTGCATGGTAGAAAGATTCCAAGATGCTCCTAAGTAGCCTCACTTAAATGCAATTAGAAGAATCTTTAGGTATCTACAAGGAACTATCATTTATGGCTTATGGTATACAAAGAAAGGAGACTTCTCTTTGTAGGATTATACTAATGTGGATTGGGCAGGAAGTATTGATGGCCAAAAAAGAACAAGTGGAGGCTCTTTCTACTTAGGAGACCAGTTAGCATCATGGAAAAGTAAGAAGAAAGACTCAGTGTCATTATCCACTATTGAGGCTGAATATATAGTTGTTGCTACTTGTTTCTCACAAGTGTTATGGATGAAGCAGACATTGAAGAACATACATGTGGAGATACTGGATCCTATTCCAATCTGATGTGATAACTCAAGTGCAAGCAACATCTCCAAGAATCCAATAATGCACTCAAGAACAAAACACATTCCAATCCAGTATCACTTCTTGAGGGACAAGGTAGAAGACAAAGAGGTCATTGTTGAATATGTTCCCACTGGTGAGCAGATTGCTGACATATTTACCAAGACACTTCCTTTGTGCCCATTTGAGTACTTAAGGAAAAATATGGGAGTAGTCCCACCATCTAGCAACACTTAATGTGTAGAGGGATGTATGGTTCAGGGGGAGTCAACAATTGTTACTATCTTATGACTCTTGAATCATGAAGCATGGTCATAGGGGGAGAATGTGTCCTAGCCGAATGTAGATAAGGGAGAAATTATTGGTGTCAGACTAAGGTTCCTTTTTCCATTGTTATCAAAGGGGGAGAAAAACCAGAACAGATAATATTGACATCAATGCCAAAGGGGGAGATTATTGACATTGAGTTGTCATTGATGTCAACCAGTATTACATGCTACAGTACTAGGGTATGTCAATATGTCAACCCAGTATGAAGTAGATTGAACCGGAATAAGGAAGATTAAAGTGAAGGCTTTTCAACCAATATGAAGGCATGGAAGACAAGCAGGTATTGAGACTATCAATGACATCACAGGTAAGAGGTCATATAAAGTTGTGTATTGTCATGGCAAGTTGTAACTAGTATGTAGGCTGGTTGTTTGTTTGTGTTAATGTCTATGATGAAGAGGCAGAGTGACAAAGAGATCAAAAACCATCGAAGGTGAAGTTGAGCTACCAATGTAGTGTATACTGTCGAATAGCAATAGGAGAAGGTTTCACCAGTAAGGGCTTGTGTCGGAATGAGTTTGTTGAATGTTCAAGATTAAACCGACCTTGTGTTGGTAAGCTGAGTGTATGCCAATGTGATTTCATGTGGAGCTGAGGTGCTGAGCATACAAAGGTCGATAAAGTTTTCATCGACATGGTTGTTGAAGCAGTTAGTCGACATTAAATGAAACAACCAAAAATCTCAGGTTAATGACAAATTGATGTAGCTCGAAGAAGAATGAACAATGGAGAAAGATTAGGGAGTTGTTGGCGCCTAGATCAAAGAAAGGAAATTAGATTGCAAGAGGACCTTGAGAAGGAAACAGCTGGATCATAAATGAGTCAATAGATTTCAAGGCCAGAAATCATGGTCGGGTTTTCTCATTTTGGCAAACATACTTTGGATTGATGAAAAATGCATGATGGCTTATTCCTCCAATGCAGGTGTGTGATCCAAGGTGGATCGAATCAGATTGGATGTAGATTTGGTCGAGAGAAGGAAACCCTACCCACCCTCTATTTAAAATGGTTTTTGGCAGGAAAGCTTCAATTTAAATATGGTGACCTCAGATAGATAGTGTTGTGACTAAAGGGTGAATAAAAGAGTGAAATTATCATCTGAAAGCTGAAGAGAAAAACACTTGAAGTGTTTGTGAGTGAAGCTTGTACCAGTAAGGAGAAGTAGGGTAAATCGGTGTAAGGAACCAACCGATAGAGTGAGAATAGAATGTAGAGGTGACAAACTGGAAGAAGCAATACCTGATAGAGGGTGACCAAGTGTGATTTGAACTCAGCAAAATAGAGGGAAAGAATATTAAGGAGAGTTAGAACTAGCGGGAAGGCTAAGTTGCAATGTGTGTTGAGTTGATACAAACCAGTAAGATAGAAACAAGCAGTGCAAAGCTTTTAAAGGTTGCAAAACTTCATTTGCAGCAAGGATCTCATTTGTATATCTGAGTTTTTCATATTATTTACACTGAGTAGGTGCTTAGTGTAGGGGTTGTAGCTCCTTTAGGTTGTAGCCTATAAATTGTGTAGGGGTTGGTGCTCCCTTGAGTTGGTGCTCATAAATCAGGGGTTGGTTCTCCTTAGGTTGGTGCCCTAATATTTGTAATCGGATCTTTTCATTGTGAGGCTGGATTGGAGCAGAAGATCTCCAACAGCTATTCTCACCAAGGTTTTTCCCACATTGGTTTTTCCTCATACATCTAATGTTGTGTATTGCATCTTCATGTGTGTATTGTATTAATCTTTTAGATATTTCTCCTACACACCTTGTTTGCATTGTTTTGGTAACCGGTCTGCACTTTGTTTATTTCATATTGAACCGGTATAGCTCTGATTAAGTAAAAATTGTTTAAATCACTGATTCACTCCCCTCTCAGTGATCCATTGTGTCCAACAAGGAAAAATGAGGATATGAATCCCCCCATAAAGAAGTAGTTCCTATGCCAATCATGAAATATTGAAGACAATATAATTCACTAGCTACAAATAACATTTCTCTCCTTAGAAAGAAACATATATATATGTGATTAGAGAATACATTCTCATAAACTTGAAGAATCAAGAATCCAAATCCAAATAATGTGTGCCTCTAAAAATTGCTCAAATTTTCACATGGTAGAATGAGATGATGGCGGTCCATAAACCTATGAGGACTAATGTAGAACAAGCTCTAAAGATGATGAAAATGGTGGGATAATAGAAATAATGTGGCTATAAATAAAAGAGGAGGTTAATTTACCCAAAATAATCCTCTAAATCTACAATTTGAGTCTGTAAAAATAAGGATGATATGTCTACAAGATAAGAATCGCATGTAGCCATGTTTGGAATAATATGAATGTCTTTCTACATTGAATTAATAGGGGCCCTGGATGTCACGATGCCAAGATAATCAAGAATAATATAAGATGGATATTGGGTCTTAATGTGAGGAGTAGGAACAAGGAGACAAGCCTCTAATCTATTGGAAATGGCAAAACCTACAATATACTCAAACTCCTCTAAAGTGTCATCATATAAGGGTATGTAATCTACATCCATAAGACAAATGAAACAATATGTAGTAGGATCCTTTAATATTGGAGAGATATGAGGGTCTTCATGGATCTCCCAACATCTATTCCAAAGTGTGTGGAGACAATCAATATCTAATACAACAAACATAGTGTTAGGAACAACACTAGAACAAATAAACCCTACAACATGGTCAATGATATAATTACAAGATGATCTACCCCTTGGCATGGAAAATGTAGGTTTATGGTCATATAAATAAGGTAAAATACTAAACCACTTGATATTTGTCAAGGTGATGTTTTGTCATGACTCATAGTTATATTTTGATAGGATCACCACAAAAGGATGAACAAAAAAACCCATGATACCTCCTCAAATGAAAAAATCAAAGGTCAATAACCTTATTGTATGTAAAATGAAATAAATGGATTCATCTCATGAAAAATAGATCCTTGCAAGGTACAAAAATGTCCAAGTAATTGACCAAAATGTGAAATCATAAAAACTAAATAAAATGCACTAGGGATAGATTTTGAACTAAGTGCATGGATAGATATAATGAGTTCTAAAATACTTTTCAATTTCACAAGAATCACAAAAAATGGAGATATAGGTAAAAAATTGTGAGCTTTCAAATAGAAAATGGTAATTTTAATTTTACTACTATAAAATATACCAACTGATGATGAGACCTACACCATTAGAAAGTTCTTTGAACTATCTTTTTTATTATATCTTTTTTCTCAATTTCAACATTGTAGGCCCAAGCACGGCCCAAGTTATGGTGAACAGAAAAAATCCCCTTGTAAGCATGAATGAGGGGACTAGGGTTCAAGGAAGGTGGTATATTAATGATGTCACATTGACATTAGCATGATATCAACACAAAATATACCAAAAATATTGCCTTGGTTGCCCAAAAAAATAGGTTTCCTAAAAAATGGAAGTCGTTAGTATATTCCTCAATCATGCCAAAATATTCAATCTCTAAAACATTCTAAATAAATATTCCCTATTGAAAAGGTTTTGTATGCTAGAATATTCCTTTTGGATCTTAAAATATTTCCTTAGGTCACTCGGGTGAGTCTAGTGATTGGAGAGCAAGGCAGAGGTGCATGTTTAGAAACACCACTGGAATGTGGCAAGTGTATTATGGATTGGAATGATTGTTGACAATAAGTAAATAGATATATTGGCTAGTGAATGCTTGAAAACTACGCAAATGTGACCATGTATGTAAGGTAGAAACACTACCCTCATGCCAACCCTATTTTTTAATATTTAAAATTATTTAATTTTTTTAAAAAGATTAAAAACCCTTTCATAAATATTTTTTTTGGCCTATTTACACCTTTGGAGATCTAGTTGCAGACAAGCGAATGTTCATGGTAATACAACCATACAACCATACAACCATATAGATTCTTACATATGAATTCTTGGCCACTATTTTTTTTTCTAGTTCTTTAAATTTTACAAATTCACAAGTGATATTAGGATTTTTTACTGTTTTGGATTCAATGGTGATATATGTTTCAATCCAAGATGAGTCAATTTTTCACTCAAGGCAAGATCTCTCAAAATTTGGATAGAAAGCTATAGATTTGGTGCTCTAATACCATATTGGAGTTGATGATGAACTTCATAGCTCCTATAAATCACTTGCAACCAAAACACCTATCACATCTAAAGAGATAAGGTCATGATTGTGCTATGAAACCTTGAGAGGTTAATCTAGAAAATAAATTGTATGTACATTGAATTAAATATGAATGAATAGATACAATATACAATATTTTTTTATAAAATAAAACTCTAGATGAAACCCTAGGTGAGGATTAAGTTAAATAATGATAAGTATCCTCATTATTTGACTTGAGATAACATGACCTATAATTATCTCAATGTAAATATTAAAATGAACACTCCCACATTTATCTTAGTTGAATAAAGCAAATGGGTACATAGGTAATTAATTTATGATTAATTAATTAATAGATTCATATTAAACTATTTAATCCAACAAGGAGCATAGAAAAATAAGAAGAAATAAGTGAAATTACTTATTATTAATTGGTAGAATGACTTGCCCTAGAAATGATAAATTTTGGAAACTTACCTTGATGTATTTATAATTTAATGTTTTATTTTTATAGTCCAAAATGGATAAATGTGTTGAAAACTTATAATTTATATAATACAAAGAAGTAAAGAGGACTATGCATAGCTCTAAAAAATACTCATTTTCAAAAAATATAGATAAAGTAAAGTTTGTGTGAGAAAGCTATGATCAAATGTACAAGTTCCAAAGAGTATGATGATTGAGTAATATTCTTAGTAAAATTAAAATTTTATAAAATGAGAATATAGAATTGAGAAAGTGACCTATCGATGATTGGTTTTTTAGCCTTTAAAAATAGGTTGCAAAAATATAAAATCTAATTTCAAATGGTCCCCTCCATGAGCATAGAAAAATTATGATATGAGTAGTTCATTTGATGATGTTGGTAGTCCATGTAGATGATATTACCAACATAGTTATCTATAGTTTTATTAGCATGACATATGAGACATATAGATGAGACAAATAATGATGCAATATGAATAGTCAATAGATAAAGTATCCCATGGTTGGGATGACATTTAAAGTGATATATTCAAAGATGTTAGTTAAAATTCATTTGTATAGTATACACAAGCATAAGATAATACCATTAGAAAATATAAAAAATGCATAGGTGGAGGTAAAATTAAAGAGAGATGGTGACTAGGGATAGTGATAACCAAGAATGGTTTAACAAAGGGTAGCAACAACTACTAGAGTGATGACTTGGTGGAAATGTCGGCTAGCTTTAACCATACCTAGTGGAAGAAGAATAAGTGAAATAGTTGTGTTGGTGTGGAAAAATTAGGTTTTCAGCAATTAAGATAATAATACCAATAATATTGCATATGAGACCAATAAATTGAAAGAGAAGTGAATGCAATAGATCTAGCCACAATCCAAATAGGAAAAGGGCTAAAATTTTGTCTAGATTCACTGGTTTTTCTTGCCACCCTCTTTTAGTCAAAATTGGGATGTGAATTTTGAAATTAGAGCAAGACAAGGGATAAGTGAAATGAAATAGTAAATCCAAATTGCTACGTGTATCCAATAGAGCCACACGTAGCGATCTATGCAGAAGAAGAGAATCAAAACCTGCTCCCAACAGTTTGGGCTAATTTTTTGGGACCAAGTAGAAGATATTTTCCCTAGTCCTTCGATTTTTGCTCTATCAAAATATGAACTTGTTCATCCTTGTTAACTCTATCAGAATCTTTGAGTACAACTCTTGAGTAAATTACCTACACAAAGAAAGAGAGAAGAAATAGTTTTGGATAGGGGTTTTCTTTGGGTCAAACCCTAGTTTAGGAACTAACCCTGAATTGAATAATATAAATACTGAAGTAAATGCTAGGAGATATACCTCAGATCTACAATGGTTGATAGAAATATTGATGATGCAATGCTCTTTAGATATGATCACAAATGTTGAATGTAATAGCATGAAAAACAAATGAACATAAAATATCTAATCAAACAGGTATTCTTGCATAAATATTGATGTATTTTTTCTTCATAATGGTTGAAGGATAAAATATTGCCTTGAATTCCTAAAAATACTTAATGATGAATGCTTGAAGAATGCACGAATACTAGTAATAGGTAGTGGATGTTCAATTTCTTCTAGGTAAAAATGAATCAATACGATGTCTTTATATAGGGTTTCCTAGGTAAATTATCAATTAGGTCGACCTCTAATAGTCAAGTGTAGCCATGAGGACCAAAATCTATTGAGGAAAGAGAGAGCCCACCCAGATTCAAATTGGGTCCTAGGGACTAGGGTAGTTTTGGGTTCCCTAGTCGAGGACCAAGTTGATACATGCCCTACTCCTCCAAAGATAGGACCAACAACTTAAAAACTAGGGGAAGGCAACTCCAAGATGGGGCCCAATCAACAATGTCAATAGGTGACATCAAGGTTGGAGTAAAGAGGACCAAAATGGACCCAAGGGGAATGGAGGTGGGACATGCTAAAGTAGGAGCACTAACATGAGGTGTGAATTGTGTCGATTAATTTGCAATGCTACAATATCCAACTAGGGGTAGTAGCAACAAAGGGTGGTGTATCTAGTGGATCCACCTTGATTGGTGAAGACATTGACTACTCAAAAAACATATGAATAGAATATGGCTTCTATGGTATTATGAACCTTGTAAAAATTTTGAGTCCTAAAAATGATCCACTCCACACCATGAGCTCCAAAATTGATAACTGTATAGTCAAATTATAGGCTTCTATACTCTTTGAATGTAATGATGAGAAAAAAAATTGTTAAGTTCCTTAGACAATCACAACCTACAAACCCCCAAAAAACCATTAAAACACTAATATACATAATTTAGATTCTTGAAATTAGAATTGTGTGAAATTAAAGCCTAGATAAAATTTATCATGCCTTCAAAACATAATGGTGTAACTACAAATGTTGCATGAATCTCCAAAATTAGATCACCTCAAAAATCATGAAAACCAATATCACTTGTGAGACTATAAAAATAGAAAAGATCTAAGTTAGGGCACCATGTCTCTAATATCATATTATATAATGTACTACAAAAGGAAATCAACCAACACTTAATTCTATAATGACAACCATAATGCTACTAAATACTCAATAATAGGCTAAATAATGTTATTCCCATAATCAAGAAAGAAAATACATAGAATGCATGAAAGTGAGAACTAGAGAAAATAAAGCTAGGTGAGAGCATGTATAAGATAATGCAAAGGAGAAGGAATGTGAACCACCCATCCACTTAGAAGTGTAAATACCAAGCTATGAACATGCTTCAAAACACAAGTGTTAGAATATTAAAAAATAGTGATAACCCAAATGCACTATGGAATGAACACTCAAGCCCTATTAAAAAAATGATCCTAGAATCAAACTAATTGAATAACAAAAAATTTCAAGAATGAGATATTGTTAGATTCTGCGAGAAGCGAGAATCGAGCCAAGATCTAATGTCGGCCATAGATCACATGCAAATCCAAACAACAGATAATTGAAGATCAAAATATATGAATGAAGATAAATCTAATATTAGAGTAAAATAGAGATAGAAGATAATTTGGAGAAGACTCTCACCGAGCTATCACTAAACTAGTGAAGGTGAGAGTATAGTGCTTATTATATAGAAAAATAATAACATATACATCCAAGGGGTGCATTAACTCCTATTCCCCATAAGAAGTGGGAGGTTTTACCTTCTTGGTAAATGCCAAAACATGTGGCATAACCTCCTGACATGAAGACAAGAAAGGAGTTGAGAAAGTTGGCACATAAGGCCAAAAGAGGGTAAGAAACCCAAATACCCCATAACCCACTTAGGAAATGAAAAAATAGTGTTTATGAGAGGTGGAACAACAAGCCAAAAGAGGGTGAATAACTCAACTACCCATGTAAGGTAGAAAGTTACACATATAGCTGAAGTATTTCACCATGTGTCATCATATTAACTACTCCTAAAAACCTAAGCAAGCTTAATAATATGTGTAGGAAAGATAAATACCCCCTAACATAGGAAAATAAAAAACATCCACTAACAACCCCCCTTAAGTGTAGCTTAGGTGGGTGAAAATATGGGTCGCAACAAATGAGGCCATGTTAGGTACCCATGTACATAGAGATCCCCCCAAAAGAAGAAGTGCGCCCCCCCCCCCCCCCCCCCCCCCTCTCCCATAAGAGGAAAATCCCCTCCCTAAATAGAGAAAGAAAGAATGAAGGACTAATAAACCCCTCTTGAAGTATACACATGCCACATCCCAAGTAAAGATCACAAATGAAGGAACTTGCTTTCAATGAAGCATTTGGTGAAGAGGTTTGCGGTCTCCTCCAATGTAGAACAATACTTAAGATCAATGCTGTCATCCTGAATCAACTCCCAAATGTAGTGCATATGTATCTCAATGTGTTTTGTCCTCTGGTGATGAAATGGATTTCTTGAGATCTGTATAGCATGATGATCATCACAAAAGATGATGGTAGGCTTTCTGATTGGAATACCAAACTCAGTGAGAATATTATAAAGCCAAATAGTCTCAATGGTGGTTTAACTTCCCCTCGATACTTAAACTATGTTGATGAAAGAGAAATTGTAGGCTACTTATTTCTTGACTAATAAACTAGACCAGATCCAAGTGAGAAGTAATGCCCTGAAGTGGACTTGCGATCCTGAGAATCACCTGCCCAATCTAAATCTATATATCCCACCAAGTCAACATCCATGCCTGTTACATACTAGATTCCATAATTGTGAGTACCTTGAATGTAGTGGAGGATCCACTTAGCTGCTTTCCAATGCAACTCATGTGTCTCCTACATGAATTTAGAGACCATTCCCATAGCATATGAAATTTTGGGTCTCGTATGAGTCAAGTATATGAGACTCCCAACAAGTTGTCGGTATTGTGGACACCCAAAATTGTCATGTCTAATTAAATAAATATTTTATTTATTTAATTATCTAAGCCTAATTCTTCTATTAATTAAATAAATCTTTATTTATTTAATTAATTCATTTATCCTCTTCTAGCCTTATTTCTCATTTAAATAAATACATTTATTTATTTAAATTATCATTTTCCTAAATTAAATAAATATTTTATTTATTTAATTATCCCACTTCTTCTATAAATTAAATAAATCTTTATTTATTTAATTAATTAATTAGCTTTTTCTACCTATGACACATGTCATTCATTTCTTAATTCCTACACTACCTACCCCGTTCATTATTCTATTATTTCCTCTACCTACCCTCTAATCCTAGCCGACCTCCTTTTTTACACCTCTCAATCTTATCCCTCCATTTCTTATAGTGTCTTCTATTTAAGGAGATGCTTCCTTCATTATCAAATGCTAACAACTTGATCATTTGACTATACTACGATCATACTTGCAACCACATTCCGTTCTTTGTTGAGCTCTTGTGCACATAAAATCTGAGAGCAAATATATCAAGCAAGATCAATGGAGATAGGAAGAATGGAGATCAAAACCCTATTGGACATGTGATGGTATCATCTTTGTGATTTTGTTTTATTTACATTGTCTTAGGTAATCTTCATATGTTATGGTGGATCTTTGTTATTGTTAGGCTAGGGTTTGGTGGTTGAATTCATTTAGCCTTTCAATCTTGTTATTATTGTTATCCATTTTCACCATAAACATTTTGGCACACCCGGTGGGACACTTGTCCCTTTGCATTTAACCCCCTTGTTGCAGGTCTTGTGTTTTTGAAGTTGCAGGTCGGACATTTTCAGCAGCATTTTTGGTATTTTCGCATCTGTGCACTTTCGGATCGCATTTTTGATTTTCTAGCGCGTCTGAGATAGTTGGATCCACGTCTATGTTTTGGTCATATTTCATTTTGCAGGTTCCAGGGAGGTGCGTCTATGTTACTGAAACGTGTCTGTGTCATTTTCACCCGCGTCTACGTACAGAAAGCGCATCTGTGGTTTTTAATCGCGCCTATGTCTCATGGAACCGCGTTTCTATTTCGAAGTCATGTCTGCGTAGGCAGTAATCGCGTCTGTGTATTGCCTGTTTCAAAATTTTGGAAATTTTATTGATTCGGTTTTCGGATTTTGCATTTAGGGTTTCAGATCTTGTTTATTTTTTGGACTAACATTTTCAGATCTAGCTAACACAATTGGTGCAGCTTGCCTTGGAAGCTAAATCGTTTGGTTGAAAGCCCCTATTTTCACAAAGTCTTTTGGGTTTTAAAATTTACCTAACTTGTGTGTTTGCAGGAAGGGGTGATTATTTCAAACAACCCAAACTACTAACAACTCTTTGTTGTAGGTCCTTGGCAAGAGTTTTTAATTTTTATTGTGTGCCTTGTTTTCATAGGCTAGCAAACACTTCCATTGGTGCACTAAAATTGAATCATTGTCTTTTGTGTCTTGAGCAATAGGCTCTTTTTGTTTAATCTTTAGAGGGCCTATCTTCCTATGTGGTCATTAGGACTGCTAGTGAGAAGAGAACGACCCAAGTGGTAGCGAGGAAAACCCACCTCTTCCGAACCACTATAAACAAATGTATTCATGGTGAAAACTATGGATAACGTGTGCTGATTAGTTCATACCGACACTATGTCTCCCCATAAACCCATTTGATCAAATTTATTTGATCATTTGTAGGGCATAACCCCTACCGGCTAGGAGCCTTTTGTATTTATAGAGCTGAAAGTGCCGCATGTATGGCCACACGAGCAGATGCCCTTACTAGCACCTTTTTGTTTTAGAAGCTCAAATCCTTCTAGTTGTTGGGGCAGGAGGTCAGACCTATGGTAGCGGCCCACACACATACGGTTCTTAGTAGAGATACAAAGTTCACCATGGGGAGTTTTCATGGGGACTGATGCTTGGCTGACCCGAGAAGTGAGTGCCGAGGGTGGAGCCAGTGAGGTCAAGCATCTAAGTATCCACTCTGAATAGCGTAGCCTCGGGGGTAAAACCCTATGTGGGATCAACAACTATTGTCTTGGCCAGCCATAAGAATTGTGCTTGACTTCTTTTAAACATTCAAACATTCAAGACCAAACAACAAAACATTGTGTCTTTTGTGTCTTCAAGTGTATGCAAAACATTTTTACATCAAACAACACACTTTTCTTGGAGTCATTTTGGAGTCTAGAAACTTGCAAACATTGAGTCCTCATCAACATTGTGTCCTCTTGTCATGAAAAAAATAGTCAAACAGTTAGATTTGGTCACAACAAAACTATTGGATTTTGCCAAGATCAAGAGGTCAATGAAATGTACAAGATAGAGACATAATATGGGACAAGAATAAACTGTATTCTCATCAATAGAAAATGATCAACAATCAACTGGATTATCTCTGTTACATACAATGTAGATGAGCTTGCTTATATAGGCAAGGCTAGGGATATGTATGAGCACACAAATATGACATGTAGCTCAATGAGAAAAAAGGGTAGGTAGGAGAAATAATATAATATTCCACATGAGGTGGATCACCCACCGAAGGTGGAATTATCACTCCACAATAAGTGGATATGATAGTGTAATAACAAGATCAACACCATAAGAGGTGGAATTTCTCCTACACATACTATCCCAATGTGGCACAAACACCCAAGTGTCTCATATCCAAACTACTATGAAATGCATTATCCTAAGTAAACTTAAGTAAGTGTAATAATATCCATGATGAATAATTATTTACACCAACACCCCCCCTTAAGTGCAACTTAGGGGAATGCACTTAAGTCTACAATGCAACTAAGCAATGCAAGATGGGTCCCGGCTACGAGGCCATGTTAGGTACCCATGCACAAATGCAAATGCATGCAAACCAATGCAATGAAATCTCTCACAAAGTGGGGAAAGAGAGAAAAACCCAATGGGAAAAAACCCTCCCCCAAAAGAGAGATGAAAGCTATACAAGAGAACTCTCAAAGAACTATGTGAGGAACAAAACCCCATGTGAGGAAAAAGTCCCCCCCATATGAGAGAAGAAGAGAAGTCAAACTGTGATCCTCTCTCAATGAAGAATCTGCACCAATGATAGAAGCTCGATGTATGAAGAAACTGCTCCACGAACGTCGAACAACATTCCTCCCCTTAGGAAGAAACAAAACCAAAGGTGTATCCATGAAGTCTCCCCAATCATGAAGGGAAGATGTATGAAGAAAACTCATGATGAAAGGAATCTCTGAAAACTGCTCAAGTGTCCCCATGTCGATGCTGAAAGATACCCCCTCCAAAGGTGGTGAACTGCTCCACACTACTGAAAAAGGAACTCCAAGATCTAGTGGAGATGGATGTAGAACAATGCCCAAAGACTCATGTGTCTCCTCAAAGCATAAAGAGACCTCCTCCAACTGCTGTACATAAGTATCCACAATCATGTCAACCTCGAAAGAATGATCATGTAGAGAATGAACAAGAGGGTCAGAGTGTGCCCTCGCAACAATCGAAGAAGGATCATCTTCATCAAAGACAAGATGAATGTCATCAATGATGTCTCCCAAATCTGCAATGTAGGATTCCACAAACAAACCTGCAATGTCTGTCAAGTAATCATCCCATGAATCTGAAGCTGGAAGACAATGTATATCCTGCTGCACTGAATCACATGAAGGCAAAACTGTCGCACTATCTGCATCATCAGGTGCAATAGGTGATGTGATATCAATATGAGAAGATGAAATACAAGACTCAAGAATGGGGTTACATGTGAGAATCCCCATGTTCAAGTGTCCAAAGTTCTCCTCAAAATCTGAATCATCACAATAAGTGTGATCATCATGTGTAGAATCATCAAATGTGAAATCATCATCATCAACAAAATCTGAAAAGGAGTATAACCGAGATGCATGATCAACCACCCCAGTTGCAATGATAGCTCTAGTCTCCATGTCTCTAATAAAAACTGAGTCAGGTGTGAACTCCACAACTCTCTTAGTTGCGCCATGTGTGATTTGATAGATAGAAAGGAGATTGTTTGTCAAGTGGGGTACACACAACACATCATTGAAGGAGTTATCCCCAATGTCAATAGATCCTTTCCCAATCACATCCATGTATGTATGATTGCCCATCAAAATCTGTGGCATGGTGCAAGGCTCAAATGTAGAGAACATAGACTGTGAAGATGCCATATGATGAGAAGCCCCTGAATCTAGAAGCCATCTCTCTGAAGTATGATTTGTTGTAGCACATAGAGCTTTTCCTTTTCTTGTTCCAAAAGAGTGAGTTTTTCCACTCGTAGAAGCCATGAATGCTTGCCCTTTTCCTTTTGAATGTGAGGAAGTGGAAGTTGATGAATCATCCTTCTTGTAGACTTTAGGCAAATCAATGTTATGCCTTTTGATGATATGTGTGAGTTCATCAATCTTCTTAGTATGGCAACGATGTTCCTCATGACCAATCTTTTTACAATAAGCACAAGTAGGTCTCTCTCTCTTTGGTGAATTATCTTTCTTGGAAGAGGATGAATCTCCTTGTTGTGGAGAAGATGATGCTTTTTCTTTAGGCTTTGATTGCCATTTCTTCTTGTTTGAGTTGTCCTTTCCTTGATTTGCCACTAATGCTTGAGACTTAGAAGAAGCCTTAAGAATGCCCATGCTTATCAACTTAGTTTGTTCCATCATCAACATTTCATTGAAAGCATCAAATGTAGGCATTTTGTAGCTTGAACCCATTGTCATCCTATGAGTTTGGAAACTAGAAACAAATGCTGCATATTCTTGTGGAAGCTTCCCTATCAAGTTGAATATCAATTGAGTATCCTTTTTATCAATGCCACAATCTTTGAGTTGTGCCCTCAACTCATTTGCCTTAGTGACATAATCTTGTATAGTATCAAAGTTCTTGGGATCTAACATGGTGAGATCACTATCAATTTGATATCCCCTAATCTCATCAATTTAACCATACAAGTCTTGAAACTTTTGCCAAGCATCCTTGATTAGAGTACATTTCTCAATATGAAAAATGAGATCCTTTGATACATACTTTCTTAAGGTACCAATTTCCATGATATTTTTAGTGAGCCAATCTAAGTGACCAACTGGATCAGCCTTAGGATCAGCTGGAGCAACAATAGTTCCATCAATGTAATGAGTGAGTCCTTTTTCCATAAGTTTACTCCATGCATCAATTTTCCAAGTAGCATAATTATGTGGAGTTAAGAGAGGAAACTTAGAAGAACCCATAGCAGCAAAAAGGAAAGAACACAAGAGCACAAAAGCACAAGAGACACCCCCCAAATTCAATCAATCAACGTACCCCCCCAAAAGTGATGATTTTGGCACTTTATACTTAGTGCGATTACAATGAGCCACTTGCAAAACAAGGCAAAGTGGGCTTATGATGCAAATTTTACAACTTCTAAAATGAGATACAAGAGACTTCAATCAATAGTGCAATGAATCTAACTGAGATTCAAGCAAATATACAAGTACCAAGAGAGCCAAAATTGGCCAAGATCTGAAAGTACAATTTCTACTTACAATGACATCAATCTGATAGCATCATGTGAAAGTAGACAAAAAAATACGCACTTTCAAAAAAAATGGCACCTAAAAAGGAGGTCGGATGACCCCAAACGAAGCCTCTGAAGTTGCAAAAACTGGGATTACTCAGGGACAGTCACCAAAAACTATATTTTTTGAAAAATCCATGCATCAAAATCAAAAAATTCTTTCACCACTGCGGAGAGCATGAAATTCTAGCCCATTTCAAAAAAAATTGCACCCAAAAAGGAGCAAAAATGAGCAAGTTATGGCCATTTGAAGTTGAACTGCAAAATCAAAAATGCAAATGAGAGGGGGTCAAAAAAATTTCAAACCCTGCTGATGTGGTGCTGACATCAGCAAAACACTATGTTAAATTTGATGGTCGTATGACCGTCGCCAAAACTTCGCTGCCTAGCTGACTGGGCATTCGTACTGTACGGACGGATGACTCGGCCTGCTGACTGTACTGTCCGTACTGTACGGATTTGCTGATTGTACAGGCTGATTCTGCTGTCCGTACGGTTGACGTGGCATACAAAAAGTTGCTGACTTGGCGTATGGAGGGTCCACGTGTCTGTACGGTTGTACCGCGTGGCGGATGAGTTGGCATCTGCACGGAGTGGAGCTGAGGCCGGAGTCCGTCGCAGGTGGAGGAGCCGAGGAGGAGGCGCTCGGGCTGCACGGGAGGCGCAGCGGCTGACAGACGGCGTCGGGAGGAGAACTGGGGGTGGCACCGGGAAGCGGCGCTGGCCGGTGTTGGAAGCCGAAGACGCGGGAGGCGCGAGCTGCTGGAGGAGCTGCGGAGGCGAGGGCCGGGGACGAGGCGCCAGGAGCGGAGTGGCGGTGGACGCTGCGGGCTCCGGGGGATTCGCCGGCGGCGGCGCGGTACTCTGTGTGCCAGACTAAGTACGAACGCGCAAGGGCTGACAATCTCTGCAAAAAAGCCTGCAACCTGCGCAGGTAGGGGGGTACGGGGGTCTGCGGACCCCCAACCAAATATTTTTTTTTTTAATTTTTTTTTTGCTTCTTTTTCAAATTTTTTTTGATTTTTTCGAATTTTTTCAATTTTTTTTTATTTCAAACAATTTTTCGATAAATAATATTTTCAGACAATTTTTTTTTTTTCGAAAATAATATAAAAAATTTAAAAATCCGTACGATATAAGCAAAAATGGAGAAAAAAAATTTCTCACCAAAATAGACCAACTTTATAACCAAAATTCATGGAAATGGCCTTCCGGACACAATGGAGAGGTCGGATCTGGTTTAGGACGCCTCCAAATGATGATGCTCCTCAGATCTACCTCTTGACGTCACAATAATGCCTCTTCAAGACGAATCAATGAGACTCCAATAGCTCTGATACCATGTTGGATTTTACCAAGATCAAGAGGTCAATGAAATGTACAAGATAGAGACATAATATGGGACAAGAATAAACTGTATTCTCATCAATAGAAAATGATCAACAATCAACTGGATTATCTTTGTTACATACAATGTAGATGAGCCTGCTTATATAGGCAAGGCTAGGGATATGTATGAGCACACAAATATGACATGTGGATCAATGAGAAAAAAGGGTAGGTAGGAAATAGGTGTGGGTAGGTAGGAGAAATAATATAATATTCCACATGAGGTGGATCACCCACCGAAGGTGGAATTATCACTCCACAATAAGTGGATATGATAGTGTAATAACAAGATCAACACCATAAGAGGTGGAATTTCTCCTACACACACTATCCCAATGTGGCACAAACACCCAAGTGTCTCATATCCAAACTACTATGAAATGCATTATCCTAAGTAAACTTAAGTAAGTGTAATAATATCCATGATGAATAATTATTTACACCAACAAAAACGACTTCACAGATTGAAAAAAAAAAAATTGCACAAAGTTTACAGAAATGCGTCTGTGTCTGTTTTAATCGCGTCGGTGTCATCTAAGCGCGTCTGTGAAGGGCATAATCACATTTATGTGTCTAACAGTGTCTGTGTCGAATAGAGACACGTATGTGTCTGGGAATCGCGTCTGTGAAGTATACAGGCGCGTCTGTGTTCAAAATTGCAAGAAAATTTCACAGTCCTGCTAACAAAAGAAATCAGTTTTAGAATTCTTGAGCTTCCTAGGTTGTTTTTTTCAGGTTTCATCTAGCATTCAACCTGTCTTTGGGTCTCACACAGTCCATCATTGCTTCACATCTCATTTTACATTCACAATTGTCTAAACTTGGGTCAAAAGGTCACTTGCTTGTCCTCATCATACTTTGTCAACACACTATATACAACAACACTTTGCTAAGTGGTCCCTCATCAAGGTTTCTTACCTTTGGGTCTCATTTGGTCTTACTTAGAGTCAAGGTCAACTTACCTCATCAAGAGAAACTATCCTCTCTTTGGAAGTCACACCTACTCTACTACATACATACTTGGTCTTACACTTTGGACATTGCAAGTACACTTCAGATTCATTTACACTCCATCCAACTCTTGGTCTTCCATACTCTTTTTCCATTTTCATCTTGTCTCACACATCTTGGTCAATACCTAGTTCATGGTTGAAACCTGTCTTCAAAAATCTAGGAGAGAAACTAAAGAGGCTCAAGAGTCTGCAAACATGAGTTCTTATGAGTATGACAATGATTTATTTTTCAATACTGATCACACTACATTGCCTGACATGGATGTCTATAGAAACATTCCAAATGTGGAGAACGCAGACACTACAAACAACAATGTTACACACAATGACAATATGGACAATTTTTCAATACATTCAGCAGATGTGGAAGAATCCATTATGAATCCCCATTTCAATCGATTGGTTGAGGAAATAATGAGGAGGGATAGACAATACTTCTTACAAATGATGGCACAAAGTGGAGCCAAGATACCTCATGATTTTGACATGTCTCAAATAATGGAAAATCGACCTTTGCAACAAACTCACTCCAACATGGATCAAAGGAGACCTAATAGTGGAGAAAATAGAGGACCACATATGGTACCTGAATCACCATCATCTTTGCTTCAAAAACTAGAGGTCCCACATACACATGGTCAAGTATATGATACTCACCTTCGCAGACCATTATGGAAGTCTTATGCAGACAGATATGCTCAATCACATACTCAAGCTATGGATCAACCAAAACAATTGGATATTCAAAGGCATGCTCAAAATTTGGACACAAGGAAACCCCGTGTCAAATTTGGGGGCAACACAATAGAACATGACATGCTTGTAGAATATGGTATACATGCACAAAATAGATATGGTGTTCCTGAACATGAATCTATACCAAGTGGTCCATATAGGCAGCATCACTATAGACCTCCTCCATATGAACATGTGTATGATCAATATCATCCATATATACAATATGCTCCTCCTCCAATTGGTGCCTCAAACATGGGGTATGCTTCAAGAAGTCGATCTCCACCTAAGAGCAATTTGGAGCAACAAATCAGGGACTTACAAAAGAAAATGGAGGACATAAATACACCAAAGCCAACATACACAATGAGAGACATATGTCCTTATCCATTTGAAAAGAGTATTCCAATGCCTCCATTTCCTACACACTTTGTGACCCCAAAATTTGATAAGTATAGAGGAAAAGGGGATCCCAAGGCACACATAAGACAGTTTTTCATAGCTTGCATTGAAGTAGCTTCAGAAGAGACATATTTGATGAGATTATTCCGACAAAGCTTAGGTGATCAAGCTATGGAATGGTTCTCCCAACTCCCACCTGGTATTAAGTCATGGGGTGACTTAGCAGAGGCATTTATTCAACATTTCTCCTACAATATAGAGACAGACATATCAGTCACTACTTTGTGCAACACCAAGCAAAAAGAGGGAGAATCTTTTGCATCATTTTTACAGAGATGGAGAAATCTAGCCAGCAGATGCTCTTGTGAAATTCCACAAAAACAAATGGTAGAGATGTTCACACAAAATGTTAACAAAGACATTGGTTATGATCTAAGGAAAGCTTGTTTGTCCACCTTCAAGGATGTCATTGAAAAAGGCTTAGCAACAAAAAAGGTTCTAATTGAACAAGGAGTCATTAAGATATTCAAGGAAAGCAAAGATGACTTTAAAGGAAAAGACAAGCCAAGATTTTGGAATAAAAACAAGAACACAGTCAATGATGGTGTTGTTGATGCCAATATAGTGCGACCCAAATTCATCTTTTCAGGATCAAGTTCTACAAACAATCAAGTGAATACTCAAACAACTTCTAGATCACGAAGGAAGTACACTCCATTGGGAGAACCACTTGAGTCAGTCTTCAAAAAGCTGGTGGCAAACAAAGTGATCACAGTTCCAGATTTTCCTCCATATGAACCAAAGGTCAAACCAAATTGGTGGAATGATGATGAGTATTATGAATTCCATAAGAGCAAGGGTCATAAGACAGGAAATTATCATCGACTGAAGAACATCGTACAAGATCTCATTGATAGAGGTGACACTAAGATTGAGGGACACTCATCCAATCAAGAACATGAGATGTTTAAGGAACCATTCCCAAAGCACGACAAGGGAAAAGCTAAAGTCACAGATGATCAAGCCAACTATACTAGAGCACCTTATAACTATGATTCAACTATCAATCATATCTCTACTATTACCATCAAGAACAAAAACCCTGAGAATCTTCCTCAGAGACCCAAGATTGTCCTAAGAGGTGTTGGATCTTCTTCCGAACCTACCTCTGAATGTCATGTTACAACTCATCGAGGTAAAATTACGTTGCCAGGTGCCTCCACTAAAAATACTGCTTCTTCATCAACCAAACTTGAATATGACCTTGTAGAATAGTTAGGGAAGACACCCGCACTCATCTCCATCCTTGAGCTCTTACGCATATCCCCCGCTCATAAAGCTATTCTTGACAAAATCTTGAGAGACACCGCCATTCCTACTGATCTGAACGTGGACCAGTTTCAAGCCATGGTGGGATACCTTTCCATTCCACATTCCCTTACATTCACAGAAGCCAATGATGCCTCCATAAGTCAGCCACATAATGCACCATTACATATTGAAGCCTTCATACACAAACATCGAATAAAGCGAGTCCTGATAGATGGAGGAGCTGGTCTAAATATTTGTACATTGAGAACCATTAAACAATTGGGATATTTCGATAAAGTTGTGAATTCAAAAAATCAAATCACCATCAAGGCATATGACGATGAAGAGTGCTCATCGAAGGGTACAGTCACCTTACCTCTAAGAATTGGGCCAGTCACAAAGGATGTAGTTTGTCAGGTCCTAGATCTGGATCTCACTTATAATATATTGCTAGGACGTCCTTGGATTCATGAAATGAGGGCAGTCCCATCGACATATCACTAATGCATTAAGTTTCCTCACAATGGAGTCGAGGTAACAGTTAATGGTGATCCTAATCCGTTCATATATTGCAATAACTTGAGATCACATACTGAGACCATCATTTCCAGTAATCATGAAGTTGTTCCTTCTTTGGCATACATTGACCCTGAGTCATTGAAACCTTCGACATCATAACAGGGTGAACTTAAAGGTAAATTTTAGAACAAAGGCATGGGAGAATACACTCTAAATCAGACCATGTATTTACGACAAGTCATGAGCTCTCCAAAAGAATATGGAAGGCCACATCCTAACAAGAAAATACCCATCATAGTATTCAAATGGGATCCTACTACCTTTCAAAGATGGGAGGAATTGGAGGAGAAGGTTTATACAAAATGCTATACAAAGACATTGAAGATGACACACAAGATCAGATCAATATACCCTATGAGAAATATGGCAAAAGCTTCAAGATTCTACAAAAATTCGGGTATGATGGAAAAAGCCCTCTTGGGTTATGAAAAGAAGGCGTTATGGAACCCTTACAACCTGAATTGACTGTAAAAAGGGAACACTCGAAGGGACTTGGTTTCCTGACTTCCAAGATCCACACTAAAAGGATAGAAAAGGCATCACAAATCAAAGTTGCCAAAGTTCAACAAGAGGATCGCTATTCCACAGACTCCAACGAATGGGAATGGGGTTCAGACAAATCCTCCAGTGACTATGAGCTCACCGAGACATTCAGAGAGCCAGATGAACCCACAGAAGAAGAGGAATTTTATAAAAAGTTCAGAGTTGGTCAAGAAACAACCCATAAGGATTACACACAGTCTTCATCTCGCGGTTCTAGGTTGAAATCACATAGGATGAGAACACCTGTCCCAGAATGTGCTACTAGTGACGATAATTTGGATTCACTCACGATCGAAATTGATGAGGAGAGTGCCATCGATGACCTCGACGATTGCCTTGATATACCCGAATATAACCACATCTTCACTCTTAGCCCCGCTAACTCCGAAGACATTAAAGGCCTTCCCCTTGTTCACCATCAACTTATTGACTGGGATTATGAAGGACTAGCACAATTTGACACCTTCCAAAATGATGAAGCTATTATTGACTATCTTGGCATATGAGATGATCTTCCCTCTGGGGACCATAAAGCAGGATACACTACAGAACTCAACAACATGGCATATTTTGGTGAGGGTGTCGGACCTTCCAGTCGTAAAAATGTGAAAATAAGAACAAATCAAGGGTCTTATGGCAAAAACCACACTGTGGCGCTATTTGATCCCAAAAAAGTAAAAAGAAAGGACGTATCTGAGGGCAAAAACCTCTCTGAGGCACCCGAAGATGGAAGGCTCGACATTCTCCCAGCCTCGTATGAGAAAAAGTCATCCATGTTGGTAGAAGAGACTATCAAAACAAACATTGGTATGGAAGAGGTTCCACACAACATATTCCTGGCTAAATCATTGACAGAGTCCGAAAGGTCACAGTTCATAAGTTTCTTCAAGGAACGACAAATCAACTTTGCATGCTCATATGCTGATATGCCTGGACTAGATCCAGATTTGGTAATGCATCATTTGACAATCAAACCGGGGGCAAAGCCAGTGAAATAGAAATTAAGAAAAATGCATCCACAAGTGGCATTACTAGTCAAAGTAGAGCTGGAGAAGTTATTGGATGTCGGATTCATATGCCCAATTGATTATCCTGAATGGATCTCCAATTTAGTACCTGTCAGTAAACCAGATCGCAGTATCAGAATATGTACAGATTTCAGAGACATCAACAAACCTTGTCCAAAAGATGACTTCCCATTACCAAATATTGACTCGATTGTTGATCTCATGACAGGTCACAAAATGTTATCATTGATGGATGGATTTTCTGGTTATAATCAAATAAGGATCGCACCTGAGGATCAACACAAAACATCATTCACTTGTCCTTGGGGAACTTTCTATTGGAATGTCATGCCCTTTGGGCTAAAAAATGTAGGTGCTACATATCAAAGAGCCATGACTACTATCTTTCATGATCTCATGCATGTAACAGTGGAAGATTATGTTGATGATCTCTTGGGTAAATCAGCAGACAGAAATACACATTTGGACATACTTTCAGTCGTCTCTGATCGGTTGGAAAAATATAAAGTAAGATTAAACCCCAAGAAATGTGTCTTTGGAGTAACCTCCGGGAAACTCCTAGGATTCATTGTGTCCAAAAGAGGAATCGAAGCCGATCCAGCAAAGGTCAAGGCTATCTTGGACATGCCGCCACCTAGAAATATCAGTCAACTTCGATCTTTACAAGGGAGACTCCAGTCTATACAAAGATTCATAGCACAACTTGTAGATAAGTGTAATCCTTTTCAACACCTGCTACATAAAAATATCAAATTCAAATGGGATGATAACTGTCAACAGGCTTTTCAGACACTCAAAGATTATCTTTTGAATCCGCTAGTTTTGATGCCACCAGTTCTAGATCAGCCTTTGCTAGTATACATATCAGCTACTCCAACAGCGCTGGGGGTACTCCTAGCACAACAAATTGCTGAGGGCAAGGAAAAGGCAGTATACTATATCAGTCGCACATTGGTGGGATATGAGCTAAACTACACACCAATCGAGCATGCATGTCTCACCGTGGTCTTTGCTTCGCAAAAATTACGACATTACATGCTCACTCATAAGACTAAGTTGGTTGCAAGGATAGATCCATTGAAATACCTCCTCAATAAAGCAACACTTACTGGGTGGCTGGCCAAATGGGTAATGATCCTTAGTGAATTTGACATTGAGTATGTGGACAGAAAAGAAATAAAAAGACAAGCCATCACGGATCAATTAGCAGATGCCCCCATGATTGATGATGTTCCTCTAAATTTAGAATTTTCAGATGAATCCATTTTAACAATATCATATGCAAAGCCATGGCAACTATACTTTGACAACTCATACACACAGCATGGGGCAGGAGCTGGTATTCTCTTTATAACTCCTCAAGGGGATTCTATACCAAAATCATACCGCTTATCATTTCCTTGCACTAACAATATAGCGGAATATGAGGCATTAACGACTGGATTACAAATTGCAGTTCAGTGGAAGATCCAGGAACTTCGTGTTTTTGGGGATTCCCAACTTGTCATCCATCAAGCAACTGATGATTACCAAACAAAAGATGAAAAATTACTACCTTACAAACAAATGGTGGATGATTTGAAACAACATTTCACAAAGACAGATTTTGAGCAGATACCAAGAGAGCAGAATCGTGTTGCAGATGCCATGGCTACAATTGCTTCACTAATTGATCTACCTCAAAATGAGACCTGCTATGAGTTCTTGGTGGACAACCTATTGGTTCCTTCATATGAGATCACTCCCACTGAGATGATATGTGTTGTTGGTCCCGAATCCTAGTTATATGGTTCCATCTTCACATACCTTCGCGACAATACCCTACCTCCTGATCTATCAAATAATCAACGTCACACTTTCATTCACCAATCCTCTCGATATGTCATTTTAGTTGATATCCTATACCGGCGAGGTCTAGATGGCACTCTTCTTAGATGTCTAGAAAGCGACAAAACTCAGATTGCGTTACGTGAAGTGCATGAAGGGATATGTGGTCTACATGCTAGTGGTCCTACCTTGGCCAAGAAACTCATTAGGACTGGATATTACTGGCCCAATATGGAAAAAAACTCATATCAGTTTGTCAAGAAATGTAAGCAATGTCAAATTCATGGAGACCTCATACATGCGCCAACACAAGAACTACAACCACTTGCGTCTCCTTGGCCCTTTTGTCAGTGGGGACTTGATCTCATAGGCAAGATTCACCCTCCTTCCTCTAATGGTCATAAATTCATTATCACAGCCACAGAGTATTTCACAAAGTGGATTGAAGCCATGCCTCTCACACAAGTCACTGGAAAACAGATTGCTACCTTCATCCTTAACTATATCATTTGCGGATATGGTATTCCTGTTTCCATTATTACTGATAACGGGCGTCCCTTCAAAAATCAGGATGTTCGTGAACTCTGTGACCGCTTCCATATTTCCCATCATTTCTCCACACCATATTACCCCCAAGGTAATAGCCAAGCTGAGGCATCTAATAAAACAATCCTTAAAATCCTCAAGAAGACAGTCGACAACGTTGGCCATAATTGGCATATCCAACTCAATCCTACACTTTGGGCCTACCGCACAAGTGTCCGCACACCTACAGGAGCTACACCCTATTCACTTGTTTATGGCGCTAAAGCCATCTTGCCTATTGAGGTCGAGTTACCCTCTTTACGGGTCTCTTTGCAAAACATCATCACTGATGAAGATTACAGGGTCTCTCGCTTACAAGAACTAGAACTGCTGGATGAACGGAGACAAACTGCTTTTAATCATCTCAAGGCTTACCAACAACGAATGAGTGGCAGCTACAATCACAAGGTCAAGCCTCGCACATTTGAGGTAGGTGACTTGGTTCTCAAAGAAAACCCCAAGAATCAGCAAGACAGAGAGAAGAAGGGCAAGTTCGAACCAAATTGGTTTGGTCCTTACATCGTTACAGCAGCATATGGATCTGGGGCATATTAGCTCTCAACTACAGAAGGTGAACCTTTGGAGGATCCTATCAACAACATGCACCTTCGCAGGTTCTACACATAGCTCTTCAGAATATCCTAATTCAAAAATACAAAAAAATCAAAAAATTCAAAAATACAAAAAAATCATAAAAACAAAAAAATCGTTACTTGGTGAAAACCTGACAAACAGGCGCCTTGTGACAACAAAAACATTGAAAAATAAAAAAAGTAAAGAGAAATAATTTCGTCCAATGGTGAAAACCACTCCAGTAGCGCCCTGGGCAAGTACCATGGTGAAAACTGGGTCACCAGCACCATGCGTAGAGACATTGCTCCTCCCTCCTTCAGGATTCTCTTTCATCACTTCACTCTGCACACACTCACAACCAATTCATCCATAATAAACTTACCCATTCCCATCATGGCTTGTTATTGATCTACCCAAGATTGGTTAGCCATTCATAATAAACCTTCCTTTCCCCCCATAATAAATCAGATCCTATCTGTGGCTGTGGCAAATCCTATGTCTAGTGATGGGTGTGGAACTAAGAACATCACATGTTTCGAGGAGTACAGTTTCTTCCATCTTCCTTCAGTCTATCCGCACACAATCCGCAATAAAGCAACATTTGCATCATAGATCCGCAATAAAGTTTCATCTTCTCCGCAATAAAGTATCAGCTTCATGGATTCAGTCAGTTTCAGATGAGACACAGCAGCAACAATGAGCTTCAACAAATCAAATCTTTCAACAGACACAGACAACATATGGTTCAGTGCTATCTATCCTTTTTGTGAAAGTAAACATTGTGACCACAATCAAATAAGACTTATACAAGTGACAAGAGACACTAAACTTGAGGACTACAGTGGATTTTGGTGTCGAGTCTTAGTTTTCTTTTGATTTCATCTCTTTTGGTGACATGTCTTTTAGCTTTTCCAGGATGTCTCTGACTAGAGATTCTATCTCCAGGATGTCTTTGACTAGAAAGGCGAGGATGGGGTATTGTCGCCTATTTTTGTTTGCTGTTTGTGGATTGTCTCTTAGTAATGCTATGACTTATCCAAGGATATGAGGACACTATGAGTCTAGTATGAACTAGGGCATTCCTTGTTTGTGACTGTCTTATCTCCATGCAAATAGGTACAATGACTTTCTGGGTCGAACATATGCCTCGATTGTCATAACCTACTTGCCATAATAAAGCTCAATGATGATAACGCACAAGAAGCTCTTTCACGTTCATATCTTCTATCTTTCATCCCCCTTTCTTGATTGACTTCCATCGTCCTTCTTGAGTCCGCGTAGCCTACTATCACATGACTGAGTATAATGACACACCAAAAACATTTGCATTTCATGAAGTTTGCACCTGCATTTCCACATATAAGCATTTCATACATACATATAGATATCACAACTGCATCACATCCTGCACACAACACCTGTTAGCACAATTTTCATCTGCATTACATACATTCATATTTGCATCATGCATCACATATACAACATAAAAGAACAAAATATATTGCATTGCATCATGTACATATTTGCATCCATATCATAAACATACATCATGAAACATCTCATCACATAGGTACACATGCATATAGCTGCCGCAAAAATGAATCATCTCATATATATAATCAAAAGTGTCATGATACAATGATGTCAAAAAATCATATGGCTACAAAATCACCCGCAGGTGTTGTGTATGGTGAAAATGGATACAATAATAACAATATTGAAAGGCTAAATGAATTCAACCACCAAACCCTAGCCTAACAATCAACAAAGATCCACCATAACATATGAAGATTACCTAAGACAATATAAATAAAACAAAATCACAAAGATTATACCATCACATGTCCAATAGGGTTTTGATCTCCATTCTTCCTATCTCCATTGATCTTGCTTGATATATTTGCTCTCAGATTTTATGTGCACAAGAGCTCAACAAAGAATGGAATGTGGTTGCAAGTAGGATCGTAGTATAGCCAAGTCCTTAAGATTAGTCATTAGGGTTTGATAATGAAGGAAGCATCTCCTTAAATAGAAGACACTATATGAAATGGAGGGATAAGATTGAGAGGTGTAAAAAGGAGGTCGGCTAGGATTAGAAGGTAGGTAGAAGAAATAATAAAATAATGAGAGAGGGGTAGGTAGTGTATGAATTAAGAGATGAATGACATGTGTCATGTGTAGAAAAAGATAATGAATTAATTAAATAAATAAAGATTTATTTAATTAATGGAAGAAATGGGATCAATTAAATAAATAAAATATTTATTTAATTTAGGAAAAGGATAATTTAAATAAATAAATGTATTTATTTAAATGAGAAATAAGGCTAGAAGAGGATAAATGAATTAATTAAATAAATAAAGATTTATTTAATTAATAGAAGAATTAGGCATAGATAATTAAATAAATAAAATATTTACTTAATTAAACATGACAATTTTGGGTGTCTACATTTTGCCCCTCTTTGAGACAATGCGGCTCGTCGCGTTGTTTCAAAGAAGATTAGATGGACTGATACAAAGTTGCCCCAATATGGGAATGATATGCCCCCTCGAGAGATTGGATGAAAATGTCTGAAAAGATTGCAGACAATCTCTCGATAAGAAGGAAAGGCTAAAATGGATTGACCGAATAAAGTGACAAAGTCACAGGATGAAGAAGACTGACTTGGGAAATGAAGGCTAAAGCTAGGGTAGGCTATAAGATAGACCACGGGAAAAAGACATCCTCATTGTCATCTACACCTTCACGAGATCAAAGTGCAGAGCGAGAAAAGAACAGCAGCAGTCAGCAGCGATGGCCTTCATGCATAGATTCGACTGCGTTTGACGATTTCAGAGGCTAGCAGAGGCAGGAGAGTCGGTAAGTACCACCAAACCTCCTCGTACTTTGACGCATTTACTTTTTTCATTAATGCATGCCAGTTAGAGCAATAAATGCACTTAGGAATAGGGTACAAAAAAGTCCAAAACCATGTAATCACGTCTACATCGGTGTCAGGCGCATCTGTGTCCGCTAGGCACGTCTGTGTCAGTGCTAGGCACGTCTGTGTCCGGAACCGCGTCTATGTGAAATGCGAGCACGTTTACATCATGCAAGGGCATTTGTGTTGCCCAGTCGCGTTTATGCATAGTATAGACACGTTTATGTCATACAGGCGCGTCTGTGTTGTTAAGACGCGCTTGTGCAGTCTATAGGCACGTTTGTGAGTTAAAAGCGCGTTTATATCCAAAAAATGCAAGGTTTTGTCTTCTAGGTCAAATCGACAATTCTGTGATGAACATACGCTGTCGATTGGATAAGTTGCTGAGAGGATACACTCAAGCAGGTCCTCTAGGAAGACTACCCAAATAGAGTACTTTGTGATGAACAGAAAGTACCCAAAGTATGAGCAGCACTTTGTGATGAACAGGGAGTGCAAATGTGAATAACACTTTGTGATGAACAGTGAGTGTCACGCATGTAGTACTTTGTGATGAATAGGGAGTACTACTAGGATAGAAGCAGCACTTTGTGATGAACAGTGAGTGTCACTAGGATAGATAACCATATGCATTTAGATAAAAAGTAGCATTTTGTGATGAACAGTGAATGCCACCATGACTGACACAATTGATTTGTTTGACTGCAGGAGTATTTGCCTATGTTGGAGTCACGGGAGAGATTCCCGTCGACTTAGAAGTTGCGACCTGAGTTGATAGCTGAGGAGCGAGCTGCCATCGAGGAGATGGGCTTGAGACATGTATTATACGTGCCTAAGTTTCGGGCAAACATGGGTTTGCTGACTGCGCTTGCGGAGAGATGGCACTCTGAGACGTGCACCTTCCATTTGTCGATGGGTGAGATGACCATCACCTTGGAGGATGTCTACAGGATTCTACATATATTGATTGATGGAGATTTTATTCCATATGATCGTGACGGAGACAGGGAGGCATTGAGACGGGTGTTCTAGGATCCCAGATTAGAGATGAGGGCAGGGCATGTGGCATGGGACACCATGACAGCCACAAGGTTAGCATTGCCAGCTGTGATTGGAGGAGCTATCAGTGGGTTCCTATGTCCAGACAGGGCGACACGGGGATTGGCTGTGGGCTGGGGAGGAGCACTGGAGACACTGGTGACATAGCACACCAGATATGCTTGGGGCCCATGTGTGCTGGCCCATTTGTATTACGAGCTTCACCAGTTTTTATACCATGGGTTAGTGGGATTGGGCTATGGGGTGACACTATTGCAGGTTTGGGCCTATGAGCATCTGTCGATTACCCGACCGATACACTTCAGGGGTAGAGGTCATGGACATAGTTTTGTTCATTTGTATGACATGATCACATCCCAGCCGCGGATTGGCAGGTTAGAGCATTGGCGGCGAGTGATAGATGACATTGATGTAGTCATCTGGAGACCGTATCTAGGATGTGAGGAGTGGGAGGATGATGCAGTGGAGCTGCCCTACACCTTCCGGAGTAGGTACCTGATTGGGCAGATGCCCTATGTTTTAGAGAGATAGCTGGTGGACAGGCTATGCAGGCAGTATGGCAGGATCTAGAGGATGCAACGAGGCTCGGGTATGTATGCCCGTACAGTTAGGGATCAGGCACAGTTTGGGCCTTTATTGTCATATGATCAGGCACTGACATAGCTGGCAGAGATGTTGCCCCTACCCTGGGATATGTGGCCAGAGATCGAGGATGCTGGGATGGATGTAAAGTATGCAACATATTGGCCAGAGCATCCATTCCCCCGATTGACAGATCCAGGAGAGCTATTGGAGGGAGATGGAGGAGGAGACGATGATGATGATGGTGGAGGTGATGGGGGCAGAGGCCGACGGAGGCGGAGGGGAGTAGTTGGGGAGAGGAGGGTTGCACCTCAGAGAGAGGGTGGACAGGAGGGACAGGCTCAGGTGGTGAAGGGTCGCGGTGGATTGCTCCTATAGGTACCAGCAACACAGGGTCCTAGAGCACAGGGACAGAGACAGGGATAGGTACAGGGACAGGTGCCAGTACAGGCATAGGAGAAGGGACGGAGATAGGTACAGGGACCTAGGCATGTACAGAGATAGGTACCCGTTTAGGCACCAGTACAGGTACAGGTACAGGGGCAGGCACCCGCAGAGGGAGAGCCACAGGCAGAGGCAGAGGGGGTGGATCCAGAGGAGGATGAGCTGATTGAGCTCAGAGAGATCTGCCAGGGCCAGGCAGATGAGATAAAGGATCTGGAGAGGGAGAGAGACCGGCTCAGGACAAGGCTCAAGGATACTGAGTGGGAGAGAGATCAGGCGATTCAGTGCTACACAGAGGCTGAGACAGCGTTGAGAGCAGGGAGGCAGGTGGCGGAGGACGCAGGAGCAGGCTATGCATATGTCCTGCGAGCAGGAGAGGAGATTGCCTACTGGAGGGACCTCTATTATGGTGCAGTGCTAGCAGATCAGCGGGCGAGGAGCTTCCATAGACCATCACAGACAATGACAGCTACGGGAGGGAGCCAGAGGAGACAGGCATCGAGTGGTCAGGTTATGGGTCTTCCACCACCACCAGATAGAGGGGACAGGAGGGATGATCCTGGGGCAGGTCCTTCAAGGGCTCAGATTCCATTGAGGCCAGGCGGTTCCGAGAGAGGGAGTTCATCATAGCCTTAGAGGGCTCCCTATGTATCAGTATTGTACCATTTTTGTATTGTAAATATCTGCGGGTGATTTTGTAGCCATATGATTTTTTTGACATCATTGTACCATGACACTTTTGATTATATATATGAGATCATTCATTTTTTGCGACAGCTATGTGCATGTGTACCTATGTGATGAGATTTTTTATGATTTTCATTTTATGTGATGCTTATGATATGGATGCAAATATGTACATGGTGTAATGCAATATATTTTTGTTCTTTTATGTTTTATATGTGTATGCATGATGCAAATGTGAATGTATATAATGTAGATGAATATGACAATGTAAGTAACGTAGATGAATATAATAATGCAAATGTAAATTGTGCTAATAGGTGTTGTGTGCAGGATGTGATGCAGTTGTGATATCTATATGTATGTATGAAATGCTTATATGTGGAAATGCAGGTGCAAACTACATGAAATGCAAATGTTTTTGGTGTGTCATTATACTCAGTCATGTGATAGCAGGCTATGTGGACTCAAGAAGGACGATAGAAGTCAATCAAGAAAGGGGGATGAAAGATAGAAGATATGAACGTGAAAGAGCTTCTTCTGCATTATCATCATTGAGCTTTATTATGGCAAGTAGGTTATGACAATCGAGGCATATGTTTGACCCAGAAAGTCATTGTACCTGTTTGCATGGAGATAAGACAGTCACAAACAAGGAATGCCCCAGTTCATACTAGATCACAGTGTCCTCATATCCTTGGACAAGTCATAGTATTACTAAAAGACAATCCATAGACAGCAAATGCAAATAGGTGACGATACCCCCTCCTCACCTTTCTAGTCAAAGACATCCTGGAGATGAATCTCTAGTCAGAGACATCCTGGAAAAGCTAAAAGACATGTCACCGAAAAGATGAAATCAAAAGAAAACCAAGACCCGACACCAACATCCACTGTAGTCCTCAAGTTTAGTGTCTCTTGTCACTTGTATAAGTCTTATTTGATTGTGGTCACAATGTTTACTTTCACAAAAAGGATAGATAGCACTGAACCATATGTTGTCTGAGTCTGTTGAAAGATTTGATTTGTTGAAGCCCATTGTTCCTGTTGTGTCTGTCTCATCTGAAACTGACTGAATCCATGAAGCTGATACTTTATTGCGGAGAAGACGAAACTTTATTGCGGATCTATAATGCGAATGTTGCTTTATTGTGGATTATGCGCGAATAGACTGAAGGAAGCTGGAAGAAACTGTACTCCTCGAAACATGTGATGTTCTTAGTTCCATGTCCATCACTAGACATAGGATTTGCCTTAGCCACAGATAGGATTTGATTTATTATGGATAGAAAGAGAGGTTTATTATGAATGGCTAACCAATCTTAGAGAGATCAATAACAAGCCATGATGGGAATAGGTAAGTTTACTATGAATGAATTAGTTGTGAGTGTGTGCGAAGTGAAAGATGAGAGTGAATCCTGAAGGAGGGAGGAGCAATGTCTCTACGCATGGCGCTGGTGACCCAGTTTTCACCATGGTACTTGCCCAGGGCACCACCAAAGTGGTTTTCACCGTTGGACGAAATTATTTCTCTTTACTCTTTTGATTTTTCAATGTTTTTTTGTTGTCACAAGGCGCCTGTTTGCCAGGTTTTCACCAAGTAACGATTTTTTTGTTTTTATAATTTTTTTGTATTTTTTAATTTTTTAATTTTTTTGTATTTTTTGAATTAGGATATCCCAAAGAGCTAGGTGTAGAACCTGTGAAGGTGCATGTTGTTGATAGGATCCCCCAAAGGTTCACCTTCTGTAGTTGAGAGCTGATATGCCCCAGATCCATAGGCTACTGTAACGATGTAAGGACCAAGCCAGTTTGGTTCGAACTTGCCCTTCTTCTCTCTGTCTTCCTAATTTTTGGGGTTTTCTCTGAGAACCAAGTCACCTACCTCAAATGTGCGAGGCTTGACCTTGTGATTGTAGCTGCGACTCATTCATTTTTGGTAAGCCTTGAGATGATTAAAAGCAGTTTGTCTCCGTTCATCCAGCAGTTCTAGTTCTTGTAAGCGAGAGACCCTATAGTCTTCATCAGTGATGATGTTTTGCAAAGAAACCCGTAAAGAAGGTAACTCGACCTCAATAGGCAAGATGGCTTCAGCGCCATAGACAAGTGAATAGGGTGTAGCTCCTGTAGGTGTGCGGACACTTGTGCGGTAGGCCCAAAGTGCAAGATTGAGTTGGATATGCCAATTACGGCCAGCGTCATCAACTGTCTTCTTGAGGATTTTAAGGATTGTTTTATTAGACACCTCAGCTTGGCCATTACCTTGGGGGTAATATGGTGTGGAGAAACGATGGGAAATATGGAAGCAGTCACAGAGTTCACGAACATCCTAATTTTTGAAGGGACGCCCGTTATCAGTAATAATGGAATCAGGAATACCATATCGACATATAATATAGTTAAGGATGAAGGTAGCAATCTGTTTTCCAGTGACTTGTGTGAGAGGCACAGCTTCAATCCACTTTATGAAATACTTTGTGGCTGTGATAATGAATTTATGACCATTGGAAGAAGGAGGGTAAATCTTGCCTATGAGATCAAGTCCCCACTAACAAAAGGGCCAAGGAGACGCAAGTGGTTGTAATTCTTGTGCTGGCGCATGTATGAGGTCCCCATGAATTTGACATTGCTTACATTTCTTGACAAACTGATATGAGTCTTTTTCCATATTGGGCCAGTAATATCCAGTCCTAATGAGCTTCTTGGCCAAGGTAGGACCACTAGCATGCGGACTACATATCCCTTCATGCACTTCACGTAACGCAATCTAAGCTTCGCCGCTTTCTAAACATCTAAGAAGAGTGTCATCAAGACCTCATCGATATAGGATATCAGCTAGAATGACATATCAAGAGGATTGGCGAATGAAAGTGCGATGTTGGTTATTTGATAGATCAGGAGGTAGGGTATTGTCATGAAAGTATGTGAATATGGAACCATATAACTGGGATTCGGGACCAACAACGCATATCATTTCAGTAGGAGTGATCTCATATGAAGGAACCAAAAGGTTATCCACCAAGAACTCATAGCAGGTCTCATTTTGAGGTAGGTCAATTAGTGAAGCAATTGTAGCCATGGCATCTGCAACACAATTCTGCTCTCTTGGTATCTGCTCAAAATCTATCTTTGTGAAATGTTGTTTCAAATCATCCACTAGTTGCTTGTAAGGCATTAATTTTTCATCTTTTGTTTGGTAATCATCAGTTGTTTGATGGATGACAAGTTGGGAATCCTCAAAAACATGAAGTTCCTGAATCTTCCACTGAACTGCAATTCGTAATCCAGTTGTTAATGCCTCATATTCCTCTATATTGTTAGTGCAAGGAAATGATAAGCGGTATGATTTTGGTATAGAATCGCCTTGAGGGGTTATGAAGAGGATACCAGCTCCTGCCCCATGCTGTGTGTATGAGCCGTCAAAGTATAGTTGCCATGGCTTTGCATGTGATATTGTTAAAATGGATTCATCTAAAAATTCTGAATTTAGAGGAACATCATCAATCATGGGGGCATCTGCTAATTGATCTGTGATGGCTTGTCCTTTTATTGCTTTTCTATCCACATACTCGATGTTGAATTCACTAAGGATCATTACCCATTTGGCTAGCCACCCAGTAAGTGTTGCTTTATTGAGGAGGTATTTCAATGGATCGATCCTTGCAATCAACTTAGTCTTATGAGTGAGCATGTAATGTCGTAATTTCTGTGAAGCAAAGACCACAACGAGACATGCACGCTCAATTGGTGTGTAGTTTAGCTCATATCCCACCAATGTGCGATTGATATAGTATACTACTTTTTCCTTGCCGTCAGCAATTTATTGTGCTAGGAGTGCCCCCAGTGCTGTTGGAGTAGCTGATATGTATAGTAGCAAAGGCTGATCTGGAACTGGTGGCATCAAAACTAGCGGATTCAAAAGATAATCTTTAAGCGTCTGAAAAGCTTGTTGACAGTTACCATCCCATTTGAACTTGATATTTTTATGTAGCAGGTGCTGGAAAGGATTACACTTATCTACAAATTGTGCTATGAATCTTCGTATAGACTGGAGTCTCCCTTGTAAGGATCGAAGTTGACTGATATTTGTAGGTTGTGGCATGTCCAAGATAGCCTTGACTTTTGCTGGATCAGCTTCGATTCCTCTTTTGGACACAATGAATCTATGTGGGAGAAAAGGTGACACTAAGCAAACATGCCCTAATCTCACTTTCAACCACACACTTGTGGAATACGAAAGAGCCTAGAGGTATCACACAATTGGCTACTTCTTTTTGTGGAAGAGAGAGCCATGGGCTACCTATTAGGATTTCTATTCCTTTGTTGCAATTGAAAGATAAAATGATGCGAGTTCAATCCCTAACCCCAAAGTGCAAATATGAACTAATGACAAGATTGCAGAATTGAACTTAAACAATGGAAAGCTGTAAACACAAGGACAAGACAAGAATGTAAATGTGTACCCAGAGTTAAAATCTGACTGAAAATGTTTAGGATGGGGGTGCGGGTGCCACTGTCCTGATTCTGCCCCTGAAACTGCTCCAGAAACTGTTGTTTTACACTCTGGAAAAGCTATCAAAATGCTGAAAATGTTGTCTGCAGGAGGACTAGGGCGCCCAGCGCCCCTGTCCCAGGGACCAAGGCGCCCAACGCCCCTGTCCTGGTAGGACCAGGGTGCCCCACGCCCCTATCCTGGTCTTTTGCTCTGAGATTTGGTGTGAAGTTCGGTCTCCGTCTGCTTCTTCCGGCTCTGTAACTTGCGGCGTCGTCCGAATCTCGAAACCTGCACTTATATCTGAAAAGGTGTGGTGGGCGGCTATATAGGGTTTTGCCTTAGTCAAACCCCCGCTTCGGTGATTTCCACCTCCACGAATAGCCAAGTTGTTTTGTAAAATGTATTGTGTGTGCAGACCTAGTGTGTGTGCAAGGTCCTAAAATGCAAGAAAGCAAACTAGAGCAACCTAGAAAGTAAACCCTAATTGCTTGTAAATGATAATGTAAATGCTCTAAACCAAGATGCAAAGTGATCTAAAGCATGAATAAGTGATGTAATTGAATCTTATGCAAAGACATGAAAACAACATGAAATCATACCCAACCCCAAGGGAGGAGTACAAGCCAATCTTCAGTTGGTAATCTCTTATTGCTCTTCAATGTCTTCAAAGCCCTACATGAATGAATGAAATTGATGAATGCTTGATGAATGGATGTTGAATGTTGTTGAAGTCTTCAAAGATCTGCTCTTTCATTGCATAGAAGGTCCTTGAAAGCCAAAATTTCTTCCCCTTTCAAATGAAGAAAGAGAGCTCTTATATATGAAACCCTAGGTCTTAATTTCAACTTTTGGCCGACCTAGAGATTGAATATCCCACCAATTTCTTGGGGTTAAGCTTTATTTTATGATTGGATCGCGCTCCTAAAATTTCGGGAAAAATGTCCGAGACCATGTGCACTCCGGGCGCCATGGTCCTCTCCAGGCGCCATGGTCCTGACAACTTTTCACCAAATTTTCAGGGTCGTCGGATATGATGATTTTAGAGAGAATCCCGAAGTTACAGGTGATTTTGAGATGTTTTGACCCCCGAAATCAAGCCCTCAAGTTCAAAATAGGACCTAATTAGGGTTTTAGATTAAATGATATATTGGAAGAATAAAATGAAAGGGGCACACTTTAATGAAAGGGCCCAACTTTATGATGTGGAAAATGATGAAATAGAACCTTAGACCTAATTAGTTTCATTAATTAAGTGCTAAAGGGGAAATGCAATGCAAAATGCAAAATACGCCAAGGCGGGTGCTAAACTAGGTGTGAAATTGTACCACCCTAGCAAGTGCGTACAATTTACGATGCTACATTTAGCCCCCACTTTAGTGGTCATATGAACACTACGTGCATATGCAAGCTAAAGTACAGAAAAGTAAACATTATTTGAAAAAGGATATATCCATAAGTCTGTCGAACGAAGCCCCCAACGGTATCTGCAGTACACAGTTAGGAACCACACCCTACAAAACACACGTTAGATCACAAAATCACCTATTGCTTACTAAGGAAGGTGATGAAAATTCGAGGGTAGCTATATGCCCCCCCCTGTTTCGGCTTGTTAATTTTAGTGAGTTGAAACAGGGTATCATGTTTACCACTTTGAATTGTTAAAGAATATTGATGACAAATGCTCACAAAAAGATTTGATATTAGATCAAAAACTAATGGAGAATCATTTGGTAAGAAAGAGGACTAAATCTCAATTCCAACACAACAAAGAGTGTGAGGATTTGAGAGTTCTCTAACACAAGATGAAGGATGTAAATGGAAACAAAATGCAAAGAGAAGAAAAGAAAGGAAAAAGGCATGAATACACACATTGGTGATCCATGAGAAGAATAGTGAGAGAGAAGACATGGACTTCTCACCCCTAGATCTTGTCTAGGTGATCCATGGGAAAAGGACATGGAAAACTAGCCCCTAGAGTCTATCTAGGTGATCCATGTAAGGGAGGAGAGTGAGAAAGTCTAGCCTTATGCCGCTAGTTCCACTCAACCTCGTGCATGTGTGTGTAAGGGAGGTTAGAAGCACCTCATATGAGTCTATGCCCAAGTATGCTACAACCCGTATATGTATAGTACAAAACCGTGGCATCTCGCTCTAAGAGTCTGTGCTCTGGTTTCGAGAATAATCAGCTTGCATAAAAGAGAAATGGAGACATCTCGCTCTAAGAGTCTATGCTCTGGTTCTGAGAATGACCCATTGCTAAAAAAGTGTAATGTTTATGTCATAAGAAAATTAGAACAAGGATACCTACCTTCATCACAAAAGAAGATACCCCAAAAATGCAACAATGTCATAGATCCAAGCAAGAGAGTTTTGCACTCTTTAAGAAAGGATAAGATAGTTGAGAAGGGATATCCTGTAGTATGTGTAAAGGAGATCTTTAGAGGAGAAGAGATCTTTGTACAAAAGACACCTATTCCTGAGAGAAATTGTCTTAGACAAATATAACATCTTCTAGAATAAGACAAAGAAGAGAATAAGAATGCAATACTTCCTTCTTTTGCGAGGTGAAAGTGATTCTTAATGAAGGATGACGCTCTTTTTAACCCAATTAGGAGAGTGAATTCGTTATGGATGTATTTTACCAAGTGCAAAAGAGGTTGTAGTCAAGGACTTACACCTCTTGTAAGAGAGAATCCTTGAACAAACAACAAATGCATACAAGGAATAACATCAAGTAATAAAGTTCACACCATCCACGAAATAGGAAAAGGTGGATCCTTAGATAAAAATAAGGACTTACACAATCTTCTAGGGAGAGATTTGGACATAAGTAAAAGAAGAGATGTATGAAATCACTCTTGTCCCCATAGGAACAAGAGATAACATAGAAAAATAGGCTATTATGTTGCTTCAAAAATATGATTGCACTTGAAATTGTACCATCATGAATGACAATGAGCCCCTAGTAAATGAGCTACCAATGTCACATAATGATGAGCAACATAATAGCCATTAATGTTATTTAAAGACATGATAGACTGAATGAGGTATTTGAATATGACATGCTAAATGCTCAACTATAAGTGAGATCAAAAACATGTATAAAATGATAAAAATTGAAGAAGAAAAGTCACAAGAAATCTTAGAAGAGGGATGAGTGTAATTTATTAGAGCCTTATCCCTAAAGGAAAGGACTTTATGATGAATAGGAGATAAATATTCATAAGTGGATTTAGAAATTTGAGGGGATTCATAAAGAGATTTGTTCATTGCCAAGATTTCCTTATCAGGGGAATGAGAGTTGATAGAAGTAGAAGATGATTTAGTTGAAGTGAGATCATCATCACTACTAAATATAGAATTCACATTGAGAGATGGTCTTTTAGATGCTTTGGTACGTTTGCAGGGATTATAGCCAAGTCCAAAGGCATAATTGTGAAAATTAGTCTCTAGAGGAACTTTTATCCCTTGTTCATGAGCGCCACAACCATTTCCATGATACCCATGCTTAGCAAAAATGCGAAAACCACGACCATAATGATCAACCATTTCAGGAAGAGAAGGTGGTTTTTCATAAGACAAAGAATCAAACTCTTCATAATTAGATGTGTGAGGAGAAGAAGTTTGAGAAGCGGCCACAAAATTATTACTCATAGGTTCAAGTAAGATTGACTGATTTTTAGCTTCTTCCTTCTCTTTAACTTTAAGCGCTCTAGGAGGAACCCTATACTCACCTACGAAGGTGGGATTGAAATCAAGAGATCCCCAATCGTCTTCTGTGAGAACCTTCTCAGGATCAAAAGCCTTTTCATGTGTAGATTCAAGTTGAGAAGAATCTTCTTCAGGAACCTTAGACTCATCCAAAGAATTTTGATTATCAGAGGGTGATGATTCATCCATAGGTATCTTGTTTAAAGAGTCATCACTAGAAGAGGAAGGTTTAGAAGAACTCCCTTTGGAAGTAGATGTTTGCAAACAAGCCTGAAGATTAGTGTCACCTATCAAGGTATATGTCTTATTGTTATAAATGAATTTAACTTGTCTATGCAATGTAGAGGGGACAGCTTGCATACTGTGAATCCAAGGTCTCCCTAATAACAAGTTGTATGTTAGATTTCCCGACATAACATGGATAGGAGTAGGCAAAGTAATAGGTCCCACTGTGATGGGTAAGGTGATAATACCTAATGAAGACTTAGCCACATTATCAAAGCCTCGAATGGGATGAGAGTCAGGCTCAATAAGGGATGTATCCACATTCATCTTATGCAATAGATTAATGCTACACACATTAAGACCAGAACCATTATCTACCAGTGTTCATCTTATAGCAGTGTCATTTATGATAACCACAATCATCAAGGGATCATATTGATGTTGAATTTCACTAGTAGGCAACTCATCTTGGGTAAACACAATTTGAGCTTTAGGATTCATCACAGAGTTAACCAAAGACACTATATTACTAGATGTATTCGGTGGAGGAACATTCAAATCTTTCAAGGTATCTTGTAACATTCCATGATGAACAGAAGAAGTTTGGATCAAATCCCAAAAGGATATCTTAGCAGGGGTAGTTTTAAGTTGTTCTATGAGATCATAGTCCTTACTAAGAACTTGTGAAATACGAGGAGCTTGAGGAAGAATAGGTTGAGAAGGAGGAAGTGAAGTTGGGATAACTAGAGGAGGATTAGGTTGCCTATTGTTTCTTGTGTTATAGGTATGGGCAACCGCATGATAACTCTCTCTAGTCAGTTGCTTAGCATACTCATAAGGGCTCTTAGTAGAATAACCTCCTTGCACAGTAATAATAGGTTTGTTAGGAGTGCAAAAAGAATCATTAGCATAACCACCTTGAACCACTAAGATAGGCTTATTTAAAGGTTGAGAATTTTGAGAAGGACAAGCACCTTGGACAGTGAAGAGAGGTTTGTTAGGTGTCTCATTCACATGTATCAAATTGATTGAGGATGGTTTTGGAGAATGAACAAAAGTGTTGGAAGAATTGCTGACAATCCTCTCTTGCACTAAAATCTCATCACGGATTAAATCAATTTTAGGAGAGAGACAAGGGATAGGCATTGATGTTCTAGTAGGAAGAGTAATACTAGGAAAGGTCATATCATCCTCTATCATCACAGGATCTACATGGGGAATAAACTCTCTAGGAGAATGATCAACACTACTCTCTAAAGTCTCACTTTTGAGAGGGAGGTCTTTGAAAGAAATGTTAACCATCTTGCTTTGAACTAGGGTTTCCTTATGAGTAGAACCAAGTTGAGGAGAGGGAGGTGCTTTATTTTTGGAGGGAGAATAATTGAGATTCAAGGAAGGGGAGAAACTATCAAGGGAGTTTCCAATCTTAATTTCATCCCTTTTGGCTAGGGGTAGAAAATAATCTATACCTTCTTCTAATGGTTCATCCCAAATAGTGAGGTTGTTGAAAGGAATGTTTGAAGTATTGTCAATTTCAGGAGAGGAGATAACATTGTTTATTAATTCCTCATCCTTAGGAGGGAGAGCATCAATAGATGTGTTAAACTCATCCTCTTTCCTCAAAATATGTTCAATATGATCTTTAGGGGAGAGAGAATTAAGGAAATTGCTTATTATTGCATCTTCTTTCTCTAAGGGATGCTTATGGGTAAGACCAACTTTAGGAGAAGGGTAAGCATTTATCATTAATTCATCATCTCTAGTGGGAATTTTGTTGGAAAAGGAAATGCCATCACTAGGAAATGTAGGGATAATGTCATCTTCTTGCACAAAAGGATCCTCATGAAGGGAGCATTTTTTAGGAGCCGCAAAGTCATCAAGGGCATCATCTAACAAAGCATGATCATATCTATTAAAAGGTTTATCAAAAGGAGATATCTCTTCATAGAGAGGATCATTGAAAACAACAATGTTACTAGATTTAGTGGAAGAGCAGATAGGAATGTACCCTTGAGAGGAATCATTCGACTTATCTTTCTCATCACAATGAAATGGCATAGTAACAATGTTTATGAGTTTTTGGTAAAATGAAGGTTTGGTATATTTAGGTTTCAAAAATTCATCTAAAGCTTCATCTAACTCATAATCATCATAAATATGAACATCTTGCAAATAAAAATCTGACATTTTGAAATTGCATAAAATTTAAACACACAATGCAAAGAAACACACTTTTTTTTTTTCTTTTTAATGAAAATGAAATGAAAACACACTAAATCTAGATCTAGATCTAACAAATGCAATGCAAGAGGAAGCAATGATAGATTCATGTCGGGTTCACCAAAATGTGTGGGAGAAAAAGTGACACGAAGCAAACATGCCCTAATCTCACTTTCAACCACACACTTGTGGAATACGAAAGAGCCTATAGGTATCACACAATTGGCTACTTCTTTTTGTGGAAGAGAGAGCCACTGACTACCTATTAGGATTTCTATTCCTTTGTTGCAATTGAAAGATAAAATGATGCGAGTTCAATCCCTAACCCCAAAGTGCAAATATGAACTAATGACAAGATTGCAGAATTGAACTTAAACAATGGAAAGCTGTAAACACAAGGACAAGACAAGAATGTAAATGCGTACCCAGAGTTAAAATCTGACTGAAAATGTTCAGGATGGGGGCGCGGGCGCCACTGTCCTGATTCTGCCCCTGAAACTGCTCCGGAAACTGTTGTTTTACACTCTGGAAAAGCTATCAAAATGCTGAAAATGTTGTCTGTCAGGAGGACCAGGGTGCCCAGCGCCTCTGTCCCAGGGACCAGGGTGCCCAGTGCCCCTATCCTGGCAGGACCAGGGCGCCCCATACCCCTGTCCTGGTCTTTTTCTCTGAGATTTGGTGTGAAGTTAGGTCTCCGTCTGCTTCTTCCAGATCTGTAACTTGCGGCGTCGTCCGAATCCCGAAACCTGCACTTATATCTGAAAAGGTGTGGTGGGAGGCTATATAGGGTTTTGCCTTAGTCAAACCCCCGCTTCAGTGATTTCCACCTCCATGAATAGCCAAGTTGTTTTGTAAAATGTATTGTGTGTGCAGACCTAGTGTGTGTGCAAGGTCCTAAAATGCAAGAAAACAAACTAGAGCAACCTAGAAAGTAAACCCTAATTGCTTGTAAATGATAATGTAAATGCTCTAAACCAAGATGCAAAGTGATCTAAAGCATGAATAAGTGATGTAATTGAAGCTTATGCAAAGACATGAAAACAACATGAAATCATACCCAACCCCAAGGGAGGAGTACAAGCCAATCTTCAGTCGGTAATCTCTTATTGCTCTTCAATGTCTTCAAAGCCCTACATGAATGAATGAAATTGATGAATGCTTGATGAATGGATGTTGAATGTTGTTGAAGTCTTCAAAGATCTGCTCTTTCGTTGCATAGAAGGTCCTTGAAAGCCAAAATTTCTTCCCCTTTCAAATGAAGAAAGAGAGCTCTTATATATGAAACCCTAGGTCTTAATTTCAACTTTTGGCCGACCTAGAGATTGAATATCCCACCAATTTCTTGGGGTTAAGCTTTATTTTATGATTGGATCGCGCTCCTAAAATTTTGGGAAAAATGTTCGGGACCATGTGCACTCCGGGAGCCATGGTCCTCTTCGGGCGCCATGGTCCCGACAACTTTTCACCAAATTTTTAGGGCCGTCAAATATGATGATTTTAGAGAGAATCCCAAAGTTACAGGTGATTTCGAGATGTTTTGACCCCCAAAATCAAGCCCCCAAGTTCAAAATAGGACCTAATTAGGGTTTTAGATTAAATGATGTATTGGAAGAATAAAATGAAAGGGGCACACTTTAATGAAAGGGCCCAACTTTATGATGTGGAAAATGATGAAATAGAACCTTAGACCTAATTAGTTTCATTAATTAAGTACTAAAGGGGAAATGCAATGCAAAATGCAAAATGCGCCAAGGCGGGTGCTAAACTAGGTGTGAAATTGTACCACCCTAGCAAGTGCGTACAATTTATGACGCTACAGAATCCTAGGAGCTTCTCGGAGGTTACTCCAAAGACACATTTCTTGGGGTTTAATCTTACTTTGTATTTTTCCAACCGATCAAAGACGATTGAAAGTATGTCCAAATGTGTATCTCTGTCTATTGATTTACCCAAGAGATCATCAACATAATCTTCCACGGTTATGTGCATGAGATCATGAAAGATAGTGGTCATTGCTCTTTGATATGTAGCACCTGCATTTTTTAGCCCAAAGGGCATGACATTCCAACAGAAAGTTCCCCACGGACAAGTGAATGATGTTTTGTGTTGATCCTCGGGTGCAATCCTGATTTGATTATAACCAGAAAATCCATCCATTAAAGATAACATTTCATGACCTGCTGTGAGATCAACGATCAAGTCGATATTTGGTAATGGGAAGTCATCTTTTGGATAGGCTTTGTTGATGTCTCTGAAATCTGTACATGTTCTAATGCTGCGATCCAGTTTACTGACAGGTACTAAATTGGAGATCCATTCAGGATAATCAATTGGGCATATGAATCCGACATCCAATAACTTCTCCAGCTCTGCTTTGACTAGTAATGCCACTTGTGGATGCATTTTTCTTAATTTCTGTTTCACTGACTTTACCCCCGGTTTGACTGTGAAATGATGCATTACCAAATCCGGATCTAGTCCAGGCATATCAGCGTATGACCATGCAAAGTTGATTTTTCGTTCCTTGAAGAAGCTTATGAATTTTGACCTTTCGGACTCTGTCAATGATTGAGCCAGGAATATATTGTGTGGAACCTCTTCTGTACCAATGTTTGTTTTGATAGTATCCTCTACCAACATGGATGACTTTTCCTCATACGAGGCTGGGAGAATGTCGAGCCTTCCATCTTTGGGTGCCTCAAAGAGGTTTTCGCCCTCAGATATGTCCTTTGTTTTTACTTTTTTGGGATTAGATAGCGCCACAGTGTGGTTTTCGCCATAAGACCCTTGACTTGTTCTTATTTTCACATTTTTGCGACTGGAAGGTCCGACACCCTCACCAAAATATGCCATGTTGTTGAGTTCTGTAGTGTATCCTACTTTGTGGTCCCCAGGGGGAAGATCATCTCGAATGCCAAGGTAGTCGATAATAGCTTCATCATTTTGGAATGTGTCAAACTATGCTGGTCCTTCATAATCCCAGTCAATGAGTTGGTGGTGAACAAGGGGAAGGCCTTTAATGTTTTCGGAGTTTGCGGGGCTAAGAGTGAAGATGTGGTTATATTCGGGTATATCAAGGCAATCGTCGAGGTCATCGATGGCACTCTCCTCATCAGTTTCGATCACAAGCGAATCCAAATTGTCGTCACAAGTAGCACATTCTAGGACAGGTGTTCTCATCCTATGTGATTTCGACCTAGAACCGTGAGATGAAGACTGTGCGGAATCCTTATGGTTTGTTTCTTGACCAACTCTGAACTTTTTATAAAATTCTTCTTCTTCTGTGGGTTCATCTGGCTCTCTGAATGTCTCGGTGAGCTCATAGTCACTAGAGGATTTGTCTGAACCCCATTCCCATTCATTGGAATCTATGGAGTAGCAATCCTCTTATTGAACTTTGGCAACTTTGATTTGTGATGCCTTGTCTGTCCTTTTAGTGTGGATCTTGGAAGTCAGAAAACCAAGTCCCTTCAAGCGTTCCCTTTTTACAGTCAATTTAGGTTGTAAGGGCTCCATAATGCCTTCTTTGTGTAACCCAAGAGGGCTTTTTCCATCATACCCGAATTTTTGTAGAATCTTGAAGCCTTTGCCATATTTCTCATAGGGTATATTGATCTGATCTTGTGTGTCATCTTCAATGTCTTTGTAGAGCATTTTGTATAAACCTTCCTCTTCCAGTTCGCCCCATCTTTGAAAGGTAGTAGGATCCCATTTGAATACCATGATGGATATTTGCTTGTTAGGATGTGGCCTTCCATATTCTTTTGGAGAGCTCATGACTTGTCGTAAATACATAGTCTGATTTAAAGTATATTCTCCCATGCCTTTGTCCTGAAATTTGCCTTTAAGTTCACCTTGTTTTCATGTCGAAGGTTTCAACGACTCAGGGTCAAGGTATGCCGAAGAAGGAACAGCTTCATGATTAATGGGAATGATGGTCTCAGTATGTGATCTCAAGTTATTGCAATATATGAACGGATTAGGATCACCGTTAACTGTTACCTCGACTCCATTGTGAGGAAACTTAATGCATTGATGATATGTCGATGGGACTGCCCTCATTTCATGAATCCAAGGACGTCCTAGCAGTATATTATAAGTGAGATCTAGATCTAGGACCTGACAAACCACATCCTTTGTGACTGGCCCAATTCTTAGAGGTAAGGTGACCGTGCCCTTGGATGAGCGCTCTTCATCGTCATATGCCTTGATGGTGATTTGATTTGTTGAATTCACAGCTTTATCAGAATATCCCAATTGTTTAATGGTGCTCAATGTATAAATGTTTAGACCAGCTCCTCCATCTATCAGGACTCGCTTTATTCGATGTTTGTGTATGAAGGCTTCAACATGTAGTGGTGCATTATGTGGCTGACTTACAGAGGCATCATCAGCTTCTGTGAATGTAAGGGAATGTGGAATGGAAAGGTATCCCACCATGGCTTGAAACTAGTCCACATTTAGATTGGTAGGAACAGCGGTGTCTCTCAAGATTTTATCAAGAATAGATTTATGAGCGGGGGATATACGTAAGAGCTCAAGTATGGAGATGAGCGCGGGTGTCTTCCCTAACTGTTCTACAAGGTCATACTTAGGCTTGGTTGATGAAGAAGCGGTATTTTTAGTGGAGGCACCTGGCAACGTAATTTTACCTCAACGAGTTGTAACATGACATTCAGAGGTATGTTCGGAAGAAGATCCAACACCTCTTAGGACAATCTTGGGCCTCTGAGGAGGATTCTCAGGGTTTTTGTTCTTGATGGTAGTAGTAGAGATATGATTGTCCATCGAGATATGATTGATAGTTGAATCATAGTTATAAGTTGCTCTAGTATAGTTAGCTTGATCATCTGTGACTTTACCTTTTCCCTTGTCATGCTTTGGGAATGGCTCCTTAAACATCTCATGTTCTTGATTGGATGAGTGTCCCTCAATCTCAATGTCACCTCTATCAATGAGATCTTGCACAATGTTCTTCAGTCGATGGCAATTTCCTGTCTTATGACCCTTGCTCTTATGAAATTCACAATACTCATCATCATTCCACCAATTTGGTTTGACCTTTGGTTCATATGGAGGAAAATCTGGAACTGTGATCACTTTGTTTGCCACAAGCTTTTTGAAGACTGACTCAAGTGGTTCTCCCAATGGGGTGTACTTCCTTCGTGGTCTAGAAGTTGTTTGAGTATTCACTTGATTGTTTGTAGAACTTGATCCCGAAAAGATGAATTTGGGTCGCACTGTATTGGCATCAACAACACCATCATTGACTGTGTTCTTGTTTTTATTCCAAAATCTTGGCTTGTCTTTCCCTTTAAAGTCATCTTTGTTTTCCTTGAATATCTTAATGACTCCTTGTTCAATTAGAACCTTTTCTGTTGCTAAGCCTTTTTCAATGACATCCTTGAAGGTGGACAAACAAGCTTTCCTTAGATCATAGCCAATGTCTTTGTTAACATTTTGTGTGAACATCTCTACCATTTGTTTTTGTGGAATTTCACAAGAGCATCTGCTGGCTAGATTTCTCCATCTTTGTAAAAATGATGCAAAAGACTCTCCCTCTTTTTGCTCAGTGTTGCACAAAGTAGTGACTGATATGTCTATCTCTATATTGTAGGAGAAATGTTGAATAAATGCCTCTGCTAAGTCACCCCATGACTTAATACCAGGTGGTAGTTGGGAGAACCATTCCATAGCTTGATCACCTAAACTTTGTGGGAACAATCTCATCAAATATGTCTCTTCTGCCGCTACCTCAATGCAAGCTGTGAAAAATTGTCTTATGTGTGCCTTGGGGTCCCCTTTTCCTCTATACTTGTCAAATTTAGGCGTCACAAAGTGTGCAGGAAATGGAGGCATTGGAATGCTCTTGTCAAATGGATAAGGACATATGTCTCTCATTGTGTATGTTGGCTTCGGTGTATTTATGTCCTCCATTTTCTTTTGTAAATCCCTGATTTGTTGTTCCAAATTGCTCTTAGGTGGAGATCGATTTCTTGAACCATATCCCATGTTTGAGGCACCAATTGGAGGAGGAGCATATTGCATATATGGATGATATTGATCATACACATGTTCATATGGAGGAGGTCTATATTGATGCGGCATATATGGAGCACTTGGTATAGATTCATGTTGAGGAACCCCATATCTATTTTGCGCATGTATACCATACTCTACAGGCATGTCATGTTCTATTGTGTTGCCTCCAAATTTGACACGGGGTTTTCTTGTGTCCAAATTTTGAGCATCCCTTTGAATGTCCAATTGTTTTGGTTGATCCATAGCTTGAGCATATCTATCTGCATAAGATTTCCATAATGGTCTTCGAAGGTAAGTATCATACGTTTGAGCATGTGTATGTGGGACTTCTGGTTTTTGAAGCAAAGCTGATGGTGATTCAGGTACCATATGTGGTCCTCTATTTCCTCCACTATTAGGTCTCCTTTGATCCATGTTGGAGTGAGTTTGTTGCAAAGGTCGGTTTTCCATTATTTGAGACATGTCATAATAATGAGGTATCTTGGCTCCACTTTGTGCCATCATGTGTAAGAAGTATCGTCTATCCCTCCTCATTATTTCTTCAACCAATCGATTGAAATGGGGATTCATAATGGATTCTTCTACCTCTGCTGAATGTATTGAAAAGTTGTCCACATTGTCATTGTGTGTAGCATTGTTGTTTGTAGTGTCTGTGTTTTCCACATTTGGAATGTTTCTATAAACATCCATGTCAGGCAATGTAGTGTGCTCAGGATTGAAAAATAAATCATTGTCATACTCATAAGAACTCATGTTTGCGGACTCTTGAGCCTCTTTAGTTTCTCTCCTAGATTTTTGAAGACGGGTTTCAACCATGAACTAGGTATTGACCAAGATGTGAGAGACTAGATGAAAATGGAAAAAGTATGGAAGACCAAGAGTTAGATGGAATGTAAATGAATCTGAGGTGTACTTGCAATGTCCAAAGTGTAAGACCAAGTATGTATGTAGTAGAGTAGGTGTGACTTCCAAAGAGAGGATAGTTTCTCTTGATGAGGTAAGCTGACCTTGACTCCAAGTAAGACCAAATGAGACCCAAAGGTAAGAAACCTTGATGAGGGACCACTTAGCAAAGTGTTGTTGTATGTAGTGTGTTGACAAAGTATGATGAGGACAAGCAAGTGACCTTTTGACTCAAGTTTAGACAAGTATGAAAGTAAAATGAGATGTGAAGCAATGATGGACTATGTGAGACCCAAAGACAGGTTGAATGCTAGATGAAACCTGAAGAAACAACCTAGGAAGCTCAAGTATTCCGAAACTGATTTCTTTTGTTTGTTGGACTGTGAAATTTTTCAATTCTGGACACAGACGCTTATGTATTTTTCACAGACGCGATTCCTAGACACATACGTGTCTTTGTTTGACACAGACGCTATTATGCCCTTCACAGACATGTTTAGATGACCCAGACGCAGTTAAAACAGACACAGACACGTTTCTGTAAACTTTGTGCAATTTTTCCAATCTGTGAAGTCATTTTGTTGTGACCAAATCTAACTGTTTGACTATTTTTCGTGACAAGAGGACACAATGTTGATGAGAACTCAATGTTTGCAAGTGTCTAGACTCAAAATGACTCTAAGAAAAGTGTGTTGTTTGATGTAAAATTGTTTTGCATACACTTGTAGACACAAAAGACACAATGTTTTGTTGTTTGGTCTTGATTGTTTGAATGTTTAACATAAGTCAAGCACAATTCTTATGGTTGGCCAAGACAATAGTTGTTGATCCCACATAGGGTTTTACCCTCGAGGCTACGCTATTCAGAGTGGATACTTAGATGCTTGACCTCACTGACTCCACCCTCGGCACTCACTTCTCGGGTCAGCCAAGCATCAGTCCCCATGAAAACTCTCCATGGCGAACTTTGTATCTCTACTAAGAACCGTATGTGTGTGGGCTACTACCAGAGGTCAAACCTCCTGCCCCAACAACTAGAAGGATTTGGGCTTCTAAAACAAAAAGGTGCTAGTAAGGGCATCTGCTCGTGTGGCCATACATGCAGCACTTTCGGCTCTGTAAATACAGAAGGCTCCCAGCCGGTAGGGGTTACGCCCTACAAATTATCAAATAAATTTGATCAAACGAGTTTAAGGGGAGACATAGTGTCGGTATGAACTAATCAGCACACATTATTCATAGTTTTCACCATGAATACATTTGATTATAGTGGTTCGGAAGAGGTGGGTTTTTCTCGCTACCACTTGGGTCCTTCTCTTCTCACTAGTAATCCTAATGACCACACAGGAAGACAGGCCCTCTAAAGATTAAACAAAAAGAGCCTATTGCTCAAGACACAAAAGACAATGATTCAATTTTAGTGCACCAATGGAAGTGTTTGCTAGCCTATGAAAACAAGGCACACAATAAAAATCAAAAACTCTTGCCAAGGACCTGCAACAAAGAGTTGTTAGTAGTTTGGGTTGTTTGAAATAATCACCCCTTCCTGCAAACACACAAGTTAGGTAAATTTTAAAAACCCAAAAGACTTTGTGAAAGAGGGGCCTTCAACAAAATGTTTTGCTTCCAAGACAAGTTGCACCAATTTAGTTAGCTAGATCTAAAAGTGTTAGTCCAAAAATAAACCAGATCTGAAACCTTAAATACAAAATCCGAAAATTGAATGAATGAAAACTTCAAATTTTAGAAACAGTGTATACACAGACGCTGTTACCCTCAACACAGACGCGTCTAGATAACACAGATGCGGTTCTATGATACACAGACGCGCCTAAAAATCACAGATGCTCCTTTCCGACACAGACGCGGGTAAAAATAACACAGACGCGTTTCTGAAACACAGACGCGTTTCTGAAACACAGACGCTCCTTTCTGAAACCTGCAAAATAAAATTTGTCAAAAACACACACATGATTCTAGATTCCGCAGACGCACCAGAAAATCAAAGACGCGATCCGAAAGTTCACATACACGGAAAAAAAACCTAAAATGCTGTCGAAAATGTCCGATCTGCAACTTCAAAAACGCAAAATTTGCAACAAGAAGGTTAAATGCAAAGGGACAAGAATCCCACCGGGCGTGCCAAAATGTGTATGGTGAAAATAGATACAATAATAACAATATTGAAAGGCTAAATGAATTCAACCACCAAACCCTAGCCTAACAATCAACAAAGATCCACCATAACATATGAAGATTACCTAAGACAATGTAAATAAAACAAAATCACAAAGATTATACCATCACATGTCCAATAGGGTTTTGATCTCCATTCTTCCTATCTCCATTGATCTTGCTTGATATATTTGCTCTCAGATTTTATGTGCACAAGAGCTCAACAAAGAATGGAATGTGGTTGCAAGTAGGATCGTAGTATAGCCAAGTCCTTAAGATTAGTCATTAGGGTTTGATAATGAAGGAAGCATCTCCTTAAATAGAAGACACTATATGAAATGGAGGGATAATATTGAGAGGTGTAAAAAGGAGGTCAGCTAGGATTAGAGGGTAGGTAGAAGAAATAATAAAATAATGAAAGAGGGGTAGGTAGTGTATGAATTAAGAGATGAATGACATGTGTCATGTGTAGAAAAAGATAATGAATTAATTAAATAAATAAAGATTTATTTAATTAATGGAAGAAATGGGATCAATTAAATAAATAAAATATTTATTTAATTTAGGAAAAGGATAATTTAAATAAATAATTGTATTTATTTAAATGAGAAATAAGGCTAGAAGAGGATAAATGAATTAATTAAATAAATAAAGATTTATTTAATTAATAGAAGAATTAGGCTTAGATAATTAAATAAATAAAATATTTACTTAATTAAACATGACAATTTTGGGTGTCTACAGGTGTCTACATCATCATACAAAAATGGTACAATACTGATACATAGGGAGCCCTCTAAGGCCATGATGAACTCCCTCCCTCGGAGCTGCATGGCCTCGATGGAATCTAAGCCCCTGAGGTACCCACCCCAGGATCATCCTGCCTGTCCCCTCTATCTGGTGGTGGTGGAGGACCCATAACCCCACCACTCGATGCCTGTCTCCTCCGGCTCCCTCCCATAGCTATCGTTGTCTGCAATGGTCTATGGAAGCTCCTCGCTCGTTGATCTGCTGGCACTGCACCATAATAGAGGTCCTGCCAGTAGGCAATCTCCTCTCCTGCCCGCAGGACATATGCATAGCCTGCCCCTGTGTCCTCCGATGCCTGTCTCTCTGCCCTCAATGCTGTCTCAGCCTCTGTGTAGCACTGAATCACCTGATCTCTCTCCTGCTCAGTATCCCTGAGCCTCGTCCTGAGCCAATCTCTCTCCCTCTCCAGCTCCTGTATCTCATCTGCCTAGCCCTGGCAGATCTCCCTGAGCTCAATCAGCTCATCCTCCTCTAGGTCAGCCCCCTCTGCCTCTGCCTGTGGCTCCCCCTCTGCAGGTGCCTGCCCCTATACCTGTACCTATACTGGTGCCTGTACGGGTACCTGTATCTGTACCTATCTCTATCCCTGCACTTGTCCTTGTACCTATCCCTGCACCTGTCCTTGTACCTATCCCTATCTCTGTACCTGTGCTCTAGGACCCTGTGCTGCTGGTACCTGTAGGGGAAATCCACCATGACCCCTCACCACCTGAGCCTATCTCTCCTGTCCACCCTCCCTCCAAGGTGCAACCCTCCTCTCCCCAACTACTCCTGTCCTCCTCCATCGGCCTCTGCCCCCATCACCTCCACCATCATCATCATCATCCCCACCTCCATCTCCCTCCAGTAGCTCTCCTGGATCTGTCAATCGAGGGAATGGATGCTCTGCCCAATATGTTGTATACTCAGCATCCATCCTGGCGTCCTCGATCTCCGACCACATATCCGAGGGTAGGGGCACCATCTCTGCTAGTTGTGTGACTGCCTAATCATATGACAGTAAGGGCCCAAACTGCACCTGATCCCTAACTGTGCGGGCATACATGCCCGAGCCCCGTGGCATCCTCTGGATCCTGCCATACTGCCTGCACACCTTGTCCACCAGTTGTCTCTCTAACACATAGGGCATCTGTCCAATCAGGTACCTGCTCCGGAAGGTGTAGGGCAACTCCACTGCATCATCCTCCCAATCCACACAGCCTAGATATGGTCTCCATATGACCACATCAATGTCATCGATCACCCGTCGCCAATGCTCCAACTTGCCAATCCGCGGCTGTGATGTGATCATATCATATAAGTGTACAAAGCTGCGTCTGTGACCCCTACCCCTGAAGTGTATCAGTCAGGTAATCGGCAGATGCTCATAGGCCCATACTTGCAGCAGTGTCACTCCACAACCCAATCCCACTGACCCGTGATAAACAAACTGGTGAAGCTCGTAATACAAATGGGCCAGCACACATGGTCCCCAGGCATATCTGGTGTGCTATGTCACCAGTGTCTCCAATGCTCCCCCCAGCCCACAACCAATCCCCGTGTCGCCCTATCTGGACATAGGAACCCACTGATAGCTCCTCCGATCACTGCCGACAATGCTAACCCTGTGGCGGTCATGGTGTCCCATGCCACGTGCCCTGCCCTCATCTCTAATCCAGGGTCCTGAAACACCCGTCTTAATGCCTCCCGATCTCCATCACGATCATATGGAATCAAATCTCCATCAATCGGTATCCGCAGAATCCTATAGACATCCTCTAGGGTGACTGTCATCTCACCCATCGGCAAATGGAAGGTGCATGTCTCAGAGTGCCATCTCTCAGCAAGTGCAGTCAGCAAACCCATGTTTGCCTGAAACTCAAGCACATACAATACATGTTTCAGACCCATCTCCTCAATGGCAGCTCTGTCTCCAACCGACAGCTCAAGTCGTAACCTCTGCGTCGACGGGAATCTCTCCCGTGACTCCAGCATCGGTAAGTACTCCTGCAGTCAAACAAATCAAATCATGTCAGTCATAGTGGCATTCACTATTTATCACAAAATGCTACTCGTTATCTAAATGCACATAGCTATTTATCCTAGTAACACTCACTATTCATCACAAAGTGTTACTATCTATCCTAGTAGTACTCTCTGTTCATCACAAAGTACTATGTGTGTGACACTCACTGTTCATCACAAAGTGTTACTCACATTTGCACTCCCTGTTCATCACAAAGTGCTGCTCATACTTTGGGTACTCCCTGTTCATCACAAAGTACTCTATCTTGGTACTCACTGTTCATCATAAAGTGCCTTGATCTATCCTAGTCTTCCTAGAGGACCTACTTGAGTGTATCCTCTCAACAGCTTATCCAATCGACAGCATATGTTCATCACAGAACTGCCGATTTGACCTAGAAGACCAAAACTTGCATTTTTCAACACAAACGCGCCTACAGACTGCACAGACGCACCTATAAAACACAGACGTGCCTTTATACCATAAACGTGCTTATGCTGCTCATAAACACAACTAGACATCGCAGACGCCCTTGAACATCGCAGACGCACCCGCATTCGACGCAGACGCGGTTCCAGACACAGACGTGCCTGGCACCGACACAGACGCGCCTGGCACCGACACAGACGCGTTTCAGTGGTTTTGACATTTTTTAAGCCCTACTTCTAGGTGCATTTATTGTCTAACTAGCATGCATTAATGACAAAATTAAATGTGTCAAAGTACAAGGAGGTTTGGTGGTACTTACCGGCTCTCCTGCCTCTGCTAGCCTCTAAAATCGATGAACACGGTCGAATCTATGCACGAAAGCCATCGCTGCTGACTGCTCCTGCTCTTTTCTCGCTCTGCAATCTGCTCTCATGGATGTGTAGATGACAATGAGGATGTATTTTCCCCCGTGGTCTATCTTATAGACTGCCCTAGCCCTCCTTTCCCGAGTCAGTCTTCTTTATCCTGTGACTTTGTCACTTTATCCAGTCAGTCCATTCTATCCCATCTTTCTTATCGAGAGATTGTCTGTGATCTTTCCAAACATTTTCATCCAATCTCTCGAGGGGGCATATCATTCCCATCTTATTTAATCTTGGGGCAACTCTGTATCAGTTCATCTTATCTTCTTTGAAACAACGCGAGAAGCCGCATTGTCTCAAAGAGGGGCAAAATGTAGACACCCAAAATTGTCATGTCTAATTAAATAAATATTTTATTTATTTAATTATCTAAGCCTAATTCTTCTATTAATTAAATAAATCTTTATTTATTTAATTAATTCATTTATCCTCTTCTAGCCTTATTTCTCATTTAAATAAATACATTTATTTATTTAAATTATCATTTTCCTAAATTAAATAAATATTTTATTTATTTAATTATCCCACTTCTTCTATAAATTAAATAAATCTTTATTTATTTAATTAATTCATTATCTTTTTCTACCTATGACACATGTCATTCATCTCTTAATTCCTACACTACCTACCCCTTTCATTATTCTATTATTTCCTCTACCTACCCTCTAATCCTAGCCGACCTCCTTTTTTACACCTCTCAATCTTATCCCTCCATTTCTTATAGTGTCTTCTATTTAAGGAGATGCTTCCTTCATTATCAAACGCTAACAACTTGATCATTTGACTATACTATGATCCTACTTGCAACCACATTCCGTTCTTTGTTGAGCTCTTGTCCACATAAAATCTGAGAGCAAATATATCAAGCAAGATCAATGGAGATAGGAAGAATGGAGATCAAAACCCTATTGGACATGTGATGGTATCATCTTTGTGATTTTGTTTTATTTACATTGTCTTAGGTAATCTTCATATGTTATGGTGGATCTTTGTTATTGTTAGGCTAGGGTTTGGTGGTTGAATTCATTTAGCCTTTCAATTCTGTTATTATTGTTATCCATTTTCACCATAAACAGGTATAAAGTGCCATCAACCAAGGGTGAAGTGCACTTAGCCTCAAGCTTGGCCCTGACAAAAATGGAGTAAGTGCAGGCCTACAATCAACCATGCAAAATTTGGAGAGCATATCAAGTGCATACTTGGTTTGTCCAAGGAAGATACCTAAAGAAGACTGAGTAAACTCAATTCCCAAGAAGTAATGCAGAAGACCCAAGTCCAATGTATCACATATCTATCATGTAGATCAGTTTTCACTGCCTTGATGGTAGATGAGTGACTCCATGTGATCAACAAGTCATCAACATAGAGAACCAGAAATGTGAGAGTAGCATCCTGTTGTAGAATGTATACGTTCAGATCAAAATAACATTGAGTGAAACCAACTGTTAGAAGGAATGAGTCCATCTTGGCATACCAACCTAAAGGAGCTTGTTTGAGAACATAAAGAGACTTTCAAGGTTGACACACAAGTGAGGGATCTTGAACAAACCCCTATGGTTGCTCCATATAGATTTCCTCCTAAAGGTCACCATGAATAAATGCACTCTTCACATCCATTTAATTAACTTCCCAATTAGAGGCTACATCTATAGTAAGGACAAACCAGATGGAATTCCTCTTAACAACTAGAGCAAAATTCTTAGAGTAATCAACCCTTAGAACTTGGGAAAAACCTTTTGCTACCAAGCGAGCCTTATATTTATTAAACAACCCGTCTACTATAAATTGTGTTTGATGGATCCACTTGTATTGAAAAGATTCCTTCCCTTAGGAAGAGGAACTAAATCCCATGTGTGATTACTTTCCAAGGAATTGAACTCTTCTTACATTGTAGCATCCCACTCGGGAACACCTAAAGCTTCTCAAAAAGACTGTAGATCAAAAGCTGAAGTAATGAAGATATGTGGAGCCTGCCAAAATTGTGACCTTGTTCTTCTAGTATCTGATGGATCACCAATCCAATCTCTTGTTTACTTTAATGTTTGTCAATCCTAAAGAGGCATTGAGGCTGGAGAGTCTGGGGGAGAATCATCAACCTCTAAATGATGACTATGAGAGGAATGTGAATATTCATCATCATTGTCACCATCTAAAGTGGAGGAAGAAGACTACTCATCATGATTAGGAGGATCAATATCTTGTAAATAACTATCATCATGATGCAATGTCTCCAATGTGATAGTGGATGGAGAAGTGGTATGAGAAGAACTAGAAGAAATATCCTCAAAATAAACACTCCTCTCAATGAAAAACTCATGAGTAGTGGGATGGAGAAGTTTGTACCCTTTGACATCATCTGGACACCCAACAAATATGCAAGGCTTTCTCTGTGTATCCATAGCCTTTCATTTCTCTCTCAAAATGTGGGCCCATGCAAGAGAACCAAACACTCTTAAGTGCTTAACTATAGGTTTCTGACTAGTCCAAGCCTAAAAAGGAGTTACCTCCTTCATAGCTTTGTGAGGAACTCAGTTCTGGATGTAACATTCATAGTTGATGGCCTCTACCCAATATTGAGGTGCCAAAGACTTGGAGTGAATCATACAATTGGTCATCTCCTTCAAAGACCTATTCTTATGTTTTGTGATATCATTCTACTAAGGACTGTATAGAATTGTGTGTTGCATTATGATATCTTCTAGAGTAAAAAATTATTCAAACTAATTGTTAACACATTTACCCCCATTATCTATATGCAGAATCTTGATGAACTTCCTAGGTTGTTTCTCTACAAAAGCGTTAAAATATAGAAAATTATCAAATACCTCAGGCTTTTGTTTGAGAAAGTAAACCCACGTATATTTGGAAAAGTCATCAATAAATGTCAAACATATCTGACCCTGCTGAAGGATGGTTGTGGAAATGGTCCTATCAAGTCACTATGTACCAACTCCAATAGTTATGTATCTCTCCATGCTTTACCTTTATCATACGTATCCTTATAATGCTTACCAAGAATGCATCCTTGGCAAAATTCATTAGAAAATTGAATAGAAGGCAACCTTGAAACAATGTCCTGATGATTGAGCTATTGCAAGAAAAGGAAGTTCAAGTGGCCAAACCATTGATAGCACAAACAACTCACTTTATCTGCATGAGTGAGTAAAATTGTTGAAGGAGAAGCAGGAAAAAAGAGAAAATTGATATAATATGGAATGATGATCTTCTTTTCCCATAGCAACAATAGACCCATTATGTATTTCAATGATTACCATTGTATCTAGTGTGAACTCAACTCGCTTTCTAGAACTAGTGTGAGTGATATGATAAACAGATAGCAGATTAGTTGATAAAGATGGAACACAAAGGTCATCATCAAATGTTAATTTTCCCACATCAACAGACCTCTCTCATGCACTTCAATAGGAGTGTCATCACCCATTAGTATGGAAGGCATAAAACATGACTCTAAAGAGGTAAAATCATCTTTTGAAGAAGCCATGTGGTGCAAAGCACCCGAGTCAATTATCTAAGAATTGGGTTGTGAAGCAATAGCAACTAGGGCCTTACCCTTTCCTTTCCCCTTACTCTTATCTATGTCCTTTTAAGATCCTTATAATGAACTTTTTTTGACTGAATCAAACACCTTGATATTATTCTTTTCAAGAAGATGTGAAAGGTGCTCAATTTGTTTCTTTAAACACATGTTCATCATGACCAGTCCTCTTACAATAAGAACACTTAACCTTCTCCTTCTTATGTTCTTCACCTTTTGACGAAGATGTTTGATTATCTTCTTTTGAAGTAAAAAATTTATTATCCTTCTTCTTCTCTCCTTGGTTATTTTGTTTCTTATCTTTCTTACTAGACCCTTTTATGTTCTTTTGTGGCATTGATTTATAGCCAAGGCATGTGACTTAGAGGGTTTTATTATACCCATTTGAACCAATTTGTCTTGCTCCCTAGTGAACTTTGCAATAAAATCATCTAGAGAAGGCATTTTGAATGTGGTACCTAGGGCATATTTTGTAGCATAGAATGTAAAAACAAACACTGAATAGTTAGGACCAAGCTTAGAAAGAATACTCAAGATTAGTTGCTTATCATCTTTCTTGGTTTCACACTATTCCAACTACAATCTTACAGACTTGATTTTTGTGAAGAAGTTTTGTATAGTGTCAAAATTGGTTGGGTTCAATCCTATGAGTTCATTCTCCAACTGATGACCTCTTATCTCATCCTTCCTGCCAAAGAGATTTTCCAAAGTGTTCCACACTCCATTTGGTAAAGTGGCAGATTCAATGTGAAAAAGAAGGTTAGGAGAGACTAACATACACAAAGTACCAAAAGTTTCATAACATTTATTAAACCATTTAATCTTTTTTGCAGCATCTTGAGGTTCAGTTTCAAGTCCTATAGTAACACAATGATATCCATGTGTCTTTTTAAACATATTATCATCTTAGATTTTCATTCAAAATAATTATATGGTGTTAAAAGAAGAATTATAGATGCATCCATGATAGTAGAAAAGAACATTGTAATGAATCAGGAAAAGAGCAAGAAAAAAGACACACGAGACACCCCCCTTTACACTAGTCTCAGAAATCACGCCCCCCCCCCAAAAAAAAAAATATATTACAAGGTTGGCACTTTATAATTAGTGTGTTTACAAGGCCTTTTATCAGATTACAATGATTTTAAGGCTCAGATGGCCAAAAATACAAATTTTCAATACAAATAATTTGGATACAAAATCTTAAAAAATTAGCCTTATAGTTGTGTAATACTTCTCAATACCTTTCCAATAATTATTTATTTTTGAAAAAAAGAGTTGTGAGGTGAAAGATGTGACTAGTTTAAGGAAAAAATGTGGTTGATTCAACCTACAATATCTAATGGAAAAAGGTAGAATTTTTTTAATGAAACTTGTGTGGATAGAAAGTGATCATTTCCAGCTTTTCGTCAAGTACTTGTTTGCGAAAATCTAACACCCAAGGCAAAATTTGTGCAATTTTTAAGAAGGGTTTCTGAATTTGCCGACTAGAAAAATGGTTCATGCCCTATTCAAAATGATTTTTGCAAAAAGTAATAATTTTATGGGAACAACATCAAAAACCCAAAAAAAAATCGATGTTGGGAAGAAAACCTAGAAATCGTTTTCCCTACAAATGAGTAGAAATTGGAATTATAAAGACGAAAAGAAAACATCTTTAGTAAAAACATTTCACTCTAATTTTTTTTACTTTGTCTTCCAAACTCTTATTTTGGTGAAATAAAAGTCACTTTTGACTTTATCAAGCCTTCTGGACTCTTTGGAAATGCTAAAGAAGCCTCCAATATAACCAAAATATTGCAATCACCCATATCTCACAAGAACACATATATATAAAAACATATTTAACTAGAAGCTTATTTTCCTTTAAATTGTTCTGATCCTCTAGGTCACACAAGAATACATGAGAAGAACATACTTGATTTTTAAGGAAAATATTAGCTATCTAAAAGTCTCAAATCTCTCAAATAAATCAAAAAAATAATGAGTTATACCAGACAACATGGCTTTGATACCATGTAAGATTATGCAAGAAGTGAAAATCGAGCCAGGATTTGATGTCGATCGTAGATCACATGCAACTCCAAGCAACAGATTATCAAAGACCAAAGTACATGAATGAAGATAAATCTGATATGAGAGAGAGAGAAAATAGAGACAAAAGAGAATTAGGAGAAGACTCTCACCAAGCTATCATTGAACTAATGAAGGTGAGAGTATATAGTGCTTATTATATGGAAAAATAATAATAGCATATACATCCAAGGAGTGCATTAACTCCTATTCCCCATAAAAATCAAGAGGTTTTACCTTCTTGGTAAGTGTCAAAACATGTGACATAACCTCCTTACATGAAGATGGGAAAGGAGTTGATAAAATTGGCACATGAGGCCAAAAGAGGGTGAGACACCCAAATACCCCATAACCCACTTAGGAAATGACAAAATAGTGGTTATGAGAGGTGGCACAACAAGCCAAAAGATGATGTGTAACTCAACTACGTATGTGAGGTGGAGAGTTACACATGTAGCTGAAGTATTTTGCCACGTGTCCTCATATTAATGACTCCTAATAACCTAAGCAAGCTTAATAATATGTGTAGGAAAAATAAATACCCCCTAACATAAGGAAAATAAAAAACCTACACTAACAAATACAAGAACAATATTGAAAGACATGAAATGACTCAACATAACGTGCACTAACCAAAATCTCACAATAGATTAAAAATATACAGAATGTGAGTGGATTATATATAGATAACAGAGGAGGTAAATACAACCCATAAATGATAAGTGGATCCAACTACCAAAAATTAGTGGAGTTACACTTATGCAAGATGTAATATACCTTTATAAATGATCCATTCCTAACAATCTAAGAAAGATAAGCAAAATTGTGTCTACAAGGAAAATATAATTAATTTTAATAAAGAAAATAAAAACTTATGCTAGCACCTTCTTAAGTGTAGGTTGGATGAGTAAAAATGTGTGTCCCAATAGTTGAATATGGATGAAGAACCCATTTAATATATTTATTTCTAAAAGAGAAGAGGACTCCTAAAGTATGAGAGAGAAAGAGTGGACTAGGTAGCTTTGAAAAAAAATTGAGTAACAACCTCATACAAGATGCATCTAAACCTATTGAGAAATTGCATAAATGTAATACACTTAACACTCAACACATACCCATAATTTCTTTTATTTTGATCCAAATATTGAGATTGAGTTTTATAGACAAGCATCAATAGTTCATACCTACAAAAAAACTAGCAAGAGGTATTTCAGGCCATATTTCTAGTAAATTGCCTAGTTTATAATTTAGATTTCTCCCTAGATAGGTGAAGATATGTCTATTGTGAAAATATAGAACTATGAATGCCTCTCCTATTGCTTGATGTTTAGAGTGAGAAAGAGCTACCAAATTAATGAATTTCATTGCAAAGTACTATACTAGTTTCCTTGGATATGTTAAACTTTTCTCTATGTGTTCTAAGGATGGAAGCTGTACTATAAATGAATGTTGTGAGGTACCTATTTTCATGATTAATATTTCCTCACCCAAAATAGTTGACTACTAATATTGGTTATTGTTGCAATCAAAGAGCATTGAACTTAAAATTGGGCTACAAGGAGGAGATGTAGCAAGGAAGTGTTGAAAAATGGTTGGATTTCCTATAGGTTGTTGGATGAAAGTGTATCTTGTAAGTTTGATAGGATCAAAAACACACTAACATAAAATGCCTAGGATGAAATATTAATATAGTGTATGCTCATGTAAATTTAGATGCAACCTATTGTAAAAGGGAAAATTAGGTGACTTGGCAATTTGCAACGTAGAAGGAGAAATCACCAAATCACCTATTTTTTCTTGAAATGGGGAGATGCCTTTACATTCAAAAGAGGGGGGTAAATCCACTAGATTTAGTCACTAAATAGATCAGGACTGAATACTAAGTAGATTGATTGAAATGGAATGTGTTTGACCATCTTTTGTCAGTTCACTAGTTGAATTAAGACTAAGTGTTGGAAATGAAGGCAAATCCGAGAAAATGGTGAGTTGTAAATCCAAGATTTTGTTGTGCACCTGGATCTGAGAAGTATGAGATGATTCAAAACTACTCTACAAAAACTTTCAAAAGTAGCAGGGATCATGTACAGGGACCAAGGTGCCCTCCTCTAGGTCCTCGAAAATTTCCAATCATCGAAAAGGGTTTTTCCATCTATGTATCTAAATCTTATCTTGAGAATTACACTTGTGCACCCATTTTCTGCACACATAAGGAAAGGGAAAATGTGTTGGGGATAGGGGTTTGCCTTTAGGTCAAACCCTTATTTTGGAATTAACCAAGTGGTTGAAACAATGTAATTAAAATGATTGAAAGTATAAATCCACCTCTTTGAGGGGATGTTGAATCGACTAAAAATGAAATGCTTATACCTCCTTGTGAAGTTTTGCTTGCCTCCACATGGAATTAGGACTTCATGAATTATAATGATGATCTCCTCCTCAATGCTTAAAATCTTGACTCTATTTATGGTCTAAAGCTTGAAGGAAGACTGAAAATGATCAATTTCTCTTGAATGCTTGAATGTTTGATATCTTGGATGCTTGAAGATCTCTTGTGTGTGCCTATTATCCTTAAATGAGAGGGTAAATCCCTCTTATATACTTTTCCCAAGGGAAAATGAATTAATTTTCCAACATGAGCCGACATGGAGGGGTTTTTCCCACTCAAATTTGAGATAGGTCAAGGGGTCAAAATAGGTCCCCATTAGGTGGCACCCTGGTCCTACCCTATTTTGGGGCAGGATCAAAGTGGCAATGAGGTGCATCTTTGAGCTAGCTAGTGTTAATGACATGTATGAGCATAATCAGGTCTCCAATCAATCCAAGAGGCGCAAACACTAAGGTGAAGACCCAAATGTGATCAAAAATTGCAAGGGGTGCAATTTTAGGATGCTACATTTAGCTCCCACTTTAGCGGGAGTATGAGCTTATGCAAATACTTGTAGTAAAGTACAAGGAGTTTGGATTGAAAGACTTTGACCATATCAAAGAGGCAAGATACACCAAGCCCCCTGTGGACTTTAGAATCTTACGACTTCAATAATAAGGTAAAAGGGAAGATTATGAGAAAGAGAACCATGACTACAACTAGTAAGGTTCTCTTACTATGAATCATGAAAAGAAAAAATACCAAAAATTACAAAGAAAAGACAAAGTTCACTAAGTATCTTTAAGTATCAAAAGAGAGAATCATGAGTGGAGTGTATGCCCCCACATTAAAGTGATTTCACATGCCTTATTGGGAGAAATTTCTTTAAGGTAGGATACACCCAAAAATACAAGCACATTATCAGAATAATTTAGCTCCCCCAAGAGAGGACAAATCAAAGGATAATGAACACAAAACACAAAAAATGGGGTGGCTTCGCTTAACTTTGGAGTCAATATGCATTTTATGATAACTCATGTATATCATGTATATATATGTGCTTAGAATTATCCTCATCCCCCAAAGAAAGGAAACCACCATGGAAGAAGGGAACACATGTGTCTTTTGAGTCAACATGGAAGAGGCCAAAAGAGATCTCAACGCTTTGCATCGTCCTCAAGTAGACAACACTAGGGATAACAAATAGAAGAATAGGGAAACAAATAGAAGGATCACAAAAAAGAAAGAGAGGAGAGAAAAAGAGAATCCACAATGCTAATGAAGCTAATCAAGCATGTCATCCTCCCCCCAATCTTGTTGATTCATTATTTCAGGAAGGTGGACAATATGCAAGAGGGGCCACATCGAGCACAATAGATGGATCTATGACAAGTTCCAAACAAAGACCATGCTCTAGCATGATGTCTTTGTCGGTGTTCTCTCACACAAAATTTTGTCTTCTTTTGGCTAAAGGTTTAGGTTCATCTGGTATAGGTTTTGTCTCTTCTTTTAGGGAAAGATGAATGAGTTGAGGTCGGTCGCTTCTCTTTGTAATATGAAGGAGGAGGAATTGCACCATATAAAGGAGGAATGGAATGTGTAGGAAGGAGATCGAGTCCATCATGAGGAAGAGGAATAGGTCTACCCTTAGCTTGACATTTATGAGGAGGAGCATGTCTATCCTTGGGAGGAAGAGTGGAATCATACAATCTACAAGTTCAATTTAAAATTAAAAACTAGGGTTTTTTATTTAACCACTTAATTTTAAAAAATTTGTTGAAAATTGAACATGTAAATGAAAACTTGAATTGTAAAACTGAAATGTTCTCAGTTATAAACTATTAATCTAATTTAGACAAATCACAAGCTCAATTTTGAATCTAAAAATAAGGGTTTTTTGAATTTAACCTCTATTTTTTTTAAAATTACAAGGAAATTAAACTTGTAATTGAAAATTTGAATTGTAAATTGCATATGAATCAAATCTGAAAATGAAAATCAGAAGGATAAGACATGTCGAGTTCACCAAAATGTAAAGGGGCAAATTAGGTTACTTGGCAATTAGCAACATAGAAGGAGAAATCACCAAATCACCTATTTTCGTTTGAAATGGGGAGATGCCTTTACATTCAAAAGAGTGGGGGAAATCCACTAGATTTAGTCACTAACCAGATCAGGACTAAATACTAAGTAGATTGATTGAAATGGAATGTGTTTGACCCTCTTTTGTAAGTTGACTAGTTGAATTAAGACTAAGTGTTGGAAATGAAGATAAATCTAAGAAAACAGTGAGTTGTAAATTTGGGATTTTGTCATGCACCTGGATTAGAGAAGTATGAGATGATTTCGGAACTGCTTTGAAAACTGCCAAAAGTAGTAGGGACCAAGATGCCCTCCTCTTGGTCCTCGAAAATTTCCAATCTCCGAAAAGGGTTTTTTTGTCTCTGCATTTGAAGCTTATCCCAAGAATTATAGCTACATGCCTATTTTCTGCACATAGAAGGAAAGGGAAATGTGTTGGGGATAGGGGTTTGCCTTTATGTCAAACCTGATTTTGGAATTAACCAAGTGGTTGAAATAATGTAATTGAAATGACTGAAAGTAGAAATCCTCCTCTTTGACAGGGTGTTGAATTGACTAAATATGAATTACCTATACCTCCTTGTAAATTTTTGCTTGCCTCCGCATGAAATTAGGACTTCATGAATTATAGTGATGATCTCCTCTTCAATGCTTGAGATCTTGACTCTATTGCTGCTCTAAAGCTTGAAGGAAGACTGAAAATGCTCAATTGCTCTTGAATGATTGATCTCTTGGATGCTTGAAGACCTCTTGTGTGTGTTTGTTATCATCAAATGAGAAGGGAAATCCCTCTTATATACTTTCCCGAAGGGAAAATGAATTAATTTTCTGACATGAGCCGACATGGAGGGGTTTTTCCCGATCAAATTTGAGATAGGCCAAGGGGTCCAAAATAGGTCCCCATTAGGGAGGACTAGGGCGCCACGCCCTGGTCCTCCACTATTTTGGGGCAGGATCAAGGTGGCAATGAGGTGCATCTTTGAGCTAGATGGTGTTTATGACATGTATGAGCATAATCAGGTGTCCGATAGGGCCAAGGGGCACAAACACTAAGGTGAAGACCCAAATGTGATCAAAAATTGCAAGGGGTGCAATTTTAGGATGCTACACCTATTCATCATTCATTTTGTGAATCCTTTCTCTTTATCAATGAGATTTATGCTTTCAATGTATATCACAAGTGAACTAGATTTTATCTCCACATATGATAATATTAATGGGTGAGAATTTGATTTTAGGATAATATCAAATCATAAAAAATATAAAATGGTTTTGACTAACAAACTAATGACATGATTTCCTCCAAGGGATAAAATCTTGTCTATGATTATAATCTAAGATATGGAACATTTGAAAGATAAAAAAAATTCTACAAATAAAAAGAGACTAAAGTGAATAAATGAAAAACCACTTTCAAAGTTATCTCAACTCACACACAAAAATAACCAAAATTTAATGTCAAAATGATATATCTCATAACTATATATTTTCTCTTCTATACTACCATTATATACATTGTAAATGTGTATCAATCTTTACATAAAGATTAAAATAATGAAAATCTTCTAGATATTCTTTTACTAAACTTTATAATTTATTTTAAAATATAAAAAAATCATACAAAAATTACAACTTTATAATTTACTTTAATATTTTTTCTAAAAAGAATTATACAACAATTACAGCAAATTTCATTATGATTAAAATCCTACAACTCAATTAAAAAAAGTTTTTAATCCTTTAAAAGTTAATATTATTGATGAAATAAATTATTATTAAAAGTCATCATATGAGATAAGTCAAGCCGCTAATATAAAGCCAAGCCCTTTAATGTCGTTTTGTACACTTGTGATGACAGAGTTTTATCGCCGTAAAAATTCATTAGATTAACGATGTCACTGGCAAAACTCTGGTAAAAATATATGTATAATTTGATTGTCTTCATCCCTGAGACTTTCTGGTAATTCGGTCCAGAATAACTACAAGACAAACAATGAACGCGCAATCTATTCCGGGCTCCACCACCACTACAAACGTATCCTTCTCCATCACCGCATTTGTCGTAGTATATTTCCGCTTCATCTGCTCCATCCAAGAACAAAAACAAAACCAGTAAAAAAAAACCTCCGATTCGTAAAATAAAACCTCCGATTTGTAAAATAACTTCTTTATACAAATGCCTACATAATTAGCAGTTTCAATTACCTCTGCAACCACACGCTTTCCTCGATAAATTGTACAGTCGCGCTGTAAATAGCTGCCCTTTACACGGAAATCAGAGTGCTTTTGATCGAAATTACTGAGCAGGAACACGTCAAGCACCGTCTTAAGCTGAAACATTGATGATTTTTTAGCAGTAAAGAGAAGCTTTTTGTGAGCGGAGGTGCGGCCCTTATACGCTTCCCATCTCTTGTGCATCGAAAGCTTCTGCAATATTTCTAGGGTTAGTCTCTAAGCGAATTGATTTAAGTAATCTCCCGTGCATCGAAAGCTTCTGCAATATTTCTAGGGTTAGTCTGTAAGCGAATTGATTTAAGTAATCTCCTGTGCATCGAAAGCTTCTGCAATATTTCTAGGGTTAGTCTCTAAGCAAATTGATTTAGTAATCTTCCGTGCATCGAAAGCTTCTGCAATATTTCTAGGGTTAGTCTCTGAGCGAATCGATTTAAGTAATCTCCTATGCATCGAAAGCTTCTGGAATATTTCTAGGGTTAGTCTCCAAGCGAATTGATTAAGTAATGCTGATAAATAAAAATCGCACCTTTTTTCTCATAGTTAGGAGCACATTTCCCTTGTCGTCTTGGAGAAGGCGTTTGCCATGGAAAGCAGCCACAATGAGGACGATATTTCCATTGGAATCTGTGATGATGAAATCTTTCCCTCCTTTCTGCAGTGTTAATTCGATGGGATACGGAGCGCAGAAGTATCGCCCCGCCACGACCGCCACTGTGTCATTTTCATCTTCCATTTCCACTTCTCTTCTCTTTGATTTGTGTGGGAACCCGAGATAAAATAGCGGTGCAGAAGGAATTTATAGGATTATTGTTTTGGAATATCATGCCGGCTGCATTGTTGTTGTTATGCTGGTGTCGGTTGCAGCGTTTTGGAATAATTTTTTGGAAGAAGGAATGACGAAAAAAATCCTTTATGAGATGCGAGCGTGGAATGATATTCAGTGATGCCTCCAAGATACGATTGCCTCTTCGTTAATGGCATTCCTGGCTTTGAGTTTGACGACAACCTTGCATTTCACGTGCTTAATATATTAAAGCCTAGTCTGCTCGTTTGGGATAAAAGATCCTAAGTATATTATGGATATATATATAGGGGTGGGGTTAAATTGTTTACGGACTCGTTTGGGATAAAAGATGCTAAGAATATTATGGATATATATATAGGGGTGGGGTTAAATTGTTTACGGAGTTGATGGTTATTGTCATATATGTCGGAATGATCCAACAAAAAAATTGAAGTGTAGATCTTTGATGGTTATCGTCAATTAGGTCACATTATTTATTCTAGTTATTGGTTAGGTTGTATCATGTAATCTAATCTAAATGATGCAATTGAGCCCTTTACTATAATTTTCAAAAACTTGTTTTTTCTTTATTTGGTACTTATTTCTTAGTTTGGTCATTTTAGAAGCATAATAGGACTTTCTTTAAGATGAAGGAAATGTTCAAGTGGCTTGTCTCCATGGTAATTAAGACCTTGATAAGTGACCATTTTTTTCATAAACACTAAGAACCTTATGCAAATGCATATCTAATGTAACAAGTGAATAATGTAATGTCTAAATATAGAGTTATTGGTTTTGAATGCTCTTGAATTAGAGATTTCTCTAGATGATTCCTTTTTAGGATTTTTCCTTCTCATAATTAGTAAATAGTTGTGGTTGTTAATTTGAAATATTTAATGTGTGGGCTAAGAAGGAAAAGTAATTATCACAATAATAGTCATGTAATAAAATAGTGACTAGGTGATACGAGATATAAATGAAGATGGGAACATAAGATCCTTGTTTGATCACTAAAATTTAGCTCATGAAATAAGTACAAAAGGTCAATTATTATATATCAAATTGATCTATTTACAAGTTATAAATAGGCATACCTTCTAGGGATTTCATACAAGCTATAAACATGCATAGTGGGTCCGGTCATCATTCTTGTTGCTAGGGAATTCAAATCTTTTGTGAGCCTCCTTAAAGAAGTTAATAACACCTATATTGTCTTGGTCCCTAAAGGACTGGTGCTAATTAAATAGTGGATTTTAGACCTATTAGCCTCTGTAATACTTTATACAAAATCTTGTCTTGGTCAAAAGTATTAAGCCCTTTCTTGAGAAGATGGTCCATGAGCACCAGACGTGGTTTGCCTTGAGCCAGTAGATCTTGAATGTTGTTCATGTTGTGCATGAAACTCTTCATTCTATGGAAAATAAAAATAGAGAATGCATGCTCTTAAAGCTAGATATTTCCAAAGCCTACAAAATGGTGTCTTGGCCCTTCCTCTCTAAGGTCCTCTGCAAATATGGATCTTATGAAAAAATATTGAAAATGAGTGAGGTATGCTTCCGCTCACCAATGTTCTTTGTATTGATTAATGGAGCTCCTCAATGTCTTTCCTCAACTTCTAGAGGAATTAGACAGGGGGGACCCCTATCCCCTTACCTCTTCATTCTCACGGCAGACGTTCTTGGTAGGAATATTGATTATTGCATCAATCAAGGCCTCTTAAAGGGTGTGAAACCTTCCTCATCCCCCTTATGTGATCTCCCACTAGAAGTTCATGGACGAAAATATTTTTCTTGGATCTACTTTTGTGGTGGAATCTAGGGGTTAGATCTCTCTTCTTTCTAAGAATGTTCAGGTGTCAGGTCAAAAGATTAATCTAGATAAAAGTGCTCTCTATTTTATGGATGTTCTTGTATCTTTGTAGAATCACATTGCTAGAATCTTTAAATACCATATCTCCAACCTCTCTTCATTGTGTCTGGGCATGCCTCTAATGGTTGAGAAAGTTGGCAACTTTGTTAGGTCTACCCTACTCAAATGAATTCATAAGAAGATTGTGGAATGGAAAAGAGCCCTCCATAGAAATGAAGGTAAACTCCAACTTCTTAAAGCTTCCCTTCAAAGCACCTCTGTGTATCTCCTCTCATTGTTCCATATATCGGCTTCTTCAGCTAAGAAATTGGATTAGATCCAAAGAAGATTCTTATGGTCAAGCCTTGAATAGAACATCTCTCTTCTAGATTAGGAGAAGGTCTATAATAGGAAATAAGTTGAAGGCCTAAACTTAAGAGACTCATACTCCTTAAATGTTCCTCTCCTTGCTAAAATTGGATGGAGAATCATTTTGGAGAAGACTAATTGGTCTAATGTGATGAAGAATTAAAACCTTCAAGGAAAAGAGGGCAAGACTTTTTTGTTAAACGGGCCCCTACCTTGGGGATCCCACATTTAAGATAATTTGATCTAAACTAAAACTCTATTATAGAAGGGAGCCTTGTGGAATTTTGATAATGGAAGGGATGTTAGATTCTAGAAGGACCCTTGGGCATTACTCTTGCCTTTGGAATTTCATCTAATTTCCTCTGCTATTAAAAAGAGGTTGGTCAACAGAGTTGTTGTCTTCGTTAAGGACTTCTAAAATATAGCTTCTTTATCCCTTCTTGGAGGATTGATACCCTGGAGTTTGATCAACCAATTTGTACTACAACAAAGGAACTTCTCAAGATAATAAATAGATTGAGATTTTTTAGAATTAATGTTGAAGATAATCTAATTTGGTCCTCCTCAAAGGATGGGAAATAATTTGTGGGATCTAGTTATAATCTCCTAGCACCCCTTGGCCCTCTCAATTTAAATGTATAGAAATTTGGAGGTCCAAAACTATCCCTAAGATTTGTTTCTTATGGTGGACAACTTTCCATAAAAATATCCTCACCATCTAGACAACCTTCTCAATTTTATTGTGGTGCTAGGATCCGTTGATGGGATCAAACAATTTGATTGCTATCAAATATCCCAAATAAATATAGGTTAGAAAACTAAATGGGGAGAAATGCCCACTTTAGATGCTACTGCTACCACCATTAAAATAAGAATTGAAAAGGAGCACAAGTCAAAATAGGAGTCTAAGCCTCAGTTAGAGCAATATAGATAGTTGTTGATAGAATTGTGTCGTCCACTTGATTCAGGACCTGTAGACACATAGCCCTCTCCCTCCACACTTCCTCAACCAGAAGTTAAATCTTTATATGCTATGAGAAAGAAAGAAACAACTATAGATACCTGGGTTGGGAATCAATTGAGCAAGGTAAGGATGTTCCTATAGGAAACCATGGATATATATGAGGATGCTCACCTCCTTGATAAATTTTTGATCTTTCTCTCAAATCAATTGGAAACCCAATCAAACAAGTTCACAAAGCAAATATAGATGTTAAAGAAGACCAAAAGTTTCGGTGAAGATGTAATCAGGAGAGAAGACCTATTGGGAGGTGAAGATATGTAGTAAAGGTGTTGGGTAAGTATGGACCTGTAGCCATTCAATCGAGTTCACTTAATCAATAAGAAGTGCTTAAACAATGGGAGACATATGTATCAAAGAACATATCTCTGGAAGTTGAGTTTGACAATGTCTATGCTCAAAAGATACATGTTCCTCATTTTGCAATCTTACTGGGTAATACAAGTAGTGGACAACTTGGTCGACAAAATTCATGAACTAAGAGAAAGCACCAAAGTCTCCAAGTTCCGAATTGGATATGTGTTGTACCCACCACAAGCTTCAATTGAAAGTTATCTAGCAAATTACTGAAGTTATAAGAATATTCAAAACTAAATGAGTAGTGAACTACATGTGTACCTTCAGTCACTTCAAGGTGAAGAGAAGCAGTCACAACATAACCAGTAGTATCAACAAGTAAGTTGCAATTTTGATAGCATACTTAAAAGATTTTTTTTTCAGCATGCATGGCACCACAACATATCATTAGGAGGAGATCGCGCTCAAAGGAAGAGTGCAATTGCAAGTCAAACTGCAATCCTCCCATTTTGTAATTGAGTCCTGGGCAGAATTTACTCTAAGTCTGTTGGGAGTAAGACTTATAAATATAGTGTCCTAAGTCTTTGAAAGGGATCCTAAAATTGATGGTTTGAGGCCATTAGTTATAACTTCTGTTGGCAACAATGCAACAAACTGAGAGGGGGGGTGAATCAATTTTCTCTCAAACTCTACACAACTCAAACACAAATTTAGATCTGATAATAAATAGTAAAAGCATAAATCAACACCACGTCAATAACACACATAACACCAAGATTTTTGACATGGAAAACCCAGTTAAGGGAAAAACCATGGTGGGAACATACCCACAATGAGATATTACCTTGTTAGGAGTAAGTGTAAATATTACAATGGGGAATGGACATGCATTCTGATATGTTGCCTAGAGCCCACTACTCAAATCACAAAACAAGAAGAGCTACAACCCTGGGGAAGGCTCACTTCCTTATAGAAACATTTGGATTACATCCGTAGGATCATGAACTGATGAAATTGAATCTTCTCATGCATGTTTGTAGTTCTAGTTAAGCACATATACTCAAACTCTGCTCTTTCACACTACTTTGCACTTCTCCTCTACTACTGAAAGATCAAATCAATATGCGCACACACAGATACATCTCTCACATGAATATTACATTTATTTATAACAAATTATTAACCTATATTTCAAGGTCAGCTAAACCCTCAACACAAATTACAAAACAATAACCTCACAAGCTACAACAATACATGTAGACCAAAACAATGTTGGCTAAGACATAGTCTGGACCTAAACCAACACCGCATGCAAGAAATACTTCCAAGAATTATGCCTTGAAAATCTGCAACATGCTACGATCATCATGAATATCGTATAATATGAAGAACACCACCAAATCAAGAAAATGGTCAATAACGCAAACAACGGTCAATGCGAACCATCAACACGGATAGAGAATGATCTAGAAACATTCACAAGCAATGTGAATCACCACAGAAACAACCGCAACATGACCACTTAATAAAATCTCCATCATCATTATACCAAACCTCAAGAACACATGTTGAACTGACTATCAAACTGAAAGATTTACTTACGGACCTCCAAATCACGAACCATCTGAATTGAGGACACATATGAATATCCCAAATAGTGCCAAATCCACAAACCAAGATATAGAAATTTTGGAGCAATGCAGATCACAATCTAGAATATCGAATAACACAAATGACTAAATATCAACCATAATACCGGATCACACAACTCGATAAAACATCATGCAGACCACTAAAAATTTTGTTGAATCGCTAGAGATAAGTATCTCTAAACCCATTAAACTGTGACAGCTCAACTACAACACATTGACCAAACCAACTCATCCAATCTAACTGCAACACTGGAATACGTAGAAGAATATGTTGACATCAATGACAACACATCATTCTAGCAAACTTCTCAACAATATCCAACAACTTCATCTTATTTTATGCAATTTTCTAGGTTTTAAGTCCTTTGTTACCATTTAAATATTTACAATATCAGTGCATGTTGATACTCATCTTTCAAGTTAATACAAGAAATTCATGGATCGCTTGTTACATGTGTTGTATCAACTGAAATTGGTACTCTCCTATTCATTTAATCTCTTTTCTCATTATAAATAGTATCGTTGTTTTAAACAAAAAAATTCCATGAATCATACTATGCATGTCAATGGTGTATGAAGATTAAATAGTGTTGTGAAATTGGTTTCTTTGGAAACTCAACTCTATCTGCATGTGAATCGTAGATCTTGCATCTTGACTAAAAATCTCATTTAATGTTATCTGGTATTTATTGATATTATTGAGTCGTATGAGTTATTGGTTTCATGGTTTACATAGCTTGTTTGTTTAATTATGTTTCTTTTCCTCTCACAACCCTATCTTTTGCATTTTATTTCTCAATAGGTAAGCCTCTTCTTGAGAACTCTAGCTTACAACCAACATGTCCCTTGATGAAACGGGTTACTTCAACATTGAATCATTCAAAAACTTTGTGACCCAACAATAAAGACCTTAGGAGGTCAAAAGTCTCATTCTTTCAACCTCTTTCAAGAGAAGCTAAGTTATGCTTGGCTTGTGTTTGGTGTGTTAAAAGACACATCAAAACCATGCCCAAGTATTGAACGAATGTGGATGTAGTCACAATGGTGATGATCAAGGGTTTGGAGTTGGGTGATCAGAACAATGTCTTGGTGCAAGTGTTGAGGGGTGCATTGAGGATGATTGGTTGTGTGGGTTGATGGAATTACTCGAAATGGTCATGCCTGGAGTGGGGTTTGATGTTGGTGAGGGTCTTAACATTGATTAAATTCATTAATTGAGTGATTTTGTGCCTTTTATTCGATGGCCTCTAGGGGCTGACTGAGATGAGTGTTGAGTGGAAGCCACAATAGGTTGGGATTTTCTCAAGATTTGCCTAAAGGAAAGGGAGGTGGAGTCTCATGGCATTGGAGCTTCTAGACCTATAATGAGGGAAGTGAAGGAGAAAAGCAAGAGGAAGATGGTGGGAGCTAGGAGGTTGAAGCAAAAAAAAATGGTTGTTGGCGCTTGTTGGAGTTGTGACGAAAGGAGAAAAGATGAACTATGCAGGTGAAGGTTCGAGTAGCCAAATTCCCAGTGTGCCCTAACTTTGGGCTGGAGGGTTTTTTGAATGCTTCTTTTAAATTTTATTTTACAATGTTGGCCTATTTTAAAGCTTGACTAGATTATGTAAATTTGAAATAGTGATATAATTGTAAATTGATGAAGATTTTGCAATGCTTTTAGTAGTCTAGGTCTTCGGGTAGTGGTGGTGTCAGTAGTTTTCCTATAGACTCAAGGTGCAAATTTTTTGTAATGTTGTTTGTAGCTCTTCGACATGTGATAATTTTGGCTCTTTTGAATCAAGCCAACTGGTTGGTGGTACGTTGTATGGTTTAACGGTAGGGTGTAGTGTCTAGTGTGGGGGTTCTGGTGGTGTCTGTCTGTATGGATTAGGCATTTTGCAAACTTCAAAAACTATTTTGTATTTATATATCTTTTATTTATAAAATATACCTATTACTGACCCAAAAAAATTAATAATTTAAAATGGTCATATAACAAAATTCTTCTCATTATACAAAGCTAGGCCTTTAAATTTCATTTTGCACATGCTATGTAATTAAAGAAATATTTTGAAACATAGTAGAATTTGTATACACCTAAAAAATGGTCTGAAGATAATTAATTAAATAAGCAATTATATAATTAATCCCCCTTCCTAATTTAATTGAATTCATTAGGCAATTTGATTAAATTCTCCCTTTCATCTACTTATTAATAAATCTAAGGATTTATTTAATAGGTTCATTTCAATAGTTCCCTTTAATTAATTAATTCAAATTAATTAATCCTCCCCCCATTTCAATCAATTTTTCTAATCCTCTAATTAATTAAAACAAATCAATTTATGAGTTGTTGAGAATTAATTAGTCTTTTCCTATTATTTGAATTTTTTAATTCAAATTACCCACATGCCTCTTAACCATCCCTCTAACCTAACCCATTCCACCTAACCTTGGGTTTAACTAACCCTATCATATCTTGCACATTCTAACCTCCTTATCCTAATCTCCTATGGTGTGGATATTTTCTTCTTGAGACACATGGCACTTTGTCCACATGTCTCCTCTCTTGGACACTTGCCCTTTTATGAGCAAGGCTCCTTGACACTTGTCACCACAGAAATGACAAGTGTCCCTTCCTCCAACCTCATCTCCAACCTCCTCCAATTTCACGCTTGATATCTTCAGACTCAATCTTGACCATTGATTCTTGCCACCTCACCCCTGGCCTTGGAAATCCTATAAATATCCCCCATTTTAGAGCAATAAGGATCCCATCTCATTATCAATTTAGGCATTGTTACTATAGGCATATTATCTTGAGCGTTATTGTTATAATCAATTGCATTAGTTTAATTTGATCATTTTCTTGCATAATTGTTGAATCATGTAGCTTAATCAATCTCTTTTCTAGCTTAATTGCATCATCATCCTAGCTTAATCATGTATATCATTATATTAATTAGTCTCTTGGATCAATCTAGCATAATAAATCTCATCTTTGCATATCATTATTATTTCAAATCCTCCATCTAGGTGTAGTCAAGTCACTGGGATTGCTTATCCAGATCTGAGAGCAAATCCATACTCACATCTCTTAGGAGGCGATAGGTCGCTTTGTCATGGTTCATCTTTGTTTGCTTATTATTTTCTAACCAAGCTTGTAAGGATCTATTGAGTGTTTGTGTTGCAGCAGTAGGTATCACACTTCACAGGCACGACAGAATTATATTAAAGAATATATCAAATTAGCAAATAAAATTAGATGAAGTGGTAAATCGTTTATTTTCTATTAAGTCAAAGTTGTAAATCATTTTTTATAACGTAGAAACTTGAAGAGTTAAATTATCACCAAAATACATTTGATTGCCCATGTTATGTTTTTCACTCTTCTTTTACAAAATTGAGGTGTTGTTGTCCATAACATTAAAGCACATAACCTAGTCCTAGGAATGAAACCTACCTAGAGAATGTTTTCTAAGTCAAAAGAAAAATGGTGTAAACTTCTACAAGTAAAATATCTTGATACATGAGATATCGAAAGAATATTCAAAATATCAAACCCACCTTAAATCTCCAAGACTTAAAATTTTATAATAAATTACAAGAATTTTATCACTCTTCATCTCTCTTGCTTCATTGATCATGAGAATATGTATCTTTTTTTCTATCTCTAGATTGATTGCAAGCCTCTAGATAATAAGTTGGAATTTCTTGAGGCAAAATAATTTTTAAAATAAAAATGTGGATTTGGTAGAGTGAAGGAATACTTTAAAATGGAAGAAAATAATTTTCCTCTAAAAGAAATATGTGAGGACCTTAGTAATTATTTGATACCAAACAACCAATAAGAAATATCATCTAAAATTCTCTCTAACATAATCATCCTCTTTTTTGCTAAAGAAGATGAACTAAAATGGATGACTTCTAATTCAAGTCAATATATAGTTAAACAATGATACCCAACACTAATCATCCTTTTATATATGAATATTGACGTGTAATCTTTGCTAGGATGTTTGTTTTATTTTCCAAAATTAGGGTTTTTTCTTCAATAGCTCTTCATTTAATAATCTAACTGATGTTAGATTAGATAATTGAGGAATATCATTTAAATTTAAATGTGTCATTTATGGGAGAGAGATAAAGAACAAGGACTTGTTACTGTAGACACCCAAAATTGTCATGACTAATTAAATAAATATTTTATTTATTTAATTATCTAAACCTAATTCTTCTATTAATTAAATAATTTTTTATTTATTTAATTAATTCATTTATCCTTTTCTAGCCTTAATTTCTCATTTAAATAAATTTATTTATTTATTTAAATTATCCCTTTCCTAAATTAAATAAATATTTTATTTATTTAATTATCCTATTTCTTCTATTAATTAAATAAATCTTTATTTATTTAATTAATTCATTATCTTTTTCTACCTATGACACATGTCATTCATTTCTTAATTCCTACACTACCTACCTCTTTCATTATTTTGGTATTTCTTTTACCTACCCTCTAATCCTAGCCGACCTCTCTTTTTACACCTCTCAATCTTAACCCTCCATTTCATATTGTGTCTTCTATTTAAGAAGATTCTTTCTTCATTGTCAAACCCTAATCACTCATGCTAATGATCTTTCATGCAACTTGCTACACTACAATCCTACTTGCAACCACATTCCGTTCTTTGTTGAGCTCTTGTGCATACAAAAATCTGAGAGCAAATATACATCAAGCAAGATCAATGGAGATAGGAAGAATGGAGATCAAAACCCTATTGGACATGTGATGGTATAATCTTTGTGATTTTTGAGTTATTTGCATTGTCTTAGGTAATCTTCATATGTTATGGTGGATCTTTGTTCATTGTTAGGCTAGGGTTTTGTGGTTGGATTCATTTAGCCTTTCAATATTGTTGTTATTGTTATCCATTTTCACCATATACATTTTGGCACGCCCGGTGGGACCCTTGTCCCTTTGCATTTAACCTTTTCGTTGCAGATTTTGCATTTTTGAAGTTGCAGATCGGACATTTTTTGACGGCATTTTAGGTATTTCCGCATCTACGAGTGTTCAGATCGCGTCTCTGAGTTTCAGAAGCGTCTGCGGGATCGGAAATCGCGCCTGTGTTTTTGCCAGATTTTATTTTGCAGGTTTCTGGAACCGCGTCTGTGTCTCCGAAATGCGTCTGTGTTGCATCTGATCGCGTCTGCGTCCTGGAAAAGCGTCTATGTCTTTTGAGCGTGTCTGTGCATCACAGAACCGCGTCTGTGTCGTAAAGACGCGTCTGTGTCTGGTATAACAGCGTCTGTGTTTACTGTTTTGAAATTTTCAATTTTTATTTGATTCAATTTTTTGGATTTCGCGCTTAGGGTTTCAGATCTGGTTTTATTTTTTGCACTAACCCTTGCAGAGCTAACCAAGTTTGTGCAGCTTGTTTTGGAGGCAAAAACATTTTTGTTGAAGGCCCCTTTTTCACAAAGTCTTTTTGGGTTTTCTAAAATTTACCTAACTTGTGTGCTTGCAGGAAGGGGTGATCATTTGAAACAACCCAAACTACTAACAATTTTGTTGCAGGGCCTTAGCTAGGGTGTTGTAATTTTGTTGTGTGCCTTGTTTTCATAGATTAGCAAACACTTCCATTGGTGCACTAAAATTGAATCATTGTCTTTTGTGTCTTGAGCAATAGGCTCTTTTTGTTTAATCTTTAGAGGGCCTGTCTTCCCGTGTGGTCATTAGGACTACTAGTGAGAAGAGAACGACCCAAGTGGTAGCAAAAGAAAAGCCATCTTCTTCCAAGCCACTATAATCAAATGTATTCATGGTGAAAACTATGAATAACGTGTGTTGATTAGTTCATACCGACACTATGTCTCCCCATAAACCCATTTGATCAAATTTATTTGATCATTTGTAGGGCGTAACCCCTACCGGCTGGGAGCCTTCTGTATTTATAGAGCTGAAAGTGCCACATGTATGGCCACACGAGCAGATGCCCTTACTAGCACCTTTTTGTTTTAGAAGCCCAAATCCTTCTAGTTGTTGAGGCAGGAGGTCGGACCTCTGGTAGCGGCCCACACACATATGGTTCTTAGTAGAGATACAAAGTTCGCCATGGGGAGTTTTCATGGGGACTGATGCTTGGCTGACCCGAGAAGTGAGTGCCGAGGGTGGAGCCAGTGAGGTCAAGCATCTAAGTATCCGCTCTGAATAGCGTAGCCTCGGGGGTAAAACCCTATGTGGGATCAACAACTATTGTCTTGGCCAGCCATAAGATTTGTGCTTGTCTTATGTTAAACACTCAAACATTCAAGACCAAACAATAAAACATTGTGTCTTTTGTGTCTTCGAGTGTATGCAAAACATTTTACATCAAACAACACACTTTTTGGAGTCTAAACAGTTTGCAAACATTGAGTCATCAACATTGTGTCCTCTTGTCACGAAAAACAGTCAAACAGTCGGATTTGGTCACAACAAAACAACTTCACAGATTGGAAAAATTGCACCAAGTTTACAGAAACGCGTCTGTGTCTGTTTTAACCGTGTCTGGGTAATCTAAGCGCGTCTGTGAAGGGCAGAATAGCGTCTGTGTTTTTAGCAGTGTCTGTATCTAACAGAGAAGCGTCTGTGTCTGGGAATCGCATCTGTGAAGTATACAGAGGCGTCTGTGTCAGGAATTGAGAATTTTGACAGTCCAGCAAACAAAGGAAATCAGTTTCGGCATACTTGAGCTTCCTAGGTTGTCTCTTCAGGTTTCATCTAGCATTCAACCTGTTCTAAGGTCTCATACAGTCCATCATTGCTTCACATCTCATTTTACATCCATACTTGTCTAAACTTGGGTCAAAAAGGTCACTTGCTTGTCCTCACTATACTTTTCAACACACTACATACAACTACACTTTGCTAAGTGGTCCCTCATCAAGGTTTCTTACCTTTGGGTCTCATTTGGTCTTACTTAGAGTCAAGGTCAGCTTACCTCATCAAGAGAAACAATCATCTCTTTGGAAGTCACACCTACTCTACTACTTACCTACTTGGTCTTACACTTTGGACATTGCAAGTACACCTTAAGATTCATTTACACTCCATACAACTCTTGGTCTTCCATACTCTTTTCATATTTTCAATCTAGTCTCTCACATATTGGTCAAACACATAGTTCATGGTTGAAACCCGCCTTCAAGAATCTAGGAGAATAGCTAAAGAAGCTCAAGAATCCGCAAACATGAGTTCTTATGAATATGACAATGATTTATTTTATAATCCTGAGCACACTATATTACCAGACATGGATGTTTATAGAAACAATCCAAATGTGGAAAACACAAACACTACAAACAACAATGCTACACACAATGACAATGTGGACAGCCTTTCAATACTATCAGCAGACATAGAAGAATCCATAATGAATCCTCATTTCAATAGATTGGTTGAAGAGATAATGAGGAGAGATCGACAATACTTCTTGCACATGATGGCACAAAGTGGAGCTAAAATACCTCATGACTTTGACATGTCTCAACTTATGGAAAGTCGACCCTCACAACAAACTCAATCCAACATGGATCAAAGGAGACCAAATAGTGGAGGAAATAGAGGACCGAATATGATGCCTGAGTCACCATCAGTTTTGCTTCAAAAACTAGAAATCCCACATACACAAGCTCAAACATATGATACTTACCTTCGAAGACCATCATGGAAGCCTTATGTAGATAGATATTCTCAATCACATGCTCAAGGTATGGATCAATCAAAACAAGTAGATACTCAAAGGCATCCTCAAAATTTTGACACAAGGAGACCTCATGTCAAAATTGGGGGCAACACAATGGAAAATGAAATGCCTATTGAATATGGTATATATGCACAAAATAGATATGGGGTCCCTCAACATGAAGTTATGCCAAGTGCTCCATATATGCCGCATCAATATAGACCTCCATATGGACATTTCTACGATAGTATCATCCATACATGCAACAAGCTCCTCCTCAAATGGGTGTTTCAAACACGGGGTATGCTACAAGAAATCAATCTCCTCCCAAGAATAATTTGGAGCAACAAATAAGAGATTTACAAAAGAAAATGGAGGACATGAGTACATCAAAACCAACATACACTATGAGAGATATATGTCCTTATCCCTTTGATAAGAGCATTTCAATGCCTCCGTTTCCTGCACACTTTGTGACACCAAAATTTGACAAGTATAGAGGGAAAGGAGACCCCAAGGCACACATAAGACAATTTTTCACAGCCTGCATTGAGGTAGTGGCAGAAGAAACATACTTGATGAGGTTGTTCCCACAGAGCTTAGGTGATCAAGCTATGGAATGGTTTTCTCAATTACCTCCTGGTATTAAGTCATGGGGCGACTTAGCAGAGGCATTCATTCAGCATTTCTCTTACAATATAGAAACAGATGTCTTAGTTACTACCTTGTGCAATACTAAACAAAAGGAAGGAGAATCTTTCACAACATTTTTACAAAGATGGAGAAATCTAGCTAGCAGATGCTCTTCCGAAATCCCACAGAAACAAATGGTAGAAATGTTCACTCAAAACATTAATAAGGACATTGGATATGATCTCAGGAAAGCTTGTTTGTCTACATTCAAGGATGTTATTGAAAAGGGCCTAGCAACAGAAAAAGTCTTAATTGAACAAGGAGTCATCAAGATATTCAAAGAAAACAAAGAGGACTTTAAAGGAAAAGACAAGCCAAGATTTTGGAATAAGAACAAGAACACAGTTAATGATGGTGTTGTTGATGCCAATATAGTGAGACCCAAGTTCATCTTTTCTAGATCAAGTTCTACAAACAATCAAGTGAATACTCAAACAACTTCTAAACCACGAAGGAAGTACACTCCATTGGGAGAACCACTCGAATCAGTATTCAAAAAGCTTGTGGCAAACAAAGTGATCACAGTTCTAGATTTTCCTCCATATGAACCAAAGGTCAAACCAAATTGGTGGAATGATGATGAGTATTGTGAATTTCATAAGAAGGTCATAAAACAGGTAATTGCCATCGATTCAAGAACATTGTCCAAGATCTCATTGATAGAGGTGATATTGAGATTGAGGGACATTCATCTAATCAAGAACATGAGATGTTTAAGGAACCATTCCCAAAACATGACAAAGGAAAAGCCAAAGTCACGGATGATCAAGCCAATTACACTAGAGCACCTTATAATTATGATTCTACTATCAACCACATCTCAATGGACAATCATATCTCTACTATTACTATCAAGAACAAAAATCCTGAGAATCCTTCTCAGAGACCTAAGATTGTCCTAAGAGGTGTTGGATCTTCTTCCGAACATACCTCTGAATGTCATGTTACAACCCATCGAGGTAAGATTACGTTGCCAGGTGCCTCTACCAAAAACACCGCTTCTTCATCTACCAAACCTGAGTATGACCTTGTAGAACAGTTAGGGAAGACACCCGCACTCATCTCCATCCTTGAGCTCTTACGTATATCCCCTGCTCATAAAGCTATCCTTGACAAAATCTTGAGAGACACTGCCGTTCCTACTGATCTGAACGTAGACCAGTTTCAAGCCATGGTGGGATACCTTTCCATTCCACATTCCCTTACATTCACAGAAGCCGATGATGCCTCCGTAAGTCAGCCTCATAATGCACCTTTACATGTTGAAGCCTTCATACATAAACATCGAATAAAGCGAGTCCTGATAGATGGAGGAGCAGGTCTAAACATTTGTACATTGAGCACCATTAAACAATTGGGATATTCTGACCAGGCTGTGAATTCTAAAAATCAAATCACCATCAAGGCCTATGATGATGAAGAGCGCTCGTCCAAGGGCACAGTCACCTTACCGCTAAGAATTGGGCCATTCACAAAGGATGTGGTTTGTCAAGTCCTAGATCTGGATCTCACATATAACATATTGCTAGGACGTCCTTGGATTCATGAAATGAGGGCAGTCCCATCGACATATCATCAATGCATTAAATTTCCTCATAATGGAGTCGAGGTAACTGTCAACGGTGATCCAAATCCGTTCATATATTGCAATAACCTGAGATCACATACTAAGACTATCATTCCCAGTAATCGTGAGGCTACTCCTTCTTCGGCGTACATTGATCCTGAGTCATTAAAACCTTCGACATCAAAACAAGGTGAACTTAAAAGCAAATTTCAAGACAAAGGCATGGGAGAATACACTTTGAATCAGACCATGTTTTTACGACAAGTCATGAGCTCTCCAAAAGAATATGGAAGGCCACATCCTAACAAGCAAATCTCCATCATGATACTCAAATGGGATCCTACTACCTTTCAAAGATGGGGTGAACTAGAAGAGGAAAATTTATATAAAATGCTCTACAAAGACATTGAAGAGGACACACATGATCAGATCAATATACCCTGTGAGAACTATGGCATAGGCTTCAAGATTCTACAAAGATTCGGGTATGATGGAAAAAGCCCTCTTGGGTTACGCAAAGAAGGCGTCATGGAGCCCTTACAACCTGAATTGACTGTAAAAAGGGAACGCTCAAAGGGACTTGGTTTTCTGACTTCCAAGACCCATACTAAAAGGACAAAAGAGGCATCGCAAATCAAAGTTGCCGAAGTTCAACAAGAGGATTACTATTCCACAGACTCTAATGAATGGGAATGGGGTTCAGACAGATCCTCCAGTGACTATGAACTCACCGAGACATTCAGAGAGCCAGACAAACCCACAGAAGAGGAGGAATTTTACAAAAAGTTCACAGTTGGTCAAGAAACAACTCATAAGGATTTCCCATAGTCCTCATTTCAAGGTCTTAGGTCGAAATCACATAGGATGAGGAAACCTGTCCCGGAAGGCTCTACTAGTGATGACAATTTGGATTCGCTCGCGATCGAAACTGATGAGGAGAGTGCCATCGATGACCTCGATGATTGCCTCGATATACCCGAATATAACCACATCTTCACTCTTCACCCTGCAAATTCTAAAAACATTAAAGACCTTCCCCTTGTTCACCCCCAACTCATTGACTGGGATTATGAAGGATCAGCACAATTTGATACATTTCAAAATGACGAAGCCATTATCGACTATCTTGGCATATGAGATGATCTTCCCCCTGGAGACCACAAAGCAGGATACATCATAGAGCTCAACAACATGGCATACTTTGGTGAGGGTGTCAGACCTTCCAGTCGCAAAAATGTGAAAATAAGAACAAAACAAGGATCTTATGGCGAAAACCACACTGTGGCGCTATCTGATCCCAAAAAAGTAAAAAGAAAGGATGTATCTGAGGGCGAAAACCTCTCTGAGGCACCCGAAGATGGAAGGCTCGACATTCTCCCAGCGTCATATGAGGAAAAATCATCCATGTTGGTAGAGGAGACTATCAAGACGAACATTGGTACAGAAGAGGTTCCACACAACATATTCCTGGCTCAATCATTGACAGAGTCCGAGAGGGCAAAATTCATAAGCTTCTTCAAGGAACGACAAATCAACTTTGCATGGTCATACACTGATATGCCTGGACTAGATCCGGATTTGGTAATGCATCATTTGACAGTCAAACCAGGGGCAAAGCCAGTAAAATAGAAATTAAGGAAAATGCATCCGCAAGTGGCATTACTAGTCAAAGCAGAGCTGGAGAAATTATTAGATGTCGGATTCATACGCCCAATTGATTATCCCGAATGGATCTCCAATTTAGTACCTGTCAGTAAACCCGATCGCAGCATCCGAATATGTACAGATTTCAGAGACATCAACAAAGCTTGTCTGAAAGATGACTTTCCATTACCAAACATCGACTTAATCGTTGATCTCACAGCAAGTCACGAAATGTTATCTTTAATGGACGGATTCTCTGGTTATAATCAAATCAGGATTGCACCTGAAGATCAACACAAAACATCATTCACTTGTCCATGGGGAACTTTCTGTTGGAATGTCATGCCCTTTGGGCTGAAAAATGCGGGTGCTACATATCAAAGAGCAATGACCACTATCTTTCATGATCTCATGCACATAACCGTGGAAGATTATGTTGACGATCTTTTGGGAAAATCAATAGAGAGGGATACACACTTGGACATACTTTCAGTCGTCTTTAATCGGTTGGAAAAATACAAGGTAAGATTAAACCCCAAGAAATGTGTCTTTGGAGTAACCTCCGGGAAGCTCCTAGGATTTATTGTGTCTAAAAGAGGAATTGAAGTCGATCCAGCAAAAGTCAAGGCTATCTTGGACATGCCGCCACCCAGGAATATCAGTCAACTCCGATCCTTACAAGGGAGACTCCAATCCATACGAAGATTCATAGCACAACTTGCAGATAAGTGTAATCCTTTCCAGCACCTGCTACATAAAAACATCAAGTTCAAATGGGATGAGAACTGTCAACAAGCTTTTCAGACGCTCAAAGATTATCTTTTGAATCCGCCAGTTTTGATGCCACCAATTCTAGATCAGCCTTTGTTACTATACATATCAGCTACTCCAACAGCACTGGGGGCACTCCTAGCACAACAAATAGCTGACGGCAAGGAAAAAGCAGTATACTATATCAGTTGCACATTGGTGGGATATGAGCTAAACTACACACCAATCGAGCGTGCATGTCTCGTTGTGGTCTTTGCTTCACAGAAATTACGCCATTATATGCTCACTCACAAGACTAAGTTGATTGCAAGAATTGATCCACTAAAATATCTTCTCAACAAAGCTACACTTACTGGGTGACTGGCCAAGTGGGTAATGATTCTGAGTGAATTCGACATCGAGTATGTGGAAAGAAAAGCAATAAAAGGGCAAGCAATCGCAGATCAATTAGCAGATGCTCCCATGATAGATGATGTTCCTCTACAGTCAGAATTTCCAGATGAAGCAATTTTAACAATATCACATGTGAAGCCATGGCAACTATACTTTGATGGCTCATACACACAGCATGGAGTAGGAGCGGGTATTCTCTTTATAACTCCTCAGGGCGATTCTATAGCAAAGTCATACCGCTTATCATTTCCTTGCACCAACAATATAGCAGAATATGAGGCATTAACAACTGGATTACGAATTGCAGTTCAATGGAAGATCCAAGAACTTCATGTTTTTGGGGATTCTCAACTGGTTATCTGTCAAGCAACTGATGATTACCAAACAAAAGACGAAAAACTAATGCCTTACAAACAACTGGTAGATGATTTGAAACAGCACTTCATAAAGATAGATTTTGAGCAGATACTAAGAGAACAGAATCGTGCTGCAGATGCCATGGCTACAATTGCTTCACTAATTGATCTACCGCAGAATGAGACCTGCTATGAGTTCCTGGTAGACAATCTGTTGATTCCCTCATACGAGATCACTCCTACTAAAATGATATGCATTGTTGGTCCTGAATCCCAGTTATATGGTTCCATATTCACATACCTTTGCGACAATATCTTACCTCCCGATCTATCGAACAACCAACACCGCACTTTCATTCGCCAATCTTCTCGATACGTCATTCTAGCTGATATCCTATACCGATGAGGTCTAGATGGCACTCTTCTTAGATGTTTAGACAGCGACGAAGCTCAGATTGCATTACGTGAAGTGCATGAAGGGATATGTGGTCCGCATACTAGTGGTCCTACCTTGGCCAAGAAACTCATCAGGACTGGATATTACTGGCCCACTATGGAAAAAGACTCATATCAGTTTGTCAAGAAATGTAAGCAGTGTCAAATTCATAGAGACCTCATACATGCACCAACACAAGAACTACAACCACTTGCATCTCCTTGGCCCTTTTGTCAATGGGGACTCGATCTCATAGGCAAGATTCACCCTCCTTCTTCCAATGGTCATAAATTCATTATCACAGCTACAGAGTATTTCACAAAGTGGATTGAAGCCGTGCCTCTCACACAAGTCACTGGGAAACAAATTGCTACTTTCATCCTGAACTACATCATTTGCCGATATGGTATTCCCACTTCCATTATCACTGATAACAGGCGTCCCTTCAAAAATCAGGATGTTCGTGAACTCTGTGACTGCTTCCATATCTCTCATCATTTCTCCACACCATATTACCCCCAAGATAATGGCCAAGCTGAGGCGTCTAATAAAACAATTCTTAAAATCCTCAAAAAGATAGTCGACGACGCTGGCCGTAACTGGCATATCCAACTCAATCCTGCACTTTGGGCCTATCGCACAAGTGTCCGCACACCTACAGGAGCTACACCCTACTCACTTGTCTACGGCGCTGAAGCCATCTTGCCTATTGAGGTCAAGTTACCTTCTTTACCGGTCTATTTGAGAAACATAATCAACGATGAAGATTACAGGGTCTCTCGCTTACAAGAACTAGAACTGTTGGATGAACGAAGACACACTACTTTTAATCATCTCAAGGCTTATCAACACAGAATGAGTCACAACTACAATCACAAAGTCAAGCCTCGCACATTTGAGGTAGGTGACTTAGTCCTCAGAGAGAACCCCAAGAATCAGCAAGACAGAGATAAGAAGGGCAAGTTCGAACCAAACTGGCTTGGTCCTTACATCATCACAGCGGTATATGGATCTGGGGCATATCAGCTCTCAACTATAGAAGGTGAACCCTTGGAGGATCCTATCAATAGCATGCATCTTCGCAGGTTCTACACATAGCTCTTCGGAACATCCTAATTCAAAAATACAAAAAAATCAAAAAAATTCAAAAATACAAAAAAAAATTATAAAACAAAAAAATCGTTACTTGGTGAAAACCTGGCAAACAGGCGCCTTGTGACACAAAAAAAAATTGAAAAATCGAAAAAAGTAAAGAGAAATAATTTCGTCCAATGGTGAAAACCACTTCGGTAGCGCCCTGGGCAAGTACCATGGTGAAAACTGGGTCACCAGCACCATGCGTAGAGACTTTGCTCCTCTCTCCTTCAGGATTCTCTTTCATCCTTCACATTACACACACTCACAACCTATTCACTCACAATAAACTTACCTATGCCCATCATGGCTTGTTATTGATCTGCCTAAGATTGGTTAGCCATCCATAACCCTCCCTTTTCACTCCCTTTCCATCCATAATAAATCAGATCCTATCTGTGGCTAAGGCAAATCCTACGTCTAGTGATGGGTGTGGAACTAAGAACATCACATGTTTCGAGGAGTACAGTTTCTTTCAGCTTCCTTCAGTCTATCCGCGCACAATCCGCAATAAAGCAACATTTGCATCGCAGATCCGCAATAAAGTTTCGTCTTCTCCGCAATAAAGTATCAGTTTCATGGATTCAGTCAGTTTCAGATGAGACACAGTAGCAACAATGGGCTTCAACAAATCAAATCTTTCAACAGACTCAGACAACATATGGTTCAGTGTTAATCTATCCCTTTTGTGAAAGTGAACATTGTGACCACAATCAAACATGACTCATACAAGTGATAAGAGACACTAAACTTGAGGACTACAGTGGATGTTGGTGTCGAGTCTTGGTTTTCTTTTGATATCATCTTTTTTTTTTGGTGACATGTCCTTTAGCTTTTCCAGGATGTCTCTGACTAGAGATTCTATCTCAAGGATGTCTTTGACTAGAAAGGCGAGGATGGGGTATCATCACCTATTTTGTTTGTTGTCTGTGGATTGTCTTTTAGTAATGCTATGACTTGTCCAAGGATATGAGGACACTGTGAGTCTAGTATGAACTGGGGCATTCCTTGTTTGTGACTGTCTTATCTCCATGCAAACAGGTACAATGACTTTCTGGGTCAAACAAATGCCTCGATTGTCATAACCTATTTTGCCATAATAAAGCTCAATGATGATAACGCACAAGAAGCTCTTTCACGTTCATATCTTCTGTCTTCCATCCCCCTTTCTTGATTGACTTCCATTGTCCTGCTCGAGTCCGCGTAGCCCGCTATCACATGACTGAGTACAATGACACACCAAAAATATTTGCATTTCATATAGTTTACACCTGCATCACCACATATAAGCATTTCGTACATACATGTAGATATCACAATTGCATCACATCCTGCATACAACACATGTTAGCCCATCTTACATTTTCATCATGTAAATAATCATTTGCATTATCATATTCATTTGCATTACATACATTCACATTTGCATCATGCATCACATATAAAACATAAAAGAACAAAAATATACTGCATTGCATCATATAAGCATCCATATCATAAAACATGTATCACATAAGAACATCTCATCACATAAGGTACACATGCATATAGCTGCCGCAAAAATGGTGACTCATCTCTCATATATAATCAAATGTGTCATGATACAATGATGTCAAAAGAATCATATGGCTACAAAATCACCCGCAGGTGTCTACAATACAAAAATGGTACATATACTGATACAAAGGGGAGCCCTCTATAGCTATGATGAACTCCCTCCCTCGGAGCCGCCTGGCCTCGACGGACGCTGAGCTGTAGAAGGACCTGCTCCAGGATCACCCTGCCTGTCTGGTGGTGGTGGAGGACCCATGACCCCACCACTAGATGCCTGCCTCCTCCGACTCCCTCCCGTAGTCGTCACTGTCCGCGATGGTCTATGGAAGCTCCTCGCCCGCTGATCTGCTGGCACTGCACCATAGTAGAGGTCCCTCCAGTAACCAATCTCCTCTCCGGCTTGCAAGACATATGCGTAGCCTACTCCTGCGTCCTCTGCCGCCTACCTCCCTGCCCTCAGAGCTGTCTCAGCCTCAGTGTAGCACTGGATAGCCTGATCCCTCTCCTGCTCCGTGTCCCTGAGCCTGATCCTGAGACGATCCCTCTCCCGCTCCAACTCTTGGATCTCGTCTACCTGGCCCTGGTAGATCTCCCTTAGCTCTAGCAGCTCATCCTCCTCTGGATCTCCACCCTCAGCCTCTGCCTGTGGCTCTCCCTCTGCGGGTGCCTGCCCCTGTACCTGTCTCGGTGCCTGAACAGGTATCTGTCTCTGTGCATGCCTGGGAACCTGCACCTGTCTCTGTCCCTGTGCCTGTACTGGCACCTGTCCCTGCACCTGTCCCTATCTAGGTCCCTATGCTCTAGGACCCTTTGCTGCTGGTACCTGCAGGGGCAATCCACCACGACCCCTCACCACCTGGGCTGGTCCCTCCTGTCCTCCCTCCCTCCGAGGTGCCACCCTCCTCTCCCCCACTACTCCCCTCCGCCTCCGTCAGCCTCGGCCTCCATCCCCTCCACCATCATCATCATCATCCCCTCCAACCTCTCCCTCCAGCAGCTCTCCCGGATCTGTCAACCATGGAAATGGATGCTCTGCCCAATATGTAGAGTACTCTGCATCCATACCTGCATCCTCAATCTCTGGCCACATATCCCAGGGTAGTGGCATCATCTTTGTTAGCTGTGTGACGGCCTGATCATACGATAACAATGGCCCGAACTATGCCTGATCCCTGACTGTGCGGGCATACATACCCGAGCCTCGTGGCATCCTCTGGATCCTGCCAAACTGTCTGCCAACCCTGTCCACCAGCTGTCTCTCCAGTATGTAGGGCATCTGCCCAATCAGATATCTGCTCCTGAAGGTATACGGCAGCTCCACTACGTCATCCTCCCACTCCTCGCACCCCAGGTACGGCCTCCAGATGACTACATCAATGTCATCTATCACACGCCTCCAGTGCTCTAACCTGCCAATCCGAGGCTGTGAAGTAATCATATCATAAAGGTGTACAAAGCTCCGTCCATGACCCCTGCCTCTGAAGTGTATCGACCGTGTGATCGGCAGATGCTCATATGCCCACACCTGTAGCAGCATCACTCTGCAACCCAGTCCCACTAATCCATGATAAACGAACTGATGCAGCTCATAATATAGATGTGCCAAGACGCATGGACCCCATGCATATCTGGTGTGCTCAGTCACCAATATCTCCAGTGCTCCTCCCCAGCCCACTGCCAACCCCTGTGTCGCTCTGTCCGGACACAAGAACCCACTGATGGCTCCTCTGATCACAGCTGGCAAAGCTAGTCCTGTCGCGGTCATGGTATCCCATGCCATGTGCCTTGCTCTCATCTCTAGCCCGGGATCCTGGAATACCCGTCTCAGCGCCTCTTTGTCTCCATCTTGATCGTATGGGATCAGCTCTCCATCGATCGGTATGTGCAAAATCCTGTATACATCCTCGAGGGTCACTGTCATCTCCCCCATCGGCAAGTGGAAAGTGCAAGTCTCGGAGTGCCATCTCTCCACCAGCATAGTAAGCAAACCCATGTTTGCCCGAAACTCAAGCACATATAGCACATGTCTGAGGCCCATCTCCTCAATAGCAGCTCTGTCCTCAAATGACAACTTTGGTCGCAATCTCTGTGTAGACGGGAATCTCTTTCGTGACTCTAGCATAGGCAGATACTCCTGCAGTCACAATCAATCATGTCAGTTATCGTGGCATTCACTGTTTATCACAAAATGCTACTTGCTATCTAAATGCATATGGTTATCTATCCTAGTGACACTCACTGTTCATCACAAAGTGTTCCTATCTATCCTAGTAGTGCTCCTTATTCATCACAAAGTACTACTTGTGTGACATTCCCTGTTCATCACAAAGTGTTACTCACATTTAGCACTCCCTGTTCATCACAAAGTGCTGCTCATCCTTTGGGTACTCCCTGTTCATCACAAAGTACTCTATCTTGGTGCTCCCTGTTCATCACAAAGTGCCTTGATCTATCCTAGTCTTCCTAGAGGACCTGTTTGAATGTATTCTCTCAACAACTTATCCAATCGACAGCGTATGTTCATCACAGAACTGTCGATTTGACCTAGAAGACCCAAACCATGCATTTTCAGACATAAACGCGTTTTTACATCACAAACGCCCCTCTAGACTGCACAGGCGTGCCTAAAAAACACAGACACGCCTTCTGGACATAAACGTGCCTAAATTGTGCACAGACGCGATTTTGGAACATAAACGCCCCTACAATACCAAAACGCGCCCGCATCAAGCACAAACGCGGTCCCAGATGCATACGCGCCTGGAACCGACACAGACACGCCTGTTGGACACAGACGCGCCTGGCACCGACACAGACACGGTTGCACATTTTTGCATTTTTTTGGTACCCTATTCCTAGCGCATTTATTGCTACCTACTAAGCATTAATGACAAAAAAACAAATGCGTCAAAGTACGAGGAGGTTTGGTGGTACTTTCCGGCTCTCCTGCCTCTGCTGGCCTCTGAAATCGGCGAACGCGGTCGAATCTGTGTACGGAGGCCATCGCTGCTGACTGCTGTTGCTCTTTTCTCGCTCTACACTGTGATCTCGTGAAGGTGTAGATGACAATGAGGATGTCTTTTGCCCGTGGTCTATCTTATAGCCTACCCTAGCCTTGGCCTTCATTTCCCGAGTCAGTCTTTCTCATCCCGTGATTGTCTGCAATCTTTTCAGACATTTTCATCCAATCTCTCGAGGGGGCATATCATTCCCATTCTGGGGCAACTCTGTATCAGTTCATCTTATCTTCTTTGAAACAACGCGACAAGCCGCATTGTCTCAAAGAGGGGCAAAATGTAGACACCCAAAATTGTCATGACTAATTAAATAAATATTTTATTTATTTAATTATCTAAGCCTAATTCTTCTATTAATTAAATAAATTTTTATTTATTTAATTAATTCATTTATCCTTTTCTAGCCTTATTTTCTCATTTAAATAAATTTATTTATTTATTTAAATTATCCCTTTCCTAAATTAAATAAATATTTTATTTATTTAATTATCCTATTTCTTCTATTAATTAAATACATCTTTATTTATTTAATTAATTCATTATCTTTTTCTACCTATGACACATGTCATTCATTTCTTAATTCCTACACTACCTACCTCTTTCATTATTTTGGTATTTCTTTTACCTACCCTCTAATCCTAGCCGACCTCTCTTTTTACACCTCTCGATCTTAACCCTCCATTTCACATTGTGTCTTCTATTTAAGAAGATGCTTTCTTCATTGTCAAACCCTAATCACTCATGCTAATGATCTTTCATGCAACTTGCTACACTACAATCCTACTTGCAACCACATTATGTTCTTTGTTGAGCTCTTGTGCATACAAAAATCTGAGAGCAAATATACATCAAGCAAGATCAATGGAGATAGGAAGAATGGAGATCAAAACCCTATTGGACATGTGATGGTATAATCTTTGTGATTTTTGAGTTATTTGCATTGTCTTAGGTAATCTTCATATGTTATGGTGGATCTTTGTTCATTGTTAGGCTAGGGTTTTGTGGTTGGATTCATTTAGCCTTTCAATATTGTTGTTATTGTTATCCATTTTCACCATATACAGTTACTACTTAACTATAACTTTACCCAAAATTGCTAGAAATGACTTTTTAAAATATTTAATTGGAAAGTAATTTTCTCTAAATCATTGTTTCAACACTTGTCTAAGTGGTTATCCTTATATACAGGGAATTATTTTTTCATGCATTTTTCAAGGGAGCCCGTCACTCTTAATTTGAAATATATGGCTTGAATGGAATTAAGGAATCTCTAGGAAAACACAATCCAAGGTAGAATTATCCATCTTTAAACAAAAAAGAGGAATGTATAAAATAATGGTGTCCTGTGTCTCTAAGTCTACTTTTAAGAGAAATGAGATTTAACAATTGGGACAATGAGATTCTTAAAAAATGGGCTCTTCTTAAACTACCACCAAAATATAAATCAATTAAAGAAAACATTAGTAAATATAATAGAAAATTTATAAATTGGACTCATCCTTCTCTAGATAGTGTCAAAATTAATTTTGATGGAACCTCATGTGGGAAATTAGGTTTGTAAGTGTGACTATAAGATCAATACTGAATGAATTTGTTTATGGGTTGACCCTAAAATGCTTCCAAAAGATACCAACAATGAAGAAAGGGATCAAGCACTACTATTGGTTCTTTAATTAAGAAAAAAAGAAATATAAAAAAAAATGTGGGTGATTCGGTGCTAAAAAAATTGCTAAAACACATAAGGGTATTCAATTGAAAATTGGAATAAATCTATTAGCTATATTGAAATATTAAATTGGATTCAATTTTGACATATTTAATTATAGCCATTATCACAAAGAAGCTAACAGTGTTGTAAATTTCTTGTCGAACCTAGCAATTGATTCAAAAGAATATTACAATGAGCTTGATACTCATTCATCCTCAACTAGTGAGGCTATGATCACTAAGGTAGCTATGTGCATGCAAGGTATATTCAATAAGTTCTTGCTAAAACATAAAAGGGTCTTAAATTGAAAAGTTTGATATATATCTTCTATTTATCTTGGAAGATTGTGGATTCAAGTTTGACATCTTTCATTATAACCACTATTACAAAGAAGAAAACAATGTTGCAAATTTCTTGTCAAACTGGCAATTGATTCACAAGAAGATTATAATATTTTGATACTCATTCATCCTCAGCTAATGAGGCTTTGACCACTAAAGTGGATAAGTACATGCAAGGTATATTCAATTTTGTGCAAGCTTTGAATAAAGAGGGAATTCTCAGTTAAAGTCAAGGTAATCTTTGTTTTGAAAAGGTAATAAAAGAGGATTTTTTTCTCATTATTTAATCCTTCTTTTATGTGTTGTGGATTAGTTTCTAATTTCTACTAGACAATTGATGTCAATATTAGATATTAAAATCCACTCTTCTATATATATTTCCTCTTTCATATCTCCTTTGAGGGATTGGTCATGTCAAAATGGTGTTATTACATATTGTTAGAAATTTAATAGCCCACTCAAGCTAGAATATTTTGGTGATTTGGGACAACTCCCATCTTTCTGCATATTTTTTGGGTGAACTCACAATACTGGTTCCCACTTTTTGACCAACTTTGACACTTAGATAAATATTTTGAAAACAAACTTCACTTTCTGACACCTATAACTTTTAAACCGTTAAGAATTTGAAGATGATATAAAGTAGTGATTTTTAACATCTTGTTTGTAGATTATAAATATATTTTTTTCCAATTTGTTTGAATAAAATTTTATTGATTTTTCCGTCTCCCTCAAAAAGTAGTTTTTTACAGCAAACAACATTTTTTAAGAGTGATGTGTATCCCGAAACGCATAATTTTTTTTCTATAAATGATAAAAACTTAATTATTTTGAATTTTGGTTTGTAACATCAATACCCAGGGCATGCAGTTGGTTTGATAGTGATATGTTGAATATATTTCATTTTATTAAGTTTTAAAGCTCGACTAATTATAATTTAGATATAGGTGTACGTTTGAACACATAACTTGTTCTATATATATCAAAATTCAATTTTCTTTTTTTTGTTAGAAAGAAAACATCAATACCTAGTGCATAGATAGTTTTTTGAATTAGTTTACTATTTTTCCCAATGCATTGAACAAAGAAGTTCATGTTTGGTGAAAAACCTACATTCATAAGAAATAAAATTAAAATATATTAATGAAATTAAATATATTAAAAGTTATACTATTTGGAAAGCTTATAATAAGGACTAAACACCTTCTTTTTTTAAAACTTTTAAATGAATTAATTTGACCCCCCAAAAGCTAATGTAAAACTGGTTTTTTTATCAGCATTTGATAGATGCAAAGGAGACTCCATTGCAAGTATGATTTAGAAGTAGAGAGGTTCTATCCAAGAAATTTTGATCTAAGAGCCTTTGATTTAACTCTCTTCAATTAATTACTTAAAATGGGACCTCTTAAAACTTAAATCATTGTATTTTCTAAAAAATGTATGAATTTAGCAAAAATCAAGACATACCAAAAAGTGGGAACCAGCTTTGTGAGTTCACCCTTCTCCTTTCTACCTTTACCTTTTAGGATCATTTTAATCATTGATTGCATTAGAACTTTGGAGATAAATATACCCCAAGTTTCAACATTGTTGTTTGTATCTCTAACTTGGGGACCCCATGCTTGTCCCAATTGTGTGTCTCTATTAGATCCAATTTCTATGTTGTTTCTCTATTTATTGCCTCTTGGCATTTTTGTGGCCTCATATTGTACAACACCTCTTCTCTTCTCACTTTTGTTTTCTCTCATTTATCCACTATGAAATTTGTCTAAAAACCAAATAATTGATACCTCTTCATGCAAATGGGAGCAATTGGAATGTGGCCCTATTTATCATGTTAAACTTGAGTTTATTTTCTCTAATGATAGTTTTTTGTGGGAAAGGCTATCAAGTATGTTAGAAGCCTCAATATTTTGTGCTCTTTCCCACATCATATTTGATGGTGAAGTGGTATTAACTTTCCTCTCCAACACCATACAGCTTGTGTATAATAAGTGTCTAGTGCATTTCCTAGGATCTAATTTTGAATTGAGCCTTACTTATTGCTAGAGGCCAAACTCATGATGGTAATTGTAGATTATTGTTTCTCATAAGGTCAAGCACCCATTTATGGTCTTTTCCCCTACCAATTACTTGAAAACAATGAAGCTCATGCTTGTTTCTACAAGGCTGTGAAGACTAGATTGCAACTCATTTTTGACAAAGTTTAAGAAAGAATTTAAGGCACATAGTTTGGCTATTGGAAGCTTCACTTACAAAAATATAGTCAAATTTTTTTACTCCCTTTGGCTCTTGCTACAACATGTCAATGTTCTATTTCCTCCACCTCTAGCTTGACTACCCCTACCTCTACCTTCTCTTTGTTGACTATTTAGTCCTAGTCTTCAAATACTATTTGTGAGCTCCTTTAAGAGCATTTAATGTTCTCTGAATTGAATTGTATTTTATGATTTTTGTTTTTTCATCAATTCTTACATTACAAACCTAACTATTCTATATTCATATATTTTGTATCTTTATATGTTTTTTATAGATGATTTTACCACCCTTTATAAAATAGTCATGAAATAAACAGATAACAATTTAAATTTGTAATACAACAAAAATGACTCACCGTACAAAGCTAAGCCCTTTAATTTCATTTGGACACACAATGCCAATAGAAATAAAAATAAAAGAAAAATGGAATTAGTTCAAAGAATAATCAAATCAGGAAATGAAATTAGGTCAAATGGTCAATCGTTAGGGACAGCAAACTAGAAGAATATTATGTCTAAAATGACATTTGTTCATTTGTTACTAGATATTTTATTTAGACTATATAATAAATTTTTATTAACATTTAAGATCACATTGAATAATTCATCATCAAAATATAAGAAAACTGATAAAAAAATAATAATAATATAAGAAAACTGATAAAAAAAATATTTTGTATTCATCAATTCTGATAAAAACATTTGCCGATATTGCGTCTTCCCCTCTTCACAGGCAAAACTGATAAAAGAATTTTTTTATTTTTTTTCATCAATTCTGATAATCTCTGGTGATTTGGTCCAGAATAACCACAAGAGAAACAATGAAGGCACAGTCTATTCCGGGCTCCACCACCACCACGAAAGTATCCTTCTCCAACAATACATTCGTCCTCGTATACTTCCGCTTCATCTGCTCCATACAACAAAAACAAAACCAGTAAAAAAAATCCTCCGATTTGTAAAATAACCGCTTTATACAAATGCCTACATAATTAGCAGTTTCAATTACCTCTGCAACAACACGATCTCCTCGATAAATTGTACAGTCGCGCTGTAAATAGCTGCCCCTCACACGGAAATCGCAGTGCTTTTCATCCAAATTACTCAGCAGGAACACGTCAAGTGCCATTTTAAGCTGAAACATCGATGATTTTTTGGCAGTGAAGACAAGTTTTTTGTGAGTGGAGGTGTCGCCCTTATACGCTTCCCATCTCCTGTGAATCGAAAGCTTCTGCAATATTTCTAGGGTTAGTGTGTAAGCGAATTGATTAAGTACCTAATGCTTTTAACTTTATTATCGCACCTTTTTTATCATGGTTAGGAGTACATTTCCCTTGGCGTCTTCGAGAAGGCACCTGTCATGGAGAGCAACCATCGTGAGGACGATATTTCCATTGGAATCTGCGATGATGAAATCTTTCCCTATTTTCTCCAGAGTTAATTCGATGGGATACGGAGCGCAGAAGTATCGCCCCGCTACGACCGCCACTGTGTCTTCTGCATCTTCCATTTCCTCTTCTCTTCTAATTAATAAATTTGGAATGGAAATAAAGCAACGGTAATGCAGAAGAAATTTATAGGAATATGGTTTGGTAGAACGCCGGCTGCGTTGTTGGTACGTGGGTGTCGGCTGCACTAGCGTTGTGTAAGCATTGATACAAGAAGGAATGATACTCAGATTAATGCGATTGTCTCTTTGGGAATGCCAGTCCAAGCTCTGAATTTGACGACAAGCTGGCATAAACAAAATGAAGGATCATGCTTTATCCGTGTCATCTTGGATTTGATCATGTATGGGACAAAGTGGATGATTAGGATTCTCGGTCTTTTCATTCTGGAGTTGCTCTCATGGCTTAAGGGGTCCCAATGGGGTGTAAAGAGTTGTTCTAATCTTGTATACACCCCCTTCTTTTTTCTTTTTTCTTTTTCTTTCTTTTCTTTTTTTAAATGAATGTGTATTATTAGTAGTGGTTGTATTCACTAAAGTTTAATTAGTCGATTAGTTTGCACCAATCAAAAAGGGATTATTATTTTTGCTATGATTGCTTTAGAAAAATTGGTGTTATAGGACCAAATTTTTAGGAATGGTAGATTTTTTAGGTTTTTTTTGGATTTCTTTGTATTTTAAAAAAAAATGTCTATTTTAAATGGTTTTTTTATTTTTTATTATTTATAATATTGTAAATAAAATATTTTTTTAAATAGATATATAAATTTTAATAAAAAAATTTTAATCTCAAACTATAGATATTGAAACTAATTATAGGCTAAGTAGGACATTTTCCTATTATAAATTTAAAATATATTTTTTTAATAATTAATGATTGTGATTTATTATTGGAAAATGTGATTTAAGGAGTAATTTCGTGATTTTCACATCTTTAATACAATTGTATAATTTTTCTTGGATGTAATTAAATTTAATAAAAATATTTTTATTTTGGAAACTTATGGTAGGAATTAAAGTAATTGGATTAACATTATGATTTTATCTTATTTGATTTAATTGAAGATTTGTGTTGTTGTTATTTAGGTTTGAATGGTGCAAGAAAAGAATTTAAGTATAGATTTGTAATTAAGACATTTTAAATTTTTTATGTAAAGCATTTTACTATTACAAATTGAACCATATATGTATAGATATAGATACACATATGCATATACACATACACATACACATACACATACATACATACATATGATACTTGTAATGTAAGATTAATATTTATTTATCGTGCACTTTGAAATATAGGGATGCGTGTGTCACATAGATTAGTTATTATAAAGGCCACTTTGTATCCTATATATAATAATAAAATAAATATTTAATGTAGGTTTTACATTAAAAAATGCATAATATTAGAAAAACTTAGTATCAATTGGAAACACTTAGTAGATCAATAGGAAAAAAATAGTACCAAAAGGCACACTTAGTAGCAAAAAGTAAATGAGGGGGATATAATTTATGTAAGCTCGTGATTTTTTAGACGTGCGCTTTATGTAATTCCACTTGTGGTTTTTGTGCAAACTTGTTTATATAAAAGAAACCACATGAGTAGTTGTTGAAGTTGACTTGTGTAACTTTTGACATGTTGGCTAAAGTTGGATTGAGTATCTCTTGTAATGTGCATATGTGATGAGAGGAAGCATGGATCTCAATATGTGGTTACATAGTTTTTTTTTCTTTTTTCATATGGAGTGCAATTAAGAAGTTTAATGTTTTACAAGCATTGTGTAAAAAATATAAAGGGCATTGTAATCTTAGTTCATAACATAATACATTGAGTGTGTGAGTACTTCTAGAGGCTATATGTGTTATCACATGATGGTTTTTCTTTAATGCATACTACATTATATTGATGATATATTTGTATATTCTTGTATATTATATATTTTGAATACTTGTTTGTATATTTTTCTCTTTGGGATTATGTAAAAAAAAATTATTATACCTATAAATTTCCTTCCATTTACTATCAAACCTAGTTGTTAAGTTTTGAGAGGAAATCCCTCTACCATTTTTAACCCTTCATAGAAGTGAAATCTTGCACATGTTATAGAATCCATGATCTTGTATGAAAAGAATGATGTTATTTTCAAGGTTATAAGTGTTTTATAGGTTTCGGTTGTTGTACAAATATAGAGTTTGATGAATATTTTACAATTGGATTTTCTATTTAGGCTCCTTCTATGAGGGTTTTCATGGTGAGATTTTATTGGAGACCTAGATAAAAAAATAAAATAAAAAATCTCACCATTGAATCCAAAAAGATCAAAAACCTATATTTGGAGTACAAATTATTCTATACATTTTAGGGCTTGAAATGAATATTTATGAAATATGTCTATATATAATCATATCATCTACACTAAAGTGGTAGTAATCAAATCTATAGGATAATTTTGCCATGAAAAAAACTATAAAGTCTCATCGACCATACAACACCTAGGAATTTTACAAGATATTAATTTTGATTTAAAAATTCAAGCATTTGAAACCCTTGTATGTTGTGTTGAGCAGCCACTCATGTTGGCCCAGTTTGTCATTGCATCAAAAGAATCATCTAACAATGCCCGATACAAACTGTAGAGATATGGATCGCACGGGAGGAGATTAGTCCCTTGTCACGAATCTTGAGGGGAGCGCTAATCATTTTGCCAACAATCTCCCCCTTAGAATTACCTAAGGAGATTCGAACTCATGACCCAACTCTCTGATACCATTTGTTGGCCCAATTTGTCGTTGCATCAAAAGAATGATCTATCAATGCCCGATACAAACTGCAAAGATATGGATCACAGGGGAGGCAGTTAGTCCCTTGTCATGAATCTCGAGGGGAGTGTTGACCATTTTGTCAACAACTCATGTCCTATTAAGGGAGGCTAAACCCCAATGGAAGGGATAGGACCATGATGTTGGTAAGCTACTACTCAATCATTAGTTTTAGTCTTCCCATCACTAGCTACAGCCACCTTTACCTACAATCACCACCATTTCCACCACTAGAACATGTTGGCATCACAAGGGACTTCTCTAGTAGCCACTAGTCAAACTTATTTGAATACACTAAAGGAGGAGAATTTTTTAGACATATAAATTTCATTGAGGGTGTCAAATTTTCATGTTCTTATACTTGATGAAAAAAAATTATAATCACCACATAGCACTTGGTACCAATGGTTTTTTTATATTTTCATATTTTGGATAGAAAATTCTAGTTAGAAGTTGGTTTTACTCTCACTAATTTTACTCAAGTTTGGAAAATATTATAGAAAAGCACCTAAGGTACATGATTTGGACATTCAAAGATTCACCTTTGGATATTTGGCATAAATTATTTAATTACTTTAACTCCTACTACAACATCCTATTCCTTCTCTCTTCTACCTCCGACTTCACCACCACCTACCTCTACCTTCCCTTATTTGTTGGTTTATCCTCAATCCTTAAAGGATGACACTTCAATTGTGGGATCCTCTAAGGGAATTTAATGTTATTTAATTCAACTTATTTTGTGATAATTTTATTTTTGTTTTTGATTCATATATTTTGAACCTTATTGTTTTAAATTGTATATTTCATGTTTTTAATATATTTTTATAAATGGTTTGACCACTTTTATGTTAAAAAATCATGAAATAAATAATTAATAATTTAAAATGGTCATGTAAAAAAATTCAACTCGTTGTACAAAGATAAGACATTTAATTTCATTTTGCACTCACCATGTAAATAAAGATATATATTTTAAAAGAAAAGTAGAATTAGATTAAAGAATGTATCAAATTATTGAAAGGAATTAGGTTAAGTTGTAAATAATTTATTGCAACATAGAAACTTGAATATTTTTCTCACCAAAAAATGTTATTGCTTGCCCATGTCATGTTTTCACTCTTCAATTTTACAAAATTGAGGTGTCGTTGTCCATATAACATTGAAGTACACAACCTAGTCTCAAGAGTGAAACCTACATAGAGCATGCTTGATAAGTCAAAAGAAAAATGGTGTAAACTTATACAAGTAAAATATCTTGGTACATGAGACATTAAAAGCATATTCAAAATATGGAACCCATTTTCAAACTCCAAGATTTTGAATTTTGTAATAAATTACAAGAATATTATCATTCTTCATCTCTTTGGGTTCATTCATAATGGGGAAATGCATATTTTGGTTTGATCCTATTTTGGATGAAAATGGAAGCGAGTAGTATTAGGACCTAAATCCACTTTCACACAAACATTGGAATACAAAAACACCTAGAGGAGTGATTGTCCTTGACTAACTCTTGCAAAAGAGAGTCAAGAGATACTTTTAGGGTTTCTATTCCTTCATTGCTATATAAAGGGATATGCAAGGTATAGGAGAATATAACACTATAATGAAGGAATAAAGAAAAGTGAATAAAAAGGTATTGTAGTACACTAACAGATAATATAACTAAGACAGTGAATATAAATCTGAGAAGAGGATTCTATTATGCACCTATGATCAAAATATGGAACAGAAATGACAGGACCAGGGTGTTGTGTGCCTTGGTTCATTGAGCTATGATCTGGAGATTTGGTTTTTGAGACAGTTTGAGTAGTGACCTAAATATATAGTGCAAACAAAGGAGGACCTTGAGGCGTAGGGTTCTTTGATCCTGGGACAAGGGTTTTGGGCACCCTAGTCCCTGAAAACCAAGCCTAACTCCTAACACAAAACCTAAACTTATTTGTTGAGATCTTCTGAAAAATTCCTACTCTGTCTAATACCTGTAATTGTACTTGCAAGCTAAAAATGGTATGGTAGTGGCTATATGGGGATTTTCCTTAATCAACCCCCTTATCTTGGTGATTTCCACCTCCACAAATAGTCAATATTGTAAATAAAAAAGTGTGTGAGCTCTTGAATCTTATGTGTTTATAGGATTGCTATGAGCTAAATGCAAACAAAATTTCTACCCAAGTGTTTTAGATTAAACCCTAAATGATAGTAATGAATATACTTTAAATCATAATTATCATACAAACCTAAAGCAATAATGTAAAATCTAAAAATTAACATGATGCAGATCTAAATCTCAATGTAGAGGCACAAGAATAGTATGAAACCATACCAAATCCTTAAGAAGAGGTACAAGACAATCAATAGTCATTTATTCCCTTGTTATCCTCCAATGTCGCTTGAAACTTTCATGGCTGATGAAGACTTGAATAATAGATGAATTTTCAGGTCTAAGACTTCACATACAGGAGCACTTTCAATTTACCAGGGTCTCCTCTTGAATTCCTAGAATTGGATCCACAAATGAGGGAAAGATTTACTTTATATACGAAACCCTATGTTTGAATTTGATCAAAATCCAACTTAGAATTAACATAATTTGACACGGACTGTTGGTAAAATCCAGTGTCTCAACCTTTACATAAGGTTACTATTTATATTAATTTTTTGTTTGAGCATAAATTGGTTTGAAATTTTCCCCAAAACTTTGGACTGGCTAGATAAGCATGCTGGTAATTGTTGGCGGCAATATTGTACACAGAAATAAAACTAGTTAATTAAGTTGTAATTGTGTTGGTTAGTTGGCAACCGAGGGGTGGCAGTTGCGGTGCGATGGTTGGCGCTCGCACCCCCTCAGTATCTTTATATACTTCCGAATGTAACTTGTGAGGAGGAACAATTATGAATGGAATAATGTCTCATATACTTGTCTGATATCTATGGCAGTATTATTCTGCATTACGTGCTTTATGTTTTAAGTTATTCACCTGAGAGGGCAAACATTTGGCACCGTTGCCTAGACGTACTCGGGAACGAAAGACGCGGATGGCGCATGGACACGATGGGCCTACCCGTCGATGAGATTAACCCAAAGGCCGACAACGCGCAAATGGAACAATCATCATGGGATGCAGAGCGTGATGGCAAGAGGCGAAGGGGAAATTGAACCCTGTAATAATCCCAGCACAATGTTGAGATAAATTGTGGCCGAAAGGAAAAATAATAAAAGTTTTTTTTGTGTACATGGCGTGTGCTTGCTATGTACGAAAGTGATTTATGCCCAATATATTAAATAAAGATAGAAATAAAAAAGTAGAAATGGACGAGTGGGAGGCCGCGCAGAGGGCCTTGCTTCTGGAGCAACAAGTAGAACGTAGACAGAGGCTGAGGCAACTTGCTGAAGGACGACCTGCCGAAGGGTGGCCTGAGGGGAACCAAGGAGGTGTCACAGAGGGTGCAAAAGCCGAGGGGAATTTCTACGCGTCGCCAGACCACCATAGGGTGAGAAGCCATGAAGAGTTTCTGGAGGAAACAAGGTTACGGAGAGATCTAGTCGAAGAGACCCGAGATCGGTTCAGAAACTTATCCCTTACACCACAAAGTGAGGATCACCAAAGGGAGCCAAGAGTGGCCGCGGGTGAGAATGAAGGGGAGGATAACCGTACGGTAGGTGCCACGCTCGGCAGGCAAAACACTGTACCTCCAGTCACCCACGCAAGACACACCATCGGCACCAGAGGGACCGGAGGGAGCGGCGCAGGGGCACAGACACAGCCACAACCACCTCCAGGAAGATGACCCCCATTGATGGGGAGTAAACAGAAACTGCCGAAGTTCAATGGTGATAGGAAGGAAGATCCCATCCGCCATTGTTGAACGTGCGAAACCATATGGTCAGCGAACGGTGTTACCGACCAAGACGAATGGGTAACACAATTCCCAGCAACCTTGAGAGGAGTGGCCATAGACTGGTACTCAGATATGGACAAGGCCAAAGTCAGCACATGGCTCGACCTGAAGAAGGAGTTTGGGATAGAGTTCCTCCTCCTAAGAGATGACAACGAAATAGTCGCCGAGATCTATGGAATGAAGAAGAACAAGAACAAGACTGTCCGAGTCTATAGTCGGTGGCTGAAGGAACTATTGGGAAAAATGGAGAGTCAACCAGCAGATGGGTTCAAAAAATGATGGTTCGTGGAGGGACTAAAGCATTCCCTCCAAAAGAAGATGAAAATCATTCCACCTACATCGTACGAAGACGCATACAATAGAGCGATGGATCTCGAGAGCGAGACCAAGACATCGAAGAAAAATAAGAAGAAGGATAGCTCGTCCGAGGAGGATGACTTGTCACAGGAAAGCAGCAGCGACAACGAGGCTGGTAAATGGGTGCAAGCGCTCTAGAAAGATATGGAGCAAATGAGGAGGGAATTCAAAACAATGAGAAGCACCAGTCGGACCGAAGGGGACATATGGTGCACTAAGTGCAAAGAGGAGGGGCACACAAAGGGTACTTTCCTGAAGAAGGCATTCTGCGAGATTTGCCAAGTGATGGGACACTCCACCAAGGAGTGCCCATACAACATGAAAACCCAGAATATGCAAATGAACTAGGTGTTGTTCACGGAGAAGGCCACAACGTCCGCACCAGCGGGTACGGGCCAACAAGTGAACAACAATGTAACCTCGGGAGGCTACCGAGATAATCGGTGGGGAGGACGAAACAACAATAACAACACAAGGAGCTGGATCCAATACGACTCCAAAGGTCGACCAATGGTACAATGCAGAGTGTGCAGCCAATGGGGGCACTTCGCCCGAGACTACCCGAAGGGAGAGGCCACACAATATTTGTGCAAATGGTGCGGACTGGGAGACCACGAAGACGCCACCTGCCCGAAGTCCGGCGTCAACTTGCTCAATGTCAAGGAAACCAAAGAAGAGGAAGTGCTGGTCGTAACCCGCACCCAAGCCAGACACGCAATGTGCCCAGACCCGGAGATGGAGAAGCGAAGGGCACGGGAAGCATGGGAAGAAATTGAGAAAGAGATACGAGAAAGGGCGAAGGCGAAGGGTACGGCGAGTACTTCCAGCCGATTGGAGGTGGAGGATGCTATACTAAATCAAATTTTAAAATTAAAACTGGAGGTGCCTGTGAAGGTACCCGACCTCCTCCAAACGATGCCTTAATTACGAATGGTGTTGCTGAATAATCTCTCCCAACCACACACCAATACCAACCACTGCACAAATGTTCCTGGGGGGTCTGCAATAGACCCCATGTTGCTGGCAATTAACACTGGAAGGAACCCAGCCATTGTGGAGATGGGTATCCTTGGCACCATTCTAACGGATACCATCGTCGATGATGGATCAAGAGTGAATGTTCTTCCAGAAGAAACCTGGTGGAAGCTGGGGAAGCTGATGTTGTGGCCATCTACATTCAATCTGCTCAGAGCATATCAGCATGGAATCAAACCCATCGGGACACAGATGGGCCAACAAGTTACCATCAGGACGCAACCCTTCATACTGGACTTCATGGTAATCCCACTAAAGAAAAAAGGGTATGATGCGATCTTAGGGAGAGGGTGGCTGGTGGTAGCCAAGGCCACCCACAATTGGAAGAAGAACACTCTATCTACGGAGAATGGAGGAAGGAAGTTTATCATAGACCTCGGGACATAGTTCATTAGTGAGGAACTGGCATCATCTTCGGAATCGGAGGGTGAAGGAGAAGGCAACCTGAGGAATGAAGGATGAGGCTGCAGGGAGCCCAACGACGAAGGGATTCTCAAACTAGGAGAGTGCTCCGAGGATGAGACGGGGTCATTGAATGGGCTCTTCCATTGGCAGATGGAGGATTATGAGGATTATTAAATGTTCCAGAGCTACAAGCTCGAAGTAGAGGAACCAGAGCAAGTAACAAAGGAGGTGTACCTGCTAGAATACATAGAATATTGGAAGGGAGACACCCAAACCTCGGTGAGGTAGATAATCCAAAGATCAATTGTGTCAGCAACGGTTGGACCCTGTGTGGAAGGCTGCAGCTTTCAAAATCTTTATTATTCTTCTTCTTCTTATGTACGGGAAGGAGACCGTGGTCCCTGTAGAATTTGTGGTTCCAAGTCTTCAGATGGCCATTGAAAATAGACTTGCCACCAATAGATCCAAATTGAAACCCTACCACAAGAAGCATGCAGGGGACCCAAGAGGCCGGAAGGACACCCGAGAGTCCAGAGGGGAACTCGATAGGATGGAAGGGGACTCGAGAAGCCGAGCAGGTGACTTGAGAGCCACAGGACCAACGCGGGAGATTCTTGGGCGAGGAAAACCGAGAAGGATGAAGGGCGATCCCAGAGACAGGGGACCCGAGCCAAAGACTCTCTAGACAACTAAATTAGGAAATTGGAAAAAATAAAAATAAATAAATAAATTTTTACGGCCGTACGGCTTGAACAAAAAATTTAAAAAAAAAAACAAAAAAAAAAAGAGAAGAAAACCATAGTGGAACCACCGTACGGTAGCACCACTGTGCGGTGGCAACACCGATGGTGGGACCACTGTGCGGTGGCAACACCGACGGTGGGACCACCGACGGTGGCAACACCGACGGTGGAACCACCGTACGGTAGCACCACCGTGCGGTGGCAACACCGATGGTGGAACCACCGATGATGGAACCATCGTACGGTAGCACCACCATGTGGTGGCAACACCAGTGGTGGAACCATCGTACGGTAGTACCATCGTGCAGTGGCAACACCGATGGTGGGACCACCGTGCGGTGGAAACCACCGCTGCCGCAAGGAATAAAGGTGTGGAGCGCAGAGACATAAACATAGCACCGCACAAACAAACACAGCCGTACGGTGGAGGGGTGTTGACCGCACGGGAAGGTGGTTGTACGATTGGAGGTGTCAGTGTTGTTGTTGACCGTACGGGGAGGTTGTATGGTCGGGGTGCCATCGGGGACATTACAGTGGGAAACAAAACAAAAAATGACAACCAGATTTAAAATCATTCGATGGAGTCTGGAGCCAGGACACTGGAAATTTAGAGTGGAGAAGAAGGGTTTTTGCATCTTAAAATATCACAGAAAATGATGTGCACCATGGACTTTCGTATGGTTCTGAGGGTTGTAAATTGGTGTTGGCGGTGGGGGCACTGCCCCTCGACCCCACTGGGGGCACTGCCCCCAAACCCCAGTTTATTTTTGAGCTACACTACACTTGTTGGAGTTGGGCGAAGGGCATTAGAGATGTCACGGTAAGTGTTGTGGTTGTCTGTACTATGGGAAAGAAGCTTGCAGCTAAGCATTGGTGAGGAAGCCATAAGCCATAGAGGGAGACAGATTTGGAGGTTGTGAACAAACAGAGTTTGAGGGAAGGCATTGCAGGTCCGCGCAGTTGTATGACACCAAGGAGTTATTCAGTTCAGTTATTAGTCTTTGGGGAGTGTGATGGAGGATTTGAAGTGTCTCGTAGCCTTTGTGACAGAGGGTTGTGGCCACCTCCAGTCAGGAATGGTACGCTTTGAGGAACTTGGAGTAGGTCTCAGTTGGACGTGAGGTTGCCTTGGTGGATGTAGAGAGGGCTCAGGAGGAGCTGACCACCAGGTTGGAGGCAGTACTAGCATGAAAATTAGCTCAGTGTACCCAAGAGTTGGATGTCGAGAGGGCAGCGCAGGTGGCTATCGAGGATAAATTGGCTAGGGAAGACAGTATCATTTGAGTAGCAGTTGGTGGAGGCTGAGACTGAAAAGCGTGTTTGCAGACAAGTTTGGTTTAGGCACAGGAGGATTGTGATGTCAAAGGAAGCACTAATGGTGGAATCCGCACTTGAGCATCGGATGGTAGCAGAAAAGGGTTTTTAGGCGAGGACGCAGCAGGTGTATAAGTTCTGGGCTCGACTAGCGTCAGCAGTTCTGTTTAATGTCATCTTTATTTTGTACTAAGTCGTCCGGAGATGACTTCTTTTCTTTTGGGGGGGGATGATGTTGGCGGAAATATTATACACAGAAATAAAACTAGTTAATTAAGTTGTAATTGTGTTGGTTAGTTGGCAACCGAGGGGTGGCAGTTGTGGTGCGACGGTTGGCGCTCGCACCCCCTCGATATCTTTATCTACTTCTGAATGTAACTTGTAAGGGGGAACAATTATGAATGGAATAATATCTCATATACTTGTCTGATATCTATGGCAGTATTATTCTGCATTATGTGCTTTATGTTTTAAGTTATTCACCCGAGAGGGCAAACAGTAATATTTTTGTTACTAGATAAATAACTAGATTTGAAGATATTGAAGTTTTCATTTTTGGCAGTCGCAATAATTTTTTTAAATTCAATTTTGAGGACTTTAGAGGCTCCTAAATAACCTAAAAAGTGGGTGTAACTGATGTAGTGGTTACAAGGTGATAGAGAACATCGTGAGCTTTCTAGTGCTTCAAACAGTTCATCAATCAGATACCAAGTTCACAAGTTATGGCCTCCAAAAATTTGGTCTCTTGAAATAGGAAATATAATATGCATCGAACATATAAATGAGTTGTAAAAGGGAGGTACATGAGTTGATGTGTGTTTTGACACATCATAGGGCATCTAGATTGGAGATAAGGTCAGTTCCACTTTATTGGGTGGTTTTAGCCCATGGTTTTGTAATATTGTTTGATGATTTCATGTATTGTATCTCCTATATATGAGGTGCATGAGATAGAGGTTATGTGTAAGTCTTATAGCTATTGAGTTGCCTCTAAATCTCTGGTCGGTGATACTCTCGTGATAAGATTTCTCTGCAAGTATATTGCAATTTGTTATTGATTCTTGAATAATATATTGGGTGGCTTTTGAAGTGTGGGGTTTTTCTCTTGAAAGGGTTTTCCCAACATAAATCATTGTGTTGTATGTATGCTATTTATGTTTTTTCTATTAAATTTTTGTAATTGTTGTAACAATCTGTAAAAAAAAAATGCATTACCCTCCTCTCAAGGTTAGTGTAGGAAGTTGTTTTACTACTTAAATTCCTTACAACAAAGCGGGATTTGAATTAGAAAAGACTACTAGATGAATCCTCCCAAATTTCAGAGAAAAAATTTCAAGATTGGGTAGTAGAGATTCGCCATGGTTCTGTCAACTTTTTTTCAAATTTCTAGGGAAGCGAGATAATGAGATTTTAATGTTGATTCCGGATCGGTGGCTCAAACCATAATGTTTAGATATGTGAGATGTGTTTTGAAGATTGAAATTAGGGTAAGATTAAGATTTAATAATAAAAAGGTGCACACCTAGGATTAAGGGTCGAGGCCTTAGGTTTAATTAAATTATTAATTAAATGCCTAAAGAAGTCTTATAATGCATAATGCAATGGAACACACTAAGGTGAGTGCTAACTAAGTGTGTAATTGGACAACCTAATTAAGGGTGTACAATTTATGATGCTACATTTAGCACCCACTTTAGTGATCATATGACACTACATGCATATTCAAGCTAAAGTATACAAAAGTAAACATTCATAGGAAAAATGATATGTCCATAAATGTTGAACGAAGCCCCTAGCAATATTTGCAATACAATATTAGGAACCGCATTCTGCAAAACTACATGGTTAGTTTAAATTGTAAAATGTCCTAAAATTCTTACTAAGAGTGATGAAACTTGAGGGTAGCGATATAGCCCCTCTGTTTTGGCTTCCTAATTAGGAGGTTGAAATAGGGTATCATGTTTACCACTTTGAATTGTGAAGGAAAATTGATAACAAATGCTCACAACAAATTTTGATACAAGATCAAAACTAGTTGAGGATCATTTGGTAAGATAGAGATTTGAATCATGATTTCAATGCAACCAATGGTGTTCAAATCGGAGCTCTCTAACTCAATATGTGAAAGATTAAGTGCAAAATGTATAATTAGAGTTTTGAAAAAGAATTACATTTTAAATAGTGACAATGACACTATTTGTTTGTCTTATTCAATTTTTTGTCTTGGAGTGCAAAAGGGGAGCTCACAGAGTGAAGAAGACCTCATCGATGACTAGGCGTGCCCACGAGGATGGATAACCTGAGGCAATCAATCCTAGAGGACCTCTTGCTAGATGAGGTGGGCTTGCCAACTATACTCTTGATTTAGTTTCATTTGATTTGTTGATGAGTTGTCTACAACCATAAATTTGACACGAGCCACCCAGAATGGGCGCCATGGTCCCCTTAGGGAACCATGGTCCCACCTAGGCGCCATGGTCCCCTTAGGGAACCATGGTCCCATCAAGGCACTATGGTCCCCTCTACACACCATGGTCCCAGAAAAGGGGCACCAAGAAGCACTCATGGGGCTAGGATAGGTTTTGATGATGATCATACCAATGCATGAATTTGATCTCTATAGGAATTACCATAAATACAAGAGCATACCTTAGGTCACATATACAACCATCTTCCTATTTAGATCCCTCGGCTTTCTCAAGATGAGAAAAGTCTTCTCTGAGTAGTTGGCTTGTGGTGGGTATGTTGCATGTCGACGATTAGATTTCATGGGCCAATGTTGATGGCCTTGATGGAGAGATGTGTTGATGTCGATGAACTATGTTGAGACTACAACTCTACTGACATCTTGACAACCTTTGTCATTGATGCCAAAGGGGGAGTATTAGTATGAGAAAATAACCAGCAAAAGACTTATCTACTCAGGGGGAGTTCTTATATTTTTGGTAACATATTTTTGGAAACATTTTTGGATTAAAGTTTTGGATACACTTTTGAATTTTCTCATGAGTGTTGCCATCAATGCCAAAGGGGGAGATTGTTGGCATATGCACACTCCAATGAGATATTGTAGGTGATTGAAGGTTTTGTCATTGATGGCAACCTTACAATCCTATGGCACCAGCAAGGGATTACACCGGCAAGATAGTTCACCGGCGTCAATAGATCACACTCTACACTGGCACTCAGACCACCGGCACCACAGAGAAAGCAAGCATACCGGCACAGAGGCCGATAGGATTTTTGATATATTATATTTTATTTATTATTGTAAAAACTTTGTAAGCCGACTTGGCAAGTTGTAAAATGACTCTTATATATAAGAGAGATCATTGTAGACATTTTGTAGAGGATAAGAAAAAGATATTAGGCAGACCTATTATGCAAAATATAGGTTAAAGGTTTTATGTAAAGAACAGGGCAGAAACCGGTACTGGATCTAGCATTATAGATGCTATTGTAAAGCAGTACAAGATATTGGATTTGTATAATCCACATTGTAAGTTAGTGAGACTTCCCATTGAGCAGTGAGCTCTAGGCAGTTGGCCTTCCTACATGTGCAGGCCCCTCTTGTAAGTAATATTCTCTTATTAGCCAGTAAGTGAATATTGTGGGTCACAAATCCCACCGAGGTTTTTCCCACACCGGTTTTCCTTGTTAAAACATTATGTTATGGTGTGTTTCTTATGTGGTTACTTTCATTTCTGTTTATTGCATTATTTCTTGCATATCGGTACACTATTATAATATGTTCTGTATGTTATAGGTTAAGAAATTCACCAAGCCGATTAGATACTGATTCACCCCCCCCCCCCTCTTAGTATCTATGGGAATCCTAACAAGATGGAATTATGATACATCTACCTTCTACCTTCATGTCAAAGAGATGACAATCATGCTAGAAGATATATATCACATCCTACAATTTTCGGTGTGAGGGAGGACTGAGAGATATCAGTTGCATCGCTCATGAGATGAGATGTGGAGAGATCAAGCATATTGTATTGGTAGAGTGAATCCCAGAGAGCCAAGGGATCAGATACCGATCTGATGGTTACTACATCTGACAAGTGAGATCCCATTGGTTAGGAGACTTATGATTGCTATAGTGGCACTAGTCATATGTCCATATGGTCAAGGTAGTCACATGCATGGAGGACTTGACTACACCATATGTGAGATGGAGGAGCACTACACTGTGTTCATATGGGGACGTAGCATGTTAGCACATCAATACAATGATTTAGGAGACTATGTTTATTATGAGGGGAAGAGATTAACGGAATTCACTTTGTTGTAGGTTTGGATGTTCAAGCACATCACATGTACGAGGCCCATAAGGTTTCCCATAGATATTACCCTTAAGGAGCCCCAAGAACCTTGTATCCATGCACTAGACCATGGTAGAGAGGAGACTTATTGTATTCGAGAGTCATGATGGACCGCCTATAGTCTGGTGATATTATATGGAATCCTTATAGATTGATGTATGATTGGGCGAGATAGAATGTACAGTTATGACACATGCAGTGGGACCATGTTCTAGAGGGTCGCTATAGTTACATCATCATCCCATTTTACTTTGATAGAGTGATGAGGTAGTTTGGTCTAGAGGTGGGCTATCCCATAGTTGTACCGATCTACATATGACATTCAAAGTGTCATGAGATCAAGAGCCAGGCCTAGACCTACAACACGTGATGTAGAAATCATGGATGATGAGGAGGAGGAGAGATGTGACAGATATGTCCCCCCACTCAAGGATGATGTGGGCATACAACATAGCTATATACTAGATATTGGGAGGCTACATATCCCGAAGCAATATTTCCTCTGGACTACCCGAGAGGGAATCCTGAGCCATGGGTGAGACTAGTAGATTCACACAATGAGGAAGGAGGAGATGAGGCATCTAAGGAGCCTATTGAGATAGATGGTGAAGAGCAGGATAAGAAAGAGGAGCAAGATGAGATTGAGATGAGATTTAATTTCATTTTGCACACACCATGTAAATAAAGATATATATTTTAAAAGAAAAGTAGAATTAGATTAAAGAATGTATCAAATTATCAAATGGATTTAGGTTAAGTTGTAAATCATTTATTGCAACATAGAAACTTGAATTTTTTCTCACCAAAAAATGTTATTTCTTGTCGAGTAAAAGCACAAAGTTGTGTCACACTTTTATAAAGGAAATTGCCAATGCCGATTTAACTTTTTAAATTGAGTCAATAGAAAGTGAAATATATGTTTTGAATTTTAAAATGATGTGAACTAATAAAATGTATATTTTTTTGTGTATTTTATGTTTGTAATTTTTTTTAAAAAAATTGAATATACTTTCTTATAAAGTAAACACTATAATTTACTTGTTAATAAAATGTTGAAATTGAAGCTACACAAGGCATCACACTTTATATAGTAAAATTAACCTTTTTTCTTCAATTTTTTTGTGTATATTGATAACTTGAAACTTTAGTGCAAAAATATATTTTTAACTATTTTTTATGTATATATATTTTTCAATAAATTTGAAAAGTTGCATGTACTGAAATATAACTCTTTCCATTAGGCGTCACCTTTTTTCTTAATTATTTATCCAATTTATACAAGAATTATATCATCTTGACATAGACTCTTTTCTCTAGTACTTTTTTTTCAAAAAAAATTCAAAATTTTAGTATTTTTCCTTTACAAATAATCAACCTTATATTTTAATGTTGATGACCTAATTTAAATAAAAATAAATTATTAAATATGAAAACTAATTAAAATATTAAAAGATATATATTTTGGAAAATTCATTTATAGATCTATAAAAGGGTATTTTTACATTTCAAAAAAATATTATTGATAAGAGTAAGAGTTGTTCAAACATCAAGTTTTGCAAAAAATAAAATAAAATTGGTAATTAGACCCAAAGTGGTATAAAATATACATCTAGTAGAGAATTCCAATTGGAAAATTTGTGGCCCATATATAAGATAGCTATAATGAATCTCTATAGACCATATGTTCGACTAAAATTAATTTTTAGTTGGAAATATTTAAATTCACTTGTGTTGATAAGTTGGCTTGAAACGTGACACAGTTTTATGTTTTTCCCCTGCCCATGTCATATTTTTACTATTCATTTTTATAAAATTGAGGTGGTGTTGTCCATAACATTGAAGTACACAACCTAGTCTCAAGAGTGAAACCTACATAGAGCATGTTTGATAAGTCAAAAGAAAACTGGTGTAAACTTATACAAGTAAAATATCTTGATACATGAGACATCAAAAGTATATTCAAAATATGGAACCCATTTTCAAACTCCAAGATTTTGAATTTTGTAATAAATTGCAAGAATATTATCATTCTTCATATCTTTGGGTTCATTCATAATGGGGAAATGCATATTTTGGTTTGTTCCTATTTTGGATGAAAATGGAAGCGGGTAGTATTAGGACCTAAATCCACTTTCACACAAACATTGGAATACAAAAACACCTAGAGGAGTGATTTTCCTTCACTAACTCTTGTGAAAGAGAGTAAAGAGATACTTATAGGGTTTATATTCCTTCATTGCTATATAAAGGGATATGCAAGGTATAGGAGAATATAACACTATAATGAAGGAATAAAGAAATGTGAATGAAAAGGTATTGTAGCACACTAATAGATAATATAAATAAGACAATGAATACAAATCTGAGAAGAGGATTCTACTGTGCACCTATGATCAAAATCTGGAGTAGAATTGACAGGACCAGGGTGCTAGGTGCCTTGGTCCATTGAGCTATGATTTGGAGATTTGGTTTTTTAGACAGTTTGAGTAGTGACCTAAAAATACAGTGCAAAATAAGGAGGACCAAGGTGTAGGGTGCCTTGATCCTAGGACAAGGGTGTTGGGCACCCTGGTCCCTGAAAACTAGGCCTAACTCCTAACACAAAACCTGAACTTGTTTGTTGAGATCTTCTGAAAACTTCCTACTCTGTTTGATGCCTATAACTATACCTACAAGCTAAAAATGGTATGGTTGTGGCTATATAGGGATTTTCCTTAGTCAACCCCCTTATCTTGGTGATTTACACCTCCACAAATAGCCATCATTGTAAATAAAAAAGTATGTGAGCTCTTGAATCTTATGTGTTTGTAAGATTGCTATGAGCTAAATGCAAACAAGAGTTTTACCCAAGTGTGTAGGAGGAAACCCTAAATGATAGTAATGAATATACTTTAAATCATAATTATGATACAAACCTAAAAAAATAATGTAAAATCTAAAAATTAACATGATGCAGATCTAAATCTCAATATAGAGGCACAAGAATAGCATGAAACCATACCAAATCCTTCGGAAGAGGCACAAGACAATCAACAGTCAGTGATTCCCTTATTATCCTTCAATGTCTCTTGAAACTTCCATGGTTGATGAAAACTTGAATAATGGATGAATTTGCAAGTCTAAAACTTCACATATAGGAGCACTTTCACTTCACAAGGGTCTCCTCTTGAATTCCTAGAATTTGATCCACAAATGAGGGAAAGATTTACTTTATATATGAAACCCTGTGTTTTAATTTGATCAAAAGCCAACTTAAAATTAAACATAATTTGACATGGACTATTGGTAAAATCCATTGTCTCAACCTTGCATTACATAAGGTTACTATTTATAGTAAGTTTTTGTTTGAGCATGAATTGGTTTGAAATTTTCCACAAAACTTTGGATTGGCTAGATAAGCATACTGGTAATTTTTTTGTTACAAGATAAACTAGATTTGAAGATTGTAGTGTTAGAAAATTGCAACCCTAGCAATTTTCAACCATATTAGGGTCCTCACGCATGCGAAATTGAATCCCCTAGTAGATCAGAGACTGGAAACTGCTCAACCCCTAAAAACTGCTTCTCCCTTGCCCTCTGCACCACCCTGTCTGCACTCTGCCCTGGAGAAAAGGGCAGGACAGGGGCATGGCACCCCTGTCCCTGCCCTATTTTGGGGCAGGACCTTTTGTGAGTTTTCATAGAAGGTTGTGCAGTGAGCGGGAAAACTTCCCCGATGTCAGCCTGTGACAAAAAACATTTTCATTAACCCTAAATTGACAAATATAAAAGTGGCATTTGCCCTCTCATTTTAAGGAGGAGAAAGAAAGAAGAGTTCAAGAAGTTGTATTAAGGTGAAAATTGGTGATCAAGCATTCAAGAGCATTCAAGCATTCAAGCATCCCTTTCAAGCATTGAGAATCTTAAGTCTCCCTTCAAGGCTAGGTGTTGCATTAAAGTCAAGGATTCAACCATTGAAGAGGAGATCCATTTCAACATTCAACTTCATACAAGCAATTCTATCAACATTTCTATCACAACCTCCCTTGAGGTGATTTGCATTTCAGTCTTCCATTTACATTTACTTGCAAGTACTTTCTTTCATTACTTGGTTAATTCCAAAACTGGGGTTTGACCTGAAGGAAAACCCCCAATCCCAACCCCTTGTCCTCTCTTTTATATGTGTAGGTTGCAGGTGTGTAGTTGTACTTTCAGATTTGGACTCCATTTGCAGAGGCGGAAAAACTCTTTTCATTTCGCAAATTTTTTGGAGGGCCGTGTACACTTTTGCCACGGTCCAGGCAACTTTTCCTCAAATTCGCAGGGCAGCTTTGTCTTGACATATTACTACCAAATCCAAGTGCACAACTTCATCCCCGCTTCGATCTTAAGTTAGAAGCAGTTCTTTGTCACTTTTGCACTTAGTCTATATACATAATTCAATCAATTCCTTTCCATTCCAAGTAGAAGAGGGGATTAACTTATCATTCTCATTTCATTCAGAATTCTATCTTCTTCTTTGAAGGTTGAATCTAGTGAATTTTCCCCCCCTCTTCCAATCTAATGCATGAAAAGTGTTTGAAGGGAAATCCGTAGTGAAACTCTCATCTCTCCTTGGAGGGAAAGGGTATCTTTCCTCTGGATCTCTCATTCACACATTTTTCACCCACCATTACATTTTGGTGAACCCGACGTCTTACATGCTTGCCTTTGAACAAAATTGCATAGTTTTCATTCGCAAGTTTAAATTTTTTGCAAACAAAGTGGTAAAATCATTAAAAAACCTAGTTTTTAAAATTAAAATTGAACTTGTGATTGGTGAAAATTGCTTGTGGTCTTAGATCTGAAAATTGTTTTGTTTGTCAAATTCAATTTCCTCATTGTCTTGTTCAATTTGCAAATCAAATTTACAAAATTAAGTGGTTACTTGTTAAAAGCCTAATTTTCAAAAATTATCTTGAATTTGTGCAAAAATTGGATTTCCATTTAATTTTTAGATTTGTGATTGTTCTCATACTTGTTTTCATTCCTACAATTCAAATTTTCAATTTCCCTCCTTTTTCCCAAAATTCAAACTTCAAAATTAAGTGGTTAGGTCATAAAACCCTAATTTTCAAATTTAATTTGATTTTGTGTAAATTTCAATCAATTTCATTCAAATTCAAATTTCTACACATTTTCCAAGGTGTCCCTATACATTAGGTTTGTCCTTTTTTTCAAATTTGCAATTCAATTCCTCTTTTTCTTCAAAACCCTAATAGGGTCCTATTTTTACATTTGAACCTTAATTTCGCCCATCAAGAAATTGTAAAATTTGCCAATTTTTAGGGGTTAGCTTTGAAATCATCGTAATATTCATCCCTGAAAATTTTTCAAAAAAAGGTGGTCGGACCATGTGCATTCCCGCCATGGTCCTCGACTTTTTTCCCAAAATTTTGGGAGACTGTTATGACTGTATTTAATAGCCTAAATCCAAAAGATTGGCTGATTTTGTTGATTTTTTATCCCTCTAGAATCGAAAATACCTCCAAAACTCAACATTTCAAATTTCAAGAAAAAAAATTTAAATTAAGAGGTTAATTATAATCTATCCTGATTTTAAAATTAAGTGGTATCCCCTTGACCCTAATTTTAAAATTCCAATTGTGTCTTTTTCTTTCTCCAACAAAGTTCAAATTATGTAATCATTATTTTCTTAAATTTTGCATTACTCAATTTTGTACGCTTTGTTCCTATAATTCAAAATTCAAAAATTCAAATTTTCCCTCTACTGCATAAGTTTTACCACTATTAGTCCTACCTACACTATCCCTGTTAGACGAAGCATTAGAATTAAGGTCTCCCAAGGTTTAATTACCGAGGAGATGGAGCCTAATTTGGGTGACTTCTTTAATGAGGATCATGATAATTCTTTCCATCCTAATCATGTCACTATTCACCCCATTGATGAATCCCATGATGAAGAAGAAGCTTTAACTAGAGTCTCTATAGATCAACTCTCTAAATTGGACAATCAATTTGATCTTTCAACATTGGATGTCCCAATAATACCCTAATAGTGAAGCTCTTCCATTAATTGAAGGCCTTAAATGCATGATTCAAAATGATAAGAATGGGATTGATATATTATGTGGCATTGCACATATTGTTGATTCTAATATCATTCCTATCAAGAGTTGTGCTGAAACCCTTGGTTATTCACAACTTTCAACACAAGTCAATCCTTCAATTCCTTTGACTACTCTTAAGACTAGTATTCCTACTTTTACCTCTAACATCATGGCTACTTCAACTCAAAATGTCATCCCTACAACAACTATTCATGGGGGCAATCCCTCTTCTTCATTAAATCCTCCATCTTTACCTATGTATTCAATAAGTGTTCTTAATATCCCTCAACCAATCGATGTGACACAAGGGGGAAATTCCTTCAACAAATTTGTTCCTCCTTTAAGTGTCCCTTTTCCTACCCAATCATCACCTATGCCTACTTATCATAATGTCCCACCACCTTATTCTCAGTCCATTCCTTCTTTCAATAACATCACACCACCTTCTCAATCAACTATGTCTAACATCAATTCTTCTACTGAAGCGAAAATTAACAATCTTGCTCAAACTGTGTCTTCCTTACAACAACAAATTGCTTCTATGAGTTAATCCAAGTTTAGTGTGCCCACCTTTGATGTTGTGAGCCCACTTTCTCTTGATATTGTTAAATTTGTGCCACCTAAACATGTTGACGTCCCTTAATTAGAACTCTATAATGGAAAAGGTGATCCTCTTATGCATGTCAAAACATTTCAAACCTTGTGTATTGATTTTTCTTACGACGAAAGATTGCTTGCAAAACTATTTACAAGAACGCTAAGAGATAAGGCTTTACAATGGTATTGCTCTTTTCCTTTGTATTCTATCACTTCTTTTCAACAACTAGCAAATGCTTTCATCCAACAATTTCAAAACAACATTGGTCCTAAAATCACTTTGACTGATTTAATGCATTGTAAACAAGGTGTTAAAGAAAAAGTGACTGATTTCATTAGTAGATATAAGCATTTGTGTTCTCAAATTTCTTTTCATGTACCGGATAATGATATTCAAATAATTTTTATTTCTAATTTGCAAAAAGATATTAGGAAAAAGCTTCTTTTGTCTGAGTTTACTTCCTTTCTGCAGTTGTGTGCAACCCTCCACAATTATCAACTGCCTGTGAGTCAAATGGAGCAATCCACTCCTATGTCTCTGAGTGATAAGGGGGAGAGTGTTCATCAACCATTTGTGAAGTTCAAACTAACAAAAATCTTCATCAAGTTCAATGATACAATCAACAACAACAATGTGAATGCTACAATAGGTGTGCCTCCTATTTCTAAATTTTTCCAAAGAGAAAGACAGTTTACTCCTTTGAATGAATATTTACATAGTATTATGTCTTAGTTGTTGCAAAGAAATGTTACCAAACTTCCTCCTATTAAACCAGTTGATCCTTCTAAACTTGCATCCCCTTATTTTGATAACAATTCATTTTGTCAATTTCATTGTCAGCCTGGTCATGATACTGAGAAATATTTCACATTCAAAAATAAGATTCAAGATTTGAATGATAATAATACTATATATGTGGCAGGTGTGAATGATAAAGGGAATAAATCAGTATCTCCTCCTAATCAAAATCTTAAGATTTTCACTGATCCCTTACCTTCTCATACCTCTAACGTGATTGAGATTGTTCCTACTTCTTTCTCTCACCTCTATGGCTCAGAACTTGGTAAATAAGGTAGAAAAACAAGATACAACTAAGGATCCTTGTATTACATTTGACCCTAGTGAGACCATTAGAGAACTCGATGGCCCTTTATACATAGTTGCAAAGGTTAAGGATATAACTTGCCACGGTGCCCTTATTGATCCCTCTTTCATGGTTAATGTCACCACTAAGGAGTATCTTTTCACTTTACGATTGCATAAACCAATATATGATGCTTCTAATGTGATTGTGAAGTTATTTGATGGATTATCTTGTCCTACCATTCTCTCTATCACCCTTCCTATTGAAGTTCATACTAAATCTATGGATGTTAACTTTGTTATCATTCCTTCTTCTAAGCAATTCCGTGTGAAGTTGGGCTATCCTTGGCTATCTTCCATGAAGGCTATTTCTTCTACAATCCATAAGTGTTTGAAATTTCCTCACAATGGCAAAATCATAACTGTGAACCATAGCTTATTCAAACTATCTGAAAGAAGACCTGGTGTTCCTATTGATTTCTTTTGGCCTAAGCAATTTCAATCTCTTCCATCAAGGAGCGATGCTCTTTTTCAATCTTATAAAAAATGGAAGAAAGATATGATATTATCCTTAAGTCAACCTAGATCCCCAACAATTCACATTCCTATCATTCTTGAAGATGAAGTTCTCCCCCTAACGGATAGAACTAATCTTCTTCCTAAAGAAGATCCTCAATTTGTTCCTATGGATGTGTCTATGCCTTCTCCTAAAGAACAAAACAATATTCCTCCTAAGCTTAGACTCGTACCTCCTCCTCATGATGGACCTGGTCTCCTTCCTACCCCTAATATTCCTCCTTTATATGGTGCAGTTCCACCTCCTTCCTCTTATAGAGAGAAGAGGCCTTCTTCTCCCCTTATTCTACCTAAACCTTCAACTATCAAAGACGAGAATATTCTTCCTTCACCAAATGCTCCTCCTTATTCCCAACCTTCCACTAGACTCGACGAAATCGTTGTGCGAGAGAATGTCGACGAAGACATCATGTACGAGCTCGTGAAGCTATCCCTCAAACTATCCAATCTCCTAAAACTCCAACAGTTGACATGATTCCCTTTTATCCTAAGCAAGATGTTCAACCTACATCTCCAAATCATAAGTTGCACAAAACATGTGACGGTTTTACTCTTATTCATGTTCTTGCTCCTCTTTCTATAAATTTTGATGAAGAATGAGTGAAAATGTTATTCATGATGGAAATACAACTCCCAATGCTTCTGATAGTGATTATGAATATGTTGATGTTGACAAGCATTTATCAACTGAATTTTCAAGAGCCCTAATCCTAGCTCCTAGAACTGAACAAAGTGCTTTACCACATGAGCATAGTCCTTGTTTGGATCCTTTGATAGCTCCATCTGTTGTACTTGATGTTGCTCCTCTGGCATGCTGCTCACCTTCCCGAAATAGTGATCAGCAAGATCGGGAGGTGGATATCGTGATAGATTAGAAACATTAGCACCATAGATTTTCTCTCCCTCTCCCCTCTTGCTCTTTTGTGGATATTCTTCTATGTGTATCCCTGTTCTTCTATTATCCCCTTAATTTCTACTTGAGGACAATGAAAACCATTGAGATCTCTTTTGGTCTCTTTCATGTTGACTCAATAGACTCTTATCTTCCCTTTCTTCTAAGGAAGTTTCCTTTCTTTGGGGAATGACGATTAATATATGCACATACATATATGATATACATGAGTTATCATACAGCATATTGACCTCGAGGAAAGAAAAACTACCTCATGTTTTGTGCTCATTATCCTTGGGTTTATGCCTTGATTGGGAGCTAAATCCTTGCGATAACATGCTCCCTCTCTTCTCTCTCTCTTGGGTGTATACTACCTTAAATCAATCGCTCTCGATAAGGCGTACGTGACTGCTTTAACATGGGGGCATACACTCTGCTCATATTTTCCTTCTTTATACTTTACTTAGTGTACTTTTTTTCGCTTTATAATATTTGGTATCCTTGCTTTCATGACTCATAGTGAGGGGAACTTTGCTACTTGCAGTCATGGTTTTCCCTTTCTCGATCTTCCCTTTTACTTTGTCAATCGAAGTTGTAAGATCCTAATTCCACTAGAGGCTTGGTGCATCTTGCCTCCTTGACATGGTAAACATCTTTCAATATTGCTTCCTTGTACTTTAGCAGCAGTATTGGCATATGCTCATACTCCCGCTAAAGTGGGGGCTAAATGTAGTGTCATAAAATTGCAACCCTAGCAATTTTTTACCACATTAGGGTCCTCACGCATGCAAAATCGAATCCCCTAGCCTAGTCGAAGATCAAAGACTGCTCAACCCCCAAAAACTGCTTCTCTCTTGCCCTTCGCACCACCCTGTCTTCACTCTACCCTGGAGAAAAGGGTAGGACAAGGGCGTGGCACCCCTGTCCCTGCCCTATTTTGGGGCAGGCCCTTTCCTAAGTTTGCATAGAAGGTTATGCAGTGAATGGGAAAACTTCCCCGATGTCAATCTGTGATAAAAATCAGTCTCATTAACCCTAAATTGACAAGTATAAAAGTGGCATTTTCCATCTCTTTTTAAGGAGGAGAAAGAAAGAAGAGTTCAAAAAGTTCAATAAAGTGAAAATTGGCAATCAACCATTCAAGAGCATTCAAGCATCCCTTTCAAGCATTGAGCATCTTAAGTCTTTCTTCAAGGCTAGGTGTTGCATTCAATTAAAGGAATCAACTATTGAAGAGGAGATCCATTTCAACATTCAAATTCATACAAGAAATTCTATCAACATTTATATCACAACCTCCCTTGAGGTGATTTACATTTCAGTCTTCCATTTACATTTACTCACAAGTAATTTTTTTCATTACTTGGTTAATTCCAAAATTGGGGTTTGACCTGAAGGCAAACTCCCAATCCCAACCCCTATTCCTCTCTTTTTTGTGTGTAGGTTGTAGGTGTGCAATTGTACTTTCGGATTTGGACTCCATTTGCAGAGGCGGAAAAACCCTTTTCGTTTCGCAGATTTTTTAGAGGACCATGTACACTTTCGCCATGGTCTAGGCAACTTTTCCTCAAATTCATAGGGTGATTTCACCTCGACATGTTACTACCAGATCCAGGTGTATAGCTTCATCCCATGCTTCGATCTCAAGTTATATCTAGTTCTTTGTCACTTTTGCACTTAGTCTTTATACATAATTCAATCAATTCCTTTCTATTCCAAGTAGAAGACGGGATTAACTTATCATTCTCATTTCATTCAGAATTCTATCTTCTTCTTTGAAGGTTGAATCTAGTGATTTTTCCCCCCTCTTCCAATGTAATGTGTGAAAAGTGTTTGAAGGGAAATCCCTAGTGAAACTCTCATCTCTCCTTGGAGGGAAAGGGTAGCTTTCCTCTAAATCTCTCATTAACACATTTTTCACCCACCATTACATTTTGGTGACCATTACAAAGATATTAAAGTTTTCATTTTTGGCAGTTGTAATAAATATTTTAAATTCAATTTTGAGGACTTTAGAGGCTCCTAAATAACCTAAAAAGTGGGTGTAACTGATGTAGTGATTACAAGGTGATAAAGAACATCGTGAGCTTTCTAACGCTTCAAACAGTTCATCAATCAGATACCTAGTGTATACACCTAAAAATGGTCTGAAGATAATTAATTGAATAAGCAATTATTTAATTAATCCCCCTTCCTAATTTAATTGAATTCATTAGCAATTTGATTAAATTATCCCATTCATCTACTTCATTAATAAATCTAAGGATTTATTTAATAGGTTCATTTCAATAGTCCCCTTTGATTAATTAATTCAAATTAATTAATCCTCCCCCCATTTAAATCAATTCTTTTAATCCCCTAATTAATTAAAACAAATCAATTTATGAGTTGTTGAAAGTTAATTAGCCTTTTCCTATTATTTGAATTTTTAAATTCAAATTACCCACATGTCTCCTAACTTCTAACCACCTAACCTAACCACCCCCTAACCTAACCCATTCCACCTAACCTTGGGTTTAACTAACCCTGTCCTATCTTGCACCTCCTAACCTCCTTATCCTAACCTCCTATGGTGTGGATATTCTCCCCTTGAGACACATGGCACTTTGGCCACATGTCTCCTCTCTTGGACACTTGCCCTTTTATGAGCAAGGCTCCTTGACACTTGTCACCATAGAGATGACAAGTGTCCCTCCCTCCAACCTCTTCTCCAACCTCCTCCAATTTCACCCTTGATATCTTCAGATTCAATCTTGACCGTTGATTCCTGCCACCTCACCCCTGGCCTTGGAAATATTATAAATATCCCCCATTTTGGAGCACAAAGGACCCGATCTCATATCAATTTAGGCATTGTTACTATAGGCATATCCATTCTAGCATATCATTTGAGCATTGTTATTATAGGCAATTACATCTTAGATGATCATTTTCTAGCATAATTATTGAATCATGTAGCTTAATCAATCTCTTTTCTAGCTTAATTGCATCATCATCATCATCATAGCTTAATCATGCATATCATTAGCTTAATTAGACTCTTGGATCAATCTATCATAATCAATCTCATCTAGCTTGCATATCGTTATCATTTCAAATCATCTCTCTAGGTGTAGTCAAGTCACTGGGATTGCTTATCCAGATCTGAGAGCAAATCCACACTCGCATCTCTTAGGAGGTGATAGGTCACTTTGTCATGGTTTATCTTTCATTTTCTTTTAATTTTCTAACCATGCTTGTAATGATCTATTGAGTATTTGTGTTGCAGCTGCAGGTACCCTACTTCACAGGTACGACATTTTGCTTGTAATGATCTATTGAGTGTTTGTGTTGCAGCTGTAGGTACCCTACTTCACAGGCATGACACCTGGTTCACAAGTTATGGCCTCCAAAATTTTGGTCTCCTGAAATAGGAAATATAAAATGCATTGAACACATAAATGAGCTATAAAAGGGAGGTACATGTGTTGATGTGTGTTTTGACACATCATAGGGCATCTAGATTGGACATAAGGTCGGTTCCACTTTATTGGGTAGTTTTAGCCCATGGTTTTGTAATGTTGTTTGATTATTTCATGTATTGTATCTCCTATATATGAGGTGCATGAGATAGAGTTTGTGTATATGATGCAATACAAAAAAAACCTCCCTTCAAACTTACAACCTTCAAAACATAGAATACCCTTACAGAGACTCTCTGCTACCATATTAACAGTCAAATTCCAACAAAACTAACTTATATGCTCAAATTAGCAACCATAATTGTAACTATAGATATCCTCTATCCCTCTTGGGTCCTCACACCAAATTTCAAGGTCTTCTGACAATCGAATCAAGGAGAAACTGTCAGATTTATGTTAGAACCCTAGTTAACCTAACTAGCCAAGCAACCTCGTGAAAAATATGTGAAGTCTTTACGGTTCAGAATTTCAACGAATGGAAAATGGAAGATAAAACACAGCTCTATACCCACATGTGCTCACATAAATAGTTTGAATCCATACAAATATAAGAAACAACAAACTTCAGAGACAGCGTGAATGACAGAAAATAGACTTCCAATTTTGTGTCAATGATTTCAAATTTGAAAAATAGTTACATAATTTACTTTGAAGAATCCTCCCTATTCTCCCCCTCTCCCTCTCTCTACCCATTTCTCATACAATTTATACCAAATTTAAACTTTCCCTTCATGATTGTTGGACTGCATGACTGTTCAAATTCAAAAACTGATAAGTCGTTGTCGGACATAGGTATCAGAATAGCAATTCTGAGCTGATAAATCACTGTCGGACATTGGTATCGGAATAGAAATTTTGAACATGTCTTCTTGATCACCAATCAGAATAACTCTTCAAGGTGGAGCAACAATTTCATGTAATTTTGATAGAACAAACTACCTCAATGTCACTCATTTCAATATAGCTTATGTCGAACAAGAAATTTGAAGGTCTATCGGTATAACCCATCGAAGTCGGCTGAACAATATTTTGTAATCCCAATAGTGTAAACTATCCCAATGACAACCTTATCTGATTAACAATTCCGATGATAAATTTTTGCCACCATGATGCTTTATCGGGTCAACTATCTCGATGCCAATATTGATACCTTATTGAAATAGCCATTCAAAATCGGTCGAACAAAATTTTACAAATTTGATAGTGTAACCTATCCCGATAACAAAAATGATACCTTATCGATTCAAAACATCCCGATAACAATAATGATAACTTTTTGCCCCAATGACATCTTATCAGTATAGCTTATCCCGATGACAAAAATGACAACATTTTGAGCAACTTTACAAATTTGAAAATCATGACTCCAGTTTTGACAAACAAACCCAAAAACATGAAATAACATTACAAATGGTCTCAACAAACCTTATTGAATCAAAATAGACCTAACCCTAACTCCTAAGACTCAAAACACCAAATTGACAAATTGACTAGACCTTAGGTGCTCCTGCACTAGTGTAACTTGTATAGCTATTGAGTTACCTTTGAATCTTTGGTTGATGATACTCCTATGGAAAGCTTGCTCTACAAGTATATTGTAATTTGTTATTGATTCCTGAATAATATATTGGGCATATTTTGAAGTGTGCAATTTTTATCTTGAAATGGTTTTCCCCACATAAATCATTGTATTGTATGCATGATATTTATGTTTTTTCTATTAATTTTTTATAATTGTTGTAACAATGTGTAAAAAAAATTGCTTTACCCTCCTCTCAAGGTTACTATAGGAAGTTGTTCCACTACTTAACTTCCTTACAACAAAGTGGGATTTGAATTAGAAAAGACTACTAGATGAATCCTTCCAAAGTTCAGAGAAAAAAGTTGAAGACTAGGTAGTAGAGATTCACCCTGGTTCTATCAAAAAAATTTCAAATTTCTAGGGAAGTGAGATAATGGGATTTTAATGTCAACTACATCTTGGTGGCTCAAACCATAATGTTTAGATATGTGGGATGTGTTTTGAAGATTGAAAATAGGGTAAGATTAATATTTAATAATAAAAAGGGGCACACCTAGGATTAAGCGTCGAGGCCTTAGGTTTGATTGAAATATTAATTAAATGCCTAAACAAATCTTATAATGCATAATGCAATGGAACACACTAAGGTGAGTGCTAACTAAGTGTGGAATTGGACAACCTAATTAAGGGTGTACAATTTATGATGCTACAATTAGCACCCACTTTAGTGGTCATATGACACTATATGCATATGCAAGCTATAGTATAGAAAAGTAAGCATTCATAGGAAAAATGATATGTCCATAAATGTTGAACGAAGCCCCTAGCAATATTTACAATACAATATTAGGAACCACATTCTACAAAACCACATGGTTAGTTGAAATCGTAAAATCTCCTAAAATTATTACCAAGAGTGATGAAATTCGAGGGTAGCTATATAGCCCCCCTTGTTTGGCTTGCTAATTAGGATGTTGAAATAGGGTATCATGTTTACCACTTTGAATTGTGGAGGAAAATTGATGACAACTTCTCACAACAAAGTTTGATACAAGATCAAAACTATTTGAGGATCATTTGGTAAGATAGAGATTTGAATCACAATTCCAATGCAACCAATGGTCTTGAAATCAAAGCTCTCTAACTCAATATGTGAAATATTAAGTTTGAAATGTGGAATTAGAGTTTTGAAAAAGAATTACATTTTAAATAGTGACAATGACACTATTCATTTGTCTTATTCACCTTTTTGTCTTGGAGTGCAAAAGGGGAGCCCACAGAGTGAAGAATGCCACGTCGATGACTAGACGTGTCCACGACGATGGATAACCTGAGGCAATGAGTCCTAGAGGACCTCTCGCTATATGAGGTGGTCTTTCCAACTGTACTCTATTGATTTAGTTTCATTTGATTTTTTGATGAGTTGTTTGTAGCCCTAAATTTGACATAGGCCACCCAAAATGGACGCCATGCTCCCCTTAGGGAACCATGGTCCCATCAAGGCACTATGGTCCCCTCTAAGCACCATGGTCCTAGAAAAGGGGCACCAAGAGGCACTCATGGGGCTAGGATAGGTTTTGGTAATGATGATATCGATGCATGAATTTGATCTTTATAGGAATTATCATAAATACAAGAGCATACCATAGATCATATATACAACCATCTTCAGAATCAGATCCCTTAGCTTTCTCAAGATAAGAAAAGGCTTCTCTGAGTAGATGGCTTGTGGTAGGTATGTTGCATGTCGATGATTAGATTTCATGGGCCAATGTTTATGGCCTTGATGGAGATATGGAATTATGATATATCTACCTTCTTGTCAAAGAGATGACAAACATGCTAGAGGATGTATATCACATCCTATGATTGTCAATGCAAGGGAGGACTGTGAGATATTAGTTGAATTTCTCAAGAGATGTGATATGAAGAGATTGAAAGCATATTGTATTGGCAGAGTGACTCCTAGAGAACCAAGGGTTTGGATACTGATCGGATGGTTACTACATCTAACAAGTGAGATCCCATCGGTTAGGAGACTTATAATTTCCATAATGGCACTAGTCATATGTCAATATGGTCAAGGTAGGCACATGCATGGAAGACTCGACCACACCATATGTGAGATGGAGGAGCACCACATTGTGTTGCATGGGGACGTAGCATGTTAGCACATCAATACAATGATTTAGGAGACTATGTTTATTATGAGGAGAAGAGATTAATGGCATGCACTCTGCTAGAGGTTTGGATGTTCAAGAACATCACATGTACAAGGCTCGTAAGGTTTCCCAAAGATATTACCCCAGAGGAGCCCTGAGCATATGGTATCCATGCACTAGACCATGGTAGAGACGAGACTTATTGTATTGGAGAGTCGTGATGGACTGCCTACAGTCTGATGATATTATATGGAAACATTATAGATTGATGTATGATTGAGTGGGACAGAATGTGCAGTTATGACACATGCAATTATATCATGTTCTAGAGGGTTGTCATAGTTACATCATCATCCCATTTTACTTTGATAGAGTGATGAGGTAGTTTGGTCTAGAGGTGGGCTATCCCATAGTTGTAACGATCACATATGACATTCAAAGTGTCATGAGATCAAGAGTCGGGCCTAGACCTACAACACATGATGTAGAGATCATGGATGATGAGGAGGAGGAGAGGTGTGACAGATATGTCCCTCCACTCAAGGATGATGCAGGCGTATGACATAGCTATATACTAGATATTGGGAGACTACATATCTTGGAGCCATATTTCCTGTGGACTACTTGAGAGGGAATCCTGAGCCATGGGTGAGACCAGTAGATTCACAAAACAAGGATAGAGGAGGAGATGAGGCATTCAAGGAACCTATTGAGATAGATGGTGAAGAGTGGGAGAAGGAAGAGGGGAAAGATGAGATTGAGGCTCCTAATCATGCAAGGGATAAGGTTTTGAATATCAAACCTCCACCAATAGAGGATCAGGGATAGGGTATGAAGGTAGAGGAGGATGATATATCCTTATAGAGGCCTACCTTGAGGATACACAAGTAATCACCACCCACACCATAATCTGAGGTGTTGAGGAAGTATGAGCGAGGAAAGAACAATAGGGTTATACCCTTAGGAATAGTATCTCACTCTCCTACCTCATATGATCCTACCTGGTAGGAAGAATATCTAGGTAAGAAGATATGGTTAGATTCAAATTTGTTTAATCATTTATGAGATGTATGTATATATGTGACTATTATAAAATTCTCTCCCCAAAGATAGTGTATAAGGATGGCGTGACTATCCATCATGTACTCAATAATATCATCATCTTAGCACACATTCAATGGTACTCACAAATCATAGGGAGATCTTAGCAGAGTGTGGGGTGACATGAGGATGTATTTGACGTCATTAGGGTAGAGTCAGATGTTGCACGAGATGAGAGAGAGTGGCTACAACATGAGCTCATGGAGGACCAAGCCAAGTTAACAATGGACAGGGGTATCGTGTTGGATAGGGATAGAAGGAAATCCTTTAAGAGTCACTCATGTTCCACATCAATTACTAGAGGGTTCAAGTAGCCACCATCCATAGAGTTGGGAATGTATACACTATATTTTGTATGAGTGGTGATGATGTGTGTATATGATGGAAATGATAATTCAAATTATTGTTAAACCAAATAAGATTCAACCACATAAAAACCCTAGTTCTATAATGAAATCCATTGTACACTAATGAAGAGCCTAAAAATATACAAAAACACTATTATGAAAGATTATACCATCCACATGCTCATTAGGGTTTGATCTCCATTGTTTCCTATCTTCATTGATCTTGCTTGATATTGATTATGGTAGCTCTCAGATTTTATGTGTGCACCAAAGCTCAATAAAGAATAGATTATGGTTGTGTAGATGCTTGAGTGATCATTATTAGGGATTGATAAGGAGAAAAGGATCCTCTTTTATAGAGAGTACCCTAAAAATGGAGGGTTGGGATTAAGAGATGAAAGGATAAATGGTTGGCTCAAATTAGAGGGTAGGTATAGAAAATGGGAAAATATTAGAGAGGTGGTTAAAGGTAAATTAAGAGATGAATGACAAGTGTCATGGAGAGAAAAATCTAATGAATTAATTAAATAAATTATAAAGATTTATTTAATTAATTATAATTTTATGTGTCTAAATTTTGTCCCTCTTTGAGATAATGTATCTTGTCATGTTGTTTCAAAGAAAAATAAAGCACTACTACAATAAGTTACCCCTGGTAAGGAAGATGGCATGCCCCTCGAGAGATTGGGTGAAATTTTTTTGAAACATTCGGACAATCTCTCGAAAAGAAAAAGGTTGTAAAAAGGCCAAGTAGGATTAACAAAAAGGTGAAAAGACTGAAGATAAGCGAAAACAAGGTCTTGAGGATCACGGTGACCACAGAGAGTCACCATAAGTAGCTAGTGTTAGCACTCCTATAAATAGGAGCTAGGAAGAGGGACCGCCTCATTTGCATCCATCACTTTCATTGTTCACAACATAGAGTGAAAGAGAGCTTAAGAGAACAGTGGTGGAGAGATTTCACAAATTTGAGTGTGTTCGATAGCACAAATGACCTAAGGAGTATAGTGATCCGGTATGTACCCTATCATATTTTTAATTTTATGCATTTAGTGTATCATAAATAGATCTAGATTGCATTTTGCCAAAAATGCAGTAGTTAGGAAAATGTCAAAATTGCATATAGGTTGCTTATTAACATGTGTAGGTTGCATCTTAGCGCATATAGGTTATTAGTGCATCTATGATCCAAGAATCTCTGTTTATGGTCTACAAAAGTGTTTTTATGGTAAAGAAACTTTTAGGGTTGATGCTCATGCGTCTGTGATAAATAGTAGTGCATATATGGTCAAAGTGTGTATGTGGCACTGAAAAATGTGTCTGTGGTATCTCAGTGTGTTTGTGATAAACATAAGCATGTATAGGCTAGAAGTGCATTTTTGCACTATAAAACTGTGTATAGGGATTATGAGAGCATTTGTGATAAATATAAGTGCATTTATGGTCCCAATAAAGGCAAAATAGGTCGTTACTATGATAAACAGGAATGACCAATAAGATAAATCATTGGATTGATGAAATCTAACGAGTGCTCTAGTAGGATAGGTTGCAAAGTGACTGATGAAGCTGATAAAAATGATGAAGTTGTAAGAAAGAGCTGATAAAGCTCATGCAAGATTGACAAGATTTGATGCTAATGTGGGTGTACTTATCATTGTAGGCTGACTTAGCCCCTCTCGATTCATGAGAGAGATTTCCAAGGATGTAAAGACTGAGGTTGTAGCTAGATGAGAACTCGACCATGCGATGTTGGGAGTACTAGGACTATAGAATTATATCTTTATGCCTGAGATTTAGGTGAATATCAATTTGCTATCTGTTTTGGACAAGCGATGGTATAGTGAGCACTTCACTTTCCACTTGCCTACTGGGGAGATGTATGTGATGTTGGAGGATGTCTGTTGCATTCTATGCATTATTAACCATGGGGAGATAGTGGTCTATTACTGGGAGGGAGGAGATATTGAGGCTTTGAATCATGTGTGTGATTGTTGATATTTAGAGGTCTACAATAGACACATCAACTAGGATGAGGTGTATGAGGTGGGCTTGGTGAGGTCAACTCAAGAAGCGATTGTCGATGGGGTGATCAGCAATTATGTCAATCCAAATCACATGATTCATGGTATGTCTATTTGTTGGGGTCGAGCAATGGACATGATGCTCTCACATGGGACTTGGTTTGCTTGAGGTACATGCATGTTGGATCACTTGTATCATGATCTACACCAATTTGTCTACTTGGGTGGCTATCAGATATCTGTAGGAGTCACACTACTCCAGATATGGGCTTATGAGCATATTGCAGTGACTAGGCTGATTTGTTACAAAGGAGGCGGGGCTAGACAACCTTATGTACATATGTATAGCATGACCGTCTCCCAGCCTCAACTCAAGAAAATGGACTACTAGAGGCAAGTCATCAATGATATTAATTATATCATCTAGAGACCTTACTAGGATTGTGAGCCTTGGGAGAAGGATGATACAGAGCTCCTATACTATTACTAGACTAGGTATCTTATTGTTAGGATAGCTTATATCATTGAGAGACATCTACCTGACAAGGTTTCTTGGCAGTTTGGCAAGGTATAAGGCCATCTGATAGGTTCTGCAAATTTTTCTTAGACCAGACGAGAGATTCCTCGATGGGGACCATATCTATCTTATGAGGTTTCTGTAGATGAGTTCCAATCATTGACTCTTGTGGTTTGGGACCTAAGGTTAGATGTTGTGGATGTTGGGATGACACTAAATTATGAGGCCTATTTTGGAGCACGTCTGTTTCCATAGTTGACAGGTTTTGGCGAGCCCATGGTGAGGGTCGAGGATGATACAGCTAGAGAGAGATCATCATGTCAATGGAAGAGGATGGGGAGAGGCAATTCCTTAGAGGGGGATGATGATGGAGATGAGGGGGGGAGGACAAACACCTAGGCCACCATGGGGGAGAGCAAGTAGGAGATAGGTTCCAAGGATACAAGTGCCACCTATACAACCATAGGGATAGGATGCACGAGTTTAGGGACAAGATGCCCCTTTCCAGGCTGACGAAGAGGAGGGACAAGTATCTAGACAGGCAGGAGGATATGGATGGGATTGGGAGGGTAGATACGAGCATCCCAAAGGAGGAGATTGGCTAGGATGAGCTAGTCAATTTCGGGACCATGAGAGCCAATTACAGATTTTAAAGGACCAGATACAGGTCTAGGCAAGACAAATTGCAATACTTTGGGAGCAGGTCCAGATAGTGATAGTTAAGATAGATGCAACTATAGAGAGATATGGGAGAGAAGAGGTTGTTATTAAGAGTGTTTAGGCTACAAGTTGAGGTGATGTTGCCTCTGGTATGGATTATATATATCAGGTTGTGCAGGACATAGCATACTGGTGGAACCTTTATGAGTATGTTGTGCCAGCTAGCCAGAGAGGAGGTAGTTTTGTGGTGATGTCTGAGTCTAGGAGTCGAGGATGATGACAAAGGTTAGATAGTGCAGGGGTGATGGGGCCACCTATAGTAGGGATGGTTATAGGTTCAGCTGGGGTAGGTCCTTTGAGAGCTCAAAGGCCACATAGACCATTAGGGTTAGAGGGCGGTAGTTCATCATATCCCCTTCCAAATCTATTTTGTACCAATACTATATTTTTGTATGATGATGTAGACACCTAGGAGTGATTTTGTAGCCATTTTGAAATATTCCATCATTGTATAATGACACTGATTATTGTGTGTGTGTGTGTGTGTGTGTGTGTGTGTGTGTGTGTGTGTGTGTGTGTGTGTGTGTGTGTGTGTGTGTGTGTGTGTGTGTGTGTGTGTGTGTGTGTGTGTGTGTGTGTGTGTGTGTCGATGTGTGAGAGAGAGATAAGACCTATTCCTAGCAGCTATATGTTTTTGTGATGATGCATGATTATGATGTTTATTTATGATGCTTATGATGTTCTATCATGATGATACATTTAATCTATATGATGTTTTGTATGCTCGTATATGATCCTATGATGCAGATATGATATATACTTATAGATGCACGATGTAATTATGACTTGTGTGATGACGTTTGTGTGATGCATTTACTTATGATATGATGATTTATATGATCCTAGCATGATTGTGATGAATTTTCTAAATGATGATTATGTTATGATTTTTATGCAATGGATGCATGTATTTATGATGCTTATGTACTAATGCAATGAATGCATGATAATAATATTATGATGATATTTAGGACTAACTATGTGGTGATTTAGGATGTATACATGCTTTATTTTTGGTGTGTCATTATACTCAGTTGGATGATGTGTGGCTACATGGGACAAAGGGATGTGAAAGGATCGAACAACAGAAGATAGAAGATATGGAGGTGAAATGAGCTTCTTGTACATTTATCATCATTGAGTTTATTATGGCAAATGTGTTGTGACCATCTAGGTATAGGTTCGACCTAGATAGTCATTGTATCATTTACATGGAGATCAGACAGTCATAAATAAGGAATGCCTTTGTTCACACTAGACCCATCGTGTCCTTATATCCTTGGACAAGTCGTAATATTACTAAGAGACAATCCAAAAATAGCATAATAGGTGATCATGCCCTATCTCGACCACTCTAGTGTTGGCATTGTGTTTTCATTGATGTCAACCGGTATGGGATGACCACCGGTAGAAAATATGTATGTGCAACACTACTATGGAGGAGTACAGGATGTGATATCTTGGATAAAACCTTGTGTTGCAGAACACTGGTAAAGGTAAGGAAGATGACCTTGGGAGTCACCAATACACAAGTTAGTGTCTAACTTGTGTGATGAGATAGAGAGGTGTTTGAGCAGTTGTTTGTGATGAAAAGACATGTTGAGATGCCAGTATAGGAGAAGTTTGAAGTGTTTGTCACCTTGACAAACCGGCAAAGGAATTAACAGAATTGATCAAGGAGAAAGGCAAGGATAAGCAGATGCAGTCAGAAGTAGAAAGACCTAATTGAAGATGGAGTCTTGTGAAGGTTGATGACATGTTGTCATCAAGAGTGGTAATTGGTATGTAAGTCCACCGGTTATATAAGCAAGGTGCAAATGCAGAAGACTTCCCACTTGTGGGAATGAGCATACTTTGGATTTACTTGTCTAGAGACCGGTTTGGGAGTTCCATCGACAGTTCAAGATGCGGGTAGATATGATGAGGTAACCAGTATAGTGAGTGAGACCGACAGGGTTAACAAACCAACAGAGAAAAGGAACCGGTATAGTGGTTGGTCGGTGATCCTATCTGGACCGACTGAAAAAGTCAAGTTAACAGTTGGTTGATGTGGATGCCACAAGGATTCAAGGTGGCAAGCTCTCAGAGGTTGGTGAAGTGTCGTGTGGAGTTAGGTATCTTGACAAGTGTGCACTGAATGTGGATCCCATGATTTGTGGATTGGGTCAGAAGCATGTGGCTCGAGGAAGAATGAACAACAGAGAAGAATCAGGGAGTTGTTGGTGCCTGAATCAAAGCAAAAAGGTTAGACTGTTAGAAGAACTCAAGAAGGAAACAACAAAGTTATTAATGGTGGTTTGACAGATGCAAGTCAAGGTAGAGGATCGTGTTTCCTATATTTGGAAAATGTGTTTTAGAAGGCACGTTAATGGTGGACTTGTGCAGATGGATGTCAGGAAGATCAGATTGAGCAAGATCTGATTGGATTGTGTTTACCTCGAGGATGGTGAGGAAACCCTAACCGCCTAGTTTTTGAATTGGGCTTTGGCAAGAAAACTTGGCTACAAATATGAAGGCCAAAGAGATTATCAACTACTATTGAATAGAAGAATATTATGCGATTGCGAAGTGAAAGACTTCTGCAAGTAAGAGAAAATCAACCAAGGGCTCAACAAGCATCTGTGAAGAGAGTGGGAGTGAGAGACAACCTGGTTGAAGCATTCAACCAGTTGGAGAGAAGAATGGGTAGTGTTCATACCCACAAAGGAGAAGTGAAGGAGGCTACAAAGAAGATAAACAAACAACCAGCAGAGAGTAGAATCAGCGAAGAGCAGAGCAGTGAGGAGGAGATTCAGTGAGAGCAGTATAGAAGACAGATAAACTGGTAGGGCTTACCAATAGAGAAGCAGCAGGTGAAGAGCAACAAAGAAGTGAGTTGGTGAAGCAGAGAAGGTATCTCACCAACAGAGTAAGATATATATATATATACATATATATATATATATATATATATATATATATATATAATGGTTGCAAGATTCACTTGTAACAAGATAACTACTTATGTATTTGAGGTTTACATTGTGAACAGTGAGTTGTAGCTCCTTGGGTTGGTTCCCTAAAGTCATGGGTTGGTGCTCCTTGGCTTGGTGCCCCAAATATTATAAAAGAGGTTTTTGATTGTGAGGCTGGATTGGAGCAGTAGACTCCAGCAGCATTACTCACCGAGGTTTTTCCCATCTTGGGTTTTCCTCATACATGCTAGTGTTATGGGATGTCCCCTTGTGTATGTTTGCATTTGAGTTTAGTCTCCTCACTAACTAGTAAGTCTGTTCATAGTTAGATCTAATAACCGGTATGCTTGGATTGGATAGCTAAAGAGAAAAGTTTGAGAGCTACTGATTCACCCCCTCCCCCTCTTAGTGGTGTATTGTGTCTAACATCTAGTCCATAGACATCCTTGAGAAGCATAGAAAACATGACACCATAAAAGATTAAATCAAAATAAAATCAAAGACTTGACACCAACATAAATTGAAATCCTCAAGTTATAAGTGTATCTTGCCACATAAGTTAACATGTTTGATTTGGTCACAATATTGTCATATTGATAAAGGATAGATCCTATGATGCTAAAAAGCCCTATTGCAGTCAAAGTTTGTCAGCAGATTGATTTGTTGAAAGCCCACTATTGCTTACATCTTATCTAAAACCAACTTACTCCATGAAATTGATACTTTATTATAAAGAAGAACCAAAAATTTATTGCAGGTTTGTGATGCAAGTGACCTTTATTATGGAGTGTGTGTGAGAAGAAGGAACAAAAAATAAAATGTTCCTCAAAACATGCAATGCCAAGGATCCACTTCCATCATTAGGTTTAGGATATGCCCCTAGTTATAAATAGGACTTGATTTATTATGTGTGAAAGGAAAAAGAAATAATTTACTATGGATGGAAAACCAATCTTAGGTAGATCAATAACAAGCCATTATGGGGATGGGAAAGTTTATTATGAAATGATAGGATGTGAATGTGTGTAAAGCGAAAGGGTGAAACTGGTCCCTGAAGGATGGAGGAGAAAAATCCCTACACATGGTGTTGGTAACCCGGTTTTCACCATGGTATTTGTCAGGGTGCCACCGAAGTGGTTTTCACCGTTGGACAAACTTATTTGTCTTTACTTTTTTCAATTTTTCAATTTTTTGTGTCATAATGTGCATGTTTGCAAGTTTTTACCAAAGTGATGATTTTTTATTATTTTTATTATTTATTTTTTTGTATTCTTGATATTTTTTTTATTTTTGAATGAGATTCTCTAAAAAGCTATGTATAGAACCTATGAAGGTGCATGTTTTTGATAGGATCATCCAATGGTTCTCCTTCTAGTGTTGATAATTGATATGCACCTGATCCATAATTTATTATTATGACGTAAGGCCCAAGCCAATTTGGTTCAAACTTGCCCCTTTTCTCTTTGTCCTACTAATTTTTAGGGTTTTCTCTCAAGACCAAGTCACCTACCTCAAATGTGTGAGTTTTCACCTTGTGATTATAATTGTGTCTCATGTGTTGTTCATGTGCTTTCAAATGATTGAATGCATTATATCGACACTCATCTAATAATTCCAAATCTTGCAAGTGGGAGACCATATGTCTTTGTAAATAATCAAATCATGTAAGGAGACCAGTAAAGGTGGTAACTCAACCTCAATGGGCAAGATGGCTTCAGCACCATAGACAAGTGAATAGGGAGTAGCCCTAGTAGGTGTGCATACACTTGTGCGATAGGCCCACAGTGCGGGATTAAGTTGAATACGCCAATTGCGGCCAGCGTCATCGACTCTTTTTAAGGATTTTGAGAATAGTTTTGTTCGATGCCTCAGCTTGACTGTTACCTTGGGGGTAGTAAGGAGTTTAAAAGTGATGGTGGATATGGAATTGATCACAAAGCTCACAAACATCTTGATTTTTGAATGAACGTCCATTGTCTATGACAATGGAAATGGGAATAGTTTCATGTATGCAAATGATGTAATTGAGGATAAATGTGGCAATCTTCTTACAAATGATTTGGATGAGAGGGATGGTCTCAATCCATTTTGTGAAATATTCAGTGGCTATGATGATGAATTTATGGCCATTGGATGAGGGAGGGTGAATCTTGCCCATGAGATTGAGTCCCCACTAGCAAAAGGTCCATGGAGTAGCAATCGGTTGAAGTTCTTGTGCTGGTGCATGTATTAGGTCTCCATGAATCTAACATTGCTTGCATTTATTAACAAACTAATATGAATCCTTTTTCATCGTAGGCTAGTAGTAACCAGTCCTCATAAGTTTCTTAGCTAAGGTTGGACCACTAGAGTGAGCCCCACATATATCTTTGTGGACTTCACACAATGCGATTTGAGCTTCCTCACTCTCTAAACATCTAAGAAGAGTACCAATGAGACCTCATCGATGGAGTGTTTCAGACATGAAGATGTAGAGGGAGGTTTGGTGGATGAAGGTACAACAGTGGTTATTGGAAACGTCAAGTAGAAGGGTGTTATTGCGGAGGTAGGTGAAAATTTCATTGTACCAATGGGAATTGGGACCAATAACATATTAGTTCAGATGGAGTGATCTCATATGCAGGCATAAAAAGATTATCCACCAAGAACTCATAGAGAGTCATGTTTTGTGGCATGTCAAACAAGGATTCAATGGTAGCCATGGCATCTGTAGCTCGATTGTTCTCTCTAGGTATCCACTCAAAGGCTATCTTTGTGGATTACTTCTTGAAATTGTCCACCATTTTATTATAAGATATTAATTTCTCATCTTTGGTTTGATAATCATCATTTGTTTGACAAATCACATGTTGGGAGTTCCCAAAAACATGAATCTCTTGGATCTTCCACTGAACTGCAATTTGTAGACCTATAGTTAATGCCTTGTATTTTGCAATATTATTTGTGCAAGGGAAGGATAAGTGATATGACTTAGGAATAGAATCCCCTTGAGGTGTGATGAATAGTATGCCTACTCCTAATCCATGTTGTGTAAAGAATCCATCAAAATATTGTTGCCATAATCTTGATTTTTTCATTATGAAGATGGATTCATCTAGAAATTTTGATACAAGAGGAGAATCATCAACCATTGGTGCATTTGCAAGATTATCTACAATGACTTGTCCTTTGATAGATTTTCTATCAAGATACTCAATGTCAAATTCACTTAACATCATTACCCACTTAGCCAATTTGCTTGTGAGAGTAGCTTTGTTGAGTAGATACTTCAGTGGATCTACGAGCTTTGTTTTGTGAGTCAATATATAACGACACATTTTTTGCGAAACAAAAACTATAGCAAGACATGCATGCTCAATTGGAGTGTAATTAAGCTCATATCCTACTAATGTGTGACTAATGTAGTAGATGGCTTTTTCTTTTTCTTCATTGTCTTGTTGTGCCAAAAGTGCCCCCAGTGTTGTCTTTGTTGCTAATATGTAGAGTAACAATGGTTTTCCTTGAATTGGTGGCATACGCACTAGTGGATTCAAGAGATAGTCTTTAAGAAATTGAAAAGCCTATTGGCATTTGTCATCCCACTTAAACTTGATGTTCTTGTGAAGCAAATGTTGAAACGGATGACACTTATCTACGAGTTGAACTATGTTTATGCAAATTGATTGGAGATTTGCTTGCAATGATCTTAGTAGAATAATATTCTTAGGAGGATGCATCTCTAAAATTGCTCTAACTTTTAATGGATCTACTTCAATGCCTCGTTGTGATACTATGTATCCTAGGAGTTTGTTGGAGGTCACTCCAAAGACACATTTCTTGGGATTCAATCTAACTTTATACTTCCCCAAGCGATCAAAAACCACTACTAAAACATCTAAATATTCTTCCCTTGTAACTGATTTTCCTAAAATATCATCAACATAGTCCTCTGTGGTAACATGCATGATGTCATGAAATATTGTTATCGTGGCTCTCTGATATGTGGCACCTACATTCTTCAATCCAAAGGGCATGATGTTTCAATAAAAATTATCCCTTGGACATGGTTATGTTGTCTTGTGTTGATCGTCAGGTGCTATATTGATTTGGTTGTATCCATAAAATCCATACATGAGTGATAACATTGCATGGCATGTTGTGAAATCAATGATCAAATCAATATTTGGTAATGGGAAGTCATCCTTGGGACAAGCCTTGTTTATGTCTCTAAAATTGGTACATATCCTTATGTTGCCATCTAGTTTGCTGAAAGGTCCAAGATTGGAAATCCATTCGGGATAATCAATTGGTCAAATGAAGCCAACATCTAACAACTTTTCAAGCTCAAATTTCACTAGCAATGCCACCCATGGATGCATCTTCTGCATTTTTTGTTTAACTGGTTTGGCACTTGGAGTAACTACGAAGTGATGCATAACCAAGTTAGGATCTATCCCAGGCATATCCACATACAACCATGCAAAATTTATCTCTCTTTATGAAAAACTTTATGAAATTTGGCTACTCAATTTATGTCAATGATTATGCAAGGAAAATGGAATGTGGTACTTCTTCTGCCCCAATGTTTGTTTTTATGCTCTCTTCAATCAACATAGATGACTTCTCCTAATATGATGTCATGGGAAGGTGTCAAACCTTCCATTTTTCGATGCCTCAAAGAGGTTTTCACCATTGGATGTGTCCTTTCCTTTTACTTTTTTGGGGTCAAAAAGAGTTGTAGTGCAGTTTTCACTAAAAGACCCATTATTTGTTTTTATTTTAATATTTTTACGACTGAAAGGTTTGGCACCCTCTCCAAAGTATGCCACATTGTTGAGTTCAATGGCATATCCTACTTCATGGTCCCCAAGAGGGAGATCATCTCTTATGCATAGGTAATTAATGAAGGCCTCATCATTTTGGAATGTGTTAAGTTGTGGAGGTCCTTGTTGGTCCCAACCAATGAGTTGAAGGTGAATGAGGGGAAGGCCATCGATACATTCAAATTTGGCAGGTGTAAGGGTAAAGACACAAGAGTCTTTGGGTATGTCAATTTATTCATCGAGGTCATCACTAGTACTCTCCCCATCAGTCTTGATCGTAAGGGAGTCTCAATTGACATCACTAGAAGGATACTCAACAACAAGAGTTCTCACTTTTTTTGGTTTTTGCCTAGAGCCTCGAGACATAGAGGATTTTGGATCCCAAAAGGTCTTTATCCATGTTTCACCACTATCTTTCTTATCTCAGGATGTAGAATTTGATGATGTTGCTTGACCAACTTTGAATGATTCTCTAAATTTTTTTTCCTCAATGGGTTTGCCAAGTTCTCTAAAGGTCTCTGCAAGCTCATAGTCATTGGATGATATCTCAAAACCCCATATTCCCATTCATTTGAATCTGTAGAATAGTGTCTTTCCTTATGTTGGTGATTGGTGGAAGCGAGATAAGTAATTTGAAATGTTGCTTGAGAATCAATGCCACGTAACCTCAATGGTGTCAAACCAAGTCCCTTAGTTCTTTTCTTCTTTGGTACTAACTCAGGTTGTAATGGTTCCATGATGTCTTTCTTTTGCAGGCCAAGAGGACCTCTTCCATCATATCCCATCTTTTGTAAAAACTTGAAACATTTCCATAATTTTCAACCAGAATTATGATGTGGTCTTGATTAGATTGTTCTTTTGGTTCTTTGTAAATAATCTTGTAGATATCTTCTTCTTCCATTTCACCTCATCTTGTAAAATTGGTGGGATCTCATTTTATGATGATCATTGATATCTTCTTTGAAGGATGTGGTCTACCATAGATCTTGGGAAAGTCCATTAATTGCCTTAGATACATGGTTTGATTTAGATTGTATTCTCCCATGATTTGAAGTGGAACCTTTTAGTGATTCAGGATCAACATATACTGAAGTTGGACTCACTTCTTGATTTATAGAGACTATTGTTTCAGGTCTTGGTCAAAGATTATTAAAATACATGTATGGGTTTAAATTACCTTTGACCATAACTTTAGTTCCGTTGTGTGGAAACTTGATACATTGATGATAAGTTGAAGGCACTAATTTCATTGCATGTATCCAAGGTCATCCCAAAAGTATATTGTATGCAAGATCAAGACCAAGGACTTGGAAAAATACATCCTTTGTTACTGGCCCTATTTGAAGAGGCAAAGTGACTATTCTTTTAAAGGAGCTCTCTTCATCATCATATTCCTTTATAGTGATCTTCTTTCTAGAATCTACAGCATTTTTAGATAATCACAATGCTAAGACAACTTTCAAAGTGACAATATCGAGACCTGCTCCTCCATCTATCAAGACTTATTTTATGCGATGTTTATGGAGGAAAGCTTCAATGTGAAGTGGTGCATTGTGTGCTTGTTGTAGAGATGTGTCATCCTCCTTAGTGAATGTAAGGAAATGAGGGGTAGAATGGTGTCCCACCATGTCTTGAAATTAGTCCATGTTTAGATCGATAAGAACAGATGTCTCTTACAAGATTTTGTCCAAAATAGCTTTGTGTGAAGGTGAAATGTGCAAAAGTTCAAGGATCTAAATGAGAGCGGGTGTCCTTTCCAATTGGTCTACAAGGTCATATTGGTTGTTGGATGATGAATTTTTTTTGGACATAGCAAATTGTAAAGTAAATAAAACCTTGTCGAGTAGTGATATTGCATACACAGGTTTTGCCTTTTATGGTTATGGTAGACACATGGTTGTTCAATTTGGTGACATGGTTAACTGTGTAATCATAGGTTGCATTAGTGTAATTGGCATTGTTGTATGTTTTAGGGGTCTTTCCCTTATCATGTTTTAAAAATGGTTCCTTGAACATCGCATGCTCTTAATTGGAAGTATGACCATCAACTTCTATTGTTCCATCATCAATAAGATCTTGAGAAATTGACAATTGCTAGTCTTATGGCCCTTGCTCTTGTGATATTCATAAAAAGAAATTGTCATTCCACCATGAAGGTTTTACCATTGGTTCAAATGGTTGATTATCTAGTAGTGTAATGAGCTTATTGGCAACCAATTTCTTCAATGCACTTTCAATTGGTTCTCCCAAAGTTGTGTACTTCCTTAAAGGTATTGGTGCTCTTTGTGTATTAACTTGATTATTAGATGAACTAGCACCAAGAAAATGTATCATTGGTTTGACCACATTTGTATCAACAACCCTATCATTAACGGTATTCTTGTTCTTATTCCAAAATTGGGATTTCTATTTCCCATTTCCTTCATCTTTGTTCTCTTTAAATAACTCAATGGTGCATTGCTCAATGAGGACCTTTTCAATAGATATACCTTTTTCAATAACTTCCTGGGATGTAGAAAAAGATGCTTTGCAAAGATCATATCCAATGTCTTTGTTCACATTTTGGGTAAACATATCAACCATCTTCTTTTGTGGAATGTGACAAGTGCATCAACTAGCTAAATTTCTCCATTGTTGTAAAAATGACGTAAAAGATTCTTTATTTTTCTGCTTTGTGTTACATAAAGTGGTAAATGAAACTTCACATTCAATTTTGTATGAGAAATGTTGTATAAAATCCTTTGCTGACTCACCCCGTGACTTGATCCTAGGTGGTAATTGTGAAAACCATTCCATGGCTTGTCCACCTAAAGTTTGTGGAAATAATCTCATCAAGTAAGAATCCTCTCATGCCAATTCTATGCAAGTCATAAAAAATCCTCTAATATGTGCTTTGGGATCTCCTTTTCCTTTATATTTGCCAAACTTAGGTACCACAAAATGCAGAGGAAAAGGTGTCATTGTTATGATTCTATCAAATGTATGAGGACATATGTTGTGAATCATGTAATTCTTGGTTGGTGTTTGCATACTTGCCATTTGTTGTTGCAAATCACTGCTAGGTGGTGCTTTGTCTTTTTGAGCTATCCCTATTCCTAAGCCACTAGGGGGAGGAGGAGGGATATATTGCATGTAAGGATGATATTGGTCATATATGTGTTTAGGTGGTGGAGGGATGTAGTTATTATATTAGCCACCTAGTATAGTATTATGATGAGGTGCACTAGGCCTAGGGTAAGTATATGTGTCATGACCATATACATAATTGTTGTTGCAAGAATGATCTTGGGTATGGTCAAAAAATATAACACGCGGTCTTATACTATAGGTATTATCATGATCTTGAGTATCCTCTTGTTGTTGAGTATAAGAATTGGTGTTTCGTCAGTCTTGGAAAGTACGTGCACAAGGTTGTTCATGAGTTTGTCTAGCATCATTGGTATGAGTATGAGTATTGATCACTTCAAGTTTTTGTAATAGGGATGAAGGTGACTCGGGCATGACACACTCACGTCTATGTCCACCATCATTACCATTAGCTTGATTGGGATCTTCTTCCAAAATTGGTGTCACGTCAAAGTCATGGGATAAGCTTGCGCCATCTTGAATTAACATGTGTAAAAATATTTGCCAGTCCCTTCTCAAAATTGTCTCAAGCAAACTATTAAACCTAGCATCGGACATGTGATCTTGAATTTTTATGGTTATGCAGCATGCTAAAATTTCACCTCTTGCAATTTTGACCGCATTTTGGACCCTCACCTTACCAATCTCATCCCCATGCTTGATTAGGACCTGTTTATGCCTCCCCTATACAACCAAACTTAATTTTTCTATCTTAAAAATTCAATAGCCCCTTGTCCCTGGCCTAAATTAGGGTAGGACCAAAGCGACATGCCCTGGTCCTCCCTAATGAGGCCCTATCTCAAATTTGAGCAGAAAATTACTTCCCCATGTTAGCCTATGTCAAAAAATTAAATAATTGACGATGGGCACGTATATAAGGAGGTCTTCCCCTCTCATTTGGAATAACATACAAGTATAAGGTGAGAGTATGACAAGGTGGAGAAGGCAAGGAAACTACATTCAAGCATTCAGAAATTCAAGCATTCATTATCTATCATTCCTCAAGGCTGCATATTCTTCATCAATCGAGGGTTCTATACACTTGAAATCAAACATCACTTGCACACACACACGAGGATGGGTGGAACTAGCTAAAAACAGCTAGACTATTCTTACTCTCCTCTCCACATGGATCGCCTAGATAAAAACATATAGGGGAGAGTTGTCCATGTCCTTTATCACCATAGATCACCTAGATAAAAAAAATCTAGGGACGAGTATTCCATGCCCTCTCTCATCATTCTTCTCATGAATCACCTGGATAAACACATCTAGCATGTATTCATGATCTCTCTTCTTCCTCTAATGAACTCCTAGTTTTTCGATTGATAGTTCATGGATGATGCTTTCTATTCTCTTTTATGTGATCACTTGTGTTCGTGAGATGGAATTTTTCAAGAATGATAATAGTTGTTGAGACATTTTGATATCGAGGTCTCTTCAGCTAGTTGACTTGAGGTCTTGTTTTTGGTCTTTAGCTTTTGGGTCTTGTGTGCCTTTGTATCTTTGCCTTTGTTTGTCTTTTTGTCTATATTTGTCTTTTTGGTTTTTCTCTTGTTTTATGTGCCCTTGCATATGTTTGAGTGAGTTAAGATCCAAATATTGGGGGCTTAGTTCCTCAAAATTAGTGATATCTTATACTCTTTGTGACTTTTCTCCGCATTCCTAATCTCCTTCTACTTTATCATGAGTATTTGTGTAAGCTCATACTCCCGCTAAAGGGGGGGCTAAATGTAGCATCCTAAAATTGTACCCCTTGCAATTTTGACCATATTTTGGGGCCTCACCTTACCAGTCTCATCCCCATGCTTGATCAAGACATTTTTATGCCTCCCCTATGCAACCAAATTCCATTTTTCTAACTTACAACTTGCATAACCCCTTTTTCCTAGCCTAAATTAGGGCAAGACCAGGGCACCATGCCCTGGTCCTCCCTAATGAGACCCTATTTTGGCCCCTAGACCCTATCTCAAATTTGAGCAAGAAATTACTTCCCCATGTCGGCCTATGTTGAAAAATTAAACAATTGATGATGGGAAAGTATATAAGGAGGTCTTCCCGTCTTATTTGGAATAACATACAAGCATAAGGTGAGAGCATGACAAGGTGGAGAAGGCAAGGAAACTACATTCAAGCATTCATTATCTAGAATTCCTCAAGGCTGCATATTCTTCATCAATCCATTGGAGCAACATTACATCATTCATTTGCAAGAATGTGTGTGTGTTAGGGTTTTTTCATCTTCATGCCATTTCATACAACATATGTGATTACATCAAAGAAGCAAGGCATCATCATCATCTATTGCAGATCTGAAGGTATACCTTTCCATCATTTATTTCAATCATTTGCAGTATTTAATTCAAGGTTGATTCCAAACTGGGGTTTGACTTGGGCAAACCCCTATTCCCAACCCCTTTCTTCTTCTTTCTGTGTACAAGAAGCAGGTGTATAGTTGGACTTCTGGAATTAAGCTTTATTTACAAAGACGAAAAAACCCTTTTAGACATGCGAAAAGTTCGGAGGACCGATAGGAGGGTGACCTGGTCCAGACACATGGTCCCTACAACTTTTGGTAGATTTCACAGAGCAACTCTGAATTATCTCAAACTTCTCAGATCCAGGTGCATGTCTAAATCTTGAATCTATAGCTCAATGTTTTTGCTCACTTTGTCTTCAATTTCAGCACTTTACTTATTCAACTTACAAAAGAGGGTCAAAAACGTTTCAAACACAATCAATCTACTTAGTATATAGTCCTTCCATCATTTAGGATTGGATCTAGTGGATTAATCCCCCTCTTTTGAATGTAAACTCCTCCAAGTGAAAATCGGCTTAGTGATTTCCCCTTTCCATGTGGTGAATTTTCTAAGCCCCGAATTTTCCACTTTATAGGTGTAATGTCCCTACTAGTTAGAGATCATTAACCTGCAAAATAGATTGTTAGAACATAACAAACATACATATGCATATATAAGTAATCCGAATTGCAATCTAACTTCAATGCTCCATTAACATAATCATAATTCTCATCTAAAAAAAGGATACAATGCCATACATGAGTATGTCCTTAGGCGACCGTGAGGCTCACCTTCTTGGAACCCCTTGGTCCCAAGCCCTCCAAGAAATCGAAGATGAATTCGAATCTTGTCTTGGGTGTAACCTCTTACACCCAAGCCCTCCAAGGAAGACCCTTGCCTTTCCTTGCCTTGGGTGATGCCTTCATCATCCAAGTCCACAGAGGGGATCGGTCCGACCTTTGAGTCTTGTCTTGGGTATAACCTCTTACACCCAAGCCAGCCAAGGAAGACCCTTGCCTTTCCTTGTCTTGGATGATGCCTCCATCATCCAAGTCCTCAAAGGGGATTGACCCAACCCTTCTCTTCTTGGTTAAGTTTAAGTCAACCAAGCCATGTAATTGCATAACATTTTCAGTTCATAAATGATCCTTTATGTTAACATGAATTCTTAATGCATTCTTTAATTAATATATATATATATATATATCAACATGATTTTTCATCCTTCACATTTGCAATATGTTTCTTAAAATACCTTGTATTCATAATCCTTCTTGATATGCAGCTTATGTATATAACATTTATCTTAAAATACCTTGTATTCATAATCCTTCTTGATATGCAACTTATGTATATAACATTTACAAGATTACATTTTATCCCCATTTTATGACTAGTTAATACTATACCTTATGATGTGTATAAATATTCACTAGACCACCATGAACATTACCTATCAATGGTCCTTACCCATTACCCATTGTTCATTAATTGATACTAACTAATATTAATGAGCCTTTACCCTTAATACTACCTATTAATATTAGTAATAATAAAAACCTTTCATATACTATACCTTTTATTTAATATAGGGCAGGATTCTTACCTTGTTGTCCGCTGACCTCCTTCCTTTTCCCTGCAGTCCACTCCCCTCCCTTCCTCCTTTGACCACTGCCTCCCTTTATTAAATAAATTAAATATATTTCCTTTAGATTATTTATTTTAATTTATTCCTTTACAATATCCTTAACCCCGCAAGTGATTTTACATCTCGCGATACCGTAGGGGTTATCATAGTCCCTCCGTCTCAATTTTGCTTGTCCTCAAGCATATTTAGGTCGGCCTCTTTTTATTCGTGGGGGTGGGGTAAGGAGTGGTGATGACAGATTTTGCTCCTTCTTCTAATTTAATGGAATGTTCAAATCCCCTTTTTGTGGGTAAACCTAGGGGAATGTCTTTGAAGATTTTTTTTTTTATTATTATTATTATTATTTATTATTATTTTTTTTGTGTCTCCTAAGGGTGGGTTGTATATCACTATGAATGATTTGACCTTTGGTCGGAGATTTATCCAAGACCATTCATTGGGCGACCCACTCTCCTTGATTATTCCTAAGAATTTCTTCCATTTTATTACACGATACTGTCTTTGGAGAGCCATCAGGAATTCCTTTTAATGTTAGCCTTCAAATCTGGCCCTTTTGTAGGGTCTGTCCTCATCCTGTATTTCTTTTGTGTTATTCAACTGTCCTCTTTTACATTCATGGCCTCTCACCCACGGGGCCTTGCATTTGAAGCATAACCCTTTCTCCATGAGCTCGCCTCTTTCCTTGCATTCGTGATTAAAGCTCCAAGGTTTATTGCACAAGTGGCAAGGCTTTTCCCGGTGGTCCCTCATTCCTATGTGGATTTTTGGTTGAGGTATTCTTGGGGGCATTAAATTCGACCATCCTAGTTTTCTTAATGGCTTCTCCTAAGTTTTGTGGTTCTAGGGGTTTTAAAAAAATCTTAATGGGGTCCTTCAGACCTTCTAAGAACATGTAGGTAAGCCCTTTCTGGGATAGGTCGGGGACCATTACTGACAAGTTTTGGAATTGATCTATATAATATTCAATGGTTCCTACTTGCTTAAGGTGTGTTAGCTCTTGGAAGTACCATTCTGAGTCTTTCTGGTCGAATCGGCTGATGAGCCTTTGGGTAAACTCATTGTAGGTGGAGACGTTTTTGTGTCCTAGGGTATTGAGACTGTTATGCCACCAATTATGGGCATTTCTGGTTAAACGTAGTATGGAAAATTTTATAGCGTCTCCTTTGGTCATTGGACTGTATGAAAGGTAGGTGTCTAATTTTTTGTACCCAAGCTTGGGCAACATCCTTCCCTGCCCCCTCAAAACAGGGTAGGGACATTTTGTTGACTTTAGCTTTGAGGTTGTTACCCATAGGCTTCCTCCACCTATTCTCATTAGTCTTGGATTCACAGAAGTCCCTGAAGGACACCACCCTCTGAACTTCTAGTTCCAATCTAGCATAAATTTGGGTGATTTCTTCCACCCCAAGTGTGACCGGTTCCTCCTCCTCCCTCACATGTTCTTCTCTAGGAAGAAATTCAGGAATTGTTTGCCTAGAACTCTGAGGTGATCGTTCGTTGTCAGCGTGATTAGAGTGTGTCTCTCTTCTAGGGTTTGACATATCTCTATTGTTGTTGTTGGTACTTTGGAGGATTAACTGGCTCATTCTTTCGAATTTCTCATTGGTTTGCTCCATGAAAGTCTGGAACTGTTTGGCTAATTGATCAGCCATTGCTTTTGCTCCTTTCTTCCTTTGATATGTGATCATAAACTAAGAACCTTTCCCACAAGATGGCAAGATTATGCTCTGATACCACTGTAATGTCCCTACTAGTTGAGATCATTAACCTGCAAAATAGATTGTTAGAACATAACAAACATATATATGCATATATAAGTAATCCGAATTGTAATCTAACTTCAATGCTCCATTAACATAATCATAATTCTCATCTAAAAAAAAGGATACAATGCCATACGTGAGTATGTCCTTAGGCGGTCATGAGGCTCACCTTCTTGGAACCCCTTGGTCCCAAGCCCTCCAGGAAATCGAAGATGAATTCAAATCCTATCTTGGGTGTAACCTCTTACACCCAAGCCCTCCAAGGAAGACCCTTATACCACTATAATGTCCCTACTAGTTAGAGATCATTAACCTACAAAATAGATTGTTAGAACATAACAAACATATATATGCATATATAAGTAATCCGAATTGCAATCTAACTTCAATGCTCCATTAACATAATCATAATTCTCATCTAAAAAAAAGGATACAATGCCATACGTGAGTATGTCCTTAGGCGGCCGTGAGGCTCACCTTCTTGGAACCCCTTGGTCCCAAGCCCTCTAGGAAATCAAAGATGAATTTGAATCCTATCTTGGGTGTAACCTCTTACACCCAAGCCCTCCAAGGAAGACCCTTGCCTTTCCTTGCCTTGGGTGATGCCTTCATCATCCAAGTCCACAGAGGGGATCGGTCCAACCTTTGAGTCATGTCTTGGGTATAACCTCTTACACCCAAGCCAGCCAAGGAAGACCCTTGCCTTTCCTTGTCTTGGATGATGCCTCCATCATCCAAGTCCTCAAAGGGGATTGACCCAACCCTTCTCTTCTTGGTTGAGTTTGAGTCAACCAAGCCATGTAATTGCATAACATTTTCAGTTCATAAACGATCCTTTATGTTAACATGAATTCTTAATGCATTCTTTATATATATATATATATATATATATATATATATATATATATATATATATATATATATATATATATATATCAGCATGATTTTTCATCCTTCACATTTTCAATATGTTTCTTAAAATACCTTGTATTCATAATCCTTCTTGATATGCAACTTATGTATATAACATTTACAAGATTACATTTTATCCCTATTTTATGACTAGTGAATACTATACCTTACGATGTGTATAAATATTCACTAGACCACCATGAACATTACCTATCAATGGTCCTTACTCATTACCCATTGTTCATTAATTAATACTAACTAATATTAATGAGCCTTTACCCTTAATACTACCTATTAATATTAGTAATAATAAAAACCTTTCATATACTATACCTTTTATTTAATATAGGGCATGATTCTTACCTTGTTGTCCGCTGACCTCCTTCCTTTTCCTTGCAGTCCGCTCCCCTCCCTTCCTCCTTTGACCGTTGCCTCCCTTTATTAAATAAATTAAATATATTTCCTTTAGATTGTTTATTTTAATTTATTCCTTTACAATATCCTTAACCTCGCTAGTGATTTTACATCTCGTGATACCGTAGGGGTTATCACAATAGGTTATAAAGGACTCATTGTTGAATTCTTGTGCATTACTATGATTCTCAAAGGATCTTGTGTTGTAAAATTCTTCCTCATCAAACTCATATGTTTCCATGTTTAGAGATCTTTGAGCTTATTTGGCTTGTCTTCTAGACCTTTGGGATAGGGTTTCAACCATGAAAAGACCTTGACTAAAATGGAATATGAAAGAATATGAAAATAATGAAAGATAAGGAAGTTATGAAAATGGATAATGAATGTAGGGTTGTATTGCAATGTCTCAAAATGTTGTTCCAAGATAGATAAGATAATCTAAGAAAGGTGTGGCTTCCTAGGAGATGACAAATTCCTATAGGTAAGTTGACTTTAACTTGAGATGTCCAAATGGTACCCAAGATGATAAATCTGATGTGGGAACCACCTAGAGATGTATTTGATGTGTTTGCAAGATAAGATAAGGACTACTAAACAACCTTTTAGCTCTTAGTTAAAAAAGTGTAATTGGGGGGATTGAAAGTGATATCTAAAAATGTTTGAAAATGGATGGAAAGTCGTGAAAAGATAATGGTTGACTAAAATATAATCCTATGAAATCAGCCTTAGAAACTCTTTGAATCTGAAAACCATAGACGTAGTATGAATCCACAAACGCGTCAGAATGTCTCAAAAATGAAGTTATAGAATCCAAAAATGCAGTTTCACAGTTGTAGTGTAAATCTTAGTTTTATCCAAATACATAGTATAATGTCTCAAAAACATGCCAAAAAGTTGCACAAACATGACAAAATATCTCAAAAATGTGTTTTCTCAGTTGGTATTATTATTTCAGCTTTGTTTGTAAACACGCCAGAAAGTTGCACATACGCGACAAGATGAGTCAAAAAACATTGTAAATGAACATACACGCAACCAAAATGATCATATATGTGCTAGAAGAGAACACAAATGCGTTTATGGCAAAATTTTCTATTTTCTCAAATCTGTCCAAATTTTGAAGTTATGAAAAAGTGACCAGATCTCTGTTGATTTTTGTAGCAAGAAGACACAATGTATGAAGGTGTTGTTGTCCAAACATGAGCATAATGTGTATGTTAAATAGGCTGAAACAACTTAATTTCCATGGGTCTTATCACAAATGATACACTTCAAACACTTCTTAGCCCTAAGTTCAAGGTCTCGTGGCAATAACTTCAGCCCACAACCTGGAATCTCCATCAACTCAAATGTAGGGACACCTTAATGGGTGTGTACACTTTTTTTTTCTTTACATGAGAGGACACGTAGGGGCCTTTAGGACTGGAAGGATGACCCAATCACCCTCTCCCTAAAAATATACAAGTAGCTTATGCTAAGACAAGGATTTCTATCTCATCTCAAGGGAGCCTTATGGTGAGTATCTTGGTGGGAAAATTGGTTATCCCTTTGCATTGAAGCTATCATGATTTTTGGACGAAAATAGGATGTGCCACTACTAAGATTTTTAGTCACAATTTGGAATCACCAGCACCCTATATGCATCCAAAACAACCCTACTTGGAGTATGAAACCCCTTTCACATTGAAGAGTATGAAAGAAGCTAATACTAGTTGGGCTCTGACTTTCGTCACACCCTTTTTACATAGAAAACCAAAGGAAAGAATTTCTTAAGATGTTCTCTCTCACAACACGAGGCATGCCTTATAAAAAAAGAGATGTTCAATGACTCCTCTTACACCTAAGATCCATGAAGGCAAGGGGAGAATATACTTTCATCAAACATCCAGGGTTCTACAACAGAATGGGCAAGTGCCCCAAACTCTTCAAATAATTGTTCTTTTTAGTGCACCAATGAAAGTATTTTTTAATCTAATAAAAGAAATAACTCTCCTAAATTACCCCTACAAACACAATTGTATTAGTAGTTTTAAAAATCACCCCAACCTACAACCATAAGGATTAGATCATAAAATGAAATCAAAAGGCGCCTTCTACAAATGATTTTGGAATCTTCAATCTCCAACCAACCTACAAGACAAAAACATGACAGAACAAACCAGAAACACGTTAAGAGTTAGCAAAAACACAATAATATTTAAACCCTAGATGAAGTAGGATAGACCACAAACGCAACAAAAACACAACAGAAACCTACAAAGCAAAAAACTGTTAGAACTAGAAACGTGGCAAGACTAGTCGCAGATGCAACAATAGTAACCAAAAATGCAGTAGGACTAGTCACAGACATAGTAAGATTCAACAATGCTAAATTCCCAGAAACTATAAACACATCAAGATTACACAAAAACGTACTAAGATCTACCAGAAATGCAAAAAGAAGGACCAAAATGTGCTGAGATCAGGACCTGCAAAAACCCTAAAACTTGCAACAACATAAACGCGACAAAAACCAGAGACAAGACAGAAATGATTGCATATTTGGTAGAAATGAAAATCATTGCAAATGTCGGATTTGCAAACCTGAAAAAACTAACACAACACTAAAATATTAGAAAAGATGGACTAGAGTCCCACTAGGTGTGCCAAAATATACAAGATAGAATTGGGAATTCAAATTATTGTAAAACCAAATAAGATTCAACCACATAAAAATATTAGTTCTATAATGAAATCTACCATACACCAATGAAGAACCTAAAAACACGAAAACACCAAATATGAAATATTATACCATCCACATGCTCATTAGAGTTTGATGTCCATTTTTTCCTATCTTCATTGATCTTGCTTGATATTGATTATGGTTGCTCTCACATTTTATGTGTACACAAGACCTCAATAAAGAATGGATTGTCATTGTGTAGACGCTTAAGTGATCACTATTAGGGATTGATAAGGATAAAATGATCCTCTTGTTGGCATTACAATAAGAAGGATTGTTGGCATTTCAATATCAGGAGATTGTTGATATTCAATAAGGATATTGAGAAGGCTCTTGAAGATTATTGATATAACTGAAGAAGGATGATAACTATCTTTATAACATTATTTTGTCATTGATGTCAAGAGATTGATTATCTGATTCATTATGATGTTGCCATATCTTGAGAAGATTGATTTGAAGAGAATTAAGATGTCGGTAAAACACACATAAAGAATGTGATGATTAAAGGGAGGAATAAGTTATTCAATGGGAAACTATTACCGAGTTAGACAATGATGAGATCATGATGTTTAGATTGTTTTGATATCGTACATATGTTGTCGATTGTAAGGTTAATACTATACTATGTCACTGAGCAAAGAACCTAGTCGGTAAACCCTAAGGAACCTAGTCGGTAAACCCTAAGGTTATCGATATCGGTTAATGAAGGCGAAATGTCTACCGAGTAAAGTTTAGTATCTACCGAGTTGCAACTGAGTTACGACAGTGCGCATGGGATGGATAAAAGCATTATTTAATGAAGGACAATGATTAGCTGGAGATGTATAAATGATTGGTATGTCATGCATGAAGTTTGTTAAGGATCTATGGCAAAGGAAAATCGACAAGAAGATCTACAGCGCAGATTGAACCACAATAACCTTGTGCAAGTTCTAAGAAAGAACTGCAAGTCCCGAGGTAAGGTAAAACATTTTCAAATCAAAGGATACATTGAACCTGGTCAAGTTTGAAGATCTAATGGCTAAGATTGATCATGGGAAATGTGATCAAGGAGATTAAGCAGTTAGCAATTATTTATAAATAAGGAATTGTTAATAAACAATGTATGCGGGCAAGTGTATGCACAGGGATGCTACATAGTGATTACCGAGCACAGAAGCTTGAAGACCTGTTTGAATAACAAAGTAGAAAGCCCAAGAGAGGGACAAGATAAGTCTTATGACTAGATTGTTTTCAGTAAATAAGAATCTGCTTTAACATTTTAGATGTGAAGTTGCAGATAGATTTTTATTACTGTTATTTTGTAAGTAACAGAAAATCTCTTAACTAAATGGACTTAACAGTCTTATATGTAAACCCTCTAGAAAGGTAACATTCTAAATGAGTGTTTGAAATCCTTTGACAAGGTCACTTCTAACAAAGTGAAGATCCTAACAGATCTAAGGGAAATCCATTAACCGGGTCACATCTAGCAATGTGTTTGTAATCTTTAACAGGATTTGCTTTTAACCGAGCATACTCTAGAAGAATATATTTCTTAGTGGGTCTGAAATCCCACAGTGGTTTTTCCCTATTTGGGTTTCCATGTTAAATCCGGTGTTATGAGTGTTAAGATGATTATATGTTTATAAGTTTGCATATTGGCAGTTTTGGTTATATTGCTGAAGTATAAGTTACCGAGGTTGAATCTGTTGTTTTTATGGAAGATTAAGTTTGTATGATTCACCCCCCCCCCCTCTCATCTTGTTAGCTATTGACATTTGTACTTACATCAAGTATCAAAACTATCAATTGGTATCAGAGCTTAGGACTCCTGAAGGAAAAGTTTAAAGGTACTTGAGGCAAAGATCCGAAGATGTATAAAAGGGATGCACCGAAGCTGAACAAGTCAAGTTTCTCCACATGGCAGAAAAGGATGAAGCAACATTTATCAGGAATTAGAGAATATACAACATATTATTTGGAGAATGATTACATTGCACCGAGCACCAACCCTATGACCTTGGAAGAGATAAAGGCAAAGCAAGAACATATTCAAGCTATGATTGAAATAACATCAGCATTGACCGACTCAAAGTTTAATTATCTAGAAGGTTGTAATGATGTAAAAGCAATGTGGACTAAGCTCATGTCTATGTATGGAGGTGATGAACATGTTCAAAGAGAAAAAGTAGATAGTCTAAGAGGACAACTTGAATCCATGAGGATGAATGAAGGTGAGAACATAACCCAATACAGTACAAGACTAAAGGAGATTGTCAATCAAATTAAAGGAGCAGGTGGAACTATTGTAGAAAAGGATATAACAAGTAAGTTGTTGAGAACCCTTCTACCAGCTTATGCTATTCGAGTCTCTGCAATCAATGAATTGAGGTCTATACCTAACATGCCAGTTTCTTTAGATGCTACCATTGGTAAGCTACATAAATTTGAGTGAAGTAATTTTGATAACAGTGGGTCTTCAGTAAATAAAGTTGAATCTGCATTCAGTTCTTTTCATATTAGTGAATCTGATGATTACAATGATAGAATGAGTAAGTACTCTGAAGGAGATCACAGTGGAGCAAGTGAAATATTTTGCAAGAACATGGAAAAAGTGCACAAACTGTATGAGGAAATCAAGAAGCAAGAAGAGTTTGAAGCATTATAAGCTAGAAGGTTACCGAGAGGAAAAGGTAAGTATAAAGGGAAGTTGCCTTTAAAATGTTTCAATTGTGATAAGATAGGACATATCACTTTTAATTGTCCTGACAAAGAATCTAGTGAAAAGAGAGAATACCGAGATAACATGCAGAAAGACAACCAATAAAGAGGACACCCAGACTTCAGAAGGAGAGATAGAAAGACATGTCTAGTAGCTGATGAGGAATCCAATGATGACAAATTTGATGAAACTGATACTGAGGAAGTTGTTTATGTGGCTATTAAGGATGGATCTAGCAAAGAAAGGTATGAAGAAAAAGCTCTAATATCTCACATAAATAATAACGATTCTTGGGTCATAGATAGTGGATGCTCACATCATATGACAAGTGATAAACACAAGTTTGTTAAATTAGAAGACTATGATAGAGGCTATGTAAGATTTGGTAATGATACACCATGTCCGGTGAAAGGTAAAGGATCTATAAGACTTCTTGACAATGCTAAATGTGATGATGTATACTGGGTTGAAGGATTGAAATAAAATTTGTTGAGTGTAGCAGAGCTAAACAATACAGGATACCGAATAGAATTTAAAAAAGGAATTGTCAAAGTTCATGACAAGCATTGTAAGTTAGCTGCTACCGAGACACAAACAAAAGGTAATACATTTCATCTTGACTCAACTCAGAACAAGTGTCTTTATGCAAAGATAGATGATACCTGGTTATGGCATAAAAGGTTTTGTCATTTAAATTTTGATAATCTGATCAAAATAAGTAAGAAGCACCGAGTAAGAGGTCTACCGAGTCTTGAAAAACCAGAAAATGCTATGTGCCAAGGATGCCAGATGGGTAAGATGACAAGATCAAGCTTTACAAGTAAGTCCTACACTTCAAAAGGAATTTTAGATCTAGTACACAATGATCTTTGTGGTCCTATGAAAGTTCAAAGTTATTATGGTGATAAATATTTCATATTATTTGTGGATGATTACTCAAGGATGATGTCAGTCATGTTTTTAAAAGAAAAATCAGAAGCTTTCAAATGTTTAAATGGTACAAGGGAAGTGCTGAAAATGAAACAAGAAGACAACTGAAATGTCTTAGATCTAATAGAGGAGGAGAATTCACTTCTGATGAATTTAAATTATTCTGCAATGATCATGGTATAAAGAGGCAAGTATCTGCACCGAGAACACCTCAACAAAATGGGATAGTCAAGAGAAGAAACAGATCAATTGTGGATTGTGCAAGAACCCTGATGATAGAAAAGAGGGTACCTCAAACATTTTGGAGAGAAGCAATCAGCACTGCAGTCTATACCCTGAACCGAGTTCAATTGAAGAAAGGAACTATGAAGACACCATATCAGATTTGGTATGACAAGAAACCTAATGTAAGTTATTTTAAAATCTTTGGAAATAGGTGCTATGTTCACAAAGATGACAAAAATGGAAAGTTTGATCAGAAAAGTGAAGAAGGAACATTTCTTGGTTATTCTTCTAGAAGTAAAGCATTTAAATGTCTGATCAAATCATCTGACAAAATAGTAGAAAGTGCAAATGTGAAAATTGATGAATTTCAGAAAGAAATGATGAAGGAAATTCCAAAGAACTAGAAGATTATGAAGAATTTGTTTATGTTCAACCGAGAAGTCCTACTGAGAAAACTGTTGAAGAAAATGAAGATAATGTCCACTCACCGAGTCATGAAGAAGATCATACAGAACCTACCAAACCTATATTAGCCCAATATGTCAGAAGACATCATGCATCAAGTCAAATTATAGGAGATAAGGATGATCCAGTGATGACAAGGAACAAACTGAGACAGGACACATGTTTGATATCTGAATTTGAACTGAGAATAGTGAAAGAGGCATTTAACAATGAAGATTGGGTAAATGCTATGACATAAGAGATTAATCTAATTAAGAGGAATGACACATGGACACTGATCCCAGGACCGAAGGACAAAAATATAATCGGTACCAAGTGGATTTTCAGAAACAAGCTAAATGAGAAAGGTGAAGTCATTCGCAACAAAGCAAGACTAGTTTGCAAAGGTTATGCTCAAGAAGAAGGAATAGATTATGGTGAGACTTTTACACCTGTGGCTAGACTTGAGGGAGTAAGAACATTGTTGGCATATGCTGCTTTCAAAAATTTCAAAGTATATCAAATGGATGTTAAATCTGCATTTTTGAATGGTATACTAGAAGAAGAAGTTTACATTGAACAACCTGAAGGATTTGTTGAAGACAAGAGTAAAGATCAGGTATGCAAACTAAACAAAGCTTTATATGGTCTGAAACAAGCACCTAGAGCATGGTATGAAAAACTGCACTCTTATTTAATCAAGATTGGTTTTATAAGGACAAGTGAAAACAACAATATGTACATGAAGAAAGATGAGGACAATGGAATACTGATCTCAGTCATATTTATTGATGATATCATATTTTGTGGAAATGACTCCTTATGCAAGAACTTTGGAAATGAAATGTGCAAAGAATTTGAGATGTCACTAATCGATGAGATAAAGTATTTTATAGGTTTACAGATATTGCAAATGAAAGATGAGATTTTCATTACTTAATCCAAATACATAAAGGAAATCTTGAAGAAATTTGGAATGGAGGATTCTAAACCAGTAAGTACTCTTATGACTACTAACTGTAAATTATCAAAGAATGATGAATCTGCATTTGTTGATGAGACACTTTACCGATCTATGATTGGAAAATTGTAATATGTTGTGCATAGTAGACCGGATATAGCACATGCAGTAGGTATTGTAGCAAGATTCTCTACAGATCCCAAGAAGACACATATGACAGCAATCAAGAGAATTTTCAGATACCTGAGAGGCACTGAAGATTATGGCTTAGTATATGAAAAGAAAAATGGTTTTGATTTAAAAGTTTATACTGATGTTGACTGGGAAGGCAACATTGATGACAGAAAAAGCACAAGTGGTGAAGCTTTCTTTTTAGGAGAAAGCCTAGTAAGTTGGCTTAGCAAGAAACAAGGATGTATCTCACAGTCAACAGCAAAAGCTGAATATGTTGTTGCAGCATTGAACTGTACCAATATAGCATGGATCAAACAACTGTTGGAAGGTATAAATAAAAAAGTTACCAAACCAGTAACTATATTCTGTGATAATACTAGTGTCATTAACATTTCAAAGAATCCAGTGATGCACTCTAAGACAAATCATATATCTATAAAGTATCACTATCTCAGAGAAGAAGTTCAAGAGAAGAAAGTTGTGTTGGAATATATCAGTTCAAAGGAGAAATTAGCAGATATCTTCACAAAGCCATTGCCAAGGGACACTTTTGAGTATCTCAGAAGCAAGTTAGGGGTCCTACCCCTATCTTCTACTCACTGACCGAGTTCGGTGAAAGCATCAATTCGATGAATCTACATAATATTATGTGTGGATTGATGTTGATTTACGCACTTTAGGAGGTCACCTAATGTTGTACAAGAAAAAGTGGATAGAACCAGTTACTCTGACCGAGACTGAGATGTTACACAACAAGGCAAATCAGTTCACAAGAGGAAGCAATCATGATTTAGTTCTTTTACTTTTTGGCATTGTTGTCAAAGGGGAGAAGACTAAATGGTTGGAAGGCTAAATGGTTGACTGCATGGTAAAGCCCTGAATGATGGAAATAACAGAAGACTAATGTCAGGGGGAGTAGATTGCACAAAAACGGAGAAGACTAAATGCAAGTCAACAGCTCAATAGCCTAATGAAGAAAAGGAAGAAGACTTCAGAAGATTTTAATAGCTCAAGGATAACAAGAGAAGTCTAACAGCAATCTGAATCCGAATCAATTTGAATATCTTGTTGGTATTACCATTTAATTATTGGTTTTTCCATCAATGCCAAAGGGGGAGATTGTTAGCATTACAGTAAGAAATTTTTTTGGCATTTCAATATCAGGAGATTGTTGATATTCAGTAAGGATATTGAGAAGGTTGTTGAAGATTATTGATATAACTGAAGAAGGATGATAACTATCTTTATAACATTATTTTGTCATTAATGTCAAGAGATTGATTATCTGATTCAGTATGATGTTTCCATATCTTGAGAAGATTGATTTAAAGAGAATTAAGATGTCGGTAAAAGACACAAAAAGAATGTGATGATTAAAGGGAGGAATAAGTTATTCAATGGGCAACTATTACCGAGTTAGACAATGATGAGATCATAATGTTTAGATTGTTTTGATATCCTACATATGTTGTTGATTGTAAGGTTAATACTATACTATGTCACCGAGCAAAGAACCTAGTCGGTAAACCCTAAGGAATCTAGTCGGCAAACCCTAAGGTTATCGATATCGGTTAATGAAGGCAAAATGTCTACCAAGTAAAGTTTAGTATCTACCAAGTTGCAACCGAGTTATGACAGTGCGCATGGGATGGATAAAAGCATTATTTAATGAAGGACAATGATTAGCTAGAGATGTATAAATGATTGGTATGCCATGCATGAAGTTTGTTAAGGATCTATGGCAAAAGAAAATCAGCAGGAAGATCTAAAGCGCAGATTGAACCGCAATAACCTTGTGCAAGTTCCAAGGAAGGACTGCAAGTCCCGAGGTAAGGTAAAACATTTTCAAATCAAAGGATACATTGAACCTGGTCAAGTTTGAAGATCTGATGGCTAAGATTGATCATGGGAAATGTGATCAAGGAGATTAAGCGGTTAGCAATTGTTTATAAATAAGGAATTGTTAATAAACAATGTATGCGAGCAAGTGTATGCACAGGGATGCTACATAGTGATTACCGAGCACAGAAGCTTGAAGACCTGTTTGAGTAACAGAGTAGGAAGCCCAACAAAGGGACAAGATAAGTCTTATGACTAGATTTTTTTGAGCAAATAAGAATCTGCTTTAGCATTTTAGATGTGAAGTTGTAGATAGATTTTTATTACTGTTATTTTGTAAGTAATAGAAAATCTCTTAACCGAGTGGACTTAACAGTCTTATATGTAAACCCTCTAGCAAGGTAACATTCTAAATGAGTGTTTGAAATCCTTTGACAAGGTCACTTCTAACAAAGTGAAGATCCTAACAGATCTGAGGGAAATCCCTTAACCGGGTCACATCTAGCAATGTGTTTGTAATCTTTAACAGGATTTGCTTTTAACCGAGCATACTCTAGAAGAGTATATTTCTTAGTGGGTCCGAAATCCCAAAGTGGTTTTTCCCTATTTGGGTTTCCACGTTAAATCTGGTGTTATGAGTGTTATGATGATTATATGTTTATAAGTTTGCATGTTTGGCAGTTTTGGTTATATTGTTGAAGTATAAGTTACCGAGGTTGAATCTGTTGTTTTTATGGAAGATTAAGTTTGTATGATTCACCCCCCCCCCCTCTCATCTTGTTAGCTATTGGCATCTGTACTTACATCAAGTATCAGAACTATCACCTCTTTTATAGAGAGTACCCTAGAAATGAAGGACTATGATTAACAAGTGAAAGGATAAATGACAAATTAAGAGATGAATGACAAGTGTCATGGAGAGAAAAAGCTAATGAATTAATTAAATAAATAAGGATTCATTTAATTAATAGAAGAGGTGGGGCCAATTAATTATTTATTTAATTTAGGAAAGGAATAATTTAAATAAATAAAAAATATTTATTTAAATAGGGAAAGCCTAGAAGATAATAAATGAATTAATTAAATAAATACAGATTTATTTAATTAATAATAGGCTTGGGATAAAATAATTAAATAAATAAAATATTTAATTAATTAGGCTAGAACAATTTTAGGTGTCTACAATATGTACATTTTGTATTGAGAACTATGTTTTTTATATATATAATGTTGTTTTCTCAAACTTGTTCCTTGAAATGCAAAACAATGTGTCAAATTGCTTTGAAAGTAACAAATATGGTAAACAACATGTATGTCTTATCTAATGCTCATGTGATTGATTTCTCAATATCATCATGGTTAAATTGATGCATGTGTGATTTAACTAAACAACCTATGTGTTTAATTAAAAACTACCATTGATGATGTAATGTATTTATGTTAAAGTACATGTCAATGTGATCTAATTAAAGTATGTCTTAACTAAACACAACATGATGTAATCTAACATAACACATAGAAAAATTGAATGATAAAGTAACATAAAAAAAATGTAAATTCCTAAGAAATTACTGTTGGAATCAAGGAACACTGAGGGGGGGGTGAATCAGTGTTCCACAATTTTTAACATTCTTAATTTGATTCTACAACCACTTAATGCAACTGAACAAAAGAAAGATACAAACACATAAACCAAATATCCACCACACCATAACACCAGGATTTATACGTGGAAAACCCAGTTAAGAAAAAAATAACGATGGGATTGAGACCCGCAATATTAATATACTCTATTAGAAGTATAGAAATATTACATAAGGGGAATGCACATGTGTATACAAATAAAATTGGTTATGAGCAATTAAATAAATATTTTATATTTATTTAATAATTATTCTTCTATTAAAAAGTTAATTTGAAAAGATTAATTTATTTAATTCATTTCATGTCCTATTAATTAATTTAATTGAAATATTTTATATTAATTAATTCATTATATCCTTTTCTTCTAATCAATTAATTAAATATCTAAATACTTAATTATTCCTCTATCTATTATCCTATAGTCTTATTAATTAAATAATTTTTTAATTATTTAATCCCTTTGCCAACTCATCCATCATGTGGCTAAATTAATTCAACAAAATTAAATTAAATTATAAAATCATTTATTAGCCACTTATCTCCAACTTCCAAAATAAATGAAATATTGTGTACGTACACATTTCCTAACCTTCTTCTATATTCTCTCCAACATCCCTATATCTTAGGACAACTTGAGTCCACTTGTCCTCTCATTCCTGCATCTTCTACAACTATCCTATATCCTCTTTGTTAGGCCCAATATGGAAAGCTAATGTACTGAGAGGGGAGGGGTGAATCAGTACTCCAAAACTTTTCCTTGATAATAACCTTACTGTTATGCATAAACAGAATAGTGCAGTAACATAAAATAAAACTAAAATCAACAGATAACAATCATACATGATTCACTCCATAACACATATATTTTGGTCACACAGAAACTCTTGGTTAGAGAGAAAAATTGTGGTGGGGATGGCACCCACAACTTCACTACTGCAATAATAAAGAATGCTCGGTTAGAGCTACATTTAGCTATTTCTGATAGCTTACCCTGTTAGGAGTATCAAGATCAGTTAGATCTACCTTACTAAAGGATTTTACAACACTATATAAGTGTAGCACCTAGTTAAAGGATTTACAATTTATAGACTTGGTTAGAGTCTTTTACCCTGTTAAAGGTTTCTCTTACAACTTCAAAATATTACAATAAAATCATTAAAAATATCTACAGCTTTACATCTGAATGCTAAAACAAATTCTATGTGCTCTGAATAAGATTACCTAGCTTGTAGCATACCTCGGTAACCCATAATGAAACTCGATAAACCCTTTTGTTTACTCCGTTCTTCGACTGTTCACTGATAACCTTCTTGATGACCTCTTTGTGTCTCTGTAACAGTCTTCCTTCATGCATACACACTATTCTTTTCTAACCCTAGAATCATGTTATATAAATAGATCTCTTACAGCAGTGATTTAATTCATTGCTTTGATCTTATAAAAGATTCTTCGAATGAATGACTAAACAAAATATCTCATTGGTTAGATTGACCTTGTAATCATACACAATCTCCTAGTGCAATTTCCAATGCAAAAACGGTTAGATGTGCCTCGATGTTGTAACACGTTTTCATGTGCATGTCCAGGTTCAATGTATCTGGTAAAATGTTTCACTCGGTGAATATCAACTCGGTGAGTTAACTTACCACTCGGTAGCCATGAAACTTTACTCGGTAAATAGCTCGGTGAATACTGCGTTTTGTGACTGCTTTCTTCTGTAACCGACTAGACTGTTCATACCGACTTCTCTGTGTGTACTGACTACATGATTCGGTAATACTAACCGACTAGAATATATAGTATGACTTTGGATATGAAACTAATGGCAATTTGATAAGTAGTAACACTCTCAACTCTTCAACTCAGTCAAGGTGAGATGATTGACACTTGTCTTCTCCTTTCCCCTTTCTCTCAACCTTCAACCTCTTGCTCATAGCCATCCAATTTGCAAGATTCAATCATAACCATTGATCTCTGCCACCTAAGCTCATGCACTCAAAAATCTATAAAAAGAAGTCTCCGAAGTCATTTTGAAACTAATAGCTAATTGTATAGTCATTTTAGGAGTTTTTATCTTGCATCTGTGAGTTTGAGTTTGAAGCAATTAACAATTTTAGAATTTCTTAATATAATGTTAGCTTAAATCATTTGCATATTCATCTCATAGTATCAATTAACTATCAGTCCATTCTTCATATGCCATCTTGGAAGCTACCAGTGCTTGTCTAAGAGTAAATCTTCTGCAACCAGGAACAATAGAGTTAGGACACAATGAGACATAAATCATGAAGGTATAATCTCTTTTATTTACTTTTATTTCATGTTGTTTCATTGGTTGAAGCTAAATATTTCCTGTAGCTTTCTTTTATATTATATGATGGATTAACAAGTTTCGAGACATTTCTCTGGAGTTCAACTTTAGCCTCAACATTTTTGGCACCCACCGTGGGGCTCATGCCTCATACAACTTCTAATATCCTATCTTTTTCTTGCTTAATGCATTTGTAACCTATTTCACGCCTGTGTAGAAAAGAACAACGCTTTTGGTAGTTAGATTCACGCTTTTGTGTTATAGGTTAGTGCTTTTGGTCAAGGATTCACGCATTTAGTCACTCAGAGCAACACTTATATTCAGTAGGTTAACACTTTTGGCAGTTAGGTTAGTGCTTTTGATCGAGGATTCATGCATTTTGTCAATCAGGACAACGCTTTTGTGTTTCGGATTCATGCTTTTGTGCTATAGGTTAGCGCTTTTGAGTTAAAAGATAACGCATTCGTTAGATTAGCACTTATGTTCATTTCACAGGCAAAATTTTTAAAAACTTTCAATATGCTAACAAACTTTTTTGCAGGTCCGAATGTTCAAGAGCTGAGAATTTGAAAACTACTGACACATCTGTGTGCAGGGTTATTTGAAGTAAAATTCATGTATTTCCTCACATAGTTAATTAGGAGTTTATTTTGGAGAGTAAAATGTCATATCTTGTTCATCTAGTCTAACTAGGAGGATAATCGACATCATGCAACTTGCATTTGAGTGTCTTATTTAAAGTAGTTGCACATAGATTTTAGAAGGCTTAAAATAAACCTTTGTCTTCCATGCTTGTTGAAATAGTAGGCGAGTATGCTCTCACCCTCATACAATGATCAGAAAACCAGACCTATTTCCTTCATGTGCTACCTTTAGAGGGCTTGCCTTCCTGAGCTACCTTGAGGGGGCCAGTGAGAGGGGAATGACCCAAGTGGAAATGGGCTAATACTGAGTCCTTCTGATCCACTCTAAATAAATTGTGTCTGTGACGAAAGTCATAGACAACATGTGTTGATTAGTTCATACTGACACTATGTTTCCCCATAAACCCTATGGAGTGTAACCTCTATAGGCTGGGAACCTTTTGTATTTACAGAGTTTAAAGTGCCGCATGTATGGCCACATGACCGGAAGCCCTTACTAAAAAACATATGTAAAGACAAAATCCTTCTAATTGTTGGTGCAGGAGGTCGGACCTCTGAAGAATCTCACACATATACAGTTATTAGTAGAGATATGAAGTTTTCCATGGGGAGTTTTCATGGAAACTGGTGCTTGGCTACCTCAAAGAAGTGAGTGTCAAGGGTGGAGCTAGTGGGGTCAAGCACCTAAATATCCGCTTTGAATAGCACAGCCTCGGGGGAAACCCCATGTGAGATTCAATAATTATTGTCTCGACCTACCATAGGATTTGTGCTTGCTTGTACACTTTGATTTCCAAAACATTGTGTCTTTTGTGTCTACAAAAACGTTCTCAAAAATGGTCAAAAACTTCAAAAATCATCAATCTGAATTGAGCAAAAAAATATCATAGGTCTTCAAACTAGTCAGATAATCAGGTTACCAATCAAACAAGCTATTTCCAAAGGTTTTCATAAGCATAAAACATTCAAAAAGTTAGTGATTCAACCATCTCAAGTGCAAAAATCAACATCATTATCAGTTTCTCATCAAGATATATCAAATCCTTTATCACAAAACTTGATCATATCAACCTTTGTTCATTATTTTGGATATATCGCTCCTCTTTGAACCTAGGTTATATCAAAATAAATATTGCACTTGCATTGGAATCAAACAAACTTGTAAACCATCATATTCTTATATGACTTTTAAATATCACCTTAAGAAAAGAAAACCCAGTTATAAGGCTACTCTAAAGAGAATAAGATTCTTGCATATCAATCGCAAAATCTTGTTAAAACATAGGACATTCCTACACCATTTTTGTCACTATTTACATGGTTACGGAACAGAATTTGATGGAGAACTTTTGCAAGCACGTGTCTTTCAACAACAAGACACTTTATCACAATGCACTAATAACAGTGGTAAAATCAACAAAGCTTATCTTCCTAAACCAATAATCACTTATTGAGTTGCATTTAGAAGGTCTTAACTTGGGAAGTTTTCAAATCAATCGCATGCCAGTTTAGACTAGAGCTCAACACGAGCAGTTCAGAAGACAACAAAAAAAAATGGAAGAAGAAAATTCAATGTTTCAAACTTTTGGATACACAGATGTTGATGAAGAGGCAGTCAATAAAACCATTAGAGACCTTGAACAAGATGATAAATTTGACAAACTAATGGAAAATTTATTGGAGAAACAAAAGGAAAAATACCTTCTAATGTTGGCAAAATTAGGAGCTAAATTGCCACAAGACTTTAACATAGAAAGTTTGAAACAAGATGAAAAGACGAGTAACCATCAAAACACTAATGATCCCAATAACAAGGATGCAAATCAAGTAAATCATGAGGAAACAAGAGGAGATAAAACAAGAAAAGACCATTATGATACAAGAAGAGAGCATGGTGACAAAATAACTTATGAGGATACAAGGAGAACCCATATTGATAATCCTTTGTTAACTCTCGCTCAACAAATACAAACCTTACAACAACAAATACATGATATGCAGAATGGAATGAGTTTCAAGAAATATTCATTGGAGGACATTTGCCCATATCCTTTTTGACAAAAGTTTAAACATGATACCATTCCCACAACATTGTGAAATCCCTAAATATGATAAATATGATGGGAAATCTAATCCTCAAGATCACATTAGAGAATTTTGCACCATGAGTATGGAATTTGCACACGATGAAACTTACCTGATGTGTTTATTCCCTAGAAGCTTAAGTGGATAATCAATGGAATGGTTCTCAAGACTACCATCTGGAATTAAATATTTTGAAGAACTTGTGAATAGATTTATCTCACAATACTACTACAACGTAAGAAATGAGATAACAATGCTAGATCTATGTAACATCAAGTAAAAGAATGGTGAACCTTTCATGGTCTTTTCACAATGATGGAAATGAATGTTCAATAGATATCCAAGAGATGTACTCGATCAAGAGAAAATGGACATATTCATTGACAACCTTATTAGTGAAATGAGTTGCCGTCTTAAAATGCAATGTCCTCCTTCTTTTGCTAAAATGATTGAAAATGGTCTAAAGATAGAAGATGCAATGGTAAAGAAAGGAGAGTTAAAATTTTACAACAATTCCTACAATAACAACAATCACAACAACAACAACAATAACAATAACAATAACAATGACAAACCTAAATTTTGGTCAAAGAATAGGAATGTTACCAATGGAGGAAATGATGACAGAAATACCATCAAACAACAACCAATATTCAACCTATCAAATCAACCACCAAACAACAACAATCAAGAGAACAATAAATCCAAGTCTTTCTTCTCCAATCCTCACAGGAAATTCACAAACATTGGGGAACCCTTGGAATCAGCTTTGAAAACTCTTCTTGCAAATAAATTGATTACTTTACCAGAAGAAAGAAATTATGAACCTCAAGTCAAACCTAATTGGTGGAATGACAATCATTTTTGCAATTATCATCGAAACAAAGGACACCAAACTAATGATTGTCAAAGATTGAAGCACCTTATTCAAGATTTAATCGATGATGGAACTATTACAGTGGATGGTCATAAGACGAATGAATCGCATATAGAATTCAAAACTCCACTTCCAAACTATGAAAAAGGTGAACAATCCAAACAAAAGATGATAAAGGAAAAGTTAAGGTAAACTACACTTACACATATGATGATGTGGTAAATGTCATCATCGTTAAAGACAATGCGCCTTCAGAACCAACAAACATCATTACAAGAAGCAAAGCAAAATTTATATTTTTGGGTATAACAAACGAATCAACATCCACTTAAAAAAAATACAACTTAGTGGAACAATTGCAAAAGATACATGCTCAAATATCAATTTTGGAGCTCCTAAAAGTTTCACCTATGCATAAGGAAATATTGGAGAAAGCTCTAATAGAAAAAATAGTCTCAAAAGACCTGGATGTGGATCAATTCCAAAATATGGTGGGACACCTCATTGCCCCTCATTGCTTATCCTTTTCTGAAAATGATGACACATCCTTGCAACACCCTCACAATGCTCCCTTACATGTTGAAGTCACCATTCATAAAACCCATGTCAAACGCATACTCATAAATGGTGGAGTTGGCTTAAACATTTGTGAATTAATTTTAATAAAGGCTTTGGGATATTCAAAAAATGCAGTGGATCCAAAGAAGAAAATAACTATCAAGGTGTATGATGAGGAAGAATGTTCTTCTAAAGGGATTGTGGTGTTACCAATCAAAATAGGAGCTGTGGAAAAAGATACATTGTGCCAAGTTCTATACTTGAATTTATCTTATAATATTCTTCTAAGAAGACCATGGATTCATGACATACAAGCGGTTCCTTCTACATACCACCAGTTTGTTAAGTTTTCTCGTAATGGACAAGAAGTCACTATAGTCACAGACTCTAGTCAATGTTACAATAATTTGAAACCAGCATAAGATGCAAGAGTTCCACATAACATAGAATCAGTCTATCCCGCCAACGAAATTCAAGAAAAATTATGGGCAACCTTTGAGAAAAAGCTTAAATTAAATGATGAAGGAATGGGAAAGTATTCTTTGCATAAATTGCCACTTTCACCTAAATCATATGGAAAGCCTACAAATGTTCAAACACAGATCCGATAGAAATCAGTTGAAATATTTGATGGAGCATTTGTTAGAGCTAGAACACTTGCAGAAGAAACTGAAGACAAAGACATTCTTAGTTGGTTGTGATAGTTCTGATACTTAATGTAAGTATAGATGCCAATAGCTAACAAGATGAGAGGGGGGGTGAATCAAACAAACTTAAACTTCCATAAAAACAACAGATTCAACCTCGGTAACTTATACTTCAGCAATATAACCAAAACTGCCAAACATGCAAATTCATAAGCATATAATCATCATAACACTCATAACACCAGATTTAACGTGGAAACCCAAATAGGGAAAAACCACTGTGGGATTTCGGACCCACTAAGAAATATACTCTTCTAGAGTATGCTCGATTAAAAGCAAATCCTGTTAAAGATTACAAACACATTGCTAGATGTGACCCGGTTAAGGGATTTCCCTCAGATCTGTTAGGATCTTCACTTTGTTAGAAGTGACCTTGTCAAAGGATTTCAAACACTCATTTAGAATGTCACCTTGCTAGAGGGTTTACATATAAGACTGTTAAGTCCACTCGGTTAAGAGATTTTCTATCAGTTACAAAATAACAGTAATACAAATCTATCTGCAACTTCACATCTAAAATGCTAAAGCAGATTCTTATTTGCTAAAAACAATCTAGTCATAGGACTTATATTGTCCCTCTGCTAGGCTTTCTACTCTATTATTCAAACAAGTCTTCAAGCTTTTGTGCTCGGTAATCACTATAAAGCATCCCTATGCATACACTTGCCCGCATACATTGTTTATCAACAAATTCTTATTTATAATCAATTGCTAACCGCTCAATCTCCTTGATCACATTTCCCATGATCAATCTTCACCATTAGATCTTCAAACTTGACCGAGTTTAATGTATCCTTCGATCTGAAAACATTTTACCTTACCTCGGGACTTGCAGTCCTTTCTTGGAACTTGCACAAGGTTAATGCGGTTCAATCTGCGCTGTAGATCTTCCTGCCGATTTTCCTTTGCCATAGATCCTTGACAAACTTCATGCACGACATTTTGATCATTTATACATTTCCAACTAATCATTGTCCATTAAATAATGCTTATATCCATCCCATGCACACTATCGTAACTCGGTTGCAACTCGGTAAATACTAAACTTTACTCAGTAGACATTCCGCCTTCATTAACCAATATCGATAACCTTAGGGTTTACCGACTAGGTTCCTTAGGGTTTAACGACTAGGTTCTTTGCTCGGTGACATAGTATAGTATAAACCTTACAATCAACAACATATGTAGAATATCAAAACAATCTAACATCATCATCTCATCATTGTCTAACTCAGTAATAGTTTCCCATTGAATAACTTATTCCTCCCTTTATTCATCACATTCTTTCTGTGTCTTTTACCGACATCTTAATTCTCTTCTAATCAATCTTCTCAAGATATGGCAATATCATACTGAATCAGATAATCAATCTCTTGACATCAATGACAAAATAATGTTATAAAGATAGTTATCATCCTTCTTCAGTTATATCAATAATCTTCAACAACCTTCTCAATATCCTTACTGAATATCAACAATCTCCTGATATTGAAATGCAAACAATCTTTCTTACTGTAATGCCAACAATCTCCCCCTTTGGAATTGATGGCAAAACCAACAATTAAATGGTAATACCAACAAGATATTCAAATTGATTCGGATTCAGATTGCTGTAAGACTTCTCCTGTTATCCTTGATCTATTAAAATCTTCTGAAGTCTTCTTCCTTTTCATTAGGCTTCTGAGTTGTTGACTTGCATTTAGTCTTCTCCATTTATTTTGCAATATTCTCCCCCTGTCATTAGTCTTCTGTTATTTCCATCATTCAAGGCTTTCATTCCGTCAACCATTTAGTCTTCTCCCCATTTGACAACAATGCCAAAAAGTAAAAGAACTAAATCATGATTACTTCCTCTTGTGAATTGATTTGCCTTGCTGTGTAACATGTCAATCTCAGGCAGAGTAACTACTTCAATTCACTTTTTCCTACACAACTTTAGGTGACCTCCTAAAGTGTGTAAATCAGCATCAATCCACACATAATATTCTGTAGATTCATCAAATTGATGCTTTCACCGAACTTGGTTAGTGAGTAGAAGATAGGGGTAGGACCCCTAACTTGCTTCTGAGATACTCAAAAGTGTCCCTTGGCAATGGCTTTGTGAAAATATCTACTAATTGCTCCTTTGAACTGATATATTCCAGCACAACTTTCTTCTCTTGAACTTCTTCTCTAAGATAATGATACTTTATAGATATATGCTTTGTCTTAAAGTGCATCACTGGATTCTTTGAAATGTTAATGGCACTAGTATTATCATAGAATATAGTTACTGGCTTAGTAACTTTCTCATTTATACCTTCCAACAGTTGTTTGATCCATGCTATATTGATACAGTTCAATGTTCCAGCAACGTATTCAGCTTCTGCTGTTGACTGTGAGATACATCCTTGTTTCTTGCTAAGCCAACTTACTAGCCTTTCTCCTAAAAAGAAAGCTCCACCACTTGTGCTTTTCCTGTTATCTATCTTGCCTACCCAATCAGCATCAGTATAAACTTTTAAATCAAAATCATTTCCTTTTTGATATACTAAGCCATAATCTTGAGTGCCTCTCAGGTATCTGAAAATTCTCTTGATTGTTGTCATATGTGTCTCCTTGGGATCTGCAAAGAATCTTGCTACAATACCTACTGCATGTGCTATATCCGATCTACTATGCACAACATATTGCAATTTTCCAATCATAGATCGGTAAAGGGTCTCATCAACAGATGCAAATTCATCATTCTTTGATAATTTACGGTTAGTAGTCATAGGAGTACTTACTGGTTTAGAATCCTCCATTCCAAATTTCTTCAAGATTTCCTTTATGTACTTGGATTGAGTAATGAAATTATCATCTTTCATTGGCAATATCTGTAAACCTATAAAATACTTTATCTCACCGATTAGTGACATCTCAAATTCTTTGCACATTTCATTTCCAAAGTTCTTACATAAGGAGTCATTTCCACAAAATATAATGTCATCAACAAATATGGTTGAGATCAATATTCCATTGTCCTCATCTTTCTTCATGTACATATTGTTGTTTTCACTTGTCCTTATAAATCCAATCTTGATCAAATAAGAGTGCAATCTTTCATACCATGCTCTAGGTGCTTGTTTTAGACCATATAAAGCTTTGTTCAGTTTGCATACCTGATCTTTACTCTTGTCTTCAACAAATCCTTCAGGTTGTTCAATGTAAACTTCTTCTTCTAGTATACCATTCAAAAATGCAGATTTAACATCCATTTGATATACCTTGAAATTTTTGAAAGCAGCATATGCCAACAATGTTCTCACTCTCTCAAGTCTAGCCATAGGTGCAAAATTCTCACCATAATCTATTCCTTCTTCTTGAGCATAACCTTTGCAAACTAGTCTTGCTTTGTTGCGAATAACTTCACCTTTCTCATTTAGCTTGTTTCTGAAAATCCACTTAGTACCGATTACATTTTTTTCCTTTGGTCTTGGGATTAGTGTCCATGTGTCATTCTTCTTGATTTGATCAATCTCTTCTATCATAGCATTTACCCAGTCTTCACTGTTAAATGCCTCTTTCACTATTCTCGGTTCAAATTCAGATATTAAACATGTGTTCTGTCTCAGTTTGTTCCTTGTCATCACTGGATCATCCTTATCTCCTATAATTTGACTTTCTGCATGATGTCTTCTGACATATTTGGCTAATATAGGCTCGGTAGGTTCTGTATGATCTTCTTCATCACTCGGTAACTGGACATTATCTTCATTTTCTTTCGCAGTTTTCTCGGTAGGACTTCTCGATTAAACATCAACAAATTCTTCATAATCTTCTAGTTCTTTGGAATTTCCTTCATCATTTCTTTCTGCAAATTCATCAATTTTCACATTTGCACTTTCTACTATTTTGTTAGATGATTTGATCAGACATTTAAATGCTTTACTTCTAGAAGAATAACTAAGAAATGTTCCTTCTTCACTTTTCTAATCAAACTTTCCATTTCTGTCATCTTTGTGAACATAGCATCTACTTCCAAAGATTTTAAAATAACTTACATTAGGTTTCTTGTCATACCAGATCTCATACGGTGTCTTCATAGTTCCTTTCTTCAATTGAGCTCAGTTCAGGGTATAGACTGCAGTGTTGATTGCTTCTCTCCAAAATGTTTGAGGTACCCTCTTTTCTATCATTAGGGTTCTTGCACAATCCACAATTGATCTGTTTCTTCTCTCGGCTATCCCATTTTGCTGAGGTGTTCTCGGTGCAGATACTTGCCTCTTTATACCATGATCATTGCAGAATAAGTTAAATTCATCAGAAGTGAATTCTCCTCCTCTATCAAATCTAAGACATTTCAGTTCTCTTCCCATTTCATTTTCAACTCTTGCCTTGTACCATTTAAACATTTGAAAAGCTTCTGATTTTTCTTTTAAAAACATGACTGACATCATCCTTGAGTAATCATCCACAAATAATATGAAGTATTTATCACCATAATAACTTTGAACTTTCATAGGACCACAAAGATCAGTCTGTACTAGATCGAAAATTCCTTTTGAAGTGTAGGACTTACTTGTAAAGCTTGATGTTTTCATCTTTCCCATCTGGCATCCTCGGCACATAGCATTCTCTAGTTTTTCAAGACTCGATAGACCTCTTACTCGGTGCTTCTTACTTATTTTGATCAGATTATCAAAATTTACATGACAAAACCTTTTATGCCATAACCAGGTATCATCTATCTTTGCATAAAGACACTTGTTCCGAGTTGAGTCAAGATGAAATGTATTACCTTTTGTTTGTGTCCCGGTAGCAGTTAACTTTCCATGCTTGTCATGAACTTTGACAATTCCTTTCTGAAATTCTATTCGGTATCCTGTATTGTTTAGCTCTGCTACACTCAACAAATTGTATTTCAATCCTTCAACCCAGTATACATCATCACATTTAGCATTGTCAAGAAGTGTTATAGATCCTTTACCTTTCACCGAACATGGTGCATCATTACCAAATCTTACATAGCCTCCATCATAGTCTTCTAATTTAACAAACTTGTGTTTATCACCTATCATATGATGTGAGCATCCACTATCTATAATCCAAGAATCATTATTATTTATGTGAGATATTAGGGCTTTTTCTTCATACCTTTCTTCATTAGATCCATCCTTAATAACCACATAAACAACTTTCTCTGTATCAGTTTCATCAGATTCATCATCGTTGGATTCCTCATCAGCTATTAGACATGTCTTTCTATCTCTCCTTCTGAAGTCTCAGTGTCCTCTATATTGGTTGTCTTTCTGCCTGTTATCTCGGTATTCTTTCTTTTCACTAGATTCTTTTTCAAGGCAGTTAGAAGCCATATGTCCTATCTTATCACAATTGAAACATTTCAAAGGTAGTTTTCCTTTATACTTACCTTTGCCTCTCGGTAACCTTCTAGCTCATAATGCTTCAAAGTCTTCTTGCTTCTTGATTTCCTCATACAATTTGTGTACTTTTTCATGTTCTTGCGAAATCTTTCACTTGCTCCACTATGATCTCCTTCAGAGTACTTACTCATTCTATCATTGTAATCATCAGATTCACTAATATGAAAAGAACTGAATGCAGATTCAACTTTATTTACCAAAGACACACTGTTATCAAATTTACTTAACTCAAATGCATGTAGCTTACCAATAGTAGGATCTAAAGAAACTGGCATGTTATGTATAGACCTCAATTCATTGATTGCAGAGACTCGAATAGCATAGGCTGGTAAAAGGGTTCTCAACAACTTACTTGTTATATCCTTTTCTTCAATAGTTCCACCTGCTCCTTTAATTTGATTGACAATCTCCTTTAGTCTTGTACTGTATTGGGTTATGTTCTCACCTTCATTCATCCTCATGGATTCAAGTTGTCCTCTTAGACTATCTACTTTTTCTCTTTGAACATGTTCATCACCTCCATACACAGATATGAGCTTAGTCCACATTGCTTTTGCATCATTACAGCCTTCTAGATCATTAAATTCTAAGTCGGTCAGTTCTGATGTAATTTCAATCATAGCTTGAATATGTTCTTGCTTTGCCCTAATCTCTTCCAAGGTCATAGGGTTGGTGCTCGGTGCAATGTAATCATTCTCCAAATAATATGTTGCATATTCTCCAATTCTTGATAAATGCAGCTTCATCCTTTTCTGCCATGTGGAGAACTTGTTCAGCTTCAGTGCATCCCTTTTATACATCTTTGGATCTTTGCCTCAAGTACCTTTAAACTTTTTCTTCCGGAGTCCAAAGCTCTGATACCGATTGATAGTTCTGATACTTAATGTAAGTACAGATGCCAATAGCTAACAAGATGAGAGGGGGGGGTGAATCATACAAACTTAATCTTCCATAAAAACAACAGATTCAACCTCGGTAACTTATACTTCAGCAATATAACCAAAACTGCCAAACATGCAAACTCATAAGCATATAATCATCATAACACTCATAACACCAAATTTAACGTAGAAACCCAAATAGGGAAAAACCACTGTGGGATTTCGGACCCACTAAGAAATATACTCTTCTAGAGTATGCTCGGTTAAAAGCAAATCCTGTTAAAGATTACAAACACATTGCTAGATGTGACCCGGTTAAGGGATTTCCCTCAGATCTGTTAGGATCTTCACTTTGTTAGTAGTGACCTTGTCAAAGGATTTCAAACACTCATTTAGAATGTTACCTTGCTAGAGGGTTTACATATAAGACTGTTAAGTCCACTCGGTTAAGAGATTTTCTGTCACTTACTAAATAACAGTAATACAAATCTATCTGCAACTTCACATCTAAAATGCTAAAGCAGATTCTTATTTGCTCAAAACAATCTAGTCATAGGACTTATCTTGTCCCTCTGCTGGGCTTTCTACTCTATTATTCAAATAGGTCTTCAAGCTTATGTGTTCGGTAATCACTATGTAGCATCCCTGTGCATACACTTGCCCGCATACATTGTTTATCAATAAATTCTTATTTATAAACAATTGCTAACCACTCAATCTCCTTGATCACATTTCCCATGATCAATATTCACCATTAGATCTTCAAACTTGACCAGGTTCAATGTATCCTTCGATCTGAAAATGTTTTACCTTACCTCGGGACTTGCAGTCCTTTCTTGAAACTTGCACAAGGTTAATGCAGTTCAATCTGTGTTGTAGATCTTCCTGCCAATTTTCCTTTGCCATAGATCCTTAACAAACTTTATGCACGGCTTTCTAATCATTTATACATTTCCAGCTAATCATTGTCCTTCATTAAATAATGCTTTTATCCATCCCATGTGCACTGTCGTAACTCGGTTGCAACTCGGTAAATACTAAACTTTACTCGGTAGACATTCCACCTTCATTAACTGATATCAATAACCTTAGGGTTTACCAACTAGGTTCTTTGCTCGGTGACATAGTATAGTAATAACTTTACAATCAACAACATATGTAGAATATCAAAACAATCTAAACATCATCATCTCATCATTGTCTAACTCAGTAATAGTTGCCCATTGATTAACTTATTCCTCTCTTTATTCATCACATTCTTTCTGTGTCTTTTACCGACATCTTAATTCTCTTCTAATCAATCTTCTCAAGATATGGCAACATCATACTGAATCAAATAATCAATCTCTTGACATCAATGAAAAAATAATGTTATAAAGATAGTTATCATCCTTCTTCATTTATATCAATAATCTTCAACAACCTTCTCAATATCCTTACTGAATATCAACAATCTCCTGATATTGAAATGCAAACAATCTTTCTTACTGTAATGCCAACAGGTTGTACAAAGATGAAAATTAAACTATAGCAACAGCTGTAGAATTTAATATTCCCATGGGACAATATGACAATGGTTATAAGATCGTGCAAAAGATGGGATATGAAAGAAAAGGACCAATTGGTAAGTGACAAGAAGGTATTTTAGAACCTATTTGTCCTCACACACAATCTAAAGAAGATAAATCAGGACTTGGGTATCCCAAATCAAAGCAAAAACCACATAATTATCAACATCCAAGGTTGAGAAAGAAACAAGTTCATAAAGAAGAACCATGGCAAGAAAGGCTACATGAAGCAGCAAAGACAACAACTAACAAACATAAACAAGAAGAATATGAGAAACAAGAAGAAGAACTTGCAATCAAAAGAGAAGAAGAACCTTGCAAACAAGTTCAAGGAATACAAACAAGTGTGGAACCTAATCAAAATATTCCAGAAATAGTGAAAGAACAGATGGCCAAAATCAGAGAACTCTTCTCACCATATAACATTCATGTTAGATATAGTGGTGTGATTCTAAACAAATGTTCATAAATAGATTCAAACGAATATGAATGGGGTCTAGATCTATCATCTGATGTATCAAGTGAAGAAAAGGATGAAGAACAAGCAACTATTACAAATGAAGACTCGTCTTTCAAAAAACAAAGAATAGAGTTGGAAAGAAGACAAGAAGAGATCAGAATTCAGAGGAAAGACGCATATGCAAAACAACAAAGGAAAGAGGATGAAAAAGAACAAGAAGTGACATCACAGGAAACACAAACAATTATTGACCAATCATCAGAAGAACAACAAAATATCAAACCTACATCAAATGTTGAGCCAACAATATTAAGGTATGGAAGAACCATAGAAGAATTAATAGATAGTCAAGAAGGATTGACTATTAGTCTAGAAGAAGCTAAGTTCGAGAGAAGCCAAAAGATAGCAAGAGAATACTCTATGTCATGTGCACAAGTATGCCAACTTCAAGATACAAATGAATCTATTGAAATTGATCAAGAGGGAACATGTAGTATCAAAGATGTATGTGTTGATATAATCCATTCATTTGAGGGACAAACATCAGATGATGAGTCACTTGATAGTGAATCACAAAATACCAATCCTAATTTTGTTAGAGCTGATTGGACAGCACTTGGGAAAGACTATCCTGAAGAGAGTTCTATCTATGGCATTACCTACTCTATGTCAAACTATGACTATTATGTCATGAACCTTGAAACACCCAACAATGACGATGACTATGACTTACCCCTGCTTCATCCATAACTAATTGATTGGGATAACCTAGAAAACCCTAAATTGGATATCTTTTCCAATGATCATGATTTAGTCGTATAACTTAATGTCATAGAACCAATAACACCTAATATATCCTCCGTCGCGGAATCAAGTAACGCTTCTCGCAATCAAGAGAGTGTCAAAATTTCTAGTCGCAAAATTGAAATAAAATAAGGAAAAAGACCTAGTGTTGAAAACCATTTCATGGCAACACTAGATCAATCAAGAGGAATAATAAAGGACATATCTGACGGTCAAAACCTCCCCGAGGCACCAGAAGATGGAAATTTTGACACCCTCCCTACATATTTTTAGGAGAGATCTGCTATTCTAATAGAGCCAACATAAGCAATAAATATTGGTACATCAAAGGACCCCAAAGTCCATCCTGTTGCATCATTATCAGATGAAGAGAGGAAATACTACATGGAATTCTTCAAACAAAGATAGATAAATTTTGCTTGGTCCTATGTAGACATGCTAGGACTTGATCCAGGTCTTATCATGCATCATCTCAATGTAGATCCAAAAGCAAAACCACCTAAACAAAAGCTAAGGAAGATGCATCGACACATTGCTCTCCTTGTAAAAGAAGAGCTAAAGAAACTATAGGATGTGGGTTTCATAAGACATGTTGCCTATCCACAATGGGTTTCAAGCACTGTACCAGTGTCAAAGCCAAATAAAAGCATAAGTCTACACTGATTTCAAAGATTTGAACAAGGTATGTCCTAAAGATGATTTCACATTTCCCAACATTGATATAATTGTAGACTTATCAGTAGGACATGAGATGTTTTCATTAATGGATGGATTCTCGGGGTACAATCTGTAGCATCAGAATTAGGAATCATCAAAGCAATAGAAACATATTCATCATTATTAGCTCAATCACACATTGCAATGATCTAATCCTAAGCACACTCAATAGAGACATAAAAACAAAGCATTCAAAAATGAAAGATTATGCAAACCAAATGCAGACTTGAATGCTCCTTCCATGCGGCTCCATTGTTCTTCTTTCTTCTCCCAATAGGTTTGTTGTGGATCTCACCTTCAAGTGCATATACCTAATTATGAAAGCAAGATTGATATTCAAGAATACTCAAAGCGTAATTTCAATAATCTGATCAGGGATTAGCCTTGATTGATGAAGATCATCCAATTTATAGAGAAATTGGAGAAATGAACAAATTAGCATGATAGTGATTCGAATGGAAATTCAAATCAAGAATAGCAAAATTATGACATATCTATGACAAATTGCTATGCAAGGCTTATGAAAATTCTATGACAAATTTCTATGTCAAGAATTTATGACAATTTATGACAAATTCTATGACAAATTTCTATGTCAAGAATTTATGACAATTTATGACAAATTTCTATGTCAAGAATTTATGACAATTTATGACAAATTTCTATGTCATTTCCATAAATTTAGGAGAGAAATAGGAGGAAATTGAATTTAAGAATTAAGAAATTAGAAAAATAGAGAAAAGAGGAATTAAGAAATTAGAAATTAAGTAAATTAATTAATAATCTTTCATTTATTAATTAATTCACAAAAGAGGAATAATTAGCCAATTAAATGAATATTTAATTGTAATGAGAAGACTTAGGATAAATAAGTAATTTAGTAATCCTAGAGGAAGAAATGGCAAATTAAATCATAAAACCCTAGAAGACGAATTAGAAATGTGAAAATGACAATTAGGTCTTGATTGAAGATAATTAATGTCATGATTTTGAATTGATAAATGACCAGTGCGACAAAATGATTTGATTAAGAAAATGCGCCAATTGACGAGGAACAATGACAAATTGATCCAAATTGACATAATTGAGACAGACAACGATCGATGACAAATCGGTCGCAAAATGACAAAATTGATAAGAGGACAACGATCGATGACAGAATATATTGCAAAACGACAGGATTGAAAATGACCACGATCGATGATAAATCGATCGCAAATGACAAGATCGAACATGACAACGATCGATGACAAATCGATCGTAAAATGACAAGATTGATAAACTGATCGCCAGATGATAAGATTGAAAACCATTGTTGCTTGATGAATCCTCCAGTACTTGTATCACCAATCAAAGGGAAACCATTGTTGCTTTACATCTCAGCAACAAATGTATCACTAGGAGCTCTCTTAACACAACATGATGAAGAAGGGAAAGAAAGAGAAATGTATTACATCAGTAGAACACTTGTAGGCTATGAATTAAACTTTACATCAGTTGAGAAGACATGCCTAGCAGTTGTATTTGCAACTCAGAAATTGCGACATTATATGCTAACCCATTCTGTGAAACTGATAGCAAAAATAGATCCACTAAAGCATTTGCTGAGCAAGTCAACTTTGGCAGGCAGACTGGAAAAATGGGTTATGGTAATAAGTGATTTTTATATATAATATGTTAATCAAAAATCTATCAAAGGGCAGGTGATGCAGGGAGTCTTGGACCTTGATCCAATACACCTTCTTGAGTGACTTGTCTTACTCAACCCTTCAACTACTCAAGCCCTTTCAATGAGCACTAGTAGGGGTTTTTTGCTACTGATACCACCAAGGTCTGAACCACTGTGGCTTTCCTCCAAGGTATAACTACTGATCTTAGACAATCAACTCCTCCTGTTGAGGTTGCCACCTCAATCACACACACACCACTCCAAGGCTCCAACCACTCCTGCAAGGATCTCAACACACAACCACTTTCAATGGACTCACAACGCATCTACAAAGTGTCTTTGAAGTATTTTGAGGCTTTTAGGATCACCAAACCCATTTCTTTTTCTTTGTAACCTTTCTAGGTCTCTACCAGGCTCAAATAGGCCTAATTGAATTAGCCCTCCCTTGGCAGTTTTAGGGACTTAGTTTGCAAAATTTCCAAACAAGGATAGAAATAAATTATGTATTTGAGTACCCTTTTCAAAGTTACAGACAATATTGAAAATTTGCATCTGGGTTATCCGTACAAGTGGGGTTTCCAATGCTGCACTATTTTTGAGGGTTTAGGCCTCACCGAATGACATGGAAAGATGGGTCTGAAACTCTTCACCAGTAAAAACACCTTCTCAAACCAATTAGGGATTATCCAAGGTCATACGTAGGGATTTCCAACCATATGACACTTTTCCTGGTGCCAATCCTCTTGAGCTCTTAAAATCCCACTTCTTCTGCTATCCTACCTCACCGACTCCCAATGGTGAGCCTAGGGCTTCATTGTATCTCCTCCTCAAGGACCTGAAAAACCAAAAATCCTATCCTAAAACTATAAACATACCCTAACCTATCATTCTTGTTGATTTCAATAGGTTCCATCAAAGAATGCTTAGGTTAGAGCCATTTTTGCTCTTAAACCCTACTTGCAAGGGTTTTACACCAAGTTGCAAAGAATGGATGATATCTCTGCAACTATAGACAATAAAACCAGCAAATAAAACTTAATGAAAAAAAATCAATGAACACTCATTCCCTATAATTATTTTTTACAACCAAGTCTGTACTGGACTGTACCAAACAATGAAAACAAGAGAAAACTGTCAAAAACGGTGAAAGGCAAGTTTGTTTCAAAATCCAAAAACTTCTTGTTGCATTTCCAATCCTCCAACCCATACAATGAAGTGAATTTTTCTTTTTATGCTGTTAGAATAGTTGGTTCAACCAACTTTTTAATGCCATCTACCAAAAATGCAACTTTTGCAAAAATTGCAAAATGTTGCTCAACAAATTTTACATTTTTTAACTCCTAAGATGTAACTTTGCAATCTAATGCATTTCAAGACTACTGAAGGTCCTCAATCACCCTATAAGACCTAAACACAACATAATTAAACCCTATTACATGAATACATTCATCTAGAGTACTTCTCCTGTGAACTACCTAAGCATCTCACTTCTCAGGCTGTCAGCATCCTGAACACAAATAACTCAAACCAAAACTTAGACAACTCAACCATGGCTCTACTGAGTACCAAATGGTTGGTCCATTATTACATCACAAAGGCAACACACAAAACTTGAAATAAAACAAAAAAATCATGCTTGGAGTGTTAGGTGCCCTGCACCAATAGGTCATTATTGATCAATTGGTTGAAGCACCCTTACAAGATGACACATCGTTGCACATTAAATTTCTTGATGCAGACATTCTGACAATAAGCACAACATTTTGGGATTTGTACTTTGATGGTTCCTATACACAATATGGATCAAGTACTAGAATTTTGTTCATCACACTGTTAGGACCCGAAGGCAACTGAGAGGGGGGGTGAATAAGTTGTTTATTAATTTCAACCCAAATATACTTTAACCAAACTTGATACTTAATACCAGTAAACCAAACTTAATGTCGGTAAGTAGATTAACAGTTAATAACAGTATCGATAAAACTTAATGCATGAAACAGAAAGAAAAAAACATCCACAACACATAACATGGAGATTTGTACGTGGAAACCATGTAAAGGAAAAAACCACGGTGGGAAACCTTACCCACAATCAGATGATACTATTGTAGATAGTATTTGTATACAAATGGGGTCTACACATGCAGATAGGCCAGCTGCGTAGAGTTCACTGCTCAAACACAAAATGAGAGTCACACTGACTACAATTGGATGATTAAATCCAATGATAATGTACTGCTCAAAGTAGCATCTCCAATGCTGGATTCAATATCGGTTAAGCTCTGATTGTCTCCTTCAAAACTTCCTTGAATCTTCAAATGATGTCTATGTGAGTAGCTCTACTTATATTCGCATATACCAGATATCACAACCTTCTAATATCTTATTGCATCTCCTATATTAATCTCATAATTGAGATCTTACATATATACCAAAACCTAAGACCAAATGTGTAGGTCGGCTTACTAAGAATAATATAATAAAATCTATTACAAGTAAGTCAAGATGTGATGCATCATGTTGGCTCAACAACAATATTAATTGATTAAACCATATCCATAACATGTCGTGTTGATCTAGAATAGATAATGCATGTCGGTCCATAACCTAGACCAATTTGCCGGTAACAACAAATATGTCAACCCGATTAGACCAATAACCAAAATACCAAAACCAAGTATCCAAACCATGTCTTTGACATAACCAAGTGATCTCCAGATGATAACAAGTCATCCTCAGTGCTAGTGAGCAAAATACCAGTGACTGTGCATAAGTCACTGAACTTGTCGGTGAACATAACTAAGGATCTCTAGAAGCATAAGTGTTGATAAGTGTTGACATTAATGAAAAAACCAATGCAACACATCCATAATACCAACACACACCTCGGGGAAACACAATTCCAAAATCATATAGACTGCGGTTTCCATGCACAAACAATATTGCAAAATATGAAGCATTGGTTATTGGGCTCAAAATGTCTATTGAATGGAACATCAAGGAATTGCATGTTTATGGTGATTCATAGCTTATAATCAAACAAAAAAATGATTATTATCAAACTAAGAATGACAATCTCATGCCCTACAAATAGCTGGTTGAAAATTTTTAAGAGCACTTTGAAGAAATAACATTTACTCGAATCCTAAGAAATGAGAACAAACCAGCAGATGTAAAGCCTACAATAGCATCTCTTTTGCAGAATCAATAAAATCAACAATGTTACGAATTCCTGGTGGAAGATATCTTGAATCCTACCATTGAATCCCAAAATACCCGCATGATTTGCCATATATTTGGAACCGATCAATCCTTATACAACCAAACTTATCAATACCTAAAGGAGAATATCCTTCCTCCTAACCTATCCCACAATCAAAAAAGAAATTTTATCCATCAGTCATCCTGCTATACTATCATTGCTGATATCTTATATAGATGAGGTCTAGATAGCACTTTATTGAGGTGTCTCTAACAAGAAGAATCTGAGAAATTTCTTAACAAAGTCCACATAGGTATTTGTGGCATGCACTCAAGTAGTTTAACACTGGCTAAGAAACTTATTCGCTTAGGTTACTATTGGCCTACCATGGAGAGAGATTCATTTACATATTCTAAGGGATGAAAAAAATGTCAGATCCATGGGAATCTCATCCATGCACCAGCACAAGAACTGCATCCTATGGCAGGTTCATGGCCATTTTCCCAATGGGGTCTTGACTTGGTAGGTAAGATAAATCCTTCATCTTCTAATAGATATAAGTTCATTCTAACTACTACTGAGTATTTCACTAAATGGATTGAAGCAGTGCCTTTGACAAAAGTGACAGGAAAGCAAATATCATCATTCATCTTGAATTATATAATCTGTCGCTATGGAGTCCCTATGACCATTATCACTGATAATGGAAGACCATTTAAGAATCAAGATGTGAAGGAACTATGTGAGCGATTTCATATCCAGCATAGGTTTTCTACCCCATATTATCCACAGGGAAATGGTCAAGTTGAGGCATCAAATAAAAGAATGTTGAAAATCCTAAAGAAAACAGTTAATGAAGTTGGAAAAGACTAGCATATTAAGCTAAATCTTGCTCTTTGGGCATATCAAACCAGAATTCACACACCAATGGGGGCAACCCCAAATTGCTTAGTCTATGGTTCAGAAGCAATATTACCAGTAGAAGTAGAGATACCTTCTCTACAAGTGCCCTTGAAAGGTCTTATACCAGAAGAAGAAGAACAAGTCTCTAGACTTCAAGAACGTGAGTTGATTCAGGAACATTGCCAAAATGCTACAGATTATTTGAAAGCATATCAACAGAAAATGGTGAGAATTTACAATCACAGAGTTAAGCCGCACATTTTTCAGATTGGAGAACTAGTTCTAAGGGAGAATCCAAGGAATCAGCAAAACCGAGAAAAGAAGGGAAAGTTTGAACTTGGTTAGGTCCTTTTGTTAGAATACCAACATATGGCTTAGGAGCATACAAGTTATCTACACCTGAAGGTGATTGGTTTGATGAGCCCATCGATTCTATCCATCTGAAGAAGTTCTATGCTTGAGATATAAAGTCCTGAAAAAAAATTAGTAAAAAAAAACATATAAAGTTCTGAAGAAATCAGTAAACATCAGAAAAGCAGAAAATCCCTAAAAAGAATAAAACAACGAAAATAGAAGATCAAATATGGAAAAAATGCAATAAATTTAGATAGTGAAAACCTGGTAAACAGGCGCTATCTAAAAGTGAGTTCTTCCATCTATGAGATCGCTTCACACACCTATCCACTCCATCCTATTTGCATCTATCATTTCCTAGCCTATCCATTTATCTTTCACATCCATTGCTCTAAACCATTAGCAGAAAATATGCAGCTTATCAACAGTTATCAATTTTTGACATCCTTAGCGTAGTCACTGTCTTGGATTTTATTAATCATATTTGCATTATATCCCACCATGGTTTGGATCATCCTTTTGTACATCCATAATAAATTTTTGTTTCCGCTAGGGAAAATCCTAATTGCCTTTTGCTAAGGTGATCTTTTAAAGCTTTGAAAATCCAAAACATTCAGAAAACTTAAAAAAACCAAAACACCTAGGGTTTTGAAACAGATAACGAGCAACAAGGAAATGAAGATCAAGGCATTTTTAACAACTAAATTGTGAAACTCATAATACAAAGATTCAACCAAAAAGTAATGAAGGATTATCAATACTTATTCATTAAGTTGACTATATCAGTTAATGACCATGAGAACATATGTATGACATACAAAATTCAGCGTTTATATCTTAATTTTTTTGCTTATCATGTACTCTATGCAACTCAAGGATGTCCATGACTAGAGTAGCTATTATGGGGCATTATTATTTTATTTTTTTGTTGTTTGTGGTTTATTTGTTATTAAGGTATGTAGTTATCTAAGGATATGATCAGCAAAAGGTCAAGGAAGGCGTTCTGAGTCATGCATGAAAAGGGATAATCCTTCTTTGTTCTGCAAGAAATACTCAGGTCGGCTTGATTTATCATATCAAGTTGATTGTATTAACTTTCTATATCAAAATCCATGTAATAAATACTCAGGTCAACTTGAATTATTATGTCAAGTTGCTTGTATTCTCTCACAATATTTAAAAAGCTCAATGATGAAATCAGACACTGTTATAAGACAACATATGAAGAATGGAAGTATCATTTTAGTTAGATCATTCTAGATTAGCTTATTATCCATCTGCATTATAAGCATTCATTATCAGTTGTATTATAAGCATCTCATTCCATTTAGAGATCAACGGTCATAAATAAAGATTGAGGATACTTGGACAAACAAAAATAATTTGAATTTGATCATTGTAGGTTCATTTATCTTTAGAATCATTTAAATTATTATCATTCATTTCATTTAGTTGCATTCAATCATTTGCATTAGTTTTCATTTCATTAAGTGCATTTCATTGATCATGTGTAGTATATCATTTTTATTTGCATTAGGTTCATTATCACTTTAGCTCATTTTTTTAGTCCATTAATGTCATTCGGTTACATCTTTGCACTTAGATTCATTTATCATATCATTTTAAGCATTTCACAATATCATCTCATTTATATAAGCATATGCATCATCATATAGGCATTCATCAAATGACTTTATTCAAGCACATCATTTAAGTTAGTATCATTTTTGTTTGCATCCATAACCATTAAATTGCATCCATGGTCATAAAATATTAAATACATTTTCATCATCATATGCATATACATGAAAGAGTTAAGAAATCAACATTCGTCTACATACGTCATCATTAAAATCATTCTCATATAGATCATTGCATTTACATCATTTAAGTAAAGCATTATAGAATCATTTTCATTTTCATTTACATCCATAACCATTAAATTGCATCCATGATCATTAAAATCAAAAATCAAATTCATTTTCATTTCATCATCATTGCATCATATAAAACATCATCGTCATGAAAATGAAAGAAAGAGTAGATCCTCATAGCATCATCCATCTAATCAATGCATATATAATCTATGTAGTCAATGCATATAGATCATCATCATTAAACTAGGATGCATAATAAATCATATAATCAATATCATATAGAGTCCATGTCTGCATATCGATTATCATAAAACAATAAAAAGTCCAAGTATACAATGATATCAAATCAAATAATAAAATACACTACCCCATCAATATAAATCAAGTCTACAAATCAAGGTTGTCCTGTACCACTACCACCTAACTCTATCTATCTTTGTGTTTGTGGGCAAGATGATCCACCAGATGGCCCTGCTCCTTGATATTTATATCTCTGAGGAGGTCCCATGACCCCACCATTGCTAGTAGCCATCCTCACAGTAGCCGCATAACTACTTGCTCTCTAGCTCTTTGAGACTAAATCTTCATATCGTCGTTGTCAATGCGTTGTCTCCTTCCCAGCCTGAACTAATTCCCTGATAGTATCGGCTGAGAGAGTGCCAGATCCAACCTGTTGAACATGATCATGTAGGGCCCGAGTATCTTGTTGTCTCCTAACAACCCTGTCTCGCTCAGTCATGAGTGTTTGTATCGGTGATCTGAGCTGATCTATCTATGCTCTGAGATCATCTACGGTCTCCTCATGTGGCACATCATGCTAAGGAACATTATGTATGCCCTCAACCCCACCTGTCTCTCCACCTTCTGGAGTCTCAACTCGAGTAGCTTCCTAATTCGTCGTCTAACGAGAGGTATATGATCCTCTGGGTCCTCCTCTCCCTCATCCCAACCACTCTGAGTTGTGATAACCCCTGGGTCTGGATGAATCTGACCAAAATCAATGCCTCTACCTTAGCCCTTGTCCAATCTCATGCTCCTTCCTAATCCTGGAGAGGGTAATCCTCTCGCTACCCTCATCCCTCCTCTGTTGGTATCCCGACCAATCTGCCCTGCATCCCTGCCTTCTGGAGGTAATATTCCTCCTACCCTCCCAACCCTACCTGCATCTCTCCTTACCATGGGAAGTGGTCTCACAATCCTGCCAACCGGTCGAAAAGGTCCTCCTCGGACTCTCAATCAACCTCCCCTCCACCTAGGTCTCCTACCACCTCCATCTACTCCCTCATCCCCCTCATCCCCTCTGGCCTCTTGAGTAGCTCTAAGCTCTCATCTTCATCTTTGTCTCCTAACAACAGGATCATCTGAATCATCATCCTCATCTCCTAAGCTAGGAGGAGGGTCTCTTGGATCAGTGATGCGAGGAAAAGGATGTGCGAGCATGTACTGAGCGTAATCTTTCATAATCCCAGCGTCCAAAATATGTGGTCTCAAATCATAAACAACTCTCGGAGCATCCAAAAACTTCGCATGTGCTATCTCAAAAGATAAGGTAGGGCCCCAATCTTGCCTATCCTTGTATTCTCATGCATACATGGCAATACTGAAAGGCATGTGTTGTGTAATCCTGAACTGTCTCAAAATGCAGCCAAATAACAGTCGCTCAATAATATATGGGGTGTGACCAATCAAGTATCAACTCTGCAAAATCAATGGTAAAATTTGTGTGTCCTCCATCCAAGGCTCACACTCAATGTATGGTCTCCAAATGACGATATCCATCAACTCTAGAACCCATCACCAATAGTCCATCTTACCCAGCTTCGGTTGAGTAAGGATACCTACGTATAAATATATAAAAGGTTGTCCATCACCATGAACTCTTTGATGAATAGGTCGGGTAACAACAATGTGCTCCCAGCACCAGACCTATAACAATGTGCATCCAGTAGATAGACTAGCGCTGTCATCATAACTAACCAGATGAAGATCATGATATAAATGGGCGAGCATACAAACACCCCAAGCATAGTGAGTCCTATGCTGCATCATGCTCTGTAGTATCCCACCCCAACCAACAACAAAATCACATGATCTCCTATCTGGACAGACAAATCTGCCAATCAACCCTGCAAGAATCACTGGGAGAGTCTCATAATACATAATCATATCCTCCCATTGAATCTCTCCTCTATCAATGCTCTCATCACCGAACACAGCTTTGCAAGCCTCTGTCCCTCCAAGATCTTGATAGTCATACTGGACTAGGTCACCAGTAACAAGGATGTGCAAAATCCTGTAGACATCCTCGAGCCTCACACTAATCTCACCAGTGGGAAGGTGAAAAGTGTTGTGCTCGCTATGCCATCTCTCGGGTAATGCAGTCAAGAGACCCATGCTATGTGTGATATCAGGCATATGCAGGAGATCGTGTAATCCACATGCATCTATGTGTCTAATATCAACATGTATCAACTCTAGAACTAGATGGCACATGGTCGGGAATTTCTCCCGACACTAGAGAACATCGAGTTTATCCTATTTAACAAGAGAATTTGATCTCTATCAATCATCTATCTATCAAATCTAAGAGATCACTAATCTATCAATCAATCAATCAAGAAATCAATCACATTAACAATCGATCAAATATTTTCTACCAAGCAAATCAGGCTATCAAAACAAACCTAAAACCATCAATTATGATTTACTATCAGTCAATGGGTTCAATCAACTCTATCACCCTCTTCATCAGAGACTGAATCGGCCTCTTAGAGCTATCAAATCAATTCATCAATCTATCAATCAATCAATTATCCTATCGATCAAATTTATCAAAAATTTTATCAATCAAACATCAAATGAATACCTATTTATCAAATTCACACATCAAAATGTCTAAATGAAATCATCTGACTGAATTTTAACATAGTCAAAATCAAACAAGTTCATCTTAACCAAATGTGATATTCATCAAAGCAGAAGCGTTGTTCTATTAAGCACGAGCGCTAAAACACACAAATGTGTGAACCCACATAATTAAAGCGCTAATAAATGAAGCAAAAGCATGAAAATAGTCATTTTCACTAACATACATCACGAATGCAAGAACTTAAGGAGTAGATGCGCTAAACATGCATATGCGCTAAACATACATCACAAAGGCGAGAACCAACAAAACACATGCGCTAAAATTTTAAAAGCGAGAACATTCTTAACATAAGCGCTAACCTATGATGCATATGTGCTAAACCAAAGAGCCAAATATCAAAAATTATGCAAATTAGCCCTAACACGTGCCGAAAATCATGAAACTTTGTATGAAAAGTTACATACAAGCTCGGGATAAGTGACTCATCGGTGGACCATACTCAGGAGGTCTCTGAAAATGTCGAACTCGCTCAAATCGATGATTCTAAAATAGGATTTGCCAGCTCAACACATCAATTTCTTTTCACTCCAAAATCTGACAAGAATGCAAATGAGGATAAGTTAATTTTATATTTACCTTTTGAAGGGATAATTAATGTTTTTCAGTGGATCAATTTTCTTTATTTTTTCCAAAAGATGAATTTAATTGAAGGATCTTTTCAATCAATTATCATGAGATTAATCGCTTATCAATTTTTTTTATAATTTCACGATCAATCTCCCGAGGGGGCACACAATCAGGATTTTTATATCCATCAGGCGCATTATCGAGACTTGATTTAATCTTAGAAACAATGTTGTCTCAACGTTATTTCAAAGAGGGGCAAAATCTATACACATAAAATTGGTTATGAGAAATTAAATAAATATTTTATATTTATTTAATAATTATTCTTCTATTAAATAGTTGATTTGAAAATATTAATTTATCTAATCCATTTCATGTCCTATTAATTAATTTAATTTTATTAATTAATTCATTATATCCTTTTCTTCTAATCAATTAATTAAATATCTAAATATTTAATTATTTCTCTATCTACTATCCTATAGTCTTATTAATTAAATAATTTCTTAATTATTTAATCCCTTTGCCAGCTCATCCATCATGTGGCTAAATTAATTTAACAAAATAAAATCATTTATTAGCCACTTATCTCCAACTTCCAAAATAAATGAAATATTGTGTACGTACACATATTTCCTAACCTTCTTATATATTCTCTCCAACATCCATATATCTTAGGAGGACTTGAGTCCACTTGTCCTCTCATTTCTAAATCTTCTCCAACTATCTTATATCATCTCAAGTCTTCAACTCAGTCAAGGTGAGATGAGTGACACTTGTCTTCTCCTTCCTCCTTTCTCTCAACCTTCAACCTCTTGCTCATAGCCATCCTATTTGCAAGATTCAATCATGACCATTGATCTCTACCACCTAAGCTCATGCACTCAAAAATCTATAAAAAGAAGTCTCCTAAGCCATTTTGAAACTAATAGCTAATCTTATAGTCATTTTAGGAGTATTTATCTTGCATCCGTGAGTTTGAGTTTGAAGCAATTAGCAATTTTAGAATTTCTTAATATCATGATAGCTTAAATCATTTGCATATTCATCTCATAGTATCAGTTAACTATCAGTCCAATCTTCATATGCCATCTTGGAAACTACCAGTGCTTGTCTAAGAGCAAATCATTTGCAACCAGGAACAGTGGAGTTAGGACATAATGAGACATAAATCATGAAGGTATAACCTATTTTATTTACTTTTATTTCATGTTGTTTCATTAGTTGAAGCTAAATATTTCTTGTAGCTTTTTTTTATATTATATGTTGGATTAACAAGTTTCAGGGTATTTCTCTGGAGTTCAACTTTAGCCTCAAATTCAAGCACACTACCTAGAGCTCACTGCTCAAATTAAAATAAGGGCTACAACCCTGGAAGTCTCACTACCTTACAAAATGATTACAAAAGATAATTGGAAATCTGAACTAATAAACAACATCTACAAATGCCAAAATACAGTTCTAGTTAAGCACAAAATATTCAAGCTTACTCTGCTCTACTACAAGGCTTTGTTCTAATATTTTGCATTATACCGGAGCACAAATCCTTCAATCGCGCATGTGAAACTATGCACAATCGCTCATAAAAACTTCCCACATAACCACCAATATATGAAATGATCATTCAACCGGTCTTATATATCCACAACATCAACTTAGGTCTTCTTCATGTCGGCTTCAAGAACACAGTAAAGGATGAAATGTGTATGCCAAGACATCTCAATCCAATCCAAAACAATCATGCAAACCAAAGCAAGTTATCCACATGCTTCCCACATGTCGACTTAACATCCTTGAACATAAAAATAATCATCAAAATTACTCTGGACGATCTGCACAATGAATATCCACACGTTATTGCTAATGAACACTGTTCTAACCAAAAAATTGTATATCGGACCTTCCAACTCACTCAAGAATCATCACCAGAGGCCACAAACCTGGAATAGGGTATATTACACATCCATAATGCTTCTCTAAGATATGCAACACCAAATACTCAACACAATTGTACCGCCAACCAAATTACTGTACATTACCGAATGTTTTGTTCTATCTCACGGGAGCTCACCGAACCTCAATCTCTCTTCCCATATGAATGAATCGTGAACTACATATTGAATAGCTAACTTTAGTTGCCATCAATGACAACATATGAACAACAATGCAGTGTTTCTTGCCAACAATCTCCCCCTTTGGCATTGATGGCAACACTTGTGAAAAATGACTAAGTGTTAGACCAAAGCCAAAATAATGTACATTGCAACAAGAATCTATCAACCGAACTCCAAGAATCAAAAACTGCCCCTAAGATCAACAAGATCAACATTTTTCACTCCTCTATACTCCCCTTTTGACATCAATGGCAAAGGTAGGGTTTCGGAAACAAAACAAAAAAAATCAAACTAAAAATGCTTATTTACATATGTACACACAGTCTTTGCTCACAAAAACTTGAAGATGTCTGCATAATGGTTCTTCAATGTATCTAGATGGTTATCTATGCCATTCTTCATACTCTCTAACACCATTATAAGTCCACTAAATGAGTAAGCTTGTGCCTTTCATGTTTTTAGATCTTTCAAATTACTTTTGGTCAGAGCATCTTGAGTATCCTTCAAGGCACTGAGCATAATATCCAGCTTGAGAGTAATGCAACTCTGAAGTTCTCCAACTCTTTCGGTTATTCTATCCTTGTCATGACTCAAGCTTCTGATTTTCTCAAGCAATGATATCACTTGATCTTCATGACTACTCAAAGAAACTGACAGAGGATCAACCGACTGAGATATGCGCGCTAGCTCATCCTCATGCTCCTTAGACTTCTTCTCAAAGTCCTCAGTGAACCTTTTAAAAGATAGGCATGATTTGTACAAGTTTCCACCTTCGGATAGTGCTTCTTTCATACTCTTTACACATGCATCTAATGTGACTCTGTCATTTGCAATGATCTTTTTCAAAGTCAGCATCCTCTTTATATTGAATTCATTTCAGACCTTCTCCTTAGCAGATTTTTCATAAGGTTCAAAATGTGTATCTATAGAGTTAATCAAACTTTTTAATTGGCCGGATGGGGTGTCAGATGAATCCTTTTGAAATGAAGGCATTAATTTTTCAAAAAACCCTAAATGCCAGGGTTAGCAACATATTGTCCTCAGTCTGTGACTTTAAGAGATCCTCAGTAGCCTTTACTTGAGAAAATGATTCTAGTTGAAGCTTTTGGATGGGAGATAAAGAGGCGAGGTTAATAGGACCCTGCACAAATTTTGGATCATCAATTATTTTCTTTCCCTTCAGTGGCTCTGCAGTGTCTCTTCCTTCAGTCTCAACTTCAACCTTAACCTCCACCTTCTCCTTTTATGCATTCTTCTCAATATCTTCTTCCTACTCAAGAACTGGAGGGTTATCTACATCAATCGGAGGATTATCATCCTTGTCCTTACCCTCATCTGCTTTTCCTACATCCTCTTCACCCGTGTCAACTGCATCCTCAAATCTAACTTCTTCTTGCACATTAACCTCTACTTGCTTAGTTGTCTGAACTTCCAAGACATAAGTAATATCATCCATTGTCTGCTCGACTTATGGATTATCCTGTAATGGCATGTTCTGAGATTCTAGATGAGATTCATCTTGTCCTTTTTCCTAATTAACTTCATATTGATTCTCGTAATATTTTTATCAAGATTTTCTCTATTTCTTTTACAACCTCATCAGTTTTCCTGAACATGATTTTGTTCACTCTAGTTTTACTCTTAAACTCATTCTTTGCTAACTTTAGGATTCTATAAATCACCTTCTTAGAAATCACAAAGCATAGATTAGCTAATACATATTCTCTTAATCTTTCTTCTTCTACTTTTGCAGTCTCTCTTCTCATATCCAAAACTTTGTATAGACTCTTAGGAATCTTAGACATTAATTATATCAAGGCTTTGCTATATACACTCATATATTCTATAGTGGCTTCCTCTAATGTTCTTTTATCATTCTTATCAAAATTTCCATACCATTCTGAGAATGGCTTCAAGTTACCATTCTTTACTACTTCATTCACAATTTTATTTAAAGACATAGGAGGTTTAACTTCAAATTTTCCTTGATTCATTACCTCATCAATTTCAGATGGTTTTGATTTCTTGCTTGGCCTTGCTCTACCAAATGGTTTATCCTTTGCAACATTGGTGACCTTAAGTGCTTTTGCCTTCACCTACTTTATAGCTTCATCTGACTCAGTTTCTTCAGCATATGCAATCATATATCATACTTGTTTCCTCTTTTTCTCTACTTCACCAGATGATTTGGCTGATGGTTTAGGTTTGCTTGCAGGCTTTGCTAGACCAGAGGAGGGAATAGCACTTCTTGATTGCTTTGGTTTATGTATAGATGCTTTTGGTTTATCCTTATACTTCTTGATAGTTTGTTATTCCGAGAGGATGTTCCTCTCCCTTGCTTTCTGGACCACCTCCTTTGTTATTCCCATTCTCTCTACAAGAGCCTCAACTTCCTTTCTTACTTTCTTCTAAATTATTGGCCTCTTAAACTGATGATACAGCTTCAAGCTCTTTTCTTTGTATGTTCCAAATCTCTCCTCATTAGAATCTAGTGGTTTACTCAACAAGTGGTGTGCATAGAGTTCCAATATCTTCTCTTCAACTTCATATCCCATAGGTAGAATCCATGAAGCTCTTGGTTCTACTGCCTCCATAAAGCATTGATCTATGTCAACCATAAAATAGATTGTGTCCTCATATTTCTCCACTATGGACTTAGGGATCCTTTCCCTCTCATGCATTTCCTTTGGGAAATAATTGAAATAGCCTCATAAATTTGCATTTCGTACCTTAGAGTCACCAGATTTGTACAAATATTCTCTAATTTGAACTCCTACCAGTCTATCAAAGGCCCATTGCATCTACCCAACTCCCGGTACTTCATTCATAAAGTAGAAAAACAAACATAGGAGCATAGTTCTAGACTTGAAAGGATGTTTCGTGTTCTCTTTGATCTTCTTCAAATTCTTTATCAGCTCACTCTGGAGTAGTTCACAGAGATCATACTTCTTGTTTTCTCTCATCATCTGATAAGTGACATATATTTTAGTTCCAGAAATGGAATTCTCCCTGTTGGAGTAGTAAATCTTGTAACCAATCACCATAGAAACAAATTTGATGTCATGCTCCAGGATATCATTAATTGTCATTAATTGTTTGTCAAATTTTGATCTAGTTGCATTTGTCACAATATCATTATTTGTAGCCTTCAATGATGGCGACTCTCCAGATAAACATAAATCAGTATTGTCTCTAATTACATTTTTCATGATCTTGTGGGGCTTGTTTAGCCACATGAATTCCTCATGCATTCTGCTTAATACAACGCACCCATTCAGATTCTTCAAACATCAAGAATCTTACATACTGCATGAAACCCTTATCTTTCAACCCTCGAAATTCCGGTTTCAACATCGAACTCCTATCAGACAACTAATTATTGTACATATTTAGCATGTGTGAGCTTCCCAAACCCTCAACAGGACAATGGGTGTAAACCCTAACATCTTCAATATGCAGGACACCATAAGGCATAAATGAAAATGTTGTTAGCATTATTGTCATTGATGTTAAGGGATATCAAGTGATTACATAGAAGCAGGTAGCAGTCGTGCATAACACACAGGTTATATTGTGCAATTGCGCATAACACGTCATGTTATGTTGCAGGGGTTTCAACCAGATTCATCGTCTCCACATGTCGACAAAAGTGAACGAGTCCTGAGTTGGGGTTGAGAGCCATGATTTCTGAATGGCAATAGTTATTTGGTTCATGTGTATCCATGAATCTCGCAGTGTGTTCAGATGCAGGGAAGAGACCGTGCGGGATAACACTTGAATGAAGGAAAGATCATCCGCAACTACCCTGCAACGTTGAGATGAAAGATGCATGATGTGAAGCATCATAGTTCCAAACACATTCACTCAAGAACCCTTCAAGGTTCATTCCAAACTATTCATTTAAGGCATCAAAACAACTTCCATAAAGATCAATCTATCACTTTTGATCCAAAATCCAAACTTGAAATAATAAACTTGGTTCCAAAAACAAATTCAAGAGTATTCAACATAGTCATGAACCACACCTTTTTCTTAAGGTATCCATACCTCATCCTTATATATTGGATATTCCATTCAATAGGCCTACAAAAAACTTCATAACACATTGTAAATCCCTTACAAACTCTTACCCATCAACACTGAGTCCATCCAATTCATGCTAGTAAACATCTTCCAAATCTATCCCAGTTGTGACAGTTTTGATACCCTATTTTTTGTTATGCACAAATTTCAAACCTGATAATATTAGCTCAATCCCTTCAGTAGAGTTGTAGATAATTAGGTTTTGTAAAACATATCTAACTATTAGAAAAATACAACTGTTCATTTAAAATTTCTTATCTCTACACGGAGACTGTTTTGACTGTCATAAATAAAACTAGAAATGCCCATGCCCAATCCGCCTAGGGCATCAAATAACTTCTACAAAACAAAACAAATTGATCCAAAACCAAATTAATATTGAATCCACTTCAATATAATTTCACAAAATCTAATATTAAGATTTTTCCCATGGTTATAATTTGAGATATGAACAAACCCTCGTACACACCTCCATTATTGATGGTTTTCAATCTATTTTCACCAAAACTTACATAACTTTCTCAAAACTGAATGAAATAGACCCAAACCAAAAGATAAATAAATTTTAATCACACATATTTCCAATGAATCCATTTATAGGTCACAAATATTTAATATGCGTCTGTATCATACGCTACAACATGACTATTTTTCAGGAAATCTGGAAGTTGCAATCCATAAAACATCCATAACTTCTTCGTTTCTCAATGAAATCACTTCAAACCAAACCAAGAATGAACATAATTTAAAATAATATCTAACCATGATAATTATACATGGTTTCTAGGCTATGCAGGTCCGTACAAGGCCTGGAAACAACAAAGTAACAATGGAAACTATCAAAATGGCAAGCTTATGAATACACAAATTGTTCAAAATTGTTATCCTCCTTCTCATTCCCCCTTGGTTCGACCAAATACAAAATTTTATATCCTATTGGCCATTTTGTACTTTATAACTACCTCCAAGACCTTTCAACTTCCCATTTACAACTTTTAATGCAATTTTGCATTATTGCATTTTTGCCACTTTTCATCTTTTTGACAACTTTTTGTGAAATTTTCACATAATGACCCTAAAACTTGACAAAAAACTTATAAATATATCTAATAACCCTTAAATTAACTTTTACAACCATTTATGCCCTTTCATAGCATGTTTACATCATTTTGACTCTTTGACCCCACTAGGTCCTAAATGGACAACTATGCAACTTTTTCACAAATGGCTCAAGTAGCCTTACATTATGACTCCATTGGATAAAAATGAACTCAAATAAATACATATATTATTTACAATTCATAAATGACCCAAATATAATCAGATAGTGACCTTGGACATCCTGATGTGCTTCTACAATGGGGTGCTCTTGCACCAATGCACTAGTCATGCGGGATAAGAGAATTCCCCCCCCCCCCCTATCCCCAACATGTTTGGTGAGCCTTGGTTGACCATGCGAGACAATTTAAATTAAGGGGAAATGTGTCCCTCTCTATCCCGCACCATGCAAGTGTGTGCATGGTGTCTATGCGGGATAATTTCATGCAAGGCATAGCGACGCCCCCCGCCCCCCCCCCTCCCCCTCCCCGCTATCCTATGACTTGTTTGCGATGAGATTGAAGGTCTTGCAAGGTAACACAATGAGAAGAAAGAGTTGCTTCCCGCCATCCCATGACATGATGGACATGTGAATGGTGACCATGCGGAGTTAAAAGGACAAAGGCGGGAATCAAGCTTCCCGCTATCCCACGTCATCAAAAGTGAGGAGCGATGATCATGCGGGGCAACACAAGGTGGAACAAGATATGTATCCCTCTATCCTATGATACTAATTAAGACAAGACATTGGTCATGTGGGGTAACTTGAAGAGAGCATTGAATGGTTCCTTTTATCCTGCACCATTCAAGGTGGGTGTGCGATGGTCATGCGAGATAAGACAGTGAAATGAAAGAAGGATCCCACTATCCCGCGCCTATAGATGGATGTAAAGATGAACTCTCGAGGTAAGTTAAGGTAGAAATATGATGCATCCCGCATGGGCATATGAATGATGATGCAAGGCAAGTTAAAAGGCAAAATGGCGCACATCCTACCATCTCACAGCGACGGAGTTTAAGGTCATCATGACCATTAGAAGTGTTTTTTATCGACATGGTGGCAACCCGATATGTCGATTTTCCACGTGGCAGTTGACCAAAATTGACCAGGTGACTTGGATGTCGATTAAGAAGACTTGTGATGAGATCTATGCATGTCGATAGGCTCAAGGATTTTATGTTGAAGTTGACCAACCCTGACCGAGTAATCTGACGAAGGAAATGGAGACATATGGCTCCCTGGTTGTTAATGAGAATATCTTATGTGCAGAAGTTGGTGGCGATGGAGTTTAGTATTGTAGTTGTCAATCTTGTCCGGGTAGGTCGACAAAGGATGGAAAATGCATTAATGGCGACCGAGTTGCGGGCAAGTTGTGTGGCTTGAGGAAGGATTCCAAATCATTTTGGGCAGAGGAAGATTACTAAACTTAGTAATCTAAGTACAAAGAAAGATATGAAGACAAATAAGATGCATTTAATTCAGGCAGTCAATCTGAGAACAGATTGAGGACAAAGAATAAAATCACCTGCAATAGAGATCTTCAAGATAACCAACTTGAATAAAATATTAAAATCCTGCATTGGAGAAATGTGAGTGGTGCACAAAGACGATTGAATTGAGCAGCAGGTGTGATGAGATTTGATATCGGTAGGTATGGTTGTTGTGATAGGGACAAAAGTGGATGAAAAATATCTCAACTAAGTATTTTGGGAATGTAGTTGAGTAAGTGTGTGGCTGCCGAGAGAGTGTAACATTCAGAAATAGAGAGAGAAAAGAAAAATATCCACAAAAATAGAGAAAGAAGAAGAGACAGAGGAAGAAGAAGAAACTAAGAAGGAACTTCAGCACACAAAGAGAGTCATTCTCAAGATATGAGAAATTTGTAAGTTTTACAAAACTCATTTGTAACAAGGTTTTGTCATTGCTTTGTAAACTTGATCAATCACAGTAAATCTCTGAGTGGGTGCTCAGAGCAGGGGTAGGTGCTCATAAAATCAAGGGTTGGTGCTCCTTGGGTTGGTGCCCTAAAGTTCAGGTGTTGGTGCTCCTTGGGTTGGTGCTCTAAACATTGTAAATTGTTATTTACTGTGAGGTTGGATTGGAGTAGTAGTCTCCAACAACTATTCTCACAGAGGTTTTTCCCACATTGGGTTTTCCTCATATATTTTGTGTTTTGGTTTAATTTATGTGTGTGTATGTTCTTAATTAATTTGTAGTTTCAGTACTTTCACACATAGTTAAAAGTTTTAAAATACACTAATTCACCCCCCTCTTAGTGTCCATTTGTGTTCTTCAAATGTGTTTTTCAGATCATCTTCCTTGGAGATAAATGGATGATGTTTGAAATTTGGTTGTGCACACTTAGTGATATCAACAACAAGAGGGGTAGAAATACCGGATGCAGCCATTTCGGAAATTTAAGACTTAACACTTAAAAATAGTTCTACCGATAAATACCTTGACTACTGGATTAAATCTTCTTTCACGCTTTGGTCACTGAAAATTCTTCTTGCAGAGCTCTCCAAACTTCTTCTATTCAAAGGCAAAATGAGAAATGAAGTGGTAAAGTCGCTTTTTATCCTATACATACCTAACTGTTAGGTATAATAAATGCACTTTGCCCTAATACTTATGGATACTCTGTATTTTTCAAAAAAAAATCTTCGGATCTTTAAATCCACTCAAACTCTTTCATAAATTATTCAAACAGATCTGCAATAATCAAATATCACTTCTGCAACCTACCAAAATCAAGAATATATCTCAAACAGGGGTTTTGTAAGATTTTCATGATAGCTTCCCCCAAGGCCGAATGCCTTAGTTTAGTTACTGGATGTAGTTCCAGCACCGAAATCAGGTGCAGATCCACCTCCTGCTTTATAATCACTCTTCTTAACCCTAAAACATGCATAACATGTCCAAACCTACAACATGCATAACATTGGACATTTCTCCTATTTTGAAAGTTGTTCATCACACTCCTGCATTCATTTGACTTATGACCATACTTGTTGCATTTAAAACATTGACCAGCGAAAGATAGACCATTATTATTCATCCTCTTTCTGCATTGACTAGCCATATGACCAAATTTATTGCAAACAAAATAGTTACTATTGAGCTTATAAGCATTAGGTTGCCTTACCGAAGGCCTTCTTGAATTGTTCTTCTATTGTGCTGATTTGGAGCTTTCACCTTTCTCAAATCCAAGACCTCTTGTGTCATTAGCATTCTTATGAATTTCAAGCATCTCATCAAGCTTGGCTGAGCTGGTCCAAAACTTCTCCTTATACTCATTTTCAGCTTCAAGATCAAATTTAAGAAGTAGGATCTACTTTCCAAGTTCTTCCTCCTATTATCTAGCTTCTTGCAAGTCAAGTTTCAATTGTCCATTCTCATTCTCAAGTCTGCAACATTCATCAGATTTGTCTTTCAGTAATTGAGAAAGATTTTCCTCATTCTTCTTCCTTTCCTCAATCTCCTTTGTCAGTCTCATCACAATGGCTTCCATCTCATTCTTGTGGACAACATTAGCTCTAGCAAGCCTCTTACATTCTTTTGTCTTCTCCTTCAAGGATTCTTCATCAATGATTTGGCTTTCTTTCTCCTTTAACTTATCAACAAGTTCCTTTCTCTTTTCCATTGACTTGTTCAACTGATCTTTCAATGATTCAATGAAGTTCTCAGCACCTCTAAGGTTTACTTTCACTTGTCGGACCTCAGCTTGTGATTGATCAAGATCTTCAAGTGCAACAAGAAGTTGTTGTCTAAGACTACCAAAATCCATTGATTCACTTTCCTAGATCCTCCTCAATCCGTTAGGCTTATTCCGAGGAACTAAGCTCTAATACCAATTGTTTGAATCAAGGAACACTAAGAGGGGGGGTGAATCAGTGTTCCACAATTTTTAACAATCTTAATCTAATTCTTCAACCAATTAATGCAACTCAACAAAAGAAAGATGCAAACACATAAACCAAATATCCACAACACCATAACACCAGGATTTATATGTGGAAAACCTGGTTAAGGGAAAAATAATGATGAGATTGAGACCCACAATATTAATATACTCTGTTAGAAGTATAGAAATATTACATAAGGGCAATGCACATGCATTCAAGTACACTGCCTAGAACTCACTACTCAAATTACAATAAGGGCTACAACCTTGGAAGTCTCACTGCCTTACAAAATGATTACAAAAGATAATTGGAATCTCTAAACTAATAAACAACATCTAAAAATTCCAAAATATAGTTCTGGTTAAGCACAAAACATTCAAGCTTACTCTGCTCTGCTACACTGCTCTATTCTGATATTTTTCATTATAACGGAGCACAAATCCTTCAATAGTGCATGTGAAACTGCGCACAATCGCTCATACAAACTTCCCACATAACCATCGATATATCAAGTGATCATATCAACCGGTCTTATATATCCACAACATCAAGTTAGGTCTTCTTCATGTCGACTTCAAGAACATGGTAAAGGATGAAATGTGTATGCCAAGTCAGCTCAATCCAATCCAAAACAATCATGCAAACCAAAGCAAGTTGTCCACATGCTTACCACATGTTATCTTAACATCCTCAAACACACAAATAATCATCAAAATTTCTTCGCATGATCCGCACAGTGAATATCCACACATAACTGCTGATGAGCACTATTCTAACCAAAAACCTGTATACCAGACCTTCCAACTCACTCAAGAATGATCACCGAAGGCCACAAACCTAGAATAAGGTAGAATACACATCCACAGTGCTTCTCCAAGATATGCAACACCAAATACTCAACACAACTAAACCACCAACCAAATTAATGTGCATTATTGGATGTCATGTTCTATCTCACGGGACCTCACCGGACCTCAATCTCTCTTCCGATATGAATGAATCATGAACTGCAGATTGAATATCTGACTCTAGTTGCCATCAATGACAACATCTAAAAAACAATGTAATGTTTATTGCCAACAATTACATAATGTATTCAAGACAACAAAAAATTTGTCAAGAATGAAGCAATGCATATTACATAATAACCTTCTCTAATACCACATGCTCTAATGAAGACATACTAGTATATCAATTAATAAGGATGAAATAAAGAGAAGAAAGGAAAGAGAGTAAATAATATTAAGCATAATATCTATGAAGATGCATATCATTTATGGGTTCCTTGTGTACCTTTTGTATCTGTTACCTTGTAAGCACCTGATCCGTAAGTATCAGTGATGATTTATGGTTGAAGCCAATTCAAACTAAACTTTCCTTTTTCCCCTAGCAAATCATTCACATTAAATTGATTCTCATAGAGCACCAAATCACCCATAGAGAAAGAATGTTGAATAACCTTATCATTATAGCTTTATTGTAAAGTTTTTCGATAGGCTTGAATATGCTTGAGAGCATGTATATATTGTTCATCAAGCATCTTAAGTTGTTGAAGGTGTTGTTCCCTGTAAAAGTTATCATCAATTATCCCCTTAAGAGAAATTATCAGTGAAGGAATCTCTAACTCCAAAGGCATAATTGTGTTAGCACCATAAATAAGATTATAAGGAGTTATACCCATAGCTATGTGAACACTTGTCTGATAGGCCCAAAGAGCATAGGTCAACTGAGTATGCCAATCCTTACCATGCTTATTTATAGTCTTATAAAGAATCTGTTCAATAATCTGTTTAGAAGCCTTAGCTTGACCATTTGATTGAAGGTAATATGGAATAGAAAAGCAATTTTGGATATGGTATTTCTCAAGGAACTTCTTCACATATTTGTTCTTAAATGAGGTACCATCATTGGAAATCAAAGTGGAAGGTATACCAAATCGAGAAATTATATTATCAAATATGAATTGATAGATTATGTCAGTGGTAGTTGATTGAAGAAGAACAACATCTACCCACTACATAAAATAATTTGCGGCAATGAGAATGAAAGTATATCCTTATGATGAAGGAGGGGAAATTTTACCAATAAGTTCCAAACCCCGCAATGAAAAGGGAAAAGAGGCAACTTGGGACCTAAGTTCATGAGCGAGAGCATGGATCAAATTGTTGTGTTGCTGACATTGATGACACTTTTTGACAAAGGAAAAATAATCTTTTTCCATAGTTTTCCAATAGTATCCCATTCACAGCAACCGTTGCACCAAATATTTCCCACCAAAGTGCCACCCGCAAGCACCTGAATGTGCTTCTTCAAAAGCAATGTGGATCTTAGTATTATTGAGACAACAAAGGAGAAGGCCATTATAAGCCCTTCTATAAAGGGCATTGGAAAGAATAATGTATCATGCAACAAGTTTACAGGTTTGAGCTCTAGTGTTCTTACTCGTAGAATCTAGAAAGGTACCATCAGTCAAGTATCGAAAGATATAAGAATACCATCATCAGGATCGAAAGAAAACATCAAGCCACTTCAGTAGGACCATCAATAATAGCAGCTGAATTAAGATTGTGAATGATGAATTGACAATCCATGGAAGGGTCTTCAAGGGATATAAGGGAATTTTTTCTTGCCATAACATCTGCATGTTGATTGTCCTTTTGAGGGATAGGATCTATGGTATAAGAAGAAAAGTTCTTTAACAATGATAAGGCCAAGTTATGGTATTGTGAACATTTATTTTGTTTAGCTTGATATGTTCCCATAACTTGTCTTATAATCAACTATGAATCACCATAGATATGCAAATGTTGAATGTTAAAGGACAAAGCCACTTTTAGACCAGCGATAAGGGCTTCATACTCAGCGATATTATTAGTGCACATGAAATTGAGAGGATAGGATAAAGGGATTGGTTTTCTTGAAGGTGGTGTCAGAATAACACTAACGCCTAAACTAGTTAAACACTTAGATACATCAAAGTAAAATTACCAAGTGTTAACAATATCTAGAGGGAGAACAAATTCATCAAGAAATGAATCCTGATTAGGTAAAGTAGGAGGAGGAGGAGTATCAGCCAAATGGTCAATTAAAGCTTGTCCCTTGATTTCTTTTTGAGAAACAAACTTAAGATCAAATTCAGTTAACAACATAACCCATGGAAAGATTAGTTTTAGAAAAGAGATATTTTAAAGGGTCAAATTTGATGATGACATGTGTCTCGGCATTCAAAAGATAATGTCTTAGATTTTGAGTTGCAAAAACAAGAGTAAGACATTGCCTTTCTATCATAGTATGTCGAACCTCGTAATCGAGTAAAGTGTGACTTATATAATAAACAAAACATTCTTTACCATCAATATTATGTTGTGCCAATAAAGTTTCAAGAGCATGAGAAGAAGCGATGGTATAAAGAAGGAAAGGTTAAATAGGAATAGCAGGTTGTAAAATAGGAGGATTAGCCAAATAAAGTTTTAAATCTTCAAAAGCTTTTTGAAAATCCGTATTCCACCAAAAAGTAGTATCTTTTTAAGCAATTGAGTAAAAGGGAAAGTTTGATCTGCAAGTTGTAAAACAAACCTACAAATAGCTTGAATTTTTCCTTATAAACTTCATAATTGAAAAATATTTTGAGGAGGTGGTATGTTCACAATGGCATCTATTTTCTTTGTATCCACTTCAATACCACGATGTGAAATAATGAACCCTAATAGTTTTCCACTATCCACACCAAAAACACATTTTTGGGGATTCAAGTGCATGTTATATTTACAAATTCTTTCAAAAATTTGGCGAAGGATCCTAGCATGGTCCCAGCGAGAGACAAACTTAGCTAGGATATCATTAACATAATATTTTAAGATTTTATGCATATAATCATGAAATATAATAGTCATAGCACGTTGATAGGTGGCACCAATATTTTTCAATCCAAAAGGCATCATAACCCAACAAAACATACCCCAAGGAGTTGCAAAAGTAGCTTTATATTGATCTTGAGGATTAATAAAGATTTGATTGTATCCAGAAAAACCATCCGTGAAAGATAACAAAGCATAACCAATAGTAGAATCAACTATCATATCAATGTTTGGAAGTAAAAAATCATCCTTCAAAGAAGCCTTATTGATATCTCAAAAAATAGTGCACATTCTAATCTTATTATCAGGTTTAGCAACGACAACAATATTAAAAATCCAAGGAGAGTAATCAATAGAATAGATGATACCAGCCTCTATAAGTTTTTTCTATTTCAACTTTCACAAGAAAGGCTATTTTGGAGTTTATTTTCCTAATCTTCTACTTCACGAGTTCAGCATCAAGAATCATTACAATGTTATGAGTCACAATCTTAGGGTCAATGTCAAGCATATCTAAATAAATCCATGTAATAATGAAGAATATTCATCTTCTTCATCACTGCTTAAATACTTCTTGATTTTTATGATTTTTTCTTCATTGTAAGGATCCATTTTAACATCAATGGTATCACTCATAAGAAGGTTACTTTGTTGGGGAACATCCATTGATTGAGTAAATTCATGAATCATCTCTACATTATCACCTCATAATTCGATGTCTTTCTCAAAGTATGCCTCAACATTTAAACATATAACAAAATCCATGATTATGGTGATAACGAGGAAGATTATAAATAGACTCCTAAAAACTCAACTAAGGAATCATCAGTAGAAAAGATATCAAGGGAAGGCAATGAGTGAAAATCAATTAAGTGAGGATGCATTAAATAAAGGGAGCTAGAGGAAAAAATGAAATTGACATTGAGGGATGCAATGTTAGGAGTGTAAAAGGTGTCACTACTATAACCACCTTGAACCATAAAAAGAGGTTTGTTGAGAGATTGAGAAGTTTGAGGAGAAATAGCACCATGGACCACAAAAAGAGGCTTGTTAGGTGTTTGGAAATTGTGTTCATGACCATTCAGATTTATCATGTTAATCAATCTATTAGACATAAATGTTGTAGGTTTGTTTGAGGAAGCTTTAGTAGAAATGAAATTATCAAGAACACCATCTAGCATAGCATGATCATCACTACCAAGTGCTTTATTATTAGATTGGAAGGGAGGTAAACCATTATTAAAGAGGATTGTCATATATCACCATGTTATTAGATTTAGAGAATAGTTTGATAGGGATGACTTAAAACTAATCCAACTTATCTACATTATCACTATGAAATGGCATAGTAACTATGTCGATGAGTCTTTGGCAAAATGTTTGTTTAGAAGGCTTAGGAGAAAGGAACTCATCAAGAGCCTCATCAAGTTCTACTTAAATAAAAGTATAAACATAATAAGCAAAAATATTATCATATGTATGAAAAACTTGCAAATAGAGATATGACATAATTGAAAACTAACTTTTCAAATGAAAAGTGCATATAAATATAAACACACACAATACATAAAACAAGATTTTTGACTTTTTTTTTAATGTCTTTGACATGAAATAAACATGAAATGATAAGATCAAAGCAAAACATGCAATGTAAGAGAGAGTCAAGTTCACCAAAATATTTTGGATCAAAATGGAATTGGGTAGTATTAGGGCCTAATCTACTTTCACACAAACATTGGAATACGAAAGCACCAAGAGGAGTGATTGTCCTTGAATAGCTCTTGTGAAATAGAATCAAGAGATACTTCTAGGGTTTCCATTCCTTTGTTGATGTGTAAGAGACATGCAAGGTATGGGAGAATGTAAAACTATAATGAAGGAACAAAGAAAAATGAATGAAAAGGTATTGCAACACACTAACAAATAACTAAACTGAGACAATGAATATAGATCTAAGAAGAGGATTTTATTGTGCACATGTGATCAAAATTTGGAGCAAAATTGACAAGACCAGGGTGCTAGGTGTCATGGTCTATTGAGTTATGATATGGAGATCTAGTTTTTGAGATAGTATGAGCAGTGACTTGAAACCCTAGTGCAAAACAAGGAGGACTGGGGCATGGGGCACCCTAGTCTTGGGACAAGGGCGTTGGGTGCCCTAGTTCCTGAAAACCAAGCTCGACTCCTGACACAAAACTTGTACCTATTAGCTGAGATCTTCCAAAAACTTCTCGCTCCACCAAACACATGTAACTATACCTACAAGTTGAAAATGGTATGATTGTGGCTATATAGGAGTTTGCCTTAGTTGAACCCCCTTGTTTTGGTGATTTCCACCTCCAAAAATAGTCAGTATTGTAACTAAAAAAGTATTTGTGTTCTTGAATCTTATGTGCTTGTAAGATTGTTATGAGCTAAATGCAAACTAGAGTTCTACCCAAGTGTGTTAGAGAAAACTTTAAATGATAGTAATGAATGTGCTTTAGATCACAATTATGATTAAAACCTAAAACAATAATGTTAAATCTGAAAACTAATGTGATGCAAATCTAAAGCTCAATGTAGAGGCACAAGAACAACATGAAATCATACCAAATCCTCAGGAAGAGGTACAAGCCAATCAATAATCAATGATTACCTTGTTATCCTCCAATGTCTCTTGAAACTTCCATGGTTGATGTGTTGGCATTTGGCATTTCAATAAGGGTATTGAGAAGGTTGTTGATGATTATGGATATAACTGATTAAGGATGTTTACTGTCTTAATATTATTATTTTGTCATTGATGTCAAGAAATTGATTTTCTAATTCAGTATGATGTTGCCATATCTTAAGAAGTATGATTTGATGAGTATAAAGATGTCGGTAAAAGACACAGAAAGAATATGATGGATAAGGGGAGAAATAAGTTATTCAATGGGCAACTATTACCAAGTTAGACAATGATGAGATCTTGATGATTTGATTGTTTTGATATCCTACATATGTTATTGATTGAAAGGTTAATACTATACTATGTTATCGAGCAAAGAACCTAGTCGGTAAACCCTCAGGAACCTAGTCGGTAAACCCTAAGGTTATTGCTATCGGTTAATGAAGGCAGAATGTCTACCGAGTGAAGTTTAGTATTTACCGAGTTGCAACCGAGTAATAACATAATACATTAAAAGATTACATCCATTATTTAATGAACGAAGCTGATGAGCTGGCAATGATTAAATGATTGGTATGCCATGAATGAAGTTTTTTAAAGAATCTATGGCAAAGGAAAATTGGCAGGAAGATCTACAGCTTAGATTGAACCGCAATACCTTAGCACAAGTCCCAAGAAATATATGCAAGTTCTAAGGCAGGGTAAAACATTTTCAGATCAAAGGATACATTGAACCTAGACAAAGTTTGAAGATCTGATGGCTATGATTGATCATGGGAAATGTGATCAAGGAGATTAAGCGGTTGGCTAATTATTTATAAATAGGGAACTGTTGATAAACAATGTATGCGGGCAAGTGTATGCACAGGGATGCTACACAGTGATTACCGAGCACAGAAGCTTGAAGACTTGTTTTGAATAACAGAGTATAGAGCCCAGCAGATGGACAATATTAGTTCTATGTCTATATTGTATTGAGCAAATAAGAATATGCTTTAGCATTTTAGATGTGAAGTTGTAGATAGATTTTTATTACTGTTATTTTGTAAAGTGACAAAAAATCTCTTAACCAAGTGGACTTAACAGTCTTATTTGTAAAACCCTCTAGCAAGGTGACATTCCGATTGAGTGTTTGAAATCCTTTAACAAGGTCACTTCTAACAAAGTGAAGATCCTAACAGATCTGAGGGAAATCCCTTAACCGGTTCACATCTAGCAATGTGTTTGTAATCTTTAACAAGATTTGCTTTTAACCGAGCATACTCTAGAAGAGTATATTTCTTAGTGGGTCCGAAATCCCACAGTGGTTTTTCCCTATTTGGGTTTCCACGTTAAATCTGGTGTTATGAGTGTTATGATGTTTATATGCTTTTGAGTTTGCATGTTTAGCAGTTTTGGTTATATTATTGAAGTATATGTTACCGAGGTTGAATCTGTTGTTTTTATGGAAGATTAAGTTTGTATGATTCACCCCCCTCTCGTCTTCTTGGCTATTAGATATGTACTTACATTAAGTATCAGAACTATCAATTGGTATCAGAGCTTTGGACTCTGGAAGAAAAAGTTTAAAGGTACTTGAGGAAAATATCCAAAGATGTATAAGAGGGATGCACCGAAGCTAAACAAGTCAAGTTTCTCTACATGGCAGAAAAGGATGAAGCTGCACCTATCAGGAGTTAGAGAATATGTTGTATATTATCTAGAGAATGATTCCATCACACCAAGCACCTATCCATTGACAATGGAAGAGATAAAAGCAAAGCAAGAACATATTCAAGCAAAAGTGGATAGTCTAAGAGGACAACTTGAATCTATGAGGATGAATGAAGGTGAGAACATAACCCAGTACAGTACAAGACTAAAGGAGATTGTCAATCAAATCAAAGGAGCAGGTGGAACTATTGAAGAAAAGGATATAACAAGTAAGTTGTTAAGAACCCTTCTACCGGCTTATGCAATCTGAGTCTCTGCAATCAATGAATTAAGGTCTGTAACTAATATGCCAGTTTCTTTAGATGCTACTATTGGTAAGCTACATGCATTTGAGTTAAGTAACTTTGATAACAGTGGGTCATCGGTAAATAAAGTTGAATCTGCATTTAGTTCATTTCATATTGGTGAATCTGATGATTACAATGATAGAATGAGTAAGTACACTAAAGGGGATCACAGTGGAGCAAGTGAAAGATTTTGCAAGAACATGGAGGAAGTACACAAACTGTATGAGGAAATCATAAAGCAAGAAGAGTTTGAAGCACTATTAGCCAAAAGGTTACCGAGAGGCAAAGGTAAGTATAAAGGAAAACTGCCTTTGAAATGTTTCAATTGTGATAAGATAGGACATATGGCTTCTAACTGTCCTGACAAAGACTCTACTGAAAAAAGAGATTACCGAGATGATAGACAAAAAGATAATCATTACAGAGGACACCGAGACTTCAGAAGAAGAGATAGAAAGTCATGCTTAATAGCTGATGAGGAATCCAATGATGATAAATCAGATGAAACTGATACAGAGGAAGTAGTTTATGTGGCTATCAAAGATGGATCAAATAAAGAAAGGTATGAAGAAAAAGCCCTTATATCTCACATAAATACTAATGATTCTTGGATCATAGATAGTGGATGCTCACATCACATGACAGGTGATGAACACAAGTTTGTTATGTTAGAAGACTATGATGGAGGCTATGTAAGATTTGGTAATGATGCACCATGTCCGATAAGAGGTAAAGGATCCATAACACTTCTTGACAATGCAAGATGCAATGATGTTTATTGGGTTGAAGGTTTGAAATACAATTTGTTGAGTGTAGCACAGCTAAACAATACAGGATACCGAATAAAGTTTCAGAAAGGAATTGTCAAAGTTCATGACAAGCATGGAAAGTTAGCTGCTACCGGGACAGAAACAAGAGGTAACACATTTCACCTTGACTCAACCCGGAATAAATATCTGTATGCAAAGATAGATGATGCCTGCTTATGGCATAAAAGGTTTTGTCATGTAAATTTTGATAATCTGATCAAAATAAGCAAGAAGCACTGAGTAAGAGGTCTACCGAGTCTTGAAAAACCTGAGAATGCTATGTGTCGAGGATGCCAGATGGGTAAAATGACAAGATCAAGCTTTACAAGTAAGTCTTACACTTCTAAGGGAATTTTAGATCTTGTGCACACTGATCTTTGTGGTCCTATGAAAGTTCAAAGTTATTATGGTGATAAATATTTCATATTATTTGCGGATGATTACTCAAGGATGATGTTAGTAATGTTTTTAAAAGAAAAATCAGAAGATTTTCAAATGTTTAAATGGTACAAGGCAAGAGTTGAAAATGAAATAGGAAGACAACTGAAATGTCTTAGATCAAATAGAGGAGGAGAGTTCACATCTGATGAGTTCAACTTATTCTGCAATGATCATGGTATAAAAAGACAAGTCTCTGCACAGAGAAATCCACAACAAAATGGAATTTTTGAGAGAAGAAACAGATCTATTGTGGATTGTGTCTGAACCCTGATGATTGAAAAGAAAGTGCCACAAACATTTTGGAGAGAAGCAATAAGCACTGCAATTTACACCCTGAACCGAGTACAACTGAAGAAAGGTACTTTGAAGACACCTTATGAAATCTGGTATAACAAGAAACCTAATGTAAGTTATTTTAAAATCTTTGGAAGTAGATGGTATGCACACAAGGATGATAGAAATGGCAAGTTTGATCAAAAAAGTGAAGAAGGAACATTTCTTGGTTATTCTTCTAGAAGTAAAGCATTTAAATGTCTGATCAAATCATCTAACAAAATAGTAGAAAGTGCAAATGTGAAAATTGATGAATTTGCAAAAAGAAATGATGAAGGAAACTCCAAAGAACCAGAAGATTATGATAAATTTGTCTATGTTCAACCGACAAGTCCTATCGAGAAAATTGTTGAAGGAAATGAAGAGAATATCCAGTTACCAAGTGATGAAGAAGATCATACAGAGCCTACCGAGCCTGTATCAGCCAAGTATGTCAAAAGACATCATGCACCAAGTCAAATTATAAGAGAGAAGGATGATCTAGTGATGACAAGGAGCAAACTGAGACAGAACACATGTCTGATATCTGAATTTGAACCGAGAATAGTGAAAGAGGCATTTAATAGTGAAGATTGGATAAATGCTATGACAGAAGAGATTGATCAGATCAAGAAGAATGACACGTGGACACTGGTCCCAAGACTGAAGGACAAAAATGTAATCGGTACAAAGTGGATTTTCATAAACAAGCTGAATGAAAAAGGAGAGGTCATTCGAAATAAAGCAAGACTAATTTACAAAGGTTATGCCCAAGAAGAAGGAATTGATTATGGTGAGACTTTTGCACCTGTAGCAAGACTTGAAGGAGTAAGAACATTGTTGGCATATGCTACTTACAAGAATTTCAAGGTATATCAAATGGATGTCAAATCTGCATTTCTGAATGGAATATTAGAAGAAGAAGTTTTTATTGAACAACCTAAAGGATTTGCTGAAGACAATAATAAAGATCAGGTATGTAAATTGAACAAAGCTTTATATGGTCTGAAATAAGCACCTAGAGCATGGTATGAAAGATTGCACTCTTATTTAATCAAGATTGGTTTTATAAGAACAAGTGAAAACAACAATATTTACATGAAGAATGATGAAAATGGAATACTGATCTCAACCATATTTGTTGATGATATTATATTTTGTGGGAATGACTCTTTATGTAAGAAATTTGGAAATGAAATGAGCAAAGAATTTGAGATGTCATTAATTGGTGAGATAAAGTATTTTATAGGTTTACAGATACTGCAAATGAAAGATGAGATTTTCATTACTCAATCCAAGTACATAAAGGAAATCTTGAAGAAATTTGGAATGGAGGATTCAAAACCAGTAAGTACTCCTATGACTACCAACTGCAAATTATCAAAGAATGATGAATCTGCATCTTTTGATGAGACACTTTACTGATCCATGATTGGAAAGCTACAATATGTTGTTCACAACAGGACAGACATAGCACATGCAGTAGGTATAGTTGCAAGATTCTCTGCAGATCCTAAGGAAACACACATGATAGAAATCAAGAGAATTTTTAGATACTTGAAAGGCATTGACGATTATGGCTTAGTATATCAGAAAAGAAATGATTTTGATTTAAAAGTTTATACTGATGCTGACTGGGCAGGCAACATTGATGACAGAAAAAGCACAAGTGGAGGAGCTTTCTTTTTAGGACAAAGACTAGTGAGTTGGCTTAGCAAGAAACAAGGATGTGTTTCACAGTCAACAGCAGAAGTTGAATACGTTGTTGCAACATTGAATTGTACCAACATAGCATGGATCAAACAACTGTTGGAAGGTATAAATGAGAAAGTTACTAAGCCAGTAACTATATTCTGTGACAATACTAGTGCCATTAACATCTCAAAGAATCCTGTTATGCACTCTAAGACAAAGCACATCTCTATCAAATATCATTATCTTAGAGAAGAAGCTCAAGAGAAGAAAGTGGTGTTGGAGTCTGTTAGCACAAAGGAACAAATAGCAGATATCTTCACCAAGCCACTACCAAGGGACACTTTTGAGTATCTCAGAAGTAAGTTAGGGGTCCTACCCCTATCTTCTACTCACTGATCGAGTTCGGTGAAAGCATCAATTCGATGACTCTATTGAATATCTTATTAGGAGTTGATGTTGATTTACACACTTTAGGAGGTTTTCTAAAGGTGTACAGGAAACATACAAGAAATAATACAGGGAACATGAATTGAAGACATAAATGCTTTGATTGAGACTCAGTTGACACATAACAGCAGGAAATCACTTCATACAAGAAGAAATTATGTTTTAGTTCTTTACTTTTTGGCATTATTGTCAAAGGGGGAGAAGACTAAAGAAAAGAAAGACTAATGTATGGGGGAGAATTTTGATGATAGAAGGAGAGCATTTCAACATTTTAGAATCTCACAACAATCCAAATCAATTAGGTCAAATCAATTGGTTTTGCCATCAATGCCAAAGGGGGAGATTGTTGGCATTTGGCATTATAACAGATAAGGAGAGATTGTTGGCTTTTCAATAAGGGTATTGAGAAGGTTGTTGATGATTATGGATATAACTAATTAAGGATGTTTAATGTCTTAATATTATTATTTTGTCATTGATGTCAAGAAATTGATTTTCTAATTCAGTATGATGTTGCCATATCTTGAGAAGTATGATTTGATGAGTATAAAGATGTCAGTAAAAGACACAGAAAGAATATGATGGATAAGGGGAGAAATAAGTTATTCAATGGGCAACTATTATCGAGTTAGACAATGATGAGATCTTGATGATTAAATTGTTTTGATATCCTACATATGTTATTGATTGAAAGGTTACTATACTATGTTATCAAGCAAAGAACCTAGTCGGTAAACCCTAAGGTTATCACTATCGGTTAATGAAGGCAGAATGTCTACCGAGTGAAGTTTAGTATTTACCGAGTTGCAACCAAGTAATAACAGAATACATTAAATGATTACATGCATTATTTAATGAAGGAAGCTGATGAGCTAGCTATGATTAAATTATTGGTATGTCATGAATGAAGTTTGTTAAAGAATCTATGGCAAAGGAAAATCGGCAGGAAGATCTACAGCTTAGATTGAACCACAATACCTTAGCACAAGTTCCAAGAAATATATGCAAGTTCCAAGGCAGGGTAAAACGTTTTCATATCAAAGGATACATTGAACTTGGACAAAGTTTGAAGATCTGATGGCTATGATTGATCATGGGAAATGTGATCAAGGAGATTAAGCGGTTGGCTAATTATTTATAAATAGGGAACTGTTGATAAACAATGTATGCGGGCAAGTGTATTCACAGGGATGTTGCATAGTGATTACCGAGCACAGAAGCTTGAAGACCTGTTTTGAATAACAGAGTATAGAGCCCAGCAGATGGACAAGATTAGTTCTATGTCTATATTGTATTGAGAAAATAAGAATCTTCTTTAGCATTTTAGATGTGAAGTTGCAGATAGATTTTTATTACTGTTATTTTGTAAAGTGACAGAAAATCTCTTAACCGAGTGGACTTAACAGTCTTATTTGTAAAACCTTCTAGCAAGGTGACATTCTGATTGAGTGTTTGAAATCTTTTAACAAGGTCACTTCTAACAAAGTGAAGATCCTAACAGATCTGAGGGAAATCCCTTAACCGGGTCACATCTAGCAATGTGTTTGTAATCTTTAACAAGATTTTCTTTTAACCGAGCATACTCTAGAAGAGTATATTTCTTAGTGGGTCCGAAATCCCACAGTGGTTTTTCCCTATTTGGGTTTCCACGTTAAATCTGGTGTTATGAGTGTTATGATGTTTATATGCTTTTGAGTTTGCTTGTTTAGCAGTTTTGGTTATATTACTGAAGTATATGTTACCGAGGTTGAATCTGTTGTTTTTATGGAAGATTAAGTTTGTATGATTCTCCCCTCCCCCCCTCTCATCTTGTTGTCTATTAGATCTATACTTACATTAAGTATCAAAACTATCATGATAAAGTCTTGAATAATGGATGAATTTGTAAGTCTAAAACTTCACATACAACAACACTCTTACTTAACAAGGATCTCCTCTTGAATTCCCAAAATTGGATATACAAATGAAGGAAAGATTTTCTTTATATATGAAATGCTAAGTTTGAATTTGATGAAAAACCATTTCAGAATTAACATAGTTTGACACGGAGTGGGATTTAAATTAGAAAAGACTGCCAAATTATCCTCCCGGAATTTAGGGAAAAAGTTCGAGACCGGGTAGTAGATATTCACCCTGGCCCTATCAACTTTTTTTGAATTTCTAAGGATGCGTGATAACTAGATTCGAATGTTGATTCTAGCTTGGTGGCTCAAACCATAATGTGTAGATATGCAAGATGTGCTTTGAATATTGAAATTAGCGTAAGATTAAAATTTAATAATAAAAAGGGGCACACCTAGGATTAAGGGCCCAATTTTATGCTATCTGGATTGATGAGAGAGGACTTAGGTTTAATTAAATGCCTAAAGAAGTCCTATAATGCATAATGCAATGGAACACATTAAAGTGAGTGCTAACTAAGCATGAAATTAGACAACCTAATTAAGGGTGTACAATTTATGACACTATAGTTCCCTAGAATGATCACAAGCCTCTAGATAATAGATTGGATTTTCTTGAGGAAAAATAGTTTTTAAAATAAGCTTGGATTTGATAGAGTGAAGTAATACTTTAAAATTAAAGAAGATATTTTTCCTCTAAAAAAAATATGTAAAGACCTTAGTAATTATTTGATACCAAGCAACCAATAAGAATTACTCTCTAAAATTCTCTCTAATAGAATCATCCTCTTTTCCCCAAATAAGATGAACTAAAATGATTGACTTCAATTGAGCAAGGATACCTAGCACTTACTCATTCTTTTATCTCTTAATATTGACTAATAATCTTTGCTAGGATGCTTCTTTTATTTTTTTAAATAAGGGTTTTTTCTTTGATATTTCTACATTTAGTAACTTTATTTATGTTATATTAGTTAGTGTGAGAATATCTCCCACTTTCAAATGTGTTTTTTGTGGGAGAGAGAAAAAAGACAAGGACCACTTACTACTTGACTATAACTTCAGCTAAAATTGTTAGAAATGACTTTTTAAAATATTTATTTGGAAAGGATTTGTCTCTAACTCCTTGTTTCAACACTTCTTTAAGTGGTTATCCCTATACAAGGAATATATGTTTTCATGCATTTTTCAAGTGATCTCAGGTAAGTGCACCAAGATGGTGAACAAAAAGCGGGGTATAAGTGGCCACGTTTTTTCTAAAATTGGCTAAACTTGAACTTGGAGCATTTTGAAACTCGTGCACTCAAAATTTGAAGATACCAAAAGAATAAGAATTATAGTACTCTAAATCTATTTTCTAAACTACTATTTTTGTCAAAAATGGATAAGATTAAGGGGGTCAAACCTTTCGTGCACACAAAAGTGTTAGGGTTTCAAGCAGATCCGAAGCAAATATGAACTAACAATTATATGCAGATTTAAATACAAAAGATAAAGAAATAAAACAGGACACAGATAACACACAAATTTAATGTGGTTCACCCAGAATGGGTTACGTCCACCATACACAGTCGTCCAATCTTTCTTATTATCCAGCAAAAATAGTACATCAACCTTACAATGTCTTAAGCATCCCAGCCGCTTATAACATGCATTTTTAGGGCAAAACCAAAGTCGACATTTTTAGGGTTTTATTACAATGTCGGTTTTCATAAAAAAAAAAATTTCTCGGGGGCTCCCGCCCCTGAACCCCAACAAGGATATGTGCTGAGTGTATAGTACTTTGCTGATCAGTCGCCACATTTCAACAATCTCCCACTTGGAGACTGATCAGGCTCCACACCGAACAATCTCCCACTTGGAGACTGATACTACACGACACCACTATACATGCAACATCCGCTAGATAAAACACTAGGACTCGACTGGTATAAATTCCACAATTATCAATCAACAAGACCAATAGAAACTGATGAAGAAATCAACTTCTCCTATGGAACTGCCTTCGTGAACATATCGACGGGATTCTCACTTGTGTGAATCTTCTCAAGCCGTAAATGACCCTCCTCCAAAACAGTCCAGATGAAGTGGTACCCGAGCTGAATGTGCTTTGTCCTTGAATGAAAAGTAGAGTTCTTCGCAAGATGAATGGCACTCTGGCTATCAGTATACAATGGGCGATCCTCCTGTGTCTGACCCAATTCCTCTAGAAAATATTGTAACCAAATCATCTCCTTGTTGGCTTCTGTAGCAGCAACATACTCAGCTTCAGTGGTTGAAAGTGCAACAACCTTTTGCAACCTAGAAATCCAACTGACTGCAGTTCCCCCTATAGTAAAAACATACCCTGTAGTGCTCCTCCGTGAATCAATATCACCTGCCAGATTAGAGTCAACAAATCCACTTGGAGTAGCATTAGATCCTTTGAAACATAATGCCTTTGTAATGGTTCCTTTCAAATACCGAAGGATCCATTTCACAGCACTCCAATGTTCCATACCCGGATTACTCATAAACCTACTCACAACTCCCATTGCATGTGCAATATCTGGCCTTGTGCATACCATTGCATACATCAGACTGCCAACAGCTGATGAATACGGGATGTTAGACATTTTCTTTACCTCTTCCTGTGACTAGCCAAAGGTGTACTAACTGCTATTGCATCCTGCATGTTAAATCTTTTCAATACCTTCTTTATATACTCACTTTGGGACAAATTCAAGGTTCTATTTTTTCTGTCCTGTGTAATCCTCATACCCAGAATTTGCTTAGCTGCACCCAAATCCTTCATAGCAAATGACCTGGCTAATTTCTGTTTAAGATCATTTATGTGTTCCATGTTAGACCCAACAACAAGCATGTCATCAACATAAAGCAACAGGATAATATAACTGTCATTATCCAATCTCTTAAAATATACACAATGATCATAATGGCATCTATGATAACCGTGTTCAGCCATGAAACTATCAAATTTTAAATACCATTGTCGGGGTGCTTGCTTTAGGCCATGCAAACTTTTCTTCAACCTGCACACCAAGTTCTCCTTACCTTTGACCTCATATCCCTGTGGTTGCAACATGTAAATTTCTTCCTCCAAATCTCCATGGAGAAAAGTTGTTTTCACATCTAATTGTTCAAGATGTAAATCATCTGCAGCCACAAGACTAAGTACAGTTCTAATTGAAGTCATTTTTACAACTGGAGTAAATATTTCATCATAATTTATACCCTTTTTCTATGCAAAACCTTTTACCACAAGTCTGGCCTTATATCTTTTCTGACCTCTTTCCTCCTCCTTCAGCCTATAAACCCATTTGTTAGGCAAAGCTCTTTTTTCTGCAGGTAAAGGGACTAAGTCCCAAGTCTTATTTTTCATCAAGGAGTCCATCTCCTCTTTCATGCCTAGCTCCCACTGTTGTTTGGCATCCACCTGCATTGCTTCTCCATATTCTTCTGGTTCACCAGAATCAATTAATAATATAGAATACAAAGAAGGAAAAAATCTTTCAGGGGGTCTATTTGACCTCGTAGAACGTCTAACACTTGCAAGAGTTTGTGGGACATTCTATTTTTGCTGAGCATCAGTTACCTGTGGCATTTCATTTTCAGGAATCTCATCCAACACCACATATTCTTGCTTGTCATGTTCATGCTTCTTTTCCTCCATCTGTTCATTATACATAACCTTCTTATTGAATATAATATCTCTACTTCTAGTTATTTTCTTATTTTCAAAATCTCATAACCGATGGCCATATTCATCTATCCCATATCCAATGAAGGTACATTTCTGAGATTTAGTATCAAGCTTGGTTCTGTTTTCTTTATCAACATGGACAAAAGCTTCACAACCAAAGGTTTTCAAAAAAGAATAATTTACCTTTTTTACCAGTCCATGCCTCCTCTGGAATACCACCATCCAAAGGGGTTGAAGGTCCTCTATTTATCAAATAGACAACAATATGTACAGCATCTGCCCAAAAATGTAAGGGCAATCCAGCATGCAATCTCATGCTCCTCGCGCGTTCCATGATAGTCCTATTCATTCTCTCTAACAAACCATTTTCCTGTGGAGTTCCTGGAACTATCTTCTGCTTTCTAATCCCATTTAAGGAGCAGTAATCTTCAAATGCTTTGCTGCAATACTCACCTCCATTATCCGATCTGAGACACTTCAACTTTTTTCCTGTCTCGTTCTCAACCAAAGCTTTCCATTTCTTAAAAGTTTCAAAAATATCTGATTTTTGTTTTAGGAAATATACCCATGTTTTTCTAGTTGAGTCATAAATAAAAATAACATAATAACAAGAGCCACCAAGAGATGATACCTGAGCCGATCCCCATACATCTGAATGTACAAACTCTAACTTTTCATTCTACTTCTCTTTCCCAACCTTGAGAAATCTGACTCTTTTCTGTTTACCATAAACACAGTTTTCACATAACTCTAAATCAATCTTCTTTAGTCCTGGCAATAGATTTTTGGAGTGAAGGGTTTTCATCCCTTTCTCACTCATGTGCCCAATCCTATGGTGCCACATTATCGAATCTATTCTTGCAACATCTATTGTTGTTGTCCCTGTAGTAACTTTATCTGTAGCAGCTAGGGTAGAGTAAGTGTTACCTGTACACAGATATAATGTGCCTACCTTTGCACCTTTAACTATTACTAATGATCCTTTACTGACCTTCCACATACTGTCTGAGAGGGTAACTATGCAACCTTCACTACC